>NC_092347.1:10395621-11035752 GCF_963676685.1 Mytilus edulis | reverse complement strand
AAATGATAAATTTATTAAATTCAATGTTTTAGTTTATTTATATGTAAAATTTGTACGTTGAATGTATTTTTATGCTATGAATAGAGCTGACATTTTATATTAAAAAAGCATGGATAAACAAGGACTTGGTGGCACATTTAGAAATTAACTACTAAATCCATCATGAAACTTTTTAAGAACTATTAACTTTTCATTGACATACACGAGATGTTGTTGAGGATGGTATCTTGAAACTGATAATGAAAACAAATGTACTTAATATAGATAAAGAAAAATAACAAACAAAGTTTACAATTCGTCGCGTTCGTGTTTTTCGGATGTTAACGGAGGAAATTTTTCGTTCAAAAACTTAAACATGTCCTGCTTCATTGACTTCTTCATTGTGGTAGGTACATCAAGGTCAATGTAGCTTCTATCCTCAAGGTCAAATTCCTTCCACTGAACTGAATCCTCACCAGCGACTGGGCGTCTAAAAAACAAGGTATAATTGTATTAAAAAAATATTAATATTTGGATTTTAACTGTGAGACAATGTTGTTGTGTGGCTTAAAATAGAATTGCTATTGTTGGATGTTTGTGATTATGTTAAACAAAATTTTAAGAGGGAATAGTAGTGATGTGTGTATCCTTACTCTAATCATCTGAAATTGCGATTTTATTAGATCTGATATTGCAAAACAATATGTCCTAACGCATTCTCGTTCTTCTCCTTATGTTCTTGTACATGTCTTGGATGCTTTTGATTAATTCTATTTGCATATTGCCAATTGCACTGCCATTGAGTTGTCAGTTTATTTTAAATTTATGATTTTAAATGTCCCTCTGGTATCTGACGCCTCTCTTTTACATATTTGTGTGTGTTTCTTTTTTTTTTTTGCCGTCGTCAATTGTTATGTCTTTACTTTTTGTTGAGTAATTCCGAACTTTAATAAAGCTCACCATGACATGGTACATGTACATGTGGAAGTTTCATTAAATTCCATTTATTTGTTTTGTGTGTTCAATAATAAGAGTTTGCATATTCATAAACCAGTTAAATCAAGTTGATAGATTTCTCTTAATTTCAATATGAGTTTTCTTTTTACCCTCAGCAGTAATTATTTCTCCATATGTTTGTTTTCTTTAGATATTTCAGGTAGAGAAACAGGTGTATTGTTAAAAATCGTATGTTGACAGCTTTTTCAACTGCTTTTTATAGTTTGTTTATTGTACTGTTACATCACTGTCACAGGTTAGAGGGACTGATGGTTGAGATCCCACTAACATGTTAAACCCTGCCACATTCTGTATGTATGTGCCTGTCCCAAATCAGGAACCTGTTATTCAGTGGTTGTCATTTGATGATGTGTTACATAAAATTGAGAATGGAAATGGGGAATGTATCAAAGAGACAACAACCCGACTATAGAACAGACAACAGCAGAAGGTCACCAACAGGTCTTCCATGCAGCGAGAAATTAATTCCCGCACCCGGAGGCGTCCTTCAGCTGGCCTTTAAATAAACATATACACAAGCTCAGTGATAATATTTGTTTTTCGTTAAAAAAAATTTCACAAATTAGTTAGTTTTCTTGTTTGAAATGTTTTACATTAGTCATTTCGGCGCCTTTTATAGCAGTATGGGCTGTGCTCATTGTTGAAGGCCGTTCGGTGACCTATAGTTGTTAATTTCTGTGTCATTTGGTCTTTTGTAGAAAATTGTGTCATTTGCAATCATATTTTTACATCTTCTTTTTTATGTCATGTATTATTGTATTTTTTTGTTTCTGTCTTATTGAAAAATAGCCGAAGATAAGTATGTATAGTTTTTTACCTTGCGTCTTTGTTTTATTCCGACTTACCCGGATTTCGCAAATGATGTCCAGTATTGAATAATATTCCGAGAGAGAGTCTTCTCCTCGTCTGTAAACCCCAAATCTAAATGTTTAAAGAGTCGACTAATATCAAACATATACTTGAGCTCTTCTGCATGACCAGCACCACGGAACCACTTTGGTGGAGGACCGGCTATATTTATTGGTTTACTACTTTCTCTAGAAAATTGATATTGGTATGTTGTACCCTTCCCAGCTGCATGATTTTCCAACATTTTTAGGGTTGGGAAGACGAAGCTCAAATCCGCGTAGCAGTGTGTCGCTAGTAAGCTCTGAGCGTCTTCCGAAAGTTCAGTAGTATAGAATTGACATAATGATTCTTTGAGCTGCTCCTTGTCCGTGTTAAAATTCCTATCAACATAAGGATTAAGCATTCCTTGGCAGACAAATTTAGCTGGGATACTTTCACTCACATTAAACTCATATCGTGCTTGTAATCCAGGATGAGCTGTCATAGGTACCAAATTTCCTTCGTTTGATGTAGTTCCTGCCATAAAGTCTAGAGAACGGAAAAAAATTGAAACATCCGATGAACTGTCTTCCAATAAAAGTAAAGGGTGTTCCATATACAGTTCTCCATCGATAGCTGGTTGATACGCAGCGTTAAACTTAGCTACTTCGTTTGACATCGATGTAAAAAAGTTAGTTTCATTAAGAAGCATTTCAACAGACTTATCCCGAAGACAGTCGGTGAATTGGTACATATCATCAACTGGACAATTAACTTTCTCGGACAAATCTTTGAAATCATCTCGAATCATTTGCTTACTTAAGACACCTGCTCTTGTTACAACTCCACTTTGTGCTATAACTCTTTGGAACAGACCTTTATTTGATGGAATTAATGATTGGAAGGAGACGCTCCAACCTCCAGCCGATTCACCAAAAATTGTTACCGAGTTTGGATTTCCGCCAAAAGATTCAATATTGTCATGAACCCACTGTAATGCAAGCATTTGGTCCCATATCCCGTAGTTACCCATCGCGGCCGGATGATCTAAGGCCAGAAATCCAAATATTCCAAGTCTATAGTTAATTGTGACAAGAATTACGTCCCCTTGCATGGTAAGCAAACTTCCATCAAATACATCTCCATTTCCATTCATAAGTCCACCACCGTGTATCCAAAACATGACAGATAAATGTTTCCCTGGCTTCAGTTTTTTAGGTACAAATATATTTAAAAACAGACAATCCTCTTCCATTTTGTCTGGTCTCAAGTCCGCCATTACATCTGGCATATACTGGGGACAAGATGCACCAAATTCAGAAGCATCTAAGGTATCTTTCCACGGGTCAACGGGTTCAGGTTTAGTGAATCTTTTTGCACCTGTTGTAGGTGTTGCATATGGAATTCCACGAAATTCGTATAAGTTTTCTCCCGTTTCCTCTGATTTCCACACTGTGCCTTTGATTGATCCTAATTTTGTATCAACCACAATGGTATCTTGTTCGTCTGTGGTCGATCCAATCGTGAACAAACCAATAACTAAGAGCGTTTTCAAACTTCTTTCAGCCATCTTTTAAAAAAACCTTGCCTGTGAAATAAATTAAACTATAAATCCAAACATTTAACAAATACTACTTAGGCAACATTTACATACACATGTATGTATATGTGGACATAGCCATATTTTTCTCCTTTTCCCTTTCTTCCTCTCCCTTTTTTTCTCTTACCTCCTGTTTTTTTTTATGTAGATAATTTCATGTTTCTTCAACCACCCCCTTCTTTTAAATCTTATTTCATTTTATTTTATTTCTTCAGCCCCTTCCCCCTTTTCCTAGTTTTTTCCCCTTTTTACTTAATTCACCACCACAATTTGCCTATACACAATTACAATGAATTGTGCGGTACTTACATCAAGAATAATAAAGATTATACCTTTCAAATGAAGAAAATGAAATATAAAAAAAGGAAGAAAGAACAAAGTTATTATTACGATTCAAAGTCATGATTCTCTTGCTCTTGTACTCTTATATCGATCGTTTGACCTCACGTCAAGGTCAAGGATATTAAAGATTGCGCATTTTGTATTAAAATAATGCTTTCATAGCTAGTAATTCTATTAACTTTTGAAAAAATGTGTCTATCTTTACCGTAAGGAAAACATAGATAATAAACACATGATCACCAAGAACGTAAACAAGAACAATCTTAATTTGTTTATATAATTATTATATATATATATTCTATGCCCTTCCATTTTTAATCAAACCCCATTATACAATAACAGTTACTGTTGTTAAATGATTTTGTGATTGCCCCTTAAAGAAACAACCTTCTGCCATCCGATTTATATTTGATAGCCTTTTTATCACATTTTATCTCCCACTTGAGCTGTGCATTTGCCGAACTTCTAACGAGAAATTTCATTGTTAAGGTCGCTGCATGCGGAAAAACTACATGTTAGATCGGCTATGTTCACATTCTTAAAAGTTGAAAGCCCCTTTGGGATGTATCATTATTTCAAACATTTAAAACGGAAGGGACCGAAATAACAGCCAACACCATCCAAGGTCAACTTTACCTGCGGGATTAAAACCTTTAATTAGTTTCTTCATAATATTTGTTAATATATTTACAGTAAGGTCATTAACTTTTTCTCGAATTTGATATATTTAGGTCAACAATAGGATTACGTTACACAAAAAAAGTAAATTGAGAATGGACAACCAGAAATTAGAACAAATGCTGTGTGGCTGGCAGTCAGAATAACATATCGTGATTTGTATTTTTGTGATAAGAAAGATAAAAAGTTCAAATGTTGGTCGAATTTATGTTTGTCAAATTCGGATATTTTCTTCGTTAATATTTATGTATAGGCCGCTGGACGTTTACCTTAATATCAATTACGCATTATTATTTCAGCTGTCTGTACAAATCAAACATAGTTATCAAAAACTTGAACGTGAAAAATCAAAATTGCAGGTATGCATTGAGAGTTTAAATGTATTTTATAACGTGCTAATATTTTCTTTATTGAGTGAAAGGTAAGATGACCATAAGATAATATTTAATATAATTTAAAAAAATTATTAAGATTTTCGCTGTGTTTAAAAAATAAGGCGTTGATTTAAAAAGTTAATTATATTTTTATTGAAGTTGGGATTTGCTTTTGAAAGATTTAACATTGACCTGACTACCAACTAAAACATTGTATTACTGACTGAGCTGTTGGACACCAGAACGTAAGTTGTACGAGTTAAATTTTTATATGTTGACCATACTAAGATTTTTACGCTGATAATATATGTTAACATGACTGTGTCGATGACACTACAGTCGGAGGTTTCCTGTCCGATTGATTGATTGATCGATTGTTGGTGTTTTAACGCCACTTTTTAGTGTCACTTTTTGGCTATGTCATGGTGGTCAGTTTTTATGTGTGGAGGAAGCCAGATTGCCAGGAGAAAACAATTGACCTGTGATAGGAATTCTGACATTCCTAGTCAATTAAGATTGGAGTTGACCGCACCAGCACGAGCGGGATTCGAACTCACAACCTCATTGTTGACTGGCTAGAGATAACAATTGAACCACTGGTCACCGAGGCCCCCGTTTCCTGTCGGAAGGTTTCACCAACACTGTCTGTTGTTGACATGAATTGATGTGGTTATAAGTATAAATTAACTGTATGCAAAACTTTGTCGAAATACAAAGGATTTTCTACCCCAAAAAGTATATTACCGTAACGATATTTCGCAAAAATGTTAAGTCCAATGTGGATTTGTTATGTCAATATTCAATTCCAAAAATATCTTAGTTACCATTGGTTAAATATACAATATTTATTATTTATTAATACAAATTCAAGTTTGACTATAGTAACTAATTAGTTAGTTTTTTTTTATTATTATGGTTGGCAAGTGGTTGTTGGTTACAGGCTTCAGTGGCGGAGCCAGCCCTTTTAAAAAGGGGGGTTCCCAACACAGAGTAAAGGGGGGGGATCCAACTATATGCTCCCATTCAAATGCATTGATCGGCCAAATACCCCCCTTACCCCCCCCCCCCCCCCCCCCCCCCCCCACCCTAGATCCGCCACTGCATGGGCTTTAATCAGACTACATTACAAATCAGCATTAAGTATGTATAAGGTGAGCAATTGGCTTTCTGGTATTTTTTGTTTTACAAAACGTTTAGAAATACTTTATCTGTGCTTCTTTTGTTACATTAAATATGTAAATTGTTTAAAACTGGTTTGTGTTTATCCAGTAAATCTCTAAACAGTTGGTCTTGTAAACATTATTATGTAGCATTTATAGATATCAATGTGTACATTATTATGTAGATATCAATGTATACATTATTATGTAGTATTTATAGATATCAATGTATACATTATTATGTAGTATTTATAGATATCAATGTATAGATACCAATGTATACATTATTATGTAGTATTTATAGATATCAATTTTAAAGATAACTCTATCGTGATGAATTGATACAAATGAGAATTATCATGATTATATGAAAACAAAAAACATGTCATTTAATTCAGCCGACCCCTTATAATCAATTTCTAGATGTAAGTCAACTTTAAAGATATGAGGCATGGTTACCGCAAATGTTTTTTTTGGGGGGAATAGGACCCCATGGAGATTCTTAATAAACCTACAATCTTAAATGCGATATTGCATCGACATGAAAAAATGTAAAGATGCTTAAATTGTAGTATATGTTACAAACGGTACTCGTTAATATTTCAACTTAGGTGATGTTTAAGGGATAAAAATTATATTTTCGATTTTAACCAGGAAGTTAATAAAATTAATGACTCTATTAATTGTTAACCCAGTTTAATTTCACTCTTAAATGCCAGTCATGATTGTTCAAGAGTTCTCCTAGAAACAATGAAAGGGGCTTCTAGTATGAAGAAGTAAATCAAACGTTGCAGTCTTAATTATAAACATATAAGGAAATAAAAAACTGTGCATCTCAATAAATGATAAAATCGCATTTAAGTACTAGTAAGAGGGGTCCCAGTTCTATGATCTTCAAATAAACTTGAGTTAGGCGTAACAAATATATTAGGCTAACAACTTGTCTTTCTAAACAAATTAGGGCATCCTAACACAAATGTATGATGGACTATGATGTTCCCATTTGCAAAACATGTATTTCTATAAATTCTTTTAGTAGGCATTGGACATTCTGCATCCAACTATTTCCACGCCAGGCATGGTATTATCAATGCGCACTGTACATAAAATGCATACATATGCAGAAAAGATGTGCACAATACATTGCATATTATTTATTTTTTATCGCTTACCTTGCTGATTTAACCGGTTATGCACGCTCAATATAAGTGTACACACGTTATATATATGTATAGTGTTTAAACAGTATAATATTTATACGATCTTTTAAAGGAAAACCCATTAAAGGTCAAATAATAGGATGTAGTGATATCATATATATGATAATGATGAAAAATTTACATGACATTACAACAGTTAAGAAAAGTCGAATGATGAAAGATACTACATGTCCCCATTCAAATGCATTGATCGTCAAACATAGAGAGTCCAACCCCCAGACCCCCCCCCCCCCCCCACCTGGATCCCCCACTGCAACTGAATAATTTCTACAAATAATTAAGCAAAATTCAGATGTATCTGAATTCAGAAAGCTTACGATAACATTCGGCAATTGAGACCATCGATTGCTGGTGAACAATAATTCAATGTGACCTGTATTGGACTATCTTTTTGGAGAGTTATTTCTGTATAATAAGAGGGGTTGAGTGTCCTTAATAATTTAGATAAACAAAACAGAAAGTAGAGATTACGCAAGAACTACATGTAATAACAACTAGGAGATTTTTCGATATATGACGAAAGTCAAACACTGTATTTATTTATTGGTGTACGCAGGTAGAATACAGCATAAAATTAATTAAGCAAACAATTAAATCTGTAATCATGAAAGAAGTTTTATAAATGCAAGCTCGACAGATTAATAATTTAGATACCAAAGGGACGATGAAGCACTTGACAAAAACATCGCCGTGTATAAAGATGGGGAAGGCTTTGATGTTTTGACATTATAATCCTACTGGAAGCTTAAAAAATAGAATGGATGAAAGAGATTAATTAGAAAAAAAACTGAAAGGGTGAAACTTCTAAAATATCGAAAAAAGTAACTTGGTTTTTTTTAATTAGACTTCAGGAAATTAAAAAAAGAGAATTAAATAAACTAATGACACAATTCAAAGTCGCTGGATCTATGGGACATACAGAGCCTCACTAAAGTCGTCAGACTTATATGTTTTTACACTGATGGAACTTTTAAGGAAATACAATTGATCTAGAACTATAGTTCCTATCAAAAACATTATTTTTTCTAAAATTGACTGGATCTACTCCTTTAAAGAAATATGCTTTCACAGACTGTTTGCCAAGAAAAATATTCTTTGAAACAAGAACATGTTTTTTTCCATTTCATCCGTGAGAGTGTTCATTTTAATAGGATTTTTATCTGAAACTGATCAGAGTAATAGGCATTTAAAATTAATGATTTACAATTTTTATTGAAATAATTCTATGAAATAACGGCAAGGTAATTTAAAACAATAACAACCCAAAAATAACGTAATGTACGATAATAATACTGCACCTACAGCATACGTTTATGTACTGTTTACAAAGACTTTAATTTCTTTAAATACACCGTTACATCATTCACTGAAATCCATATAGATATAAGAAGATGTAGTATTAGTGCAAATGAGACACCCCTTCATCCAAGTCACATTTTGAAAAAGTCCTTTCCCTTGACAGACTCTCCACGTCATAAGGATTAACTTTTATTGTAACATTGTACATCATTTCCCCAGTTTCTATGTCACTGAACCGCGATGCGCGGGGGACAAAACTTAAGTGTTAAAATATCACAATTTGAAAATTTCCCCGATTTGTCCTGTTTTCTTCGTTTTCAAAACTTGTGAGAAGGAAAAGTATGATGCCGTCTTCTCATCTTAAGCATTGCAATTTTAAAGTTATTTCATATAACTTGCTCCTGAAATGAAACATATTGGTTACGTTCTTCAAAAGACTACAACTAGTCCGCCATAACATCAAATCATTTGTCACAATAATCAGACAGAAACAGTATGAAATAAACATGTTGAAATCATATGTATATTTAATTCAACTGTTTAAAGCTTAGGAAGAAAATGTACACACAATAAGATGGAATTAAGACATATAAAGTAAGCAAAAACGTTTTGAGTTATCTTTCGTTCTACAAAAAAAATCGTATTTTGTATACTGTGGTGTAAGGATGGGACAATTTTAAAATAAATTTTGTTTAGTAAAAAGAATTCCCAACGCGGATGCACAGTTGCTGTAAGATATAAAAAAAAAAAAACATCCACTCATAATGAATAAAAGGATTATAAATTATCATCACTCTCTGTTATCATAATATACTTGTCAAGTCACTGGGTGCATAAAATTTTGGTGTCAAAGGTTATCTAAAATAATGTCCTTTAAATGAAGGAAGTAGTATATATAGTAAAGTCAGTTAAATATCTTTATTAACTTTCATCATGTTGATTCACGTCTAGACAATTGACAATAATCGGTTGAGATCTAAGACGAAACTTGATGAGGGATAAAACGATGGCTAAAAAATACAACAAAAAATGACTACTGGAAAAGCAAAAGTCTATAAAATCACCACACCAAAAACTAAACAATAGTAAACAAAACAGTACCAATTTTGTAAATACCAGATGCACTTTTCGACTATTTCAAATGTGTCTTTGATACCGGTATCTTGGCTGATACAATTTCTTCATTTTGATTTTAAACATATTCTATTCATTAAGATATGAAAAGGATTGAGCAACAGGCACAGCCTATAAAAGCTCTCCAAATAGTACATGTACAAGGTATAACTAAATTATAACAACTGTATTTAAAATAATGCAATGTAGTGTAACATGCATGCTACTTATGAGCACACACGAGCAGATATATGTTTACAGTGTTACTTACTAAACTCAAGGTGTATTTAAGTATATAGGCAATTCCTCATAATTTATTCAAGAACCTTGAAACATGCAAATATCCTTTATAAGTCATTAGAAATATATATATATATATGGCTTAAAAGAGACACTAAACTTGCTATTTTTCGCCTGTCCTAAGTCAGGAGCCTCTGGCCTTTGTTAGTCTTGTATTATTTTAACTTTTACTTTCTTGTGTACAATTTGGAGTTTAGTATGGTGTTCATTATCACTAAACTAGTATATATTTGTTTAGGGGCCAGCTTAAGGACACCTCCGGGTGCGATAATTTCTCGTTGCATTGAAGACCTGTTGGTGACCTTCTGCTGTTGTCTGCTCTGTGGTCGGGTTGTTGTCCCTTTGGCACATTCCCCATTTCGATTCTCAACTTTAATGTTGAAGTGTAGGGGGAAAAAGATAAAAAAAAAAAAAACTGAATGAAACAAAAAAATAAGTAAGTTTCAAACAAAACGTTGAGTTTCACTGATATATTTATGAAAGACCTGTTGGTGACCCTCTGCTGTTGTTTTTTATTTGGGCGGGTTGTTGTCTCTTTGACACATTCCCCATTTCCATTCTCAATTTTATGAACAGATTTTAAAATAAAAATATTCATATCATATGAAAATAATCTGTTTCCAAAAAGTAATAATTCAATATTTATGTCAACATTACCAGCAATAGAGTTAATGGAATCAAGAAGGATCTGTCTTATATCATTGTACTTAGAGCAAATAAAAAAGAACTGTTTGTTATCCTCAACAGGGTGATTACAGTTTGCACAAAAAGTGTTCTAGGATAAGAACTGATTAAACAAATGAGATTTTAGGTTGCTAGCATTATTTCTGAGTTGACAATGACTTATATTAAGTTTCCTTATCCTATAGTTGAAAGGTTTAAATATATCATCAGTCCTATAAAACTTTTCCAGTCCACTTCTGAATATACCCAACCTTGGGGATTTTTGTAAACTCAAAGGAAGACTATTCCAAAGTATTATAGTGGAAGGAATGAAACTATTAAAATAAGAGCTAGTTCTAGCAAGAGGCGGATGAAAAGTGTTATTTTCATTCCTCAAAGTATAAGTGGTTTGTCTGGGAAGATATGCCTGGACTAACTCAAATAAGTATGCAGGTGTCATCCCATTTAATATTTTATAGAATAGTATAAGCTTATGTTTATTACGTCTATTCTCCAGAGTTTCTAAACCTAATTCAATATAAAGTTTTGTCTGGGGAATTACATTTGTACGTCGTAAACCTGTAATAATTCTAGCGGCTTCTATCTGAATATTTTCAAGAAGCTCAGACTCGTGCTGGGAGAAATTGCCCCATACAACATCACCATACTCTAATATAGGTCTAATAAAAGCATAATAAATACGTATAAGCGAACTCGTAACTAACAAATGTTTACCTTGACGAAGCATAGATAGACGAGAGCATGCTTTTTTATAAATAATATCAATATGTGAGTTCCATGAAGCTGATGACTGAAATGTTATCCCAAGATGACAGTGAATAATATTTTCTCAACCTCTTCTCCAATTATCCCAAAAAATACAGGTGGGTGCTCCCTTTCCCTTCTAGTAAATACAATAGTTTTAGTTTTCTTAAAGTTAAATTGAACAGCCCATGATTTTGCCCAATTTGAGATAACATCCAAGTCATCAGTCAAAGAAGCAGCTGCTACAGCACGATCATCATCTACTATAACAAATAAAGAGGTGTCATTAGCAACATCATTTACCAGGGCCGTAACTACCTTTGAGGCAGGGGAGGCAACTGCCTCCCCTGAATTTTCTGCACCAATTTTTTTTTTTAAGTAATAAAATGAATATTGACAATATGTACAATATGTACAATATGTACAAGAAGAACTTGAATTTATATCATAAACAACACAAGTTTACAGTTTTAACAGTGTTATCATGATACATGATATATGGGCGTTTTTCAATAAAAACGTATTTTCTTGTCCCAGCCACTTTAAAAAAAATGTGTTTGATCTTTGCAAGTAATTTTTTGTGCAATCAGTACATTGAATTAGATTTGACATTTTTAAGCAAAGAAACAGTTTTATTTTTAGAGGGATTGATAAGATATTGACTCCTGAATGGTCCAAAACAACCAAAATGGCATGTCCCTAGACCGCCTGTTCAGCATTCATACTCTAAAATATCGTTAAAAAATGAAGAAATAAATGGGTTTTTTTACTTCACATAAGTTCTTTAATAATTCAAAAGTATGTTCAGAACCAACATATTTTAATAAACAGCTTTCAATATAGGTTTTTTAATTTCAGAAGGAGTGTCCCTCACAAAATGTCCACTACAAATGACTTCGTTTCGTAGTGGACACTACCACTACCATGCAGTCTTTTTTAAATCTTTTTTCAATTATATTCGTGCAAAACAAATAACAAGGGTTAGCTTCATGTAATTTTTATTATGTTTTTATTAACATATAATAGGGTTGATGTCATTTACGAAACTTTTTGTCCACTACGAAACGGTTGTGTCCACTACGAAACGCATCAAAATGTCCACTACGTAACATGAGTTGAACCTTCATATGTGAAGTACTGTCTAATCTTTATCGATAAAAATGGTTTTCCAATTCAGAAAAAAAAATGATATTTTTGTAGTATTTAAAGTAAACAAACTGGAATGTCTATAGGAAACATTTAAAATTGCAAAAAAATATGTGTGTTTAGAAGAAGTTTCGTAGTGGACAAAAGTCCCCTACGAAACAGTACACAAATTATGAAAATAATATCATTTTAAAGAATAATTAAGATTGCACTTTTTGTTTACAAACAGGTCTATTATAGAGGTATTTAAAATAACTCTTGAAATTAAATTTTAGACAAGTTGATTTTCCATTTTTTTTAGGTCTGAAATTTACGCTTTTATTGAAAAACGCCCATATCTGTCATTGTCTGGGTTTTTGATCGATAGTGAACCGTTTCAGTATTTGTTTTATTTTTATATTTTCGTGTGGCCGTCCGTCTGTTATTCAGTATTCGTACGAGAACACATATGAAACTTTGCTTCCGACAATTTTGAAAATATTCACATTTATTTAGGGGCTCAATTAAGCAGAGGAAGTGCCCTTTGTATTGAGATTCTTTTATGATATATCGGAAATTCGTTACCGGCTGAATCAGCTGTTGGATCATTTTTTTTACCATCTCCCGATCATACTAGAACATTCTGGTCAATGCCTTATAGTTACTTAGTTAAAAACTCCCATTCGTTGTAAGCAGGGACTTTTTATAAATCAAATCAAATCAAATATTTTATTGTCATATAAACTTTACAGTTTGTGACCAACATATATTAACACAATAAACACAATAAACATACATATTAAACATACACAATAACAACAGCTAAGTATATACTAGTAAAGAAAGTCCCTGGTTGTAGTTTTATATACATGTCTGTTCAGCTTTCGACAATATTGAAGTTCGAGGTCCTCGATAAAAAAAATCTTGCGTTCTATGATCTTGCTTTATATGTTTTTTTTTTAACTTACCAGTTTGATAAAATATCTTTAAATACAGATAATAATTGTTTGCATAAAAATTGCTTCAATGATCCAGCAATACTGATGTTTCTTAAAGTAAGTACGGGTATTATTTTACGGCCACTGATTTTATTAAGAAAAAAATCCGCGGTCACATTGTATTCAATGTTAATAATTATAGGTCAAAGTACGGCCGGCCTTCAAGACGGAGCATTGGCTCACCCCGAACAGCAATCTCAGCTTGTTTTTGCGTAAAATTGCTTCAGGTTCAAGCAATACTGATGTTTCTGAAAGTAAGGAAATCGAAGGAAAACGGGTAATTTTTAGCCATTTTACCGAGAGAGAAAAAATCGGCGGTTCTAGGGGGACTCAATCGGCGGCCCCAAACCCCTGCCTCCCCTGAATTCGAACCCTAGTTACGGCCCTGTTTACTATATCATTTATATAAATAAGAAACAAAAAGGGTCCTCAAACTGATTCCTGGGGGACACCTGCATGTATACTTCTTAGAGTTGACGAAAATCCTTCTGAAACGACCTTTTGTTGACGATCTGAAAGATATCTTTCTAACCAAGATAAGAGCTGATCATTTATGCCAGATTGTTTAAGTTTAAATAAAAGTCCTTTATGCCAAACTTTATCAAAAGCTCTAGATACATCACAAAATACAAACTTTACATCCCTCCCACTATCCATATTACTAATAATTTTATGATATATTTTAATTTCTTCATGCTAACAACATGTACCTTTTCTTGTCCTCTATGTCAAAGGATGCAACTTTTTCTGAGCACATAATCAATTGTTATTTTGATCTGATATTACGAAAATTCCGGAAATTTTTGTTATTCTTCAGAGGAAGTTTCCGTTTCTGCTATGTATTCCTTCAAACATCTTCTTGTAGATTGTCCTTATCCCGCACCATCGTCTAGCAAATGCTATTTTGAAGTCATTTTGCAAAAACTTCACATCTGGATGAGAAATCTTTAAGCAATAAAATCACTCTTTCTATCAGTGCACTATGTATGACTTCAAAGTTACAACGTTTAAATGGTAATCAGCCTTTAAAGCCAACAAAAAAAACCACAAGCTTGACATCAACTAGTGATGTAGTTAAAGACATAGTCTTCTTAACATCCTCTTTCTCGTTAAGTATCTTAACTTGGTTTTTTTCAACATATTTTCTATCAAGCATTCTAACTTGTCCGAAAAGTAGTGGTTTCAAAATCTTTACAACACACCCTGCTTTCTGAAACAATTAGAATCCAAGAAGAATATGTTATTTTGTGCTCCTTTGTTACATATTGGTTTGTATTTTTATTGAGTAAAATTATAACACATTGTTGACTGCTGTTTACCTATTATGTCTGTTCGTTTTATTCACGCATCGTTGTCAATATAATGAAATTTGATGCGAATGCCATACAAATGAGAAGTTAAGTTAGCTATAAAATCAGGTTCAATCCACTTTTTCTACATAAGAAAATGCCTGTACCAAGTCAGGAATATGACAGTTGTTATCTATTCGTTTGATGTGTTTGAGCTTTTGATTATTCCGTTTGATCACGCACTTTTCTTTTGGAATTTTCCTAGGAGTTCAGTATTCAAGTGATTTTACTTTTTCATAATACTATTTCACTGAAATTGTGAAATATTTACAACAAATGATAATTTATCCTCCCTGCTTCATCGTCTTACCTTAAATCATATTTTTCGTTTTGGAGCAGGATTTTTTTAACCATCCGGGCACCTTGGATCACCCTCGGTTATTGTTTGGGTTAATGTTGCACATATCTTAGTTTTACTTTTCATGGTGTTTGCAGTTTCACTTTTACCTATTAGTTTTGAATATCCAATAGTAGCCATCAATAGTTAAACGTTGTCTGTCCATGTGGCATCGTGGTATAGCCGTTGAAGATCATAATGTCAGGTTTCCCTTAACATTTAAGGATAAAGGAAAATCTAAATTCCAAAATGTATTGTATTTGATATCTTCGTATGCCAAACATATGAGAAAAATGTTGATGCTATAAATCCCATTTACAATGTGGATTGACCAAACTCTAATTTCTTACATTATATTCTTCAATACCATAGAACTCGTTATGTGATCTAAATTGCTGTTAACCTTTAAGGTTTTGCACAAAGTATGATACATACAAAGCCGAAAATTTCTCACTTGTCAAACCTCCGAAACTAACTCTTATTACAGTTTGTTCGACTTTGATTTATTTGCCCCTCTGAGATGTCTGGTGTGGCTTCCTATTCACACAAAGCCTCACTAGAACATAAACCAGGCCTTTGTTCATATTTTATTATATAACGAATTGTTATACAGATTTGTTTTATTATTTTGGCCACAGCAGATTCATCTCTCTTAATTTCAAAAGGGTCACTCCTCTCAATTTTTATCAAGTGAATGCTGACTGCATATGTACGTGTATATATCAAATCGTATCTTAATATTTTTTGAAAAGATAAAAAAAGATATAATTATAAAATACAGTACTATGAAAATCATAAACATGCACACGCCTTTTTATTAAAAATTTCGCATTCTCTAGCTATAGCTCTAACCTCTTTTCTCGATGAAGATATCATATAGAAAGCTTTAACACTGAAAGGTAGTTTTAATAAGTTAAAAGACGTATATCTCAGCTACATAACACTTTAATTCCCGTCCTAAGTTACTAGAGTGTTGACTGGTTTCTATTGGCTATACCTACTCAATTTGTAGTTTTCTGTGTACATGTAGTTTAATGTTGATGTTCGAGGTTTTTATTCGTCTGTTTCAACCGACTATTGCATTATTTGTTTGTGTGTTTCTCTGTGATTGTGATGAATGTTCGTGCGTTTGTTTTTGTTGTATTTCTGTCACGAAGTGGTGTCATTTCCCCCGACCTTTTTTACATTGTCATAAAGAGGGAGCTTTGGCTAGCGAGTAAACCAGGTTCAATCCACCTTTTTTTCTTTAAATATCGCATAGCAAATAAGAAATATGACAGTTGTTATCATATTCGTTTCTATGCTTGTTTTTAGTGTTCCTGTTGTTCTTTTGTTTTCCTCTATTAGTTGATGTGTTTCTCTCGGATTTAGTTCGTAACACGGATTTGTTTTCTCTCAACGGATTTTTGACTTTTGAACACCAGTATGAAACTGTTGCCTATATTAATCTTCTACATATATGTAAACTCCATCCTTTTTGTATATAGAACCTACTTATATGTTAACTTCATCCTTTTTGTATATAAAACCTACTTATATGTTAACTCCATCCTTTTTGTATATAGAACCTACTTATATGTTAACTCCATCCTTTTGGTATATAGAACCTACTTATATGTTAACTCCATCCTTTTTGGTATATAGAACCTACTTATATGTTAACTCCATCCTTTTGGTATATATAACCTACTTGTATGTTAGCTCCATCCTTTTGGTATATAGAACCTACTTTTTTCAGACTTGGCATATAAAAATTTAACCTGAAAAATTACCGGCCTAACCGTGGAACCTTTTTATAAATACGTAATATAATTTGTTTATTTTCTACCGCATTTCTCGAATTGATGCTTAGAACATTGATCTTGATTTGTTTTTATTATTGGATAAATCACTAATTTGAAAATTGTATGATGGAAGAGGGATTCATGTTATTTAGCTTTATACTGAAAATATGGTGCCTGAGTTTCCCTACTTTGAACCCTCGAAATATTCCACCAATTAATGTCCAATTCGGCGAGTATCAGTTCTCTATGTCACCTTTTTTCGTGATTTTAATATCCGATTTAAAATCCCTTTTCAAAGATGGCTGAAGTTTTTTCCTTTTTCTACTTCTTTTTGCTTTTGAACAACCTCGCCCGGATTGACAATTTTAACACTGATACACGAAATCGAATATGAAGGTAAACTAATATCAACCGCGTGAAGCGTTTCATCATCAATTCTAATAGGGTCTTGAGAGCCTTATAAGAACAAATAGTTGATTCTCATATCCTCTAAATAAAGCAGCAATTTGGACCAATTTGAAAGATAGCGCTGAAATCACATATATCAAAAGATCTTACTGAAATTATTGAGTAAGCAGTTGCATATGTGCTATTTATTGATACAGTGATGTTTTCATTGGATTTATAATTTTCACGAGCGAGTTCAATAGCCATGAAATGACAGGAATTTCAGTAAAAGGTCAAAATAAGGCAACATCTTGAACTCGAACTCGCTTAGACATTATATAGTGCATGTGCACAAAACCATTGACAAAAGGATAATAAAAAGGACATGTATTTTTTTAGCTACTTTTTTCTGGTAACAACACTGAAAAGTGTTTTATGTTAATCTAGAAAAATTGGGATACAATTAGTCTTTGGTTTCTCCAATTCTAGCAAATTTTACGTATGACTTTATATGTCAATTTATGCAATCAAGGCTTGGTTTATATTTTACTTTTCTGAAAAGATTTTTGTCTAATGCTTACAAAAATAGATAAGAGATGACATCAACCTAGCTTTTTGTATTCATTTAATTACTTGAGGGCTGCAAGTTAGGTGGGGCATTTCCATATGGAACAACAGCTTTTTATCTTTTGACATAATTAAGCTTTCAATGATTAGGACATGGAATCATATATTAATATGAGGCAGGCATTACCTGTAAATGGGGACGAAGTCTGTATGAATTATTTTTTTTTTGAAACGTTTCCGATTTTGGTTCTGTTGTTAGGGATTTAGTTGTGACGTTATTTAAATTATGACGTCATATGCAATGTAAACAAAGAAACGCTATCATCAGGTAACGTTTTTTCATATCAAGGAATTATTAAAAATGAAATTGGTATTGCGCGTTCCTTCCTATTTTATACTAGACTGATAAATATATATTTTACTCAAAGTTTCGTACAAACGAGACCGGAAAAAGGAAGTACCTTGTACATTTCTGCGCAGGTCCGGGATTTCAAAACACGACAAAAATATTTGAACGATTTTGAGTTCATTAGTACAATGAAAAATTCGGGAAATTGTCCCGTATTTTTTTTTATTGAATTTTCTACTGTTATTGGGGACTCCGTCCCCATATTAAATAATTTCTTACTTTGATCATTCAAATTAAAAATGTGTTACGGATACAATTTTTATCCTTTGACATAAGGCTTTAACACTTTAAGCCCTAGGCTTGAGAACCAAAATATCGTATTTTGAAAACTGGTGCATACTTTTGAAGCAAAACAAAAATGACCTCTGAATTTCATCTTTCAGCTCAAGATCAGATAAGTTTTCATGGGACAATTCCATGTCATAGAATGTCTAAAATCTTCCCCCTATTTTAAAAGATTTAATACTGTAAATGACATTCAAGGGATGTATACGGCATTGTAAATTGTTCATTTGAACTTACGCTTCTCCGTAGTTCAAACTCATGATTGAGATGTGTTCCTGTTTTGCTGTTATGGAATTTTAGATATGCAGCTATAACCTATCAGAATCAGAATTTGAAATCTAGTGCCTCGTTAAAACTCCTTCTTTTCTTTTCACAATTTTATTACACAGAGGTGTTTTGAAAATCGTTATAAATCCTTGTTATTTCTTCATATTTTGTGAATGAAAAGAGATGCCGATGTTAAGCGTATAAAAAATCTAGAAAGAGTCATTTTCCGTTTAATTTTCAATCGCTTAACTCTAGAAAACAAGCAACAGTAATTTTATATGTGCCTCTATCTTTTATTCATATACTTTCAATCTATAATAGTCTTTTGAAATGTTGGTTTTTTTAAACCAGCAATTCGAACATCCTTAATTGGACTTTTTAATTGACAACATATTTGTTGAATTTGGAGGTTTGGTCTTTCAACAGACTATTGGAATCCCAATGGGTACCAATTGCGCTCTTCTGCTTGTAGATTTGTTTTTGTATTCATATGAAGCATAATTTATCCAAGGGCGTGTACAGAAAGGAGAAAAGAAATTAGCCCAGTCTTTTAATTTCACCTTTTGGTATATTGATGATGTACTGTCAGATTCAGTGATCACTTACATTTGATATATCCAAGTTAACTTGAAATTAAAAATACTACCGACACAGATAAATCTGCTTCATATTTAGACTTTTTTCTCGAATGACTACTGATGGTAGGTTAAATACCAAAAATTATGACAAATGTGAGGATTTTAATTTTCCTATTGTCAACTTTCCATTTCTGTGTAGCAATATTTTAGCGGCACCAGCATATGGAGTATATGTGTCTCAATTGATAAGTTACTCTGAGCTTGCTATAAGTACGTTGATTTTGTTGAACGAGGAATACTGCTCTCTCAAAAGTTGCTAATACAGGGCTATCACTGAAGACATTTTACGGTCGCCATTATGAGCTGATTGGCCATTATGACAAAAGTATGTCAGAAATCATAATATCTGATATTCTTCATCAGTCATAATTACCTTACATCATTACCGAACTGAACAAAGAAATAACACGACGGGTGCCGTATATGGGGCAGGAAATGCTACCTTTCCGGAGCACCTGATTTCACTCCCGGTTTTTAGTGGAGTTCGTGTTGTTTTTCATTTATTATTTATAACTGTTGATGTAAATGTCTTTTGGTTTTATGAGTCTTTGTTTACTCCTTGGTTTTGATTGTTATTGTCGTCTTTCCTTATATTCACCAAAAAAGGCGTTTTGGGGGAACTGGATCAGATCTGCTCGAATTAAAAAGTGTGGGTAGTCAAACCAATTTAATATGCATGCTTTATAAAACT
This sequence comes from Mytilus edulis, assembly GCF_963676685.1. Taxonomy (NCBI): domain Eukaryota; kingdom Metazoa; phylum Mollusca; class Bivalvia; order Mytilida; family Mytilidae; genus Mytilus; species Mytilus edulis. The sequence continues at coordinate 11,015,577 of NC_092347.1, read as the reverse complement.
GAAAAGTCATAATCTATTGCCATTCCATTCTATGTTATTATTGTTGATCATGTTATCAACATGATGACGTACTCATTTTAAGTATGCCTGTTATTTCCTTCACTGTGCCTAACGTTTTCAAATAATAGCATTTAGTAAGGGTCAAATATCGCTTATAGGTTATCTTAATTAGCCGTAATTAGTCCACTTTTGTCGACATAATCTGTTAAGAACAATTGATTTCAACTAACCGTATGTACACAGACTGTCAAGTCTTTTGTTTTAATAATTTACTTTATTTTAAGTAGCGTAAGATTTCAAAAAAACAAGTCACAATCTAGTTTAATAATCGTCAAGCATTGATTGTAAGTTTGTCTCAAAATAGTGTGATCAACCTAAGCTCGCAAAACTGTTATCCAAAGGATTATTTAGACATTAGCGACTGTTGATTGCATCCGGGTAAGTAAATATATACAACTTATAAATCCTAACTGACAAGTTTTATGTAGAAAACCATGAAAAGACGCATTTAAATTTCTCAACTATCAGCCTTGTATTGTGTACATGTTTTAAGAACCATTTGGCCGATTCCATTGCTGGTTATCATTTTGTACACGCGGCTTACACCTATGGCAAGCCGTTCTCGTCAAAACTATGTTTAAACCATTTTTCGAAAAATTTACACACTGAGAATTACAACAAAGCACACTGAGATTTAAAAACTTCAAAACGCACACTGAGAATTGAAAATTACACACTGAGAATTGAAAATTACACACTGAGAATTACAAATTACACACTGAGATTTCATAAAGACGCACTGAGATTACAAAAATGAAAAACGCACACTGAGAATTGAAAATTACACACTGAGAATTGAAAATTACACACTGAGAATTAAAAATTACACACTGAGATTTAAAAAAGACACACTGAGAATAAATAAACTGAAAACACACACTGAGAATATGAAATTACACACTGAGAATTTGAAATTACACACTGAGATTTGTGCGCACTTTTTATGCGCACATATCTAATTAGCATACTTAATCTGAATCTATTACAAGCTTAAAACAACAAGGGAACAGAACTCGTTAGTCCTTCGATTTGGTTCCAAATTATTAATAAAAAAAAACTTTAGAAATACAAGAACAAGAAAAATACCCACTTACTCTTATTACAAAATATAACCAAATGGTGAAAAACTTTATTAAAATTATAAGAAAACATTGGAACAATCTGCAAAAGAATGCAGTGAAATTTTTACTCAAGTGTCTATTATAGCATATAAACGTAACAAAAATATAAAAGATTACTAGTAACTAGCTAAATCAGGGAAACAGTTGGAAGACTTTTGAAAAGGGACCCACGGTTTTAAGTAAAAAAAAATCATCCCGATACACTGGTAGTAATGATCTGAATTATAGGCAACAAACTTATGAATATGAGCGATGTTAAGTCTTGAAATTTATTACGAATGTTGGTTGAAGGAATCGCATTTCATTATAGGGACAAGAGTTCTTGAGATCAAGATATTAATCTGTTGAATTATTCGTCTCATGAATATTCATTAGTAACTTGCATAATAATCTCAGTGTGTATTTTTTAAATCTTAGTGTGTAATTGACAATTCTCAAGGTGTGTTTTTCAATTTATTTCATCTCAGTGTGTCTTTTTAAAATCTCAGTGTGTAATTTTGAATTCTCAGTGTGTGTTTTTTATTTTTTCAAATCTCAGTGTGTAATTTCGATTTCTCAGTGTGTTATTTTAGGTTTTTAAATCTCAGTGTGTATTTTTTTCGAAAAAAGGGTTTAAACATAGTTTTGACGAGAACGGCTTGCCATATACACCTATCCACTACTCATGACTTCTGTGTAACATGAAAAAACATCAATTTGTATTTTTATTCTGTAAAATGTCTGTTCATAATATTTCAATTAATTCTGGCCACTCCAAAGCGTAAATAAACCCAGTCGTAGTTGGCAATTTTTTTTGGAATTTGTGGGAATAATCCTTTTAAATTTCATTATTATTTTGAAAATTGAGAACGACTGATGAGTCTTATATAGACAAAACGCGCATCTGGTATATACCTGATGTCTTTGGTGAGTGTTCAGAAAATGTATATCATTAAACAAAAATGATCCTGTACATAGATTTATATTTTACATTTTAAAGGTTTTGAATATTGTCATTTACATTTTCTTACACGATTTATACTAGGTAACCTTTAATCAAAAGCTAAAACACATCAAACGAATGGATAAGAACTGTCATATTCCTGACTTAGTAAAGTCATTTTCTTATGTAGAAAATGGTGGATTGAACCTAGTTTTATAACTAACTAAACCTCTCAAGTTTTCTTAGTAATCTTTGATGTGTTGTAATAGGTACACAAACCTCTCAAGTTTTCTTGGTAATCTTTGATGTGTTGTAATAGGTAAACCTCTCAAGTTTTCATGGTAATCTTTGATGTGTTGTACTGGGTAAACCTCTCAAGTTTTCTTGGTAATCTTTGATGTGTTGTACTAGGTAAACCTCTCAAGTTTTTCTTGGTAATCTGTGATGTGTTGTACTAGGTAAACCTCTCAAGTTTTCTTGGTAATCTTTGGTGTGTTGTACTAGGTAAACCTCTCAAGTTTTTCTTGGTAATCTTCGATGAGTTGTACTAAGTGATACTTGATGAGTTGTACTAGTTTATCTTTGATAAGTTGTTCTATGTAAACTTTCATGAATTTTACTAGGTAAGCTCTGATGGTTTGGACTAGGTCATCCTTGATGAGTTTTACAAGGTCATCTTTTATTAGTTAAACTAAGTCATCTTTGATTAGTTGTACCAGTGGCGGATCCAGGGGGGGGGCAGGGGTTGGAACTCCCCGTTTTTTTTTAACGATAAATGTATTTGAATGGGAGCATATAGTTGAAACCCTCCTTTACTCAGGATTGGGACCCCCTTTTTAAAATGGCTGGATCCGCCCCTGTGTAGTCTATAATAACAACCCTAACAACATCAAGAAAATATTTGCAAATATAATTTTCTATATTTGTTTAGAGAATAAATGATGAGTTAACAAATATGTCATCAATCTTTTCCGGACGTTTTAAAATCATTTCAAACATATGATAACTTTATCATAGCAAAATATTGACATATGAAAGAATTAAATATTCAAATTCAACCAAGCATATCCGTGTTTTCTCTTAGTTTGTTAATTTTTGTAAACCATGATTTATTCACATAAATAACGTTACATGTTCAGATATGTTTACAAATGCTACCATTTCATATTTCATGCTAACTTAATATTTGTCAAAAACAACATAAATGACCAAGCTTAAAATTCGCAAGTGATCTCAAAATCAGGGAACTGAATTTGCGTACACAACTAGTTCATAAAGGTACCCATTACAATTGTCATACACACAAATAACAGGACATAACACCTTAATACTAATGGTTTTTTTTTATATCAATGGTTTTTTTTTATATCAAATTCCGGTAAATGTCCCAATTTTATGATGAAAACAAATCGTTAAAATATCTTAAAATCAAATGTGCTTATCATCATTAATCTGTGACCAACCACCACCAAGGATTTAAACACTTTGAGTTGAATGAAAAGTACACAACTAAGGTCCTCTCTAATGCATGCATTGACAAAAACAAATTTGACACATCGGAAACATGTGACCAAATAATGCAAATATTTCGAAACAGGTATTTCACATGTGCTCATATTGAATAATCTTAATTAAAATCAATTTGAATTATTTACAGATGAATAAAACTAGGTATAACAACGCATTACATTGTGAAACGACCAACGGAAATGTCAGTTGTATTATCCCGTTTATCCATCATGTCATGTCAGCACATTACAGTAGTGCTGACTAATGTGAGGGTAATATCCTCGGTTAACGAAATTTCCATCAGCAGAGATTTCGACCATGTAAACCGTTCATGCAAGACAAACCATTGGCACTCGAACCACAAATAGCAGTAACAAATATTGAATGCTTTACATGCCAATTGTATACAAATATTTGTTTTGTCTTGTCGATGCCTTGTAAATTGGACAATGTACGCTATTGGTTTTGATCATTTTTGAATGGCGTATTGTAACCTATAGGTCCTTCAGTCCGCTTCATTTAGACTCCGTTTAAAAATAGTCTCATTGTTTACAATACCACCAATCGTATTCTTTATCAGAGTTCATATCTTTTTGAAAATTAAAAAAAAAAAGAATGAGTCATAACATTTTTAGGAAGAATAAAACAAATAGAAAACATCATTTATGTCGTTAACGAGCCTCGTAAAAATAAGTTTGGAATAAATAAAAATATATTTTTTCAAGATTCTATAGATTAACGAACTAGATTTTGACGTTAAAACATTGCTTTGAAATCGCTCACAAATCTCGTGAGTATTTAAATGGTTCCGAATATTTGTGTTTTTCTGTTGTATTTATATATCGTAAATACATATTAACGGCGCACGGTGGTGCAATTTGTTTTCATACATGTACTGACTCCATTTTATATTTTTAATATTGTAAAACAGTTTTAAACTCGTAAACAAATTCTTATCTGTTGATGTGAATATTGCTTATTTAAAACATGTACATTTTAATACACTAGTAAATACAGCTACTTCTTATACTTTTATATATCGTATTTTAATTAGTCTACATATAAAAACATGATATGATACAATATATAAACTGATAAATGTACTACTTGCGCTAAACACAATAATCTTCATTACGTGAATTAAGTTTTATTGTAAGAGAAATTCTCTTTTTGTGGAAGACAATCGAAAGAAATTGTACTAAGGCAAGATGGGAATAATACTTATAAGAAACATAATAAGATACAATAATGGTATTTCAATTCTCTTGTACTATGAACTTTATCAACTGATTAAATATCTCTTGATTTAAAATCCCATGGCATTTAAACTGACACCATGCTACAGTTGTCTAGTGATATGATCTGACTTCAACCCAATGATAAAAAGATACTCAAACGCCATCTTCTTATGAAGATTTTCTTTTTTAAAATATGAATGAAATTTAGTGGTTAAATCTGACTTTGGGTGAATTTTAGAAAGTTTTAATCAATAGCTGACAAATAAATTTTCGATTGTAAATGCACTTCATATAGATAAAGTTTGTTTTTTATTAAATAATGAAGCGAATTGTATATACTTTATTTCCATTCAAATCACACAAAGTAGCATATAAAAGTAGGTTTGTCTCACCATGCGCTTCTCTGAAATGATCTTTAATGTATCAATGTTTAAAATGACAACACGTTTAGTTATTTTGGAGAGTGCTTATTGATCTTTCTCTGATACCCTGCATGATGTTGTTCACATTGTGGTCGCATTTATGCTTAAGTGTATATACATTTAAAAAGCTTTTAAAAGTTATAAAAGGTAAATGTTTTTTTAACTAATGTATTTGTACATGTTTATAGGTTAAATAATTATTAGATCTATTTCGATCTACCTATCATTTATCAGGCATTAACGATAATAAAATAACACCATTGCTAAATTGAGCCTGTATTTAAATTTCCTTTAATTTAAACATAAGTAGCATACCAATAATTATATACCACATTATAGGGATATTCAGAGATTTACGTTCTGTTGTCAGGTAAAGGTGAAAAGAACTATTTACGTTTAATCTATATATTAATTTTTAATTTGCTCATTGTACCAGCTATTTCTTGAAAAAGAAAAAAGTAATATACTAGCAAAAATTCATTAAATAAAGGCAACAGTAGTATACCGCTGTTCAAAACTCTATATATTTTTTTAATCACAAATGTTACTGTAACGACGTAGTTAGTATTCAACCATAAACAATATAGTGCTTTTTGATTTTTTATATATTTTGTCATGAATGTTCAAAGACCAAGATGATTATTTCATCAGTCTTCTTTGTGACTGGATCACCATGTTAATCTATTGGTAAAATCCTTATTATACCTTGTGATGTCAAAGTTTCACCTGGTTTTAAGTTTAAGCCGAGTGCATTAACTTTTGATCATGAAAATAGAATCAACCCAACCCGATTTTTGAGAGGTTTTCATATTTCATTTATTCATGTAGATGCTGTACATGTGGAGTCAGTTTATGAACTTTCCTTTTTGATATTAGTGATTTGGGAAGCGGCTTTCCTGATAAGGAACTTGTGCCCTTCTTAACACTCATTTTGAATATAAAGAACAATCCCTTAGTGTTTCGTGTTGTATTTTATTTTTCTTATTTATGAAAAACAGCTTTAATCCACCATTTCCTACATAAGAAAATGCCAGTACCAAATGAAAAATATGACAGTTGTTATCCATTCGTTTGATGTGTTTGAGCTTTTGACTTTACCATATGATTAGAGACTTTCCTTTTTGAATTTAAATGTCCTTTAGTTCAGTATTTTTGTGATTTTTTTTCAAATACGTTCTGTAGTTGTGAGTTTTTGTACTTTTGTAAAAATCAACAGATTTTTGAAACACTTAAGTTGCCATTGCGGGATGAATATAAGCTAATTAAATAGATAATTGCTTTGAATTGTGTGGTAATAGCAGCCAATTAATAAAATAAATGAATCTATTAATCTGAATGTAAATCGCTGGAGATGGAGATTCGATAGTATTTCCTGATCGCCCGGTGTCAATCATATAATGCAAAATTGCCAAAGATATGTTTAAATCGAATAAATAAAACAATAAGAAATAAAAAGAATAAGAAATAAACAATAAAATTATCACATACTTCTTTCAACTACTTTGGGGTTAGCAAAATATCATATCTGAAATTCCAATAGATACCAAGAGATCAGTTTAAGTTGTGGTCTCCTTGTTCAGTGAGGATTGTCGAAGTCTATGTATTGACCTCCACTGCCCTCACTGACCATGAGACCCCCGAATAAACAATCTGGTCAGTATTTTTTAACTGTAACTTTTTATTGACATCATGACTTCTGGAACTGCTATTTCCATATATGTAATGGACCCATATATTTGTGTCCTGATGCCAATGAGGCTTTGTATATAACTTAAAATGAAAAGTATGTGTTTTTTTCATTTTTAAAATCTAAATTAGGTTTAACACACATTTTAACCATTAACAAGTTTGTGTCTTTTGGGGTGTTTTTTCTGGGTTTTTTTTTTTTGGAGAGGGATAGATTTTTATGAAATATTCCTAATATAAGAATATCTTGTTTATTCTATTTAAAAAAAAAGAAAAAGGTGTTTGTACAAATGTCAATAAAGTAACAAGTTTAGAGTATTTTTTGACGTACTATGTGTTTATTGGTAAAAATATATAGTCTGTAAAAATAGTTTTTAGCTAAAAGTTCTGTAATTGTAATTTTTTTCAAAATGTCCAATAAAGTAGATCTGTGTGCGTTTTATTGTTTGCAGTGTAGTACAAATGCTCTATGTTTTCTTCAACATTACATGACTCGCACAATTTAGTGTAAGAGGAGCCAATTGTATGCAGAAGTTTTTTAGCGCTATATAGCCAGTGTTAAAATTTTAAATGAATCTTTCTTTGTTTCTTGACATTCTTGGTAATTTTTATGTCGAAATTAATTGTTGGACAGATTTTATACAATACTATTTCTTTATTTTTTTTTTTCATTTTTCTGGCCACATTATCTTCATAAAATCTTACATGATGTTTTAAAATCGTTTTTAAACAATGGTACAACAATATTCATAGCTTTGAAATTCAATGCCTGTTTAGGAACTTTCATTTAATTACATGATATTTAACAGAATCAATAAGCAAACATTACAGTAATTGGTAAATAGTGTTGTCCGGAAAAAAATATAATTTCATCCGTTATTGACTTCTTTTAATTTGAAAGGATAATTTGAGTTATTTGGGTGGATCTGACAATATGCTGCATTGATTATCATCGTATGTAAACATAAGGCAATTTTCTTAGATTAATACTAATTACTTCTATAACAGTTGATGGTCTCAACTACCCAATCAATTTTAAATGCTTTGTCCACAAAATATATATAATGCATCTCGTATATAAATACTTTAGTCTGAGAATATAGAATTTGTATTAAGAAAAAAATTATAGTGTTCTTATTGATTTTTTCATAGAATATTGTGACTGTTCGGTGCCTATGGTGAGTTCATATTATTGTGCTATTCTTTTATCCAACTGTTTTAATTGAGATAAAGATTTCGGCAATTTATCAAAATTTGCAAAACTGTGCCCAATTGTTTCGTATATGGAAAATTGGGCCATTTTCTTATGCATATTATGAGAACATTTTGATTTTTTATAAATACTTGTTGAATATTTTAACTAACCAAACACATTTTGTATATGATTGTTATAAGTTGTTACTTGAAGATGCCAAGAATGGCAAAAAATGGGCTTCTTATGTACGTGAAATATTGAACAGTAATTAAGCTTTTACGACTGACCCTGTTTAGTCGAAGACTTTTAATTGTATCTCCCCAAACACTGTTGTCTTTCTTATGAAATCTCTTCCGTTACCAAAAAAGAACGATTTTATTTTAGTAAATTGTTCACTATATCCTCAATAACTTTTTTTGAGACCGGAAGTGAATTTCACTAAACCGGAAGTATCCAATATCTCCCATATTACAAGCAAAAGTACATAGAAACCATAGAAATCAATAGTAAGAAACCTATGCTTGGACGACAAAAGTAACTTTAAGTAAACCGAAAGTAGCTTTTCATTCATAATTTCTTAACAATTGGTTTTTAATTCGTAATTGTCTTTCTTAAAAATTTCAAAATTTTATAACTTGAAAGAGACGTTTCTTAAACGAATTTAATCATATGATAGTCAATAAAGCCGTGTCTAGGTGTCATGACTACTATATACCTGTTAACTATAAAACAGTTATAAATTACAAAAACGCTTAGTCAAAAGTTACGACTACAACAGACTAACTTGTGTTGCTGTGCTAAATCGGCTTTGAAATAACTGAACTTTCGGATTTTCTCTCTCTCAATAGATGATTTATAAAAGGAATGCACAAACATCAACAATGACAGAGTAACAAGTAAACCAACACTACACATATACTACATCAAGTTATAATTTATGGCAATTCAGATTATTAATACTTTGCTTCTATAAAAGTTTTAAAACAATTCGGCTTTGGGCCAAATGACATATTTCAGTTTTCGTGGACGTTTCATACCCGAATGTATCATTAGCCTAGCAGTCGACAGTTAATTTGTGCTGACTTGAGATATCATTTATTTGTTTACTGCTTTTTACCCTATATAAGCGATCTTGACCATCTTGGTTTGCGGGCGGGGTCATCGGACACATTTTTTAAACTAGATACCCAAATGATGATTGTAGACAAGTTTGGATAAATTTGTCTTAGTAGTTTCAGAGGAGAAGATTCCTTTAGAAGATAACAAAAATTGTAAAAAAAATTGTAAAAAAAATGACTATAAAGGGCAATTATTCCGTAAGGGCATACGATACAGTTTTGATCCCGTATTTACATTTTGTTAAAAATTTCCGTATAGACTATTTTTTACCCGATTAAATCAAATATGTAATAAAAAAATACCTTCATGAGCTACTTTTTGAGTAAAATGAGGTCTGAATTTGATATATTTGCTCAAAATTCGGATTTGTGGCCGTATTTCCGCTTTCGAAAGAAAGACATATCTTTTTTGTTTAAAAAGATATTTTTGTTAAATAATTTGTAATTTCTGTATTTTATAAGCATCCTAAAATTTTTTTTATTCAGAAATAACTCATTTTATCAAATGTTTACGAATGTAGAAAAATAACATAATTTTTTGCTGTATATTTATCAATTTTTTTTAAAAATGCACTATTTACGTTTTCATGAAAATTGGTACACATAATCTTCTCGTGTAATCAAACCAAATGGCATTTTAAAACAGAGGGGTTCATGAACTCGTTTTCAAGTTAAATAAGTTGGAATGATAAAAATAAGTCGAAAACTGAATTTTTTCCCGATAAGTCATCGTTTGACGTCGCGAAAATAACGGTTTATGTTAGCAACGTCATTACCTCCCCTGTAACTGTGTCGTATGCCCTTAAGAGGTCTACTGACCATTTTGGGCATGTTTGACTTATTTGTATATCGAACTTTGCTGAACATTTTTGCTGTTTACAGTTTATCTCTATCTATGATAATATTCAAGATAATAAACAAAAACGGCAAAATGTCCTTAAACCTACCAATAGACTTAGGGATAGCAACCCAACAACTGGTTCTCCGATTCATCTGAAAATTTCAGGGCAGATATATCTTGACCTGATAAACAATTTTACCCCATATCAGATTTGCTCCAAATGCTTTGGTTTCAGAGATATAAGCCAAAATCTACATTTCACCCCTATGTTTCTTGCCATGACGGCCATCTTGGTTGGTTTGCCGGGTCACCGGACACATTTTTTAAACTAGATACCCCAATAATGATTGTGGCCAAGTTTGGTTTAATTTGGCCCAGCAGTTTCAGAGGAGAAGATTTGTGATGAGAAAAGCTTTCTTGAACTTTGGGCCAGGTGAGCTAGAAAAGCATATATCAAGTTTAACAACCACGTTCATTGCTTAGTTATTTTTGTATTTTAAATCAACCCGTATAGGATTGAAATATATGTGACTGAATGGCTACGTTTACTTCAATTATGGTGCAGAATCGCGCGTTTGACGTCAAAATGTAAACGTCACACAGGTAGAGATACAAGAATAATTTTGTCGTTCAAAGTGTTTTCCATGGCATTATAATAGAACAATAACATAATAGCGGGATGTTTAAAAGTACAGAGCCACGTCATTTGTGCAAAAGAAACACAAAAATTCACACATTCAACGCAAAAATGAAAGACAATACAAACAACACATTGACGGAATGCAAAAGTACCGAGCCACATCAAAAGGATATCACAAAAAAGACCAAACAGTAAAAGTAATATTAATTATAGAACAAAGATAAATAAAAGAACAATATAAAACGTTATTAAGATGATAAATAACGATAAATAACGTCCGTAGGCAGAATCTATACACCAAGACCATTATGTAGTATTTGTGATGTTGATACGGAATATTTATCAACAAGGTCTTGGTACCTTCCGATGAACTTTGACGTTCTTTGACATACACCTGGTTCATCAACTTTCTGCTGAGACACTGATAACAAAGTATTAGTAGGAGCTGCAAGCTCTAGAATATCGAACAAATTGGGAAATGTATATCCCATATGCAGGTGAAGTTTAATATATTGCTACTAAGGTGGGGGACATTTAATCATTGAATTCGCCTTCCAACATATTTCTTTCGAGCGAAGTTTTAATTGGACGAGTTCTGTATGCCAAATAATAAGCCTAGTATCTGTTATGAGTTATTTTAACTTTATATTTCTAAATTTTGATTAGCTGAGTAAGTTTTTCGAATTTGTTTTTCAGTATCTAAACAATGGCAAGTACCACTGCAAACACGTCAACTACTCCTGGAGCTGAACCAGAAACAGAACCAGAAACAGAACCGGAAGCTTCTGCAGTAGAAATTATTGTTCCACCAGTTGCACTAGCATTCTGTGGAATTCTGGGTAAGATAACGTATTAAGTTGACCTCAAATGAATATGTCATTTAGACGACTTTCGAATTCGTGCACTTTCAAGTACTTTGTTCGGTGACTATGTTTACGCCGATTGCCCATGGTGTAACTTATTCATGACAAAACCTTCGAGATTGCTGTTTACCTCATTACTTTCCTGATGAAGCTACACTCAAAAAGCACTTACGCTCGAAATTCATAGAGTGTTATTTGCATTAAGCATAATATATTTTCTTTATTTAAATAACGACTATATAGTATTTCGAAACATTCATTTTTTTCTTAAAATATCCTGTACCAAGTCCGGGAAATTGCATTTCGTATCTTATTTAAAAATAAGAAGATGTGGTATGATTGCCAATGAGAATACTCTCTACAAGAGACAAATATGGCACAGAAATTAACAACTATAGGTCATAGAACAATGAGCAAAACTCATACCGCATAGTCAGCGTTCGTTTCTGTATGTGTTACATAGTCGGTTTATTTTTTGCATTTTAGTGTTTCTGTTGTGTCGTTGTTTTCCTCTTATAGTTTTTCCTCTTATAGTTGATGTGTTTCCCTCGGTTGAAGTTTGTAACCTAGATTTGTTTTCTCTCAGTCGATTTATGACTTTCGAACAGCGGTATACTACTTTTGCCTTTATTTATTTAAGTTTGGGATGTTTTCGACAGTCTTTAAATAATATCGCTATTAATATGAGATTAAAGTACAACCTTTCGCTGTATCTTATTATGATTTCCTTGATAGAGGGTTGCAGTTCACAAGGAAGCTATTAAACAAGGAGTTCCAAATGGTGAATTCGAAATCATCCCTTCGTAAATTTCACGGAATTCCATCACGATTTGGTTGACCGTTATGGAATTATTGTTCCACAGATGATATACATTTGTAGCATATATTCCTTATGCCGTAACTACAATCCCCTACCCTTTTCACTAATGTGTCCGACCGAATTAGACTATTTACCGGCACCCGTCGTGTTGCTTATGTGATTACAAATCCGGTAAATAGTCTAATTCGGTAGGTCACATTCATGAAAGGGAAGGGGATTGTAGTTACGACGTAAGGAACATATCCGATATCATTTGTGAAACGGTTATTCCATAACGGTCAACCAACTCGTGATGGCGTCCGTAAAATTTACGAAGGGATGATTTCAACTTCACCACTTGGAACTCTTTGTTTAATAGCTTCCTTGTGAGCAGTAACCCTCTATCAAGAAAATCATGATAGTAAATGCAAGCACGGGAATATCGTATCAATTGGGAGATATATACCCCGTATGCAGGTGCTGCTGGAATGTTGCTACTTAGAAATGGAAAGTTCACAATTGGAAAGCTGAAATCATCTCTTTTGTCGTAAAGTTTTGTTTTCAACCGACCCTCATTGTCAATTTCTAGATGTTTGTCAAGATATGAAGCCGACTTAACTGTATCTGTAGTATCCTTTATCTCCAATTCGATGGGATAGATGCGTTCCACATAGTCACCAAATTTTGAATTGTTTAGTGAAAGAACGTCATCTATATAGCGGAAAGTAGAGTTAAAGGATATTGCTAACTTCTTATCTTTCTTCCTAAGAAGTTCCTGCATGAAGTCAGCCTCATAATAATAAAGAAACAAGTCGACAAGTAGAGGGGTACAGTTTGTTCCCATTGGGATGCCGACAGTCTGTTGAAAAACACGTCCTCCGAACGTTACAAATGTGTTGTCAATCAAGAAATCAAGCATTTTGATAATATCGGTTTCAGAGAATTTTTTGTTTGAATCAGAGTGATTCTTTACAAAGTATGATTTATCCCTCCCTAAGACAAGATACTTGTATCTACGTTGGCCATTCTTTTTTATGAAGCAAAGTAATACCAACTCTTTCAATTTGTCTTTTAGTTTGGAATGTGGAATACTTGTGTAAAGAGTAGAAAAGTCAAATGTTTTAATACTGTTACAAGATGAAAGGGAGTTAGATTGTATGTACTCTAAAAGATCTTTGGAATTTTTAAGTATCCACATCTGATTCACGCCACCTCTAGAATAGGCAGTTTCACAATAACTTTGAAGCCCGTCTTTGATAGCTAATAAAATAGATGTTAATAATTTAGAAAGAGGTTTCGTGGAGCACTTGGAAGACCCAGCAATATACCGTTGTTTGTAAGGACACTTATGTAGTTTAGGTATCCAATACAGTGATGGAAGATCCAGTTCTTCATCTTTGGTTGAAATACCAAAAGGAACAAAGAACAGACCTATGATTATCCAGGATTTCCTCTTTGGTAAGTGTCGTGAGGGTATATGTTGAGTTTCCAAGTGAATTGTCTATACCTAATTCGTTTATCAAGCAATTAATGTAGTGACTTTTACAGACAAAAACGATGTTATTTGGGGCTTTGTCTGCGGGGACAACAACATATTTATCATGGAGGTCGGATAAGTGTTTAGCAACATTTGGGTCTTTAAAGATTGACATAGCATGGGCATTGATGGACCCATTCAGTTTCTTAATTCTGATTTGTATAAACGACCTCACTGCCTTAATCCATTCTGATAGAGTGTCTACGTCTTCCTTTTCACGTTTAGCCCATTGCCTGGCATAATCCTCGACTGAATCCATCAAAATTTTAAAGTTGTATTTCCAATTGATGGATTTAGGCTCACGATATTTCGGACCTTTCGATAACAAATTTCGTAGAGAAGTGTTATTAACAATGTTAAGGTCACCGGTAATAACGTGGCCAGCAGGATTATATTTGAATTGGGAACTAGCACAAGTGCAATCAGGAGGTTTAGACTTGAAGTCGTCAATATCGAGATTCTGCAAAACGCGTTTGTAATTGAAAATTTTAGTTGCAATAGGTTTGGTATAGGTATAAGAAATTATTGGTACAGACTGGTCTTTGAAATAAGGAGGTATTTTCGATTGAACTAGTTCATAAACTGCTTTCTTTAGTTTTCATAGTGTAATCAACAACCAATATTAGAAAAAAATGTCACAATTTATTATATAATAGTTCCTCTATTGATATAATTAATTTTTTGCCATTAATGCCAGTAAAGACTGCAATTGCTATTAAATTTATTATATTTGATAAGTACGCATTGGCTTATTATTGGACTATGCTATATTTATTCACAAAGAATTTACCGAATCTTAAAAACAATCCACCTAAAAATAACATTGAAAACTAATTCTATAAACCACTTTTGCCTATAAACAATTGTACAAAATACTGTTAAATCTTATGTAAACGAAACGCGTGTCTGGCGTATTAAATCATAAGCCTGGTACCTTTAGTAACTATTAATGATATTCATATTTTTATGATCTATGTTTATTGTTTTGTTTTCAGTTTTGCTGACGTTATACATACTTACTAAAAAGATCAGATGTTGCAGACGAGACAAACGCATACACTGCAACGACAAACTTCAAGAGGTGGACAACACATTCTTATTTCTCGAGGACTTTGAATCCGAAAGGAACGATATACCAAAAGATCCTTTCTTCACGGAATATGAAGTTCACGCTTTGGGGCTTATGTCCCATTTCCAAAACAGCGTCAGAAAACTTGTATTTATTTCAGTCCCGCCATTATTAGGCTTAATATTTTGTCCTATGACATTGTTTATATATTCACCGATGGCAAACTACTTCTGGCCAAGTGATTCATCCACTCCAAACATAAACGATGCCCTTGGGTGTTTTCTGGTTCCTGCTGGTATGGTATATGCCATAACTTTTGGCTATGCAATCGAAGAAGTTCAACAGAAGCATTTTGAATTACGAGATAGATTGTCGGAAGAAGTTGTTTTGTCAAGAGAAATCATCTGCATGGTCAATCAAATTGAAGCTATATCATTGAAAGCCCGCCAAAAGCTTTGTCGCATATTGAAGACTAACATTATGAATAGGATATTGCAAGCTCAGAACAATTTTGACGGCGTCGACGAAAATGGTAAGACAGGCTTAACTTTTGCATGATGTCATATTTTTAATAATACTCGTGTGTGTCTAATTTTTGTATGATAACCATGAAATAAATAGTGAAAGTGACCATTTATGTCAAAGATTTTGTCATTCAGTTCTATAAAAGACTGGTACGGTCTGTTGTAGTGTCAAACAGGTTTGTTAATTTATAGTATCCTTTTTACAGTATAATTTAAATGATTATACACGGAATTTGAAAATTTATTATCTTTTTTCCCTTAGTTGCTATCACGAAACAATGGTTGAATTCGTTTTATATGATATTTTAAAGTCATCGGTAAAGTATTGCAGTCATACAAAACTTATCAAGTAATCTTTAATTTCAGTAAATGTATGGGAAATAGCAGATATTCTCAATTATAGCAGCATGAAACAGACAGCAACTACAAAAGCACTTTTACGGGTGGTATTTGAAAATGTACACCGCCTGTTCTCTTTGATTCCAGACAACGGACCATTGCACGAACACATTAACCCACTGCAGTTAGTATTTATCATTTTATGATTATTTATAATACTTATACTTTCACGGGTTTAATTTTCATCCTCAATGCTCTTCGACTTTGTACTTGTTTGGCTTTATAAATATTTTGATATGAGCGTCACTGATGAGTCGTATGTAATACTAGTAGTAGATGAAACCCGCGTCTGGCGTACTAAATTATAATCCTGGTACCTTTGATAACTATTAAAGGGGTAAAAGCGAATTGGTAATACAAGTAAAAAGTTAAGATCGGGAATCGGGGTAAGAGCGCATGGATAATACACGTAAATAGTTAAGATCGGGAATACGAAGCGCATTGGTAATAAAAATAGTTAGTTAGGATCGGGCATAATGTAGTTGTATATATTACATTGTTAGCCATTTTAATTTGAACTAAAAGAGACATAAATCTATCTATCTTGCTTTTAAAAATAGGTTAATATCCAACGTAATTGACTTTTATTTGGTCTGTTTGAAAGGCGATTAACAGAAACATCGTAATACAACCCTTTTGCTGTTAATTAAGAATTGAAGAAACAAATAAAAGGGATTAAAATAAGTTTGTGCTTTTGTAAGTGAATGAAACCTCTGTGGTGTTGAAATTCCGTTATGTAGTACAGTTATTTTTATTAGATACTAAATAAACCGACTTATTATTATTATTATACCATATTTGAAAAATCTTAGTAACGATCACATATTACCCTTATCTATCTGACTGCGAATGCGTATTTATAAAATATCAATTCTTCTTACAGATGGATGTTATTAGAAACTTTGGGTGGCTTTACATTTCTTGGCATGTTGATGGTGAAGGCACAGTCGTACAGAATGGAATTAACCATATGTTTGATCAGTGTGATATCGATCACACTATTGGTATTTACAGTCAGTGACCTTGACAGCCCCTTTGATGGATTCTTTAGAATCGATCTTTCTCCAATGGAAGCTGTGGTGTGTGACCTTTACAAAGAGTATAGGAGCATACTACCAAGTAAATCCGCCTCGAACAATCAAATGAAATTAAAGTCGTCTTTTGCACCGTTTGGAAAAATGGATAAGAGTTAACCACAAAAGTATAATCAAAACATCATTTCAGCCAGCATTATTACTTTGTTTATTACAATTTACGTACTAGCATTTGTTGTTTGATTCTGTTTTGTTTGTATATTTTCTTGAATTTGTTATGTTTTTGTATATTTAAGTATGAAACCGAATTTGCATTAAAATGAAACTATGTATAATAATGCATCTTTCAATTGTTTGTTTTAAGCTTCTTTTAGTTCACTTAAGTGCAATAAATCCAACTTGATTTCCAAAAGGAATACCATCTCTTCTATAAGAGAAAAATAACTCCGGATGACAAGATGTACACAGTGTTGCACTTTTATCATCTATATTAGATGGTTTAATACCATGAGTTTCTAGAAGTGTCCGGTTCACTAGATGCAAGTCTATAAACGGCTTGGCTTTACCTTCCTTTCTTATGATGCTGTTTTCGTTTATGCTTTTGAACAAAGTTGCATCCTCTTCCGCAAATTCTAAACAGCATGGACCAATACTAGGTCCAAGTGCCACTCGTATGTTCTCTAATTTTGAACCATATTCATCTTGCATTTTCTTGACTGTTTCGATGCAAGCTTTTGCCAGTGTCCCTTTCCATCCAGAATGGCATGCTCCAAATGCAGGAGTTTCGTGGTCAGCAAATATCATAGTTACACAGTCGGCTCCTGGTGCAGCAACTGTAATATCTTTCTGATTTGATATAATACAGTCATACCCGTCTTTGGGTTCTTCTTTACCAACAACATACACGGTATTGCCATGAACTGCACGGGCGCGAAGAAAGCTTTTAGGATTGAATCCTGCTTTTGTACCAAGGCGGCGGATATTTTCTCTACCGATCATTTCCGTATCACGTTTGATGTTAGCCGCTGTCATATTCAAAGATGAAACTCCTTTTGCCGTTGAAAGTCCACCTTTCCTTGTTGAGAAGCCGTGGATAAATTTGTCGTCTATGATGTTAGACTTCAAAATTTCTACTTCATCTTTTGTTTGATAAGAGGATACGAAAGCCTGAATTTCGGTATAATAGCTTTCGTCGTAAATGGGTGCATATTCATCTCCTGTTTTAATTTCCCATTTGTATGCTGTTGAAAGTATTTCCTTGCAAATAGTAAACCACAAATTTGCTTTTGCTTTAGAACAAAGTATTGTAATATCTAAATACATGTTTGAATCCATCCGTATTTTAACTTGGTAGAATGCCCCTAATCTGGATGAGTCTTTAATAACAGTAAATCTGGAATTTTGTTCTGTATTGTTGTCTTTAGAATTTTGTATCAGTAATAGGTCATCAGTGCTGTCAATTAATTCATCAACATTATCAATTTTGTATCCATCAAAACTATCAATCAAAACAGTTTTCTTGTCCATGGTGAGATAAGACAGTTATCTGGAAAAAACACGTCATTCATGTATAACAATGTTGCCTTACTTGAACACGAAAATTGTTTGTCTAGCCTAGAAACATATATATGTCGACAGCTATAGGAAGCTAATGTCACTAATGTGACTATGGCCGCATTTCTTTTTAACCAAAATTTTGAAAACGTTGAGTCGCGTTTGTTGTTGTTTTCTAAACGCTACAAAAGTAGAAACAAATACATCGTTTATACTGACCCTGTTTGGACTTTCAATAATGCATACACATGGTGTTGGTAAACAGACTTTTTACAAACGTATAAACAAATACTCCGTTTAATCAGGTTTAAGTTAGAAACAAATGTAGCATTTGTACTAGCAAACGACAAACGACAAAATGCAGACGCATTTTTATCGTTTGCATAGTTTGTCAAAGTTTATGTAAACTTTGCAACGTATGTTTGAAAGAAATTATCAAAACATGTGCACGCTAAGTCGTTTGCATCGTTCGCGTTAAGCTGGGGTCACACATATACGATTTGTACTGCCGTCCTTGACAGGACCATTCCCGATTAAAATTTGTCAAAAGTCTGATCAAGATCCTGTGAATCGTGGATGGAAATTCGATTTGTATCTTTCGCCAGGTAAAATTCGACCGAGTCTGTCACGACTGCGTCCCGATTCTACCGAATGTAATCCGACAGAGATCAGATAGTGACAAGACAGTGAACCGATGCTGACGGACGTTATCCGTTCGAAAACTGTCGGCATAATCGGGATGATCAGGTACTGTCGGAACGTAATCCTATCACGGTCCGCTCTATCGCATTGCAAACGGCTTTGTCTGGTCTCAGTCGTATTGTATTCTGTTATTGTCGGGACTTCTCCAGATCATTCCCGTTCCACAGGACACCGTCCCGAATACACAGAACATTGTTAGGAATTCGATTCGATACAGCAGAATCTGTCACGACATAGGCACGATTGTAATCCGACTAGACAAAATCGGCTGGGTTTCCCCGAATGTTACGGGACGCACCTAACTGTCGGGGTGCTTTGCCGAACTATTCGGATCCTTCCCGACCAGTAGGAATCTGTTACGAACTAAAACGACTGCGTTCAGACAGTAATAGGACATTCCAGATAATTGAGGATACTAATCCGACTTTTTCACTTTTCGTGTCGTATCGCTGTCTGATCTCAAACGGGAGCAATAATCGGCAATGTGTGAACCCCGCATTAGAACGGTAGAAAGAAATACACTTTAAATATGTTGGTTATAAGTCATTAGGACTGCATCCCAAACCAAACAGATTGCGAAATCAATAAAAAGTGTTAACAATAGACAGGTGTCTACAGATTGTGTACAATATGCCTTATTCTTATACATCCAGAGTCTCTAAACGTTGTGAGATGATCATGAGGAATTGGGCTAAATTCTACTGTAATTTTCTTATCGATACTTAGAGTGCATTTCCTTGTAACACAAACCGATACAAACGGTTTAGCGAGCACACGATTAGATCATTTGTTTCTTACATACATTTTCAAAGTTTGCATAATTTTGACAAACTATACTCTCGCTAAGATTGCGTCCACAGTTTATCGTTCGTCGTTTGTTAGTACGAACGCTGCATTTCTTTCAAAATTTAACATTAAATCAATTATCTATTTATTCTATTTATATTTTCCCACCTTGGCTAAAAAAAGATTGATTTTGATGATAGAAAAAGAGGTATAATCATGATTGTCATAACTCAAAACAATGTCAACAATTACTCAAATGTATACATATTAGGTATATGCCCTCCTTTCTTTCAGCACTGCTATTTTTCATTCTTCTAATGACGGAGAACTGACAATAAATCTGTATATGCACAAAAGTCTAAAACATATTCTATAGAAACTACATTTTCACGCGAAATAAGTTTGTTTACATTTTTGGCAGTTTAAGTAGGGTCAGTAAACACTGATCAAACGATGCATTTGTTTCTATTTTTGTAACGTTTAACAACCTATGATTATAAATAAACGGTACACAACGTTTACAAAACTTGGGTAAGGAAGAAATACACTCTAACAAAGTCAGTATCTAAATTGAAATGTCCATGAAATTAAAACTATTGATTAAAAGTTTACTTTACTAGTATTTCAAAAAAAAAAATCAGCGCTAACTTTTGAAGACCGTTTTATACTATCCTGAATTAACATTATCAATTATAAACCACTGGAAGAATGCTGTAAACGAGTGAACAAAACGATAGTTTAAAAGACTCATCTTACCTGTTCAGCTGTCAAAATTAAAATGTAAACAAATAGAACGAACAATGCGGAAGTAAAATCCAAGTACTACGAAGTGTTGCGATTAGCCTATTTAAAACAGTAATAAATAAAATATTTGACAAATTAAGTGTTACAGGAAGTTAGAAAGACTGATAAATACACATTTAATGATAAAAAAATACTTTGTTGACCTTTGTCCTCTTTCTTATCGAGTCCCTGACATAGATACCGATTGTGAAAACATCTTATATAACCGTGATTTGTTAAAAAAAAAAAGTATCCTATAGATATCAAATGGAAATGTGTTTTCAGCTTGCTTTCAGTGGGTTGGAACATCCTTTTGATAAACATAAACTATAGAATGGAAATGGGGAATATATCGAAGAGACAATCCCACCAATTAGCAGAAAACAGCGAAAGGCAACCAATCATGGGTCTTCCACAAATCGACGTCAAAATAAACTTTGAGACTTATATAGTAAACCAAAAATTAAAATAAACACAAAAATGACCAAAAAAAAATAAAAAAAAAATACAAGAGTTGGGACAGGCACAAAATGCGACGGGTAAAACATGTTTTGTAAGATCAAAACCCTCCCCCTATACCTCTAGCAATATCAGTATCATTTAATATAAGGTTGTCGTTATTATCCTCTATTTGGTTTGGGTTAGTAAGTACATGTACAAGTATTGTGTAAACCAGTTTGCATTGTTACTTTGTTTTATATATAATTTTGTTGTTCTAATTAGCAAGAGTGTTCAGAACTAAACAGTGGCATCATTCAGGCAGCTGCCTAACTTCAGTTTCCTACAAAGAAAAAAACCAGAGGAGTTTATTTAAAGTGGGATTAAATAAACGTGTATTATATAGCATACATTAAATATAAAAATACGTTGTGTGTCGTTTATTATAGTTGGTTAAAAGTTACAAGAGTAAAAATAAATTGATTGTTTAATCAGTTTTAACTGACCAGGTTTGAACTGTCAAAAATGCATGCACATGTTGTAATCAAACATAAACCGCGAGAAAATAGCCTCGCTTCCGTAGAAGATGTTGTAGACATACAGGACATCGCTCATCTGTTCACATATTACTTTATTGTCAGTTCATCGTCTTCATCAGATGAATGTATGAAAAGTGATGATAAAACCTTTTCTTTTTTATTAAAATAGCAGAATAAAAAAAAGGAGGGCAATTCCTAAATTTGAGTAATTTGTGACATTGTTTTGAGTTGTAACAATAAGGGTTTTACATCTTTTTCTTTCGTCAGAATCATTCTTTTCTAGTGGAAAAAATATGTGTAGAGTTAAAGTTCGAAAAAAATGTAGCGTTTTTACTAACAAACGACGAATGACAAACTGTATACGCATTTTCAGCGAGTGTATAGTTTTTCAAAGTTTATGCAAACTTTGCAAACATATGTTAGAAACAAATGATCTCAACTTATGCTCGCTGAACCGTTTGTATAGTTTGTGTTCGAAAGAAATGCACTCCTTGTAATTTTCAGTTTTTGTGGATGTTTTTTTTAAACAGTCCGGCATTTCTATAGGAACATAATGAGTTTCTATTCTCATTGTACCTACATGTACATATGCATAGAGGTCACCAAGCTTGATTAATTCTTTTCATCTGGGAAGAAAACAACCATAAAAGTATAGAGTTTGAAGTATAACTTTGCAAACTAGAAATGTAAAATTACCGAATCTGTACAAAGAAATAATAAGAGACGATCATTCACGGATTGAGACTGTTAGGTTATATTATACTAATCTTTGACTTTATCTTAATTTATTGAATGACTATCTTTAATCCAGCCTTGACATATAATATTCCTTAAATCTGGATATTTATTATCAATAATCAATAATAACTCAGTGTCCCGGTTGAACCCCTCCTTCACCCCCAAAAACACAATAACACGACACTAGAAAAATAAAGTCGTGTATCCGATGATGATTGCAATTATGATTTGTTACAACTTATGAAAAGTTAAAACGTTTCTGCTAAAATGTGTTATTCTTATTTTGAAAAGACAGTATTAATTGTCATTATTCTGCATACAAATTACCACAAGAGTGGAGCTGCGTTTATAAGTTTGACCAACCACAACTTCCCCTCTTTAAATACAATCCCTGCTGAGTGGAGAAATTATAATCATATGTTTGGCTATGCTCGATCTACAAAGAAACTACAAAGAGTTCGAGTCTCTCAAGCAGGGTTGACTTCAAATAAATTTGGCTATTTTATGTCATTTTTTCGTCGTATAGCTCCTCAACTGTTAATGTTATTATACATTATTGACTTTCAAATAGTTCGTTTTGAACGTTCCTGAGGAATGGGTAAATCCAGAAAAGCGCTTTCGGACACAGGAAATTCATATAGTGTTGTTTTCATTGTTTTGTGTATGTTCCAGACCATGTGAGTATTTGAACCATACGCGTATGGCCATGACCATCATATATTCATACGGTCCGACCATACGCGTCGGGCTAATTAACACTCTGTTACAGTTGACTTTGAATATTTCTAAGCTCTCTACATATGGTATGAACGTTCCTTAAAAATACGATATCATATAGATCATTTTATTTTATATTATAATAAAGAGATTGACTAAATAAAAATAAGATGTTTCATATAGTTAATTTTACTACCTAGTCAAAACTATAATAACCACATTTTATACCGATGCCCATTACCGATTTGATATTACGAGTGAATAGCAATATGTCGACTTGAAAAGATAACTTCCAATAGATTTCTCAATAAACTGTTATGTACACAAGAAGTCACTGGCAAGGAACATATTTTATTTATGTTGTTTTGTGAACATGGTGTACTGTATTCATATTACGATATTTGAAATCTAGAGCTTAATAAACACCGAAGACATATCGGAATTAATAACCCAAAACCTCGGCATCGCTGCACGCAGCTGAAAAGAAGGTTATATTTTCTCTTGCAAACAAAAGGTGTAACTGAAAAGGATTGTGCACAAACATGACATGCAAATTCGAAACCGTGTGGAAGTAAATGTCACCATAAGCCTCGACGCAAGAATGTAATAAGCGATGAAAATTAACTTTGGGACCAATATTTAATTTTAACGTAGCCTTTAATTTAATACATTGTCATGTAGCCATCATTGTTTTTTTAGATAAAGTTTATTGTATTATTGAAACGTTGGTAATGCATATTTGAAAAAAAATACCTATATGGTCAAAATAGTCATATGGTCCGGCCCGGAACATGAATACACTAAGGACTATACATTTTCTAACTCGTAAATTTCAAAAATGCATTTCCTTATAACGGTTTGGCGACTGAACGGCACTTGAAGGTTTTTGAATATGGCACTTCTTACAAGCTGTTTGAAAAGTTAATACTAATGCCATATATGTAACGGGTATTGCTTGTGTGGCTAGATTATTTCATTTTGGGTAATTAATATTAATTATCATAACAAGTCAGATTAAATTGGGTTAAAGCAAAAAGACAAAATGAATTAAAAAAAAATAAGTGCTACCTCTAAAAAGGTTTGGAATTCGGGGTGTCGTGAATTTATTTAGAAAAATTATCGCAATTTGTCGTTATGGAAAAGGAAAAACTACAACCAATCCTTACTTTATTTGCTACATCAATCGTGGGAGACGTCCTTACATTGGTATCATTTAACCATACATGTTTCTTAATATACTTTTTTTTAAATAATAATGTACATTTCATTAGGAACTATCATTTGCTTTTTTTTTCATTTTCCTATCACATGTACCTTCTGTTATGTGGGTTTTTTTTTTCTACATATAAATACTTCTTAGTAACTCAGTCAACCATGTGCTTCAAAGTTTCACATAATTACTCGCCAAAACGTAACGCTAAAAATAAATAAAGGACTGAAAGTATATATACATAATCTTCATGTTATATGAATCTAAGGCACAATTACTACATCAGTAAGCCGCTTACCAAAACCAATAACAACAACAACAACAAACTACCTGGACCAAAAACTTTAGACTGCAGCGGGACAGACGGACAAACGGGCGAACAAATGGACGCATAGACTAGAAAACATAATGCCCATCTATTATCATAGGTGGATCGTAGGTGGGGCATAAAAAGACTTTGTTAGATTTGTTTCAGTACACATTGATCCTATTTATTACCATATACAAATTTGTCGTCTTCGATAGTTGACACTCTGGTAAATTCTTCTTTCTTCAGTCGTGTAGAATTTACCTTTTTCACAATTTTGTAAATGCCTAAAAATGCAAGACTGCATACAATACACGTGACACCATATAATAATGGAAACAAAGAAATCTGTGCAAATATTTCCTTTGAGAATGTCAGTAGTAGTAATGTCATGCAAAGAGGAAAGTTTTGTATCCCTGTCTCTAACGCAATTGTTCTACATCTGACTGGATCCTGCCGACAAATCATGGCAACAACGTAACCAAACAGGAAACCAGCAAAAGGAAGTATTAGGGCTGCGATATATATTTTCCACGATGCTAAGTACATGTATGGGAATCTGATACTCATTAATGTTAATACAAGAACTACGCTGATCGCTCCAGCAAATGATCCACACTGGAAAAGAAAACATATGTTTATATTAATTTGAAGGGTCAGATACAAATGAATTCACTTAAAATGAGAGCTACCATTTTGAATTACATATAAGATGTTTTTGTGTTCAATAAAAATTTATCTTGAATCTAATGAGCATAGCATTCAAATAAAGTAAAGCCGAAGATACAAAAAGATATTCAAACCGATAAGTCGAAAACAAATTGACAACATATCTTTCAAATAAACTTCTATAAACGTGCATGATATTAATGATTCAGAAGCTTAATCCATCCTTGCGTATTTCCGAATAAGTTCCATTAAATTGTGTTACTCCAAAACTTTGTAAGTAGAATATAAAATTAGGTCGGTAGTTTTTTTCGTTTGAATTGGTTACATTTGTTATTTCGGGGCCTTTTATAGCTGAATAAAAATTATGCGGTATGGGCTTTGCTCATTATTGAAGGCTGTACTATGACATATAGTTGTTTATTTCTGTTTCATACCACATCTTCTTTTTTACATTGACATCATAATTTTTAATATTGTAATATTTTGATTTTATATGCCTTTTTTTTCATTTCTAAACTTCTTCGTGTATTTTTCATACTTGCTCACTTTAACAAGGATGTCTGCCAGTTTCTGTATCTTCCATCTTACTAATATACCAACGACAGCAGGACCTATAGTCATGCCGAACGATTTTAGAATATTGATGTATGGTATGACCAAAGCCGTATCTGTCCAACTACGGCTATAGATCAGTAAATTCAGAGGCATCATCCCTATAGCCATTAGTGTAGATACAGCTGTCATAGATATACTGAAATGTCAATTGGTAATATGTATGTACTGATCTTCAAAAGTATATAAGAATGGGTAATAAAAACTGCATTTAAAAGATATACAACCATAAAAATGCATAACATAAAAGAATTTATGAATTCTATATATTTTTTTAATAATTTCCGTTTATTTATTTAGATATTTTCTAATAAATCAGTGAGGAGATAGAATATTTGTATTTCCTATGGTAAATTTTATAAACTGGAAATAAGTTCACGGAGAGGACAATATTGAGTGTTGGAAATTTGCAATTTGATCAGTTTTTCAATACAAGAGAATAAAGTTCAAACAACTGTGGATTCACTTATTTCGTGGGTACCGTTCTTTAACCTTTAATGGTTTAATTTTCCAAATTGTGACTTGGATGTAGAGTTTTCTCATTGGCACTCATACCACATCTTCTTATATATATTATTATATATATATATATGGTTTTGTTGGATACTGTTTGTCCTTTCAATGGCGAAAATGTTGTCTGTCATAGTATATAAATATTGATCTCCTTATGTTGTCTGTCCTAGTATATCAATATTGATCTCCCTATGTTGTCTGTCCTAGTATATCAATATTGATCTCCCTATGTTGTCTGTCCTGGTATATCAATATTGATCTCCTTATGTTGTCTGTCATAGTATGTCAATATTGGTCTCCCTATGTTGTCTGTCCTAGTATATCAATATTGATCTCCCTATGTTGTCTGTCCTAGTATATCAATATTGATCTCCCTATGTTGTCTGTCCTAGTATAGCAATATCGATCTCCCTATGTTGTCTGTCCTAGTATGTCAATATTGATCTCCCTATGTTGTCTGTCCTAGTATATCAATATTGATCTCCCTGTGTTGTCTGTCCTAGTATATCAATATTGATCTCCCTATCTTGTCTGTCCTAGTATATCAATATTGATCTCCCTATGTTGTCTGTCCTAGTATGTAAATATTGGTCTCCCTATGTTGTCTGTCCTGGTATATCAATATTGATCTCCTTATGTTGTCTGTCCTAGTATGTCAATATTGATCTCCCTATGTTGTCTGTCCTAGTATATCAATATTGATCTCCCTATGTTGTCTGTCCTAGTATATCAATATTGATCTCCCTATGTTGTCTGTCCTAGTATAGCAATATCGATCTCCCTATGTTGTCTGTCCTAGTATGTCAATATTGATCTCCCTATGTTGTCTGTCCTAGTATATCAATATTGATCTCCCTATGTTGTCTGTTCTAGTATATCAATATTGGTCTCCCTATGTTGTCTGTCCTAGTATGTCAATATTGGTCTCCCTATGTTGTCTGTCCTAGTATATCCATATTAATCTCCCTATTTTTCTTCAAACTTGTATGACCTTTGTGTTAATTGGAAATTGCTCAACTGTTTGGCAAAGATTTTATAACAGGAATATACAAAAGCATATTAAATATGTGAGCAAAATAAAATAATTCATAACTACATCAATTACCTCAAAGAAACGTCACCATCTGTCCAGTAACTAAATATGTTAGTTGTCGAACCACCAGGACAGCATCCAACAACCAACATCCCAATGGCAGCTAACGGGGGAAGCTGTAACGCATGCGCAAGACCAAATGTAACAGCCGGAAGAACAACAAACTGAGACAACATTCCTATGCATATTCCTACTGGTCTCCGAATGTGCTTCACCAGACTTTTGATTTCTATTGTACATCCCATTCCAAGCATGATAACAACAAGAGAAGCAGTAATACTTATATCTGATGCTGTTTTAAGCGCAGAAGATGACGAATGCGATGTTCCATTATTTAGAGTATTATTCATTTGTATGTCAATTCCAGACGTAAAGTTAAAATGTGCAGTCATAGTGAAAAAGACACGTTTTAGTTGATATCTGAAATAAATTATGCAATAATTAGATAAAACCTATTTAACTCAACAGAATAAGCTATAAACGTTATTTACATTTTATTTAATTGTGTCTCCTTTGATTTCCACGTGACCCATGAGGAGGAGAATTTTGGGTACATACGGGTGGATATGATTTCAAAATTTTATATTTTTATAGTTTGTCATATAGAATTGTTTACATCTTAATTTAATTTACAAAGATAAAACAGCATATGTATACATATATCTAATCGAACAATGAATATTACTGACCCATTGGCATTTTCCCTATGTAAAATAGCAACCAACTGATATATATGACATAACATTATGGAACCCATACCAGTGGCGCATCTGTGTATACGTTCATATAGGAACAGATCAATCATAATGTGACCATGTTTACATCAATAACAGTTAGTTAATTGTTCCAAAGTATATTGTTTTAACTATTGTTTTATTTAAACATCACAATAGCTCTCCTGATCATATATAAGAAACTGACAAATAATCTAACTACTAGCCTACATGATTAGCAAAATATTTGAAACACCTTACCGCTATTTTTACTCCGTCCAAGATATTTTGGAAATATTTACATAATAACATTGTCTTATCTTGTAAATATCTTTAGCTTAAAGATCTTATCAAAGTGAAGGCACATATCTTATCAAAGTGAAGGCATATATCTTAGGACAAAGGTCAAGATAGATGGTGCTTTACAGTGTTATAGTAAATGTAAACTAACGCTTCCAAATGGAAATCTATAAAATGAATGGACAACTTATCGTTATTGTTGATAACAATGTATGTGTGTTGCTCCACGCCAAA
Source organism: Mytilus edulis (assembly GCF_963676685.1). NCBI lineage: Eukaryota > Metazoa > Mollusca > Bivalvia > Mytilida > Mytilidae > Mytilus > Mytilus edulis. Next base: position 10,986,692 of record NC_092347.1, on the reverse strand, counting down.
TGTTCATAACGTCAACGGAAACACATGACATTTTGTAAAAACAGAATAGACGTTAAATTGTTGACATACAGCATTGTAATATTACTCTTTTAAATTTTGATTTTTTACGTCCATGTATAATATCTCTTGAAGCAACTTGTCGTCGCATTGGGTTCGGACACATGTTTCAAATTGACCCTCAGTAACATTGGGTTTTGTTTGGTTGTTCCTGGCCAGCGAAGTCTCCCATGATTGAGTTATTCATATTTTTATTTGTTAAACTTATATTTCTGTCTATATGATCAGTCAGGAAGTACGTTTACTCATATTGTTTTAATTATTTTAGTATAAATTGTGTATTAGCGCCAGTCCACCGTGATATTTTTATTTTTAATTTCCATGTGTTAACGTTATAATTGGCGTTTTGCATTTGCGCGCATCTGTATTTCATTTGCGCCGATTTTTGTTTTCAAGCAGATGGATTTCGAGCAGGATAAGTCAATGTAAAATCACTATGCCCACATACTTTAAAATCAAGAAGTAAAAACCTAAGATAAAAGCACTCTGTATATACTCAGTCTGTTTATACTAAAATGACGAATTAAAAATCTATTAACAACATTCAAATCCATAAAAACGTAATACATGAAAATCATAAATCTGTTCTTGCCGAGTATTTATAGGCAATAAAAGTCAAGTACGACAATTCTAAAATATTCCTTTCTTGTGGTTTCGTCTCTTCTCTGTGTGTCGTAATTGTCAATAACAAAGTCCGTCATTCTTTACTTTCTCTGGCTAACGTACTGATGCGGGCATTCTGAGATCATTTTAACATACGTTACGGCCTTGATTTTCTTAACTTAAGATTTAACCAATATACCTTCAGAAGTATAGTACATGTACAAGTATTTATTCTTCTGTATAATATTAAACTGTAAATGCAATTAGGAGCAAACATAATATAAAATCGGCGCAAATGAAAAAATGAAATCGGCATAAATGCAAGAATGAAAATTTAAAAAATCTGCGCAAATGTCATACTCCCGTTATAATGTTACTTGAAATGTTTATGTAGGGGCTAGCTGGAGTCCACCTCTCTTGGCTTTATCGAAGACCCATAAGTGGCTTTGGGCTGTTTCTGTTTTTTGTGTTTATAAGAACGAAGAAAATGAATTACATTAGTTGAACTGGGATGGATAGTTGGCAATCAAAGCTTAACTCATTATTAATAATTATAATTTAAAATATTGTGTTAAATGTTTTTTTGTAATATCTGTGCATTTGCTTACTTTTTTAAATCTTGACGATGACAGTGACTTTGATTATAAATAAAAGTTCTATACACAAAACTAGGTAACTAATTTTCTTGAAAAATTATAATTCATTGTTTTCTGAATGACTGGGATGGTTCTAATAATCCACTTCATTCATAATATAAAAATTTACTCCTTAGCTAATGTCCAAATTGTAATGCATGTAGTATTATTTATGTACTGTTTTTTCTTGAAAAAAAATCTGTCAATATATATTTCAATGTAAAAATTATCAAATATACACCTTTAATAACAACAAAAAACGTTGCACATTTTTGACATCATATGATAATGAGGTACATTTATCCAGATTGATTAACATTTCAGGTTGATATATATATACGATGTTTTCTTCAAGTCTAAAATCCCAATAAATGTGTATTGCCTTAATCCATATTACAATGTACTAATATGATAATTTTTATTAATTTTATATTGTTGTTTGTCCTGCTTCAGTGACACCATTATAATTCTACTTTGATATTTCGTGATGTTTTATGGAATTTTAGACAGCTAGAATTTTTTTGTATTATTTACATAAAAAAAGGTAAATAATATTTATGTTATTTTAAAATAATATTTGTAGGTTTGCTTAAACATACATTGTAATTTAAGATTGAGTTTGAGTAAAGTTTAAGTTAACATTCCGTAGAATTCAGATCATGCTGAAATTTGAAAACAAAATGAATTCTTTTTTAAATGTATAGTCTAGTGTGTTTTAAATTTAAATTTTGGTTCATTTGTATGTTTTGGAGTTTACTGTGGCGTTCATTTTATAGAACTAGACGTATACATTATTGTTTTTGAGCAGCTGAAGCTGGTCTTTGTTGGATTTTCTTGGTGCGTTGATGAAGACGAATTAGTGATCTTGGTCTGTTTCAAGTTTCAAATCTCTATTCTATTGAACAATGAACAATGTTGAAAAAGTAGTACTTTACAATTATATCCACATTTCTAGAAACCTTTCTCAAGATGCATTCATCAGTAATTGTAAGATGCTACAAATACTACAAATACATGTGTTCCCTTTATTCGTCACACGTGAAGATATTCAATATTTCTACATATAGTACAGTTAATATCTACTTGTGTAGTTGAATTAACAAATGCCGGAGAAAAAATAAAAGACCATGTGTACTCGTTGCTTTCTTATATACTTTTAAAACCTTTGCACCAGAATGTGCTAAGGAAAAATAACAGCGGTGTGTGGTGACATCCCAGACTTCCAATTGTTGATTGAATCGATAAGTGTTGACATACATCTGTATAAAATTTACATCATGTCATGGTATGCATCATTGAAGAGTGAAATATTTAGATAAATACATGTCTTTTTTATAATTTCTAATCCAAACTGTTGTGTTGGTATGATACATAAGAGAATGGCCATCGGGATCAAAATAAGTATTAACCCAGTAAAATTTATTTCTTTTGGATATACAGTTGTTTTACATTGTAAAATTACTTTTGCTTAACACCTACCTTTAAATAAGCACATAGACTAAATGCTGAGTAGAAGAATAATTACTCCTTGGAGTTTTCAGATCTGGATAGTAAACTGCACATCGGTAGAAAACAAACAAATATTGATGTTAACTTTTAATACGTCAATAAAGTAATATCTATAAAATAGATAGAAAATCTGAAAATAAATTAAAAAAACATTGATTATCTTTGTTTATCTGCTATTCGAGTTCATGTGGAGAAAAGTCAATATAAAGTTTTATGAAAAATGGAAAGAAACACATGTTGTCATCTAAATAAGTTACTTTAAATAACCAAACTGTAGAAATAGAAATCTATATCCGCAAAATATAGTAATAAAAGATAAATGCAAAGTGCAATTATATCATAAATCATAATACTGTTACACGATTAGATTCAGCATATCAAAGAACCCAAAGAATTCATATTTTTTTATTGAAATCCAACAAAGTTTAATTTTGGAGACTTCGGACCTTAATGCGGACCAATTTCGAAACGGGACTCCGGCGTTTTGCATTTGCACCGATCTGCATTTCATTTGCGCCGATTTTTCTTTCATTTTCGCGGATTATTTTTTTCATTTGCGCCGAGTTTTTTTTATTTGCGCCGATTTTTTTACAGGTAAATTACAGGTGAATAGATATAAGAAGATGTGGTATCAGAGAACTCTCCATCCATGTCATGTTATTTTTATTTTATCATTTTAAACCTATTCCATTAGCCATTTGTATAAATGTAATGAATTGTCAATCATAACATAGATATAGGAAGATGTGGTGTGAGTGCCAATGAGACAGCTCTCAATCCAAATAACAATTTATAAAAGTAAACCATTATAGGTCAATGTACGGCCTTCAACACGGAGCCTTGACTCCTCGGTTCCTTTCAGTGTGTCATATGCCCATCATGTTACAACGAAGTTCCAGAACAATATGAATCAAAAGTAATTTAAACATAAAATTAATGAACAACAATTATAACCAGATTTTATCAATGGTTTAGTACAGTATATGTACAAATATTAACTTACCTGTAAATCTAATTAGGAGCAAATATAAAATCGGCGCAAATAAAAAAAAATGAAATTGGCGCAAATGAGAGAATGAAAATTTTTCAAAATCGGGTGTCATACGCCCCGGGACTCAACATCCAAGAACTAAATACACAGTTTTATTCATACAGGTAATGAACCCCAAAAATTATCGACTTTGAATAAACCCCATGAAAATTGGTACGTATACATGTACAAAGTGAGATTTTATAATTAAACAAGAATACGTTCATAGTACACGGTTGCCCAACACGCATTATAATTTTATTCAGTGTTCAGTGAACCATGAAAATTGGGTCAAGGCTCAATTTGGAAGATCATATCATAGGGAACATGTATACTAAGTTTCAAGTTTATTGGACTTCAACTTCATAAAAAAAATACCTCGCCAAAAACTTTAAACTGAAGCGGGACGGACGGACGAATGACCGGACCCACAGACCGAAAAAAAGTATGCCCTTTAGTGGGGAATAAAAGGAACAAGAACAGAAACTTTAAAATGAAGAAATAAGTATGTTTATAGAATCAATAACATCTAACTATTTATGTATATATCATTCTTGCTCTGGGGAAAATAGATTATGTCTCATTATCTATATGATTTACGATGAAAAGTGAATGTTTAAGGGCAAAGATTATCAGATTGACATGGATACTACGATTTGAGACTAAAGCTAAGGTTAATGTAAACCATGTTTTCCATGACATACTTTCACAGGCGATTAACTTTTGTTTCGTGTTTGACAAGTGTAGGTTTTTATAGCTCACCTGACCTAAAGGGAAATACGAATTTTTCATATCAGTTGGCGACAGTCATCGTCCTTTCACATTTTGAAAAACTTAAATTTCAAAACCATTGGACACAATTGGAATCAAATTTCAAAGTTCATTTGAACTACTCCTATAAAGTCTGCTTAAGGGTTCGTTCAAGTTTATTATTGTCGGTTATAAGACTTACAAGGCAAATTTTTGACACTTTCCAAAACACCCTCACTTTCCAGAGGCTTAAAACTTTCCTATGACCTTTATCCTGAAGGGCCTGTATTGTATGATATACCTTTTGTATTTATTATTTATTTGTTCTCGTCACGAGCTTCCATGTAATATTTTCTACTGGACGTTGACAACCAACCACCAATCAATTAATCCATTGTCAACCTAATAGATACAGATTTCCGACTGATTGGGATATCTCGTTTATACATTGTATACGACGTTTTGATCCATTGACACACATGGCCGCCATGGCTAAAATAGAACATAGGGATCAAATGCAGTTTTTGGCTTATATCTAAAAGAAAAACTAAGGAATTTTCAGGATTTTCAGACGAATCGAAAAACCAAATGTTTGATTTCTGCCACTAAATTGGTAATTTTAAAGAAATTTTGCAGTTTTTTGGTAATGGTCTTGAATATTATCGAAGATATTTTTAGATGAAGTGTAAACAACAAAAATGTTCAGCAAAGTAAGAAAAAAAAATGTTTATGACCAAAATTGTCAATTATCTCTTTAAGGAGTAATTGGCCTTTCAAGACAATTTTACACAATTTGTTCATCATGCTTGCTAACATTTAAAAATCTTCTCCTCCTCCAGAACTACTGAGCCAACTACTTCCAAACTTTTACTGAATGTTTCTTATGGTACTTATTTTATAACTTGAATTAAAAGTTGTGATCCATCAACAAACATGGCTGCCATGGCTAAAAATAGAAAATAGGGGACAAAAGCAGTTGTTGGCTGATATCTCATAAACTAAAGCAGTTAGAGAAAAAGTGAATGGGAGTTTAAAAAATGATAAATAGGTCTTGATCTATCTGTTGTGACATTTTCAGACGACAACCCATTGTTAAGTTACTGTTGGAAATAGTTTATTTTTATCAAGTTTTACTGGGTTTTTTTTTATTATATTCTCTAATATCTTAATAGATAGAGAGAAAGTATAAATGGCAATAAAATGTTCAGCTAAGTAGTATCTAAAATTAGGCAATATGATCAAAATAGTGAATTGACAACTTTTTTTTTCTTCCAATGTTTTATGAAAGTTCAATTACTTTTTCAAAAATCTTCCTCTCTGAAACTTTTTAGCCAAATACTCTAAAACTTTGAATGAATGTTCCTTATAGTATCTAATTTATAAATTGTATTCGGGGATTTGATCCACTGAAAAACATGGCGCCAGTTTCATTTTGAAATATCATTTTATTCAAAGGAGAAAACATCATCACAGAAAATGGAGACAGATTACAGCGATTCTGATGATGATGAATCAGATGATGATATATCCAAACTTGGTTACCTTGACGAGAGCGTCATCCTACAAACATTAAAGAAACGTTTTCAACATGATAAATATTATGTAAGTATAACAACATATAGAATACCAAAGGGGGATACTCTAACTCATAAGTATAAAATAAACTGACAAAACCATGACAAAACAAATAAAAAGATAAAATAAAACACAGAAAACTAAAGACTGAACAACACTACCCCCTCGCCCTAAAAACCGTTTTTTTTTTTTAAATCAAAACATTAGAAAAAAGAAATAAGCAATGAATTGAACTATGTTTTGTTAAATATTTTCTGTTTATATGCAGGAAGGAACATCCGAAAACAAGTTCAAAATAGATAGCAACCACTGTTAACGTTAAAATAAGTAAGAAATATGAGACGAAAATTTTATACATGGCCAGTATGAATTAAAATGATATGTATAAATTCGGTATACATGAATTTGATCTTCGATGAATTTAAAACTGCTTCACGCAGTAAAACATGGTCCGAGAACACAATTATTTCGTAGTGCATTTCTTTTAGAACATAAATGAAAATAAAAAAAATCCCAAAATTATAGAAAACTTCATCAGCTCTAACTCAAAATACGGACAATTCTATGTTTAGGGCGTCTTGAAATCTTTTGACAGCTTCCGAAGTGCTAATTTTTAACCTTTTTCAGCTGGACCAAATCACTACTTTCCTTTAAAATTCTGGACCCAAATTTTTTTACAGTGTAATTTCACCCCCTACTTGCAATTTGAGGCATTAAACATGGAGAAATAAATTTGGAAGGGGTATAAAAATTAATGGCAAGTAACCCACTGTCAACACTAGGGACTATATTCGTGGAACAACGAAAATCAAGGGACGACAATTGTGGTCTCGGACCACATGCTGTTTTATTTTGACGTATGGACGGACGGATGGACTGACAGAAAGTAGTAAAACTGTTTACTCTTCCTTTGAGACGTAATCAGGAGAGCTCAAATCGGTTCTAGAGGCCATCTCAAACCTCTAGTGAGATGAGAGGATTTTGTTTTGCTCTGTGTTGAATTCTCATTGTTACTTTCAGATGAAGAACAGCAATAAAAGCGCTGTTCCTTTGCTTTTTGTGATTTTTGTTGTGCATGTACTGATTTTATGACTTGGATTGATACCCCATATCCTTTATTTTTCTACTTAACATATTATCAAATAAAAATGTACCGACTTCAGTCGTTATTTTGCATGTTTAATTAATGTACTTTTTTAAAATATAATGTAAAAACTACAGCAGATAAAGGTAAAACCCATTCTATCGAAAACTCAATTTTATTGAACTAATTACCATTTTTGTTTTATTATTTTCTTCAGACATTTTTAGGCGATGTATTGGTATCAATTAATCCAAATAAACCATTGATGATATATAATGATCAGGTAGGTGTATAATAAAGATCTAGGTGTATAATAAAGATCACTAGTAAATCTGAGTCAAGTGGTTTGTCTGTTTTAGTTTCATTTTACATAATAACTCACAAAAATAAAATAAATTGGTGCCAACATTTTGTACTTTCAAACTTATATAGTTGCATTGCTTATAGACGGACGTGGACATTTTATTGGAGTTAAACTTCAATCTGTAAAATTCAATTAAGATATTGTTATATTATGTTATGTTCGTCGATTTATATTAATATCAAACAACTTTTTAGTCTGTCTGGAAACAGAATGAAACTTATACATATAAATTTAAGTTTTCACTTTCATAAAATATACAACTTAAAATTGAGAATGGAAATGGGGAATGTGTCAAAGAGACAACAACCCGACCAAATAAAAAACAACAGTATAAGGCATTAGAGTTTAACTTTTGTTATCTGTGAAGTTTAGTATGTTTAGATACAAGGCCTTGTGTTGATCAAGGTTATTTTGGTTTCAGATTTGTAATGGTCGTTTTAAAAATTCACTTTCTAATGATGTTGGTTTTGCTCAGTCTTTATTTTTCTGTAAAGTGTTGTAGACTGGTTTGTCTGGTCGTCGTCCTGTAAAGTGTTGTAGACTGGTTTGTCTGGTCGTCGTCCTGTAAAGTGTTGTAGACTGGTTTGTCTGGTCGTCGTCCTGTAAAGTGTTGTAGACTGGTTTGTCTGGTCGTCGTCCTGTAAAGTGTTGTAGACTGGTTTGTCTGGTCGTCGTCCTGTAAAGTGTTGTAGACTGGTTTGTCTGGTCGTCGTCCTGTAAAGTGTTGTAGACTGGTTTGTCTGGTCGTCGTCCTGTAAAGTGTTGTAGACTGGTTTGTCTGGTCGTCGTCCTGTAAAGTGTTGTAGACTGGTTTGTCTGGTCGTCGTCCTGTAAAGTGTTGTAGACTGGTTTGTCTGGTCGTCGTCCTGTAAAGTGTTGTAGACTGGTTTGTCTGGTCGTCGTATTTAGTCATGGTGTTGTCTAATTCTTATTTGATTTAAGTGTTTTGATTAAGTGTTTTGATTTAAGTGTTTTGATTTAAGTGTTTTGATTGTTCCTTGTTATCTTTTGCTTCTCCGCTTTATTGACGTTTGTCTACCTTTAAACAAACAGAAAAGTAACAATGTTTAGTGGGGGGGGGACGTCAGGTTTTGAATACATACTATTATATGAACAATTATGACCTATATTTTATTAACTTTTCAGTTCCATGAACATTACAAAGTATTGCCAATCTCAAAGAAGCCTCATATTTTCTGGATTGCAAAGCAAGCTTATACAGAACTGATAGAGACCAAAAGACACCAGTGCATTTTAGTCAGCGGAGAATCTGGATCAGGAAAAACAGAAAACACAAAACTCATTTTTCGCCATCTCGCTCATATCTCATCTACAAGGAAAAATAATTTACACGAAAAAATAGTACAGATCAACCCATTGCTAGAATCGTTTGGAAATGCACAAACTTGCATAAACAAAAATTCAAGCCGATTCGGAAAATACATCAGTTTGAAGTTTGATGTAACCGGAGCCTTACATTCAGGTAGTTCCATCAGATAAGATTCACATAATAATGTATATTGTTATCGACAGTTTCAATCTTTTACTTTTGATATTGTTGTCATCAATTAAAATTTTAAAAACCAAAGTCAAAATGTTGCAAATTATTATGTCTTGGAGTTTACGATATTTGTATACTGCAAAGTTATTATGTTTTAAATTTCTATAATGGATTTTAATTGATCATTTTCAGCATCCATACAACACTACCTCTTTGAAAAGACACGTGTGGTTTCCGGTTTGGCAGGAGAACGGAATTTTCACATGTTTTATTATCTTCTGTCCGGACTACCAGAACATCAAATACAAGAATACGCTTTATCAAAAGCTACTAAATATAGGTATTATAAACTTTGATGTAGTCGAAATTGATTTTTTTTCTCAGTGTAGTTATCAATTTGTTATTTATTTATGTTAATTTTTTTATTGGGGAGGGGGAAGTCACTTTTCAACCATATCTCTGATCTATGTAGTTTATTATTCAAGACAATATGTATCAACCATTTTAAGACGAGTGTATGCATATTTACGTAATACATTTGTACCTCATTTATAGAACTTCCATGTTACTAATATCAGTTTATCATTTCAGCCATTTATATAGCAATCATGTAATGCAACTAATTTAATACTGAAAATATAAACATACATTTCATGTTAACTTCTATTCTGTACCCAACTGCCGACGATACATGCAAATAGTAACTGAAAGTAACGATAAAATCATCGACCGGACACAATTAATATTCTGTTAAGATAAAATTGTAATAAATTTGGAAGGGGTATAACAAAAATTGGCAAGTAACACACTGTTCACACTTAGGACTATATTCGTCGTTAACGGTTTTGTGCTAATAAACATTATTGCTAACTTAAAGTTATCTCTTGCACCGAGCCTACCTGTGGATTCATTATTGTTGTAAAAAAACAGGTTTTTTTTGTGGATTTCGTGAATAAAGACAAATCAGTAATTTAATATGTTCAAAGACGTACAATGTTTTCCTCAATCTACGAAAAATTGTATTCACGAAATAAATGAATGTACAGTCTTCTTTTATATACAGTTTGGGTCTGTTTAACTCTTCTTACTTTCAACTTTTCAGTATTTTTGTATATAAATGGACTTTTATGATATTTTTGTGTGCCAATTGTAATTGTTAAACGTAGAGGTACGACTACCCTGTATTGATGGAAGTTTGAAAAAAAAAAAAATTTCAAAGTGACCAAAAGTAATGGTATATATGTTTTCCTTAATGCCTTGTGATTTATTATAATATAATTGTATTTTCATTCAAAGAATATTAGGTACAGAATCTATACAACACGACATGAGTAATTGTAATATGAACAAACTCGAAGAACAGATCGGAATCATGAAAATAATCGGCTTTACTGTTCAGGTTGGTCAACTACTGCCATTTAGCAGTTATGAAAATGTCCTTTGGTCTCTGGTAGGAAGTTGTCTCATTGGCAATCACACAACATATTTTCAAATTTACAATGAAAATTTGTAGTATCTAAAAAGAAGCTTAACCTATAGCTAAGTGGAATTTTAACAATGAAGATCTGGACAAAATTTACAGTGTGCCTTATATATTTTGTGATCATTTAGTTATTCCCCTTAGTATATCTGTATTTGTGAAGTCCGTTTTCATATCAGGTTAACTACAGCTTGTGCAGAAGGAAAAGAATGGGCTCACAAAGAGCAGGTTACAATATAAGACATTATTTTAGACAACCATAAAACGCATGCATGCAGTAACCATGTAGAAACACAAAGAAAATTATATATTATATAAAAACTACAGTATGGTACCTCATTCTCAGACACACACCAACATAAAATATTGCTTTCAATAAAATGATAAATCATTTGAAATGTGACTTACAGCAAAAGCCACCAATGAAAGTACAGTGCTACATGGCAAAGTAAAGATACAATTTAGACTCACGTGATATACCTGTATGTAGATAAACAATAGTATCAGTAATTTGGCATACATATTAAGAATAAATGCACATACATTGTAACTGGTATGTCTTCATATGGCATGTATATCTTCGAAATATTTTGCAGAAAATATCCTTTATATTGATGGTGTTGGTAGTCGTGCTCCATATCACCGAGATCGCATTCGAAGATGACCAACAGAAGGAAATTATTAGCATATCAAGCATTCATACTCTCAAAATAGGTATAACTATTATTCTGCTACTTTAAGTTTTGGAGGAAGAGCAACGTTTAATTTAATTTGTTTCACACTAAGGCCAATTTTGCAATATCACAGATTCAGTTCTACTTTATGCTTCAAATTTTACTGTTGTGGTTCTGATAACATTGCTTGTATCGTTTATCTGAACTTAACTCTAGCTTATGAATACATATATATAAACCTGATAAATAGAGCATTCTAATTTAATGTAAGCCCAAGTAAATTGACTTGTATAATTTAGTAGTCAGACTCACGTTTTACCTACATGTATAAGAACATTAATAGGTTTTGAATCAAACAGCTGAAAAGTTGAAAATGAAAATTTACAGCTATAAGTGACCGTGCGGCCTTTAATATAAGATCGAACTATTAAACTCAGTTGAAAAGGGCTTAAATTATCAGTTGGATACAAATAGAAATACATCTAACAGAAACACAGAGTGGACGTGGCTGGGTACTCGTACATCCCAACAACAAAAAAGACACGTATTACAGATCTGAGACTACTCACAGCTACTGACAAGTAGTTCAATGCATCTAAGACTAACAAGCTTTGAAAACATAAAAATAGACAGCTATTCTAAATATGGCTACGGACATCTATATGCATACGACTTAAAAAGTCTATGTCTAATTTAATCTTATTGTACAAATAACTAATTCAGTTAGTTTCACGAAGATTTTATATGCAAATATGTATATTTTTCTTACTTTGACCCTTCGAGGGTGAATTGGCCATTCATATACACCTTTAACAATTAGTATCTAAACAAATATTCATAGATGTTAGAAATAAATATTCTTCATGTATATAGTAGTTTTATTCGCAAATAAGTGTGAAATTGAGTGAACATATAAATCTGTCACAAATGACCATGTTTTACTTTGATTGTCTTTTTATTCTGTCTGACGCATCTTCCTTTCCCTATTTATCATGTTTATACAATAATTTGGTTAATAAAAACAAGCCGGCATGCAGTATATAAAAACATTTGCATTTACTTGCATACAGTAAATAAATAAAAGTATTTGTAAAAGTGTCTATGTGCAGTATAAATAAAGTATCATTTTGGTATTTTTCCAATATAAACTGAATTCACCTTTGATCCATATGCTGATCATAAAAATGTAAGAGAGCAACCATTAACTTCAAAAAGTATGGAGGTTTTTTTGGCTGAGTATTTTATTGTTTTTCGACTCTATCAATCAAATTATTTTTAGATTTAACACAACAAGGTATGTCTATGAGGAAAATCTGGATATAGCCTATTCTTTTGTCATCTGCTAGACCACATTATTTATTTTTCATCAAATTGGGGATAAGAATGTTTTAGAAAGTTAAATGAAGTTAAAAGATCGTTCCCTAAACGATACCAACACACTCCTGAAATCTACATACAAGTGTCAGTAAAATGGTCAACTAGTTTAATGTCAGCCCTGCGAGAACACAAAATCAGTTAAATCAAGGTCTTACATAATGTTTTTTAATAATTGTAGTTTGTGACCTGTTACAATTAAAAACAGAAGATTTCGTAAATGCTCTTTTGATGAACACTGTCTGTATTAGAGGTAAGCATGTGTCTTATGGATATTATTACTCAGTATTACTTGCCAGTGATCGTGAATTAGTATTACTGAAATGTAAATAAAATCTATTTATTAGCGAAAAAACAGTAACATGTATCTTAAATAAGACTTTAAACCTATGTTTTGAAGTGAGGAACTCCGCCGAACAACGCAAAGCTGCTTTAACTATGATATATTTCTACATGTATTATCACTAAGCTTTATTGAACTTTGAAATTGAAAAACAAACAAACTACGCATGAAGAGGTAACACATCACTTTTATCCAAATTATAATAGATTATGTGAAATTTAAGAACTTTTAATAACTTTCGTCATGGCAGCGAACCAGCGCTACTACCATGAATATAGGAACGACTCTTACACGACGATATTTTTCTGTATATGTCTCTAGCGTTACTTCTTAGTATTGCAAGCTCCAGATCGATTTTCAATTGTGTAGCAATTGATATAGGCAGTAAAAACATCAACACATCCAAAAATACATGCCGAAGGATATAGATTCTAAAATCTTAACTTAAATTTAAGGGGGAAATTGCTGAAAACGCAATTAGTTTTATTCAATTTCGGATCAAATTAGATGCATTTTTGATGCAGAGATAAAATATGCTACTGTTTTGATAACTTCATTATTCGTTCTTCATACGTGTGCTGCATTTCACTTTATTTTAAATAACCATATGCTTCTATATTTCATTTTATAAATAGTAGTGAAATAGTGAAATAACATAAATATAACATAGATATACATGTTTACATTTTATTATTTATGGTATTTAGGGGAAATTGTACAAATAAAGAAAACTGTAACCAAAGCTTGTACAGAAAGAGATGCACTAGCGAAAGCTCTTTACTCCAAACTGTTCGACTGGATTGTAGAACAGATAAACTCACATTTGAGTAGTAAATGTATTTCGTCGTAAGTTTAAAATTCCAAATAGCTGTTTAATAAATCATATTAAAAAGAAACTATGAAAATTTCACAATGATACACAAAACAATTATACTTCGATCTTTAATTTTGCAAATAAGAAAATACCAATATACTAACATAACTCAACGAAAGCAAGTGAGTAGGTACTTTTCGCTTTTGTTTTACATTTAGTCATATAGGTGCCTTTTTAGCTCTTTTTATAGGACTGTTAAAGATATAAGTATTCTAGGCAGGTTATATATAATGAACATCATTAATTTTTATTTGATATTTAAAATAAATTAAAGTCTTTCCAACTAATAAAAAAAAGAAGTGTTCTAAACTTTTGGTTTTAACTTTCACAGGACTGTTAAAGATATAAGTATTCTAGGCAGGTCATATATAATAAACATCTTTAATTTTTATTTGATATTTAAAATAAAGTACAGTCTTTCCAATTAATAAGAAAAGAAGTGTTCTAAATTTTTGGTTTAAACTTTCACAGGACTGTTAAAGCTATAAGTATTCTAGACATGTCAGGATTTGAAAATTTACCAAGAAATGGATTTGAACAACTTTGTATAAATTCAGCAAATGAAAGAATGCAAATGTTCCTTACCGAAGCAATGTTTGTTCAAGAAGAAACAGACTATATATCAGAGGGCATAGTGGTCTCCCCTGCTGAGTTCCAAAATAATGATGAGACTGTAGATTTCCTGTTTGAGGTGAGTATTTTATGATGAAAGTTACCATACTTTTCATTAATTTGATATTCTGAATTGAATATACGATGAAGATAAGTGCATTGTAAAAATGTACTATTTGCTACAACATTCATGCAACATTCAGATTTTTTTTAACTTGAACTTTGTCTTTTCATAAAAACAAAACAAATATCAAAGTTGTTTTGTAAAGAGCAAATGATAAAATGTTCGGGTTCAAATCAACTCTATAATTTTTATACTAATTCTAGAATATTACTTTACGTTTTTTATTGATCATTTCACTAAGTTTCCCGTTTGAATGGTTTTACACGAGAATTTTTTGGGGCCATTTATAGCTTGCTGTTCGATGTGAACCAAGGCTCCGTGTTGAAGACCGTACTTTGACCTATAATGGTTAACTTTTATAATTGTGGCTTGGGTGTCTCATTGACACTCATACCACTTCTTTTTATATCTATAATTGAATTTGTGTTTCCTTTATTTTAAGAAGCCAATAGGAATATTTAATATAATAGACGAAGAAACAACATTTCCAAAATCGACAGATGCGACCTTAAAACAGAAATTGGATCAAGTTTGTTCAACTTCACCTTTCTATTCATCAACAGCCGACGATGACAAGTTTTCTATATCTCATTATGCAGGGAAAGTAAGTATGATATAGATGTCAGTTCTTTGTTAGTTTCTGTATAATTATTTTTACCCTTTCAGACTGAGACGATCGAGAGCCAAACATGTATAGACATCAGTCTACATGTTATCCTGTTGATATCTTTTATGTGTATTTGTTGCCGTCTGATTGATATGTACGCTACATCTAATTTAATTCAAATTTCAATTAACGCTTTGTCAGTCCATCTTTCTCCCGTCCATGTGTCCAAAACAATTGGTTTCCGGATGTGTGAGTGTCCCTTGCTGAGTTGGAATCAAACTTATACAGTTGGAATCATAGTTAAAAGGGAGAAATCTATCGATTTTGGAGTCGTGGTCACTATAAAAATTGAATGCTTCTTTTTGTAACTTCAATGGGGTTTTAAGCGTTGACCGAAGTAAATTTTGTTCCGCGCTACATTCTAAAAATGTGCGCACGGTCAATGCTTTAACAGCCCTATGAAATTACAAAAAGAAGCAAGTTCAATACTTATAATAACATTTTTAGCAAGGGTCATGAAAACACATTTTTATCAAGTTTTTATTTAATTTACCTGTGTACTTTATTGTTGGACCTCGTGTCATCATGAATGCTGAATTTTATTGTGTAAGGAAGTTGTGTAAGGAATAAGGAGATATTGCAGTGTAGCCAATCAGAATAACGTATTATAATGAAACAATGATACTGTCCAGAGGCGGATTTAGAGGGGGGCCCAGGGGGCCCGGGCCCCCCCTTTTTGGGAAAAAATTTGTTTGCTTATATAGGGAATCATTGAAGCATGACTGGAGCGGGCCCCCTCTTAGATCAGTCAGTGGGCCCCCTCTTATGAAAAATTCTGGATCCGCCACTGCTGTCCATTGTTTTGCATTAACAAACACATCGAAACATTTTCTGAATTATAAACAGCATCGGTTGTCAATGCCACCTCTTTACTTGTTTATTATTATTTTTTTATTTAAATCGAAGAAACATTCATTTTTATTCAGGTTTTTTTCCCTAACCCTGTAAAAAGCAGTTTTATAAATAGATTACACTTCAATTTCTCTATCATAACGTGTTATGTAGATTCGTTATTTATTAATGCTGAATCATCGTGTGCAGTAAGGGATAAGATTTTTTTTACTCTATAACACGCAATGTGCTTGTTCGTTGTCCTCAAACCTTGTATATATTTTAACACAGAAATATCATTTATTTTCCAATGAAAACACGAATTCTGCAAATAGTACCAGTGTTTTAGTACACGACCGCGTAAAATAAGATGTCACAATAATATGTCATGTACATGGGATATATCAATTAATTTTCTCATTGTCCAGTCCTAAAAAGGTTGATTTTTTGTCATATATAAAACTGTTTACTACTTGACCTTCATTTATTTACCTTTATGTTTGTTTAATTGGACGATAAAGCAAAAATGGACTGCTTGTGGTAGGCATATTTGTATTGTAACCATTACGTTAGTAATAATTTCCACTGAAATAAGTGCAGTAAACATGATTTCATATATAAAATATATGTCAACTTTAATTTATTTTATAGTTTCAAACTTTTAAATATGCAATGAATGTAAAATGATATTGAGACTTTATTCAAAACATAAATTTGCTTGGAATATGTTTAATTTTATTTATATCACAATTGGTGCCGCTTATCGCTATACATGGGCCGTGCATATTTTCTATGCATAAACACGGCAAATTTGAGAATACTTTGACAAGATACACTTCTTTTTGATGTGGCACAAACTTATATTTTGACTTTCAATGATATCATTGGTATAACATATTATGTATTTTTCCATTAAATGCATAAAAGTTAACAACAATTACCATATTTTTACTATTTTGAAGTATCTTCCAAAGGGACTTGTCACAGTGTATTGAATATATGTATACTTCATAAAAATGATAAAAAATCATTTGACACTGTTGCCTCCATGAGCATTGAAATGGCGTGGCTGGTCACAGATGTGAAACGTTAAAGGAAAATAGATCTTTTGTCTCCATACTCTCGTAATCATCTTCATATCTGCTTTCCACTTATCAAAAGTAAAGCAAGAACCAAATTTTCGCTTCCATATCATGAATAGGTCGAGTACCAGGTTGATGGTATGTTGGACAGAAACAAGGATAAATTGAGTCAAGATTTTGTCAGCTGTTTGTCTGAGAGCCAGAATCAATTTGTTCGGAACCTTACAGATTTTTCAAGGTAAATTTTATCATAAGAAATCGCAATTGATTCCGCTGTCCCATCATTTCTTTAAAGTGCTATTTTCACAATGTATTTAAATTAAGTAAATTTTTAAACAAATTAGGATTCTGTAATAAATTTATCGCCGAATAATTGCAATGCAATAAGTTTAGACAGGCCAAATTCTAAGTTTCACTAAATAATTCCTGAATTGAGAAATGTTAATTTTTCTGTGCACACGAATATCGTATAACTTTGGCTGCAACAATCCAGCGAAGGATTTCCGCCTTTTATGCTTTTTTTCGCTCATTTTCCCCTTTCCGTATCTTTGCAAAATTAGGAAACGTGTGTTCATTTACGTTCATATAAAAACTTATCAAAATTAACTTAATTTTTATGTTTTTACATTTTCAAATCCTAAAAAAATATTTTTTATTTGTACAATTATTGCAGCAACTTATCAACGAAATGGAAATCCCAACAATCACTTACAAAGAGTGAAGGTACAGTCAGTGATATATCTATCAGTAGTTACGATAGGAATACACATTCAAAGGAGAAAAGGTAATGTAGAAGGTAGACATAATCAACAAGTACTGGAACCTGCTTTGTTTGTTTAGATATACTGCACGTAATGTCTCATTTACATTTATGCTGTAAAATAACATAACATTTTATATTGTGAGAATAAAAAGAGGTGTGGGAAACTTCCGTTTTTTTTGCCATTCTTACATTCTGACATCGGACTTGGATTTTTTTAAAACAGAGTTTTATTGTGTGTATTGCTGTGCATATTGATGTGTGTTTGATTATTATACATTGGCGACAGGTATAGGGAGAGCGTTGAGATCTCACAAAACATGTTTAACTCCGCCGCATTTTTGCGCCTGTCCACAGTCTGAAGCCCCGTAGGTGGCCTTCGGCTGTTTTCTGCTCTTTGATCAGGTTGTTGTCTCTTTGACACATTCCAAATTTCCATTCTCAATTTCATTCTTGTTATTGATGTTTATGAAGCTTTGCAAACTAGCAATCTTCACTAGCGTGGGGAGTAACCGTGTATTTTATACCTATATATTTGGTGTTTTTTTTTCTTCAAAATGCTCATAAGTAAAATAGATGCGAATCTAAATTATTTTGTTTAATATTTTTGCGATAATTCATTTTTGTTTGATAATTTATTTTTGTTTGATAATTCATTTTTGTTTGATAATTCATAATTTTTCATCAATTAAACTCATCAAAAAGTAAACAAATATCGATTGATTGAATTTTGTTTGTTTACAGTCCAGTGACCAATATTTCATGCATAACCAGGATGGTACAGCATACCCTATAAAAATGACGATAAAAAGCTGGAAATTTCAATAAAAAAGTCCAGAGAATAAATGTTTTATAAAAAAACAGAGAGTTATAAATCTTTAACATGTTTAATTGAGACATATTATAGTGTGCTGTCTCAAAGATATTGTACTTAATTTATACCAATTCTTTTGTAAATAAAATAACCGTCATAAACACTTATTTATATAACATTTTTTTTACCTTTTTTTATTATGCCAATTTGGTTTTGCCTGAACTATTTTCTTCATTTGAATAATAAATACATATATCAAAACGTAAGTGATTGAAATCACACATGGTTGATGTATTTCAAATCGTGATTTAGCATTCCTAAGTTTCAATGAAATGTACAAAATATTTAGCCACGGGATAAATTTAGTCATTGTCCATTATTTAAGTATGTTATAGATGGACAACATGTACACCTTACATGACTTCAAGATATCAGAATGACAATGTTTTAGTTTGCATGCTAAATAAATATTTGTTAATTACACACTGCATTTGAAAGATTTTATTCAAGACAAAGGCAGAGGCGAATGGAGCTACATATATTATAAATACATAGAGACTTTTTATGAGCATCACTCCAAACATTGGTTTGAAAGGGAGCCCCCTTTTTTTCAAAATTAGGACTCACCTGAAAGGAAACGTCGTTGCAGTTTAGTTGACCAGTATCGCTGCTGGTATTCAGTTTCGTTAATCCGATTTTTCATAGAATGGTGTTCAGTTAAATTTATATTTATTATTATCATTATTATCATTAAAATTTGCTTTTATTTAATTTTTTTTCAAATTCATTTTAGAAAAAGTCCTGGAAGTAGTGGCTCGGGGTCTCGAAAATCTAACTTTGTTTCCAGACATTTTCGGGTAAGACTTTTTCTATTTTCCCTTCGTAGCAAAACCGGTACACTTATTTTTTTATTTTTCTTGGTATCTAATTTATAAATTGAATTGATGATATCTATATTATAATCATTAATACAATTTTCGTAAACCAAACGCCATTTGAACCAAAAAACAATAAGTGAATTGCAGCGGAGATATATTTTTAAATTTTATATTAGCATAAGTGGTTTCATTTTTTAACAGAAATGAAATACATTTATATAAAGATATTAATAAAATAAAGAAATGATTAATCATTTTGCACTTTTTCATATAAGATTCATCATAAATGCCTGCAGTGCATATACGTTTAATAGAATTATAAAATTAATATTTACTTTTACAGAGATCATTATCAGATTTAATGAACAAAATGTCTGATGCCAAGCCTTGGTTTGTCAGGTATGTAAATATGGTCCAGTTACCAGTTTGACTTAAGGACAAAACAAAGCCTTAAGGGGGGTAATGTTATCTCTAATACTCTATAGTAAATTACATTATCTGAAAATCTCTTCCACCCTTTCTGGCTAGTCATATTTCCTATAATAAAAATTACATTTTGTAAAATCATTTCGAACCAATGATATAATTTTTCACGGATTTTATTTAATTTGTCACTTTCGTCAAATAGATGTTGAGTATGATTATTTTTTTATAGATGTATTAAGCCCAACGAAAAGCAAGTTCCAGATAAGTTACAAACTGATCTTATAGTGGACCAGCTGAAGTGTAATGGATTACTTGAAATTGCAAGGATTCGTAAAAATGGATATGCACTTCGATTAACTGCAGAAGAATTTTTACAAAGGTTTGTATATTTAATAATAATTCTTGTTTTTATTGTATAGCTTACTCTTCATTTATAGCCATCATATTTTTTTTTATCAAACTGTAAAGGCGGGTTTCTGTACTCTTTAATGCAAATGAGTCAAGTACCCACCAAAGCTCTTGATTTATACAATCACATTAGCTGACTGCACTATTCTTGTCATGGCATTAATATAAGGAATAAATATTTTCAATGTGAAGGATTTTCGAACTTCTTCCATTTGCGTATCGAGCTCCATTTTCAAAAACTAATTATATTTGTAAAATGTACGTAAGCATACACATCAATTAATTTTCCGTTACATTTTTTATAAGTTTTATTGTTGTTTGCGATTATCCAGCTGCAGATATTTCCAAGACAATACAAGACAATTTATTACAACTTAGGCACACTAATGTTCTGAACGATCTTAAAATTCATAACTCAATTAGCTATTTTGGTAACCATTTTGTTGTACACTGAAATGTGTGCTATATTGAAAAGAATGTTCTTTGTTTGGATGTAAGCTTTCAGCAGTCAGAATGAATTCACGATTATATATATTTACAGAGACATGTATTTATATGTCTCTGATATTTACGATAGATTTTTGTAGATATGATGTTCAAATAGTGGCTTAACCTCTATTCGTTATGAGAAAAAATGTTATTGACTGTTTCTCCTTTTTTATCTTCTAGTATTGCACAATAATCTGTGTAAACCAATGAGACATAAGATTATAATCATTTAGTATGACGTGACAGTCACTAAAGTTATATCTCATATACGGTAATTATATGGTTCATTAGACCACACGGGTACATATCAGATGTATGATAAGTGAATTGTCATCAATATATCAGTCATTTAATTTATAAATCTTGATTATTGCTGGAAGTGACGTGTTCCTTTGGTTGAATTTTAGATTGATGTTTCATTTTCCTTCAACTGTTAGATAATGATACATCTATTAAAAAGTGTTAGGTTTTCTAGTTAAAAACATATAATTATGCTTTGTATGAGCATCATTATAAGTATCATTTTAAAAACATGCTATTATAACCAATGAAATCCAATATTAACATATAAAACAACACCATTTTCCTGGATTTGAAAATCTCGCTTGTTTGGCGGCTAAGTTTTCATTTTATGAGATTCATGCAATTTCAAATATGTTTATAAAATTCTGAAAGGGTCTCTGAGATGTAAAAACCAATGCTTTATTCCGACTCAGTAAATTATCTTGTTGCCAATAAAACTTATCAATGTATTTCGGTAATATAAACAAACAAACTGCAAAAAAAAAGAAGACCAAAAAATTGAGCAAACTCCAGAAATAATGTGATCTAGGTGATCTGATTTTTCTGTTATGTAATATTTTACTTGAATGTTTGATACTAACGTTACATCCTTTCTCACCTAACATATTTTTTATCTTGATTCCAACTTATATTTCATTAACAAGGTTTCACAGGTTTTTAAAGTGTTCCAAATGTCAATTGTCATAATGTTAAACATAATGTAATACAACTTGTATGTACCTCTTATATAGCTTGCAATGTACTTGTTATATGTTGTTATCTTGTTCAATACTTACTAATTATAGCTGTAACATCACACCCTCAAGTGCTTTTATATGTTATTGGTTTGTCAACAATACTTTTTATAGATATAGAGACATATCATTTGAAAGGAAGGAGATAATACAATCTACGTTTGACAACTGTGAAAAAGTTCTACTTGACGCCAAAGTTACTGGCTATGCCTTTGGGAAACAAAAGGTTCGTCTGGGTGGTTTTATTTATGTTTCAGAGAACAGTGGTTTTGTAAAGAGTGGAGAGAAAAGATCTTCAATATGATTTAAGTTCATATAAACTTGATCACTTACCACAATGATCATAGTTGTAATAATGATAAATTACAAATATGATGATAATATTATATTAGGTCATTATCTTATAAAACCCAACATAAACTTACACAAGTTTTACTAAGTGACAAATTTGTTATATTAAATATACAGACAAAGATTTGAGTATATCCTTATCATACTGATAAATAAAGGCAACAGTAGTATACCGCTGTTCGAAACTAATAAATTGATTCAGAAAAATCAAATCCGGGTTACAAACTAAAACTGAAGGAAACCCGTCAAATACAATAGGATAATAACGACACAACAGAAACACAACATTTAAAAAATGTAACACACACAGAAACGAACTATAATATAACAATGGCCATTTTCCTGACTTGGTACAGGACATTTTAAGAAAAATATGGTGGGTTGTACATGGTTTTGTGGCATGCCAAACCTCCCGCTTTTATGGCAATGTTAAATATAACATTAAAATGACAACATTACATGACAGGACTACAATACAAATAAATGAGAGAACATATAGGAGAGAGAAACACACGACTAAGCAACAAATTGTGAAAAACGTATTATAAAATTATATCAAATAAAGCTTCAATGTTTTGTTTAACTTTATTATATAAAGTTACAAATTCGTCATAATCTAATTACATTTAAGTCGCAAAGGGTCAAATATACTCAATATAATGCTATTTATGTACGTGGTTTTCGTTACATTATATAGTGTTGCAGTTAAATTGCTCATTTATATATTATAACAAGAAACAAATGTGTTCAAAAAGAATAAATAAAAATAATGTTTCTTATAACTGCTTTCCTGCTTGGCTTTGAAATATTCAGCTTTTGGTGTTCCTGATGATGTTCACCCAGAAAAGCGCTTCAATTGTATTATATCGTTTTGTTATGATTTGTCTGAATAACTACAGTTAAACTAACGAAAAAAGATAAAAAAAAAATCAAAAAAAAAAATCAAACATTTATGTTATTATCTTTTTTTATGTTAAAGAAAACTATATCACAATCTTTTTTTTTTAAGAACAAAAATCGCATTCTTTTATTTTTGTCCCCCGTTGGCATGGAAAATTGATATGCTTTTATATTTCAACATTTTCATATCTTTTAGATATTTCTTCGCCATTGGCATGGTCGAATTTTACAAGATCTTGTATCAGAAGCAAGAACGAAAATGATAGAAGCAACTGGTGGTGCCATTAACGACACTGCGATAGCAGAAACCGAGTATATCGCATGCTCAAACACAGATGGAGATGACACAGTACACGAAGATACGTGTGACGAAAACAGCACATCCAAAACAACACCAAAACGTTCTAACTCATGTACGTCTACGTCATCACAACAACGTGTAGCTGAATGGATGCAGCAAAATGATAATATATCAGAAGATGTTAGTCTACCAATGTTTGAACCCGGACCTCCTCCGGTATTTCCAAAACCTCAGGTAGATGAAAGGCAATACAATTCCCTCAGCAATGTACCCTTTATACACATGTACATTTTTGTTTCTTAAATCTAATCTTACTTTATAATTTTGAACAACTGCGCAGAGGGTTTCCTCTAAAACTGAAAAACAAAATGTTAATCAAAAAGCGCTCCCAGCTATAAAAATTGAATGATATTTCAAGATCCAAATGGTTTTGTTCATGTGAAAAAGTTACACCAGTTAAATCTAGTAGTGTGTTAATGTTATTTTACGAAACCACCCACTTTTGTTCTATTTCATAGGAATCAACATGTCGGAATAAAAAAAATGAATCATAATCCAAGATCCAAATGTTTTTTTTTTTAAATATGACAATAATTTAAAGTTACATTTAAATTAATACAATCTTTAAGTTGGCATGTTATTTAATGAAACCCATTTATTTTACAGAGGGATCAACATGTCAGAATAAGTATTCCAGAGTATTCTGAAAGAAAAGTCTTTGACGAGTAAGTTCATTGAAGTTACAGTATACCAACACGTCACCTATCACTTAACATTACATGAAAGCTTGTTCAATTCAAATAAAAAGTTCAGTTGAGCAATCAGAGTTACCTTACTAGATATATAATACCATTAAAATTAAAATTTCGATTACCTTTGTGAACTTGATTTGTTATGAGTTAATTGAAGGACTTTTATGCATGTTGAAATTTTCTTATTTCACGGGTTACCTCAGTTTTATATTAATAAGAATTAAAATGTGCTTTGTTATTAAATGCAATATCAGTATTTAGTTCAAATATATAATCTTAAATTAATCCTAATTCTATCTTATTCATTCTTATGTGACGTCATTTTTCATTTTTTGATGCTCTGTTTTACTAATTCAAATGACGTCATTTTTTCGTCATTTTTCAGTTTCAAATAGGACGTCACTTGGCGTAGAGGTTTAAACGTATTCGGATGTGTCTACTTTTGTGTTTCAAATGTCTGGTTATGTAAATGTATTTCAGTTGTTTCCTGTAATTAGTTAATACTTCAGCTTTATCATGTACATCTTTTGAATATTCATTTTATTAAATTTACTGTTTGCAATAGTATAAATTACTCTAAATTATAGGGATTTTCTGGTAACTTAACAGAAAACCCTTGCCGTTTTTGGCACAACCTTTTTGATCTTTTGGTCCTCGATGCTGTTCAACTTTGTACTCGTTTCGGCTTTCAAACTTTTGTATCTGTGCGTCACACATAGGTCTTGTGTGGACAAAATACACTTCTGGCGTATTAAAATTTTGAACTTGTTGCCTTTTGTTGGCTGTTGTTCGTGTGATTCTTTGTCAATTGTGTTCTCCAATTTATTTATATTGTAGTCCTGTGTTGTCATTTTGATGTTATATTTCACATGGCCATAAAAGTGCGAGGTTTGGCATGCCACAAAACCAGGTTCAACCCACCATTTTTTCCTTTAAAAATGCCCTGTACCAAGTCAGGAATATGGTCATTGTTATATTATAGTTCGTTTCTGTGTGTATTACATTATAACGTTGTGTCGTTTGTTTTCTCTTATTTTTGAGTGTAAATTCACATTGCGATAAGACGTGTCACGGTACTTGTCTATCCCAAATTCATGTATTTGGTTTTGATGTTATATATATATGTTATATTTGTTATTCTCGTGGGATTCTGTCTATATGTGTTACATTTTAGTGTTATGTCGTTGTTCTCCTCTTATATTTAATGCGTTTCCCTCGGTTTTAGTTTGTTATCCCGATTTTGTTTTTTGTCCATGGATTTATGAGTTTTGAACAGCGGTATACTACTGTTGCCTTTATTTAATTATTGTTTTTAGATACCTTCATATAACTACAATTCAAAATCCAAAAATAAACACTTCTTCCGTAATTCATCAATGCAATAATGAAATAGCTTGAATAGATTTTTATATTATTTTTCAGGCGTTTATGGGATAGATTTCAGATGATACCTCGTGAACGAATCTCTACCAGTGATACAATTCGACCATTTGTTAAAGTGTTTAAATTCATCTGTTATGTCTTATTGTTTTGCCTTGTTTTAACGTCAGCTGTTGTTAGTAAGATGTGTGTTCTTTTATTGGCATCCAGTATTATAAAAGTAAGTATGGGTACTCTTAGTGTGTGTTTGTCCTTTTTCGACTGTCTACTAAATGTTAGTATGCCCATTTGTTATCTATTATTCTGCTTTCAAATTTAATTTGAAATTCGTCCGCATATCTGTATTAACGAATTCTTTATTTTTTTTTAAATAAAATAAACTCATCATAGATACCATGATTGACATTTCATATTTACGTCAGTCACGCGTTTCGTCTACAAAAGACTCATAAGTGACGCTCGAACCATAAAAGTTAAAAAGACCAAATAAAGTACAAAGTTGATGAGCATTGAGGACCAAAATTCCTAAACATGTTGCCAAATTCAGCTAAGGAAATCTATTCCTGAGGTAGAAAAGTATTATTATTTAAAAAATTCAAAGTTTTGTAAACAGTTAATTTATAATTATGACCATATCAATGATAATTCATGTCAACACAGAAGTGCTGACTCCTGCCCTGGTGATACCCTCGGGAAATAAAAACTCAACCAGCAGTTGCTTTGTAAATAAACTCATCATAGACATAAAGTTGATATACAAAAATAAATTGAAAAATAAATAGTCTTTATAACGTCACACATTCTACTGTCAATGTATTATAAGGGGAAATGTATTAAACAATAACATTTAAACATGATGCTTTATTTTATTGTTTAGGATCCTGTAACAAAGAATGATGCAGACTCTCCTGCGTATACTATGTTAGTTATTGCCATGTGTTCGCCATACATATGTTGGGTATTTAGTTACTCTGCAAAGTCCTTGTTTGGAAGCAGTGCTTGGCCATCATTCCGGATGGTTATCGTTGTAAGTAGCTTTTGGTGACATCAATAATATGCTGGTCTCTAATTTTAAAGGACATTTTTAGGCACACCAGACGCGTCCATATTAAAAATAGGAAATACACAATACACAAACAGATGTAAAAATCAAATATGAGATTTAACTATTCACTTGTTATATGGGTCTATAAATGAAATCAATCAGTGCGATGCATTATTGTCCATTAAAGAATGATATTCCTGTTTTCTTTTGTTTTCGAAATGGCTTGTATATTAGTTTGGCTTCCGGTTTACAATGCTTAAAAACATTAAGTTAAGATAAATTGGTGTTAAATATTAAATAACATGTGTTGTTGCCATACTCGTATCTGTCATATGAACAACACACACTATAGAAAAACTAAAGTATGAGCTATAAGGACCCCACCAAAAAACAGTGGGCGATATCAGGTGCTCCAGAAGGTTTTGCAGATTGTGATCCGCTAATGTCGTGATCGTGTAGTCCATATCGATGATTAGTGTCACTATAATCAAGAAATATAGAACGGGATTGTGTTTACGATAATTGAAACAGATACGTGGTCGTCTGTGACACCAATGGTCAACCAACTCGTCTATAAAACCTCCGAAGGAAGCAACACAATAAACCAAAGAATTCATATTGATATCTACATGCGTCAAAGACACATGTCTATATGATAAGTCAACCTCTAAATCTTTGTGGGTCAAGACAAGTTATGAATTAATTTTTCCGGAGCAAGCACATCTTTCACATCATGCACATACGTTAATCTGAGTATGATTAAGTAAATGTAAATTTGGGCTGCTATAAATGGTTAATTATTTATAAGCTTAAATGGAATTTGATATAAATGCACTTTATAAGAAACGTAGAAAACAGTACAAAACTAAATTAACTGTTTTTTTCAATTGACCGTAAATGTGTTCGTGAATGTTGCTTGTCATGTTAATATACCTATTTAATATTCTGTATTTCTAGACGCTGTTTGTGGAACTTTTACATACTTTCGGATTATCTTTATTAGTTTTTCATATTTTGCCAAGAATGGACATGGCAAGAAGTTTACTAACATTTTGTGGAGTATCTACGATACCAGCATTTTTCAAAACAATAGGCCTAGCATGTGATTCAAGTATTCCCCCAGTTAAAAGATGTGCTCTAGGACTTATCAATAGCCTAGCATTTATAATACAGCTAGCAAATCTAGCAGCATCAACTTTGTTCAGTACACCATTGACTGAAACTGAAAAGAATACTCTTAAAGCTACTGTTTTAAATAATGATAAAATAGTTCACACGGTTTCGAGACCACCGTTAACATTTGAAGATAGAATTATGTGGGAGATACCAGTTGCTTTACTTTTCATCAGTATTTCATACTGGGAAAATTTTGTCTACGGTAATTTCAGTATAAATTCTTTTCACATTCCGTTGTTAGAATGGAAGAAACAGATGCACTCCGTGCGCCAACGCCTATACATATTCGCTGGAATCTGGAAGATAGGCTGGACAATGGTGTTTGCTGTTTTGTTGTTTCCAGGATTTAATTTCAACATTCATTTTAGTGATAAACCTCAGGTCGTGAAAAGTGATAATAATGTTTTACCCCAAATGCTAACAACAACACTTTCGTATAAGATTACAGAAAGTCCAACCCTGAGATCTATCTCGAGTCTTCCAACTAAGGAAACGACAACTCCTTCAATCTATGATGGTTCTGGACGTAATATAAGAGTAAGACGATCAATTGCTGATGATATTAACACAAATGGTATAAATGCTGTAACTAATCTTACCAGTGACACACTAAATGAAAAGTATCAGAAGCTAATGTCAAGTACAGTATCTTCCATAACCAAATCAAATACAGCCAACAATTCCACAAAACCCACAGCGAAATCGAAGACCTCCAATAACAACGAATTTTCCTTTTCAATTCCCGAAGCACTGAAGATTAACTTTATTCAATATGGACCATTATACTTACATCTTATTGCCAGCACTTTGATGTCGTACTTTGGTAGCCTGGCTTGCAAGTTATGTATGCAAACATTTGGATTTACTATACCATTATTTTTGGCAACACCAGCAACACTTGGTTTAATTCTTGCACAATCATATACCCAGTTTATACCATCATATTTTTACGTCTGGATATGCCCAGAAATGGAAGGTAACATTAGACTTTACCATTTGCTATGGTTTGGAGTCCTCTGGATATCCCAGGTTATTGTGACAGCACATATATGGTCACCTAAAAATGGACGTATGGCCAAAATAGATCGGTAAGGATTAATGACGGTTGTTAAAGTGATTTATTGATTAATATAAAGATATACAAATGGTTAAAGTATATTTATGACAAATAACTATCACATATTTCGGTAAAATTTTCATAGCAACCAGTACTGATTTCGGGGAAACAAGACATGTTTAAGGTATCGTCAACTATAAAGTTGTCCGAAGTTTTGGAATGACACACAAATAAATGAACTCTGCAAAAATAACCTTAAGAACTATTAGAGTGAAATTAAATGTCATGGTAAACAATCAATCAACACATAAACTACTTCACATATGTAGTAATCATTCATACTTATAACGTCCGAAACGGGTAGATACATGTGTAAACTTTTTGTCTGCCATTACTCTCATGCATACATGTTTTTTGCAAGCATACAAAAGTCAATTAATCCTATGTTCAAAATCATGAATTAGTTTGAATTATATGTAAATGCTGCTTATCTAAATGAAAATAAGAAACACAAAGCAAGCCTCATTTTGAAATTCTTTAAATTGATACGTGTGATTTAAAAAAAAACGTCTTTTATATAAAACACTTTTTGTTTGCACTTACGCTCACTAATATAATTAGACTTATAAAACAAATTTATTAGTAATAGATACATAACAAAATTCTCAACTTCATAGATGCTTATCTAATTCTAAAAACTTATAATTTTGTTGCGTAATAAACGTTCATTTTAAAACATGCATTTACTTGGTAGTTCAATGTGTGAATTTCAAATTTTATATAAATATATATTTGAGTGTTCATTTTAAATTCTTTTCAGATTATTTGTACTGCCCATTCGATGTGGAGTTCTTCTCGATCACAGTATGATGCTTCGTCGAAGGACTAATGATCGTGATTGCTCTTTGTTTAACGCCGACGAAGATGATTCATTTATATTTGACGACGACGAGGAGATTCATAAAGCAGACGATGTTGTGCCTCAAATATACGCATGCGCAACAATGTGGCATGAAACCAGAAATGAGATGACACAACTTTTAAAATCAATTTTCAGGTAGAATATTATGTTAATTTTTAACACTTCCATATAAGCGGGAGGTTTGGCTAGCGATAGCACCAGGTTCTACCCACGATGTTTTCGTTAAATGTCCAGTACCAAGTCCGGAATATGAAAATTGTTATCTTATAGTACGTTTCTATGTATGTTGGCGTTTGTTTTGTGTTGAAGTAAAGTGCTTCTTTGGTCTTATCTTTTCATTTTATAGTTGATGGGCCCCCCTCTATTTTACTGGTACTTTTGATAACTATTTACACCACTGGGTCGATGCCACTGCTGGTGGACGTTTCGTCCCCGAGGGTATCACCAGCCCAGTAGTCAACACTTCGGTGTTGACATGAATATCAATTATATGGTCATTTTTATAAATTTTCTGTTTACAAAACTTTGAATTTTTCGAAAATCTAAGGATTTTCTTACCCCAGGAGTAAATTACCTTAGCCGTATTTGGCACAACTTTTTGGAATTTTTGATCCTCAATGCTCTTCAACTTTGTATTTATTTGGCTTTTTAACCATTTTGATCTGAGCGTCACTGATGAGTCTTATGTAGACGAAACGCGTGTCTGGCGTATAACATTATAATCCTGGTACTTTTGATAACTATTAGTTTGAAACCAGGATATGTTTTCGCTTAATCGATTTACTATTGAACAGTAGTATAATACTGTTGCATTTATTCATACACACGAGGACGAGTGGCATGAAACCAAAAATATTATGACACAACTTTTGAAATCAATTTTTAGGTAGTATAATCTTATTATACATACACTCTTTAGGTCGTAAAATCTTATACATACACTCTTTAGGTAGTATAATCTTATACATTCACTCTTTAGGTAGTATACTATTATACATACACTCTTTATGTAGTATAGTCTTATAAATACTCTCTCTAGTCTTAATGTTCATACAAAAACATTTCATGTAGTATATTTAGTTTTTTCCCCACAAAAAAATCTTGGGAAATTTTACGATAAATAAAACAATTTTCTATAACTTAAATAGTTAGGAATATGGCAGTTGTTATCAAATAGTTCGGTTCTATGCATGTTCGCGTATTTTTGTTTTTGTTGCACGTCAGTGTTTCTGTTGTTCTGTTGATTTACTCTTATAGTTGATGTGTTTCTCTCTGTCTTAGATTGTAAAACGGATTTGTTTTCTCTCAATCCATTTATAACTTTTGAAAGCGGTATGCTACTGTTTTCATTATTTTAAATAGCTTTTTCCTTATGCCCTTGCTTGACCTTATATACTAACATTATCTATTCATATGTCATTCGTATTTTGTAGAATGGATATAGACCATAGCGCTCGATTTCTTGCTCAGAAATTTTATGATATCAAGGATCCAGACTATTATGAATTTGAAGGTAAATTATTACTACAAAATTTGACCATAGTGTCATTGATTTAAGTGTATGTGATACTTGTAGTCATACACTTATCTTTAAGACTTTCAACATAAAATCAATTATGGTTAGGTGACATTTCAGCGTGTGCACTCGTGTTATATAAAGACATTGTTATGATTTGCATAATGTACATTCTAGCATTTTCAAGCAGTAAAAAGTAAAAACACAAAAAATATATGACACAGTCTTACATATACTGATATAGTGAAATATAATCCAAACAATTATTCGTAAATGGCTCTTAAATTTAGACGAATTTAAGCTTAAGACTTATGATATGAAATTATCAGATACACCATCACACGCTATTATTTTGTGTTCTGTTGATATAGATTAAGATGTAAATACTCCACTTTTTCTTCAGCACATATTTTCTTTGATGATGCTATGGAGCTATCAGATGATGATATACTTGTGCCCAATAGTTTCGTTGCTGACTTGATAGACTGTATAGAGGATGCATTGAGGTAAAATTTTATACTTTATTCAGTGATCGAAATTATTCCTTATTTTCTTTCTACTGATTATTTTAAGCCGTCAAGTTAAAAGATGGTATTGTAAAACTGGTTCTAAGAGTACACATTCCTATACACTCAAAAATCAAATAGCGTTAAAATCGGTAGTAAATACTATTTTTTAAATCTGAATTTTAAACATTAACCCATTTTGAGAATGACGAATATTTTGTATTCGGCAAACAGTTTGTTTAAATGTCG
Source organism: Mytilus edulis (assembly GCF_963676685.1). Lineage (NCBI taxonomy): Eukaryota > Metazoa > Mollusca > Bivalvia > Mytilida > Mytilidae > Mytilus > Mytilus edulis. The sequence goes on along the minus strand of NC_092347.1, from coordinate 10,954,556 downwards.
AAACATTGCATATCAAATGTGATTATGTGTTATTCATTTCATATGACACAGTTTTACATATACTGATATAGTGAAATGTAATCCAAACACTTATTCGTATCATCATACTATAAATATATATGTATGTACTGAATATTTCAGCTCAGTACATGAGAGGCAAATGTATATTAGCTCTCCAGTGAGAACACCTACTCCTTACGGTGGACGTCTGATATGGCGATTACCGGGTGGTACAAAACTTATAGCACATCTGAAGGACAAACATAAAACTCGTCACAAGAAACGTTGGTCACAGGTAAATTATATCAAACAGTTTTGATTCTCGTGCGCATATCACACATTATATTAAATATGTTTTTAAAGTAAAAAAAAAAGTGTGTAAACAGATCAGAGTGGATGGCAATTGTTTATCTGCGTTAGTATTTTAACAGTGATTCTCTTAATTTATGACTTTTGGACAGCGGTATACTACTTGTTCCTTTATTTCTCCATCGAGTTTATGTATTTGTTGTGCACCACCATATGTTTCCTGGGCTATTTCAATGTCTTCGTCATAGGGTTTTATGTTAAACTATGTTCCAATGCAGTCATCTTTTTTACAAATTATTAAATCTTTGGTAAAATGTTTTTCCTAACCATACTTTTTTACAGCAAAGCTTCTTTAAATCTTCGCATCTCCGATGCAGACTAATTTCTGTATTTCGTTTCTTTTAAAATGTATTTCTGCATATCACTCAAATGTAGATTTTTGTTGATCTTTTTTAGGTGATGTATATGTACTACCTGCTTGGTTATAGAATCTTAGCTCAGCCAGAAAATCTCCTACGTAAAGACGGTGATAGAACCGAAACTCCGGACTCGGATACTTCAAGAGTTCGTCTCACAGAAACTCAATTACGACGTAGGCGACAGGCGTCCCATTTTACTCGCAGTGTCATATTTAACTATACCAGTGAGGAAGTTCATACACAGGTAATTGACTGGTTTTGTTTGTGTTTTTTCATGTGTTGAAATATTTATTGAAAACATTTATTGTGTCTGTTTAGTTCACGCGTCATTTTAAATATAACGGAATTTGATTACACTGTCATACAAAGTGAGAGGTTTAGCGCTATAAAACCAGGTTTAATCCACCATTTTCTACATTTGAAAATGCCTGTACCAAGGAATATGACAGTTGTTGTCTATTCGTTTTTGATTTGTTTTGTCATTCGATTTTGCCATGATTAGGGACTTTCCGATTTGATTTTCCTCTGAGATCAGTATTTTTGTGATTTTATTTTTTAAACGTGTACATTGAAAAGAAAGACATAACTTATCCTTTATATCAAATATTTTAATAGCGAGATATCAAATACATATAAGCAAGGTATAAGAAATTCCGTTTTTTGTTCTGATATTCAAATTTTATACAAAGTTACAATGTCTTTCATACAGGCAGAGAATACATTTATTTTGAGTTTGGATGGTGACGTAGACTTTAAACCTGATGCAGTCAGACTGTTAGTCGATAGACTTAAAAAGAACAAAAAAGTTGGAGCGGCTTGTGGACGTATTCATCCCATTGGTTCAGGTTATTAATACACATATTTTTAGAAAGCCTTACTCAAATTTGATTTTACAGTTTGTTCTCTCTTCCATTTTTTAAAACTATTTTTGCCTTCAGTATAATAAAAGCGACATTTACTAAAAGAACTGTTGAACTGTGCATCTATGGCATTGAAATTGGTACCGTTAATGTTATTGAAACAATTACTAGTATATTTTTCTTCCTTTTAAAAGATTTTTACCTTTCTTGGTAAATTGTGTATAAAATAATAACTATTTTTTAAAGAAGATAGCAGCTAAATATGCACAAGAACAAGTCTTAATAAGCTATTTATTTTCATTCAGGTCCAATTTTGTGGTATCAAGAGTTTGAGTATGCCATTGGTCACTGGTTACAGAAAGCTACAGAACATGTATTTGGTTGTGTTCTCTGTGCTCCTGGGTGTTTCAGCTTATTTCGTGGGTCTGCCATTATGGATGACAATGTTGCAAGGAGTTATGCAATAAAAACAACCGAGGCTGGACAATATGTACAATATGATCAAGGTATGTTATAAAATTAATAGAGCATATAAGTCATTATCTTCTTTATATCCCAAGTGTATTCCCATCATCTGATGTATCAGTCCAAGCGTCATAGCTAAAATATGCAGAATATGCTTATCTATTTCTTTTTTATGCCCCACCTACGATAGTAGAGGGGCATTATGTTTTCTGGTCTGTGCCTCCGTTCGTTCGTCCGTTCGTTCGTTCGTCCGACTTCAGGTTAAAGTTTTTGGTCAAGGTAGTTTTTGATGAAGCTGAAGTTCAATCCACTTGAAACTTAGTACACATGTTCCCCATGATATGATCTTTCTAATTTTATTGCCAAATTATAGTTTTGACCCCAATTTCATGGTCAACTGAACATAGAAAATGAAAGTGCCAAGTTCAGGTTAAAGTTTTTGGTCAAGGTAGTTTTTGATGAAGTTAAAGTCACAACTACTTGAAACTTAGTACACATGTTCCCTATGATATGATCTTTCTAATTTTAATTCCAAATTAAAGTTTTGACCCCAATTTCACGATCCACTGAACATGGAAAATTATAGTGCGAGTGGGGCATCCGTGTACTATGGACACATTCTTGTTTATGTTTGTCTTCCTGACCTGTTATTCTATGACTAACATTTTGACTACAATAAATAGGGGGAAGGTATTGGATAGGTAAATTTGAGGTATAATTCTTGTAGTTGAAAGTACTTCAGAAAGATACTCCCTAGTTAATCACTAATTCAACATTTCAAGTAATTAGAAAAAAACGTCAAAACCGCAAACTTTTGCAATCATCGTACAAATGATTGCATGTTCTTTGGGAGAATTGTAAAATCGTTTCCTTCTCTCTATGTAGCAGTGACAGGGGTGTCCCAACGTCAACTGCAATAAATGGTTACATTCAATAATACATAATTTCTATTCCAGGTGAAGACAGATGGTTAAGTACTCTACTTTTACAACAAGGATACAGAATAGATTACTGCGCAGCTGCAGATGCGTTGACGCATGCCCCCGAAACCTTTTCGGAATTCTTTAATCAGAGACGTCGATGGGGACCTTCTACACTCGCAAACATTTGCGATTTATTGGGAGATTGGAAGAACACTGTTCGTCTAAACGATAACATCAGTACCCTTTACGTTTTGTATCAGTTTCTGTTGCTTGTATCTACCGTACTTGGTCCTGCAACAGTATTACTTATGATGGCTGGTGCATTTACTGTCGTATTCAAGACGACAATTGTAGAGTCATATGCAATATCGTTGCTTCCAGCAATATTCTTTATTGTGGTTTGCATCTTTACCAAGCCGACCACTCAGATCACCGTAGCAACTATAATGAGTGCTTGCTATACAATCTTTATGACCATTGTGTTAGTAGGAACCATCGGTACTGGTATAGAGGGAGGTATCACCAGTCCGAATGTGATATTTCTTATGTTATTGGTCATTATATTCTTTATATCGGCTTTACTACATCCAGAGGAGTTTGCGTGTTTGATTTCAGGAGCCCTTTACTTCATTTGCATACCAATTGGCTATCTTCTTTTAACGATTTATTATCTATGCAATTTGCATGTTGTATCATGGGGTACTCGAGAAGTGCCACAAAGAAAATCTCGTGAAGAGATAGAAGCCGAAAAGAGGGCTGAGGAAGAGAAGCGAAAAAAGAGAGAGGAAAGGAAAGGATTTTTAGGCTGGCTGGGCCTCGATACTGTCATGAATGAGACAGTTGAGATGTTCAAGCAGTTCCGACAAGCTGCCAGTGCTAATAAAACTGACACAAAGCCAAAAACCGATGAACTACTTGAAGAACTTATTCTAGAACTTCGACAGAGTAGGGAAAATAAGACACTCCCTCCAAGACAAAGATCGTCGTCCACCATGACCGATAAAGGCGAGACTCCAATTGTACAGGTGAAAAGGATAGAACCGGTTCCCGGTGATATGTCATTGATAAGAACAGACTCGACACCGGCTTGGCTGAGAAATGAAGACCCAGAAAACCCAGGGTGGTTAACCAGTTCAACGTGTGGTGAAGGTCCGATTAAAAGATTGACAGAGAAAGAACGTATATTTTGGAAACAATTAATCAAAAAATATTTGTTTCCTATAAATGAAGATAAAATGCATCAGGAAAAGGTTGCAGCCGATTTAAAAAATCTACGAAATAACGTTGTATTTGGTTTCTTTATGACAAGTGCATTGTGGGTAGCTCTAACCATGCAGCTACAGTTGTTACAAGATGAATTTAAGGATACAGTTTTATTTATCAAGATTCCCTATTTCGACTCTTCTAGAAAAGATTTGACATTTGAACCATTAGGTATGCTTTTTCTTGCTTTGTTCACCACTATTTTATTTTTTCAATTTATTGGAATGCTCTCTCATAGATGGGGAACAATTTTACATGTTTTGTCAATAACAGATATTTCCTGCACTCAGCAATTTACGGAGAAACATAAAATACAGGAAATTATAACTAGAACAATGGAATTACAACGTGTAATTAACATAGAAAATGAGCCGGAACCGGATTACGACGATGGATTAACAGACTTTGACGGTGAAGATTTCGACGATGAAGATGATATATCTTCTTGTTTCTATACAGACACATCAAGTTCGTCTTTTAGTATATCGCGTCCTCCACCATCTTATCATTCACACGATATAACAAATGGGAAGAAATGCATACGGCGTCGACATAGTGCTATATTTAACAGACGAGGCCATGCTACAGGGCGTACTTTACGTCACGCATTTGAGAGACGCTATAGAAATGAATTACAAAGGACTACTAGTGGCGATTCCGAGAACGACACAGCTGCCCCAGAGGGTGCTGGAAACAATATTATCAGGACTGCTTCTTTGTGAACGCTTGCATATTATTTTTTTTTAATGGCATAGAGCTTATCAAAAATGATTTGTGATTCCAACTGTATCTGTGATGAAAATTTATTTTATTTTTTTGGGTATCGTAAATGAATTTTTGGTTTGGGAAATGCAAAACACCTATATGACATTTTTAATACACACATATATAATGTTTATTCTCATATCTTATATATATGAATTGTATGATTGTACCAACTCTGTGTGTGTGTTACAAAAGAAATGTGTTCAATAGTTGTAACATACACTTACAACGTGTAACGCTAATCAAATGAAGCAAATTTTGATGAGATAAAAAAAGTATTCGCTGAATATAAAATTAAAATGGATTGTACGTTTATTTTTCTGCACATAATCAAGCAACCAAATATTGTTTAATAAAATAGTCGTTTGAAAAATGCGATTGCAAATGTATCTGCTTCAATTTCTATATAGCCGTCTTCTGTAAAGTAAAATAAGTAGATAAACTGATTGGAAGTGTGATCAGCTGATTAAAGCTGTACAATTTCTGAAAACATTTATGTAAGCTTATCGACAACTTGTAGGTATTTTCATGGGCATCAAGTGTATCCTATTTAATAGTAGAATTGTTCATGAATTTATGTTAAGTACAGTGTATGGCCAAACTCAATAAAGACCCATCTAAATTCCATTTAGTTAATAAATTCAATTACACTTACCTTTATAGTATAGCAAATTCAAAATCATTATGTCATCTTGTGCTGAGATACATTTCTACATAAACTGATAAGGACATAAATAGTTGTGCAAAATATGAAAATTTAACTTTTAGAAAGACACATTTTGGAAGCTTATTCTTTATAAACGTGTTTTCATTATATCAGGAACAAACCGTTCATCACAGATTTATGGGACTTTACGTCTTCATAATCTAATGTACCAAAGAAATACCGTAGAGGAAATTGAAACCACAAACCAAATAAAAAACAGACCAAACAAAGTCAAAAGAAAAAGACACTAAACAGAAATATAGTTAATTGAGAAACATGTATACCCATCAAAACACCCAGATGGACTCAGATAAACCGGATATGGTAAGAAATTACTCCTTAACTATTGTTAACAACTTAGTTAATTTCAAATATTTTGTCCTCGAGCATCACTGAAATGATAGTATTGTCGAAATACGTATCTGGAATCATTAAATTGGTATCGTCAATAGTCTAAAACATTTTACCTCAAACTGTATCGCTTCTTTGAACATGATAAAGGGATACACATGGGTCTGGAAAGGGAAAATTCACTTATGTGGTTATTTCTATAGCCATTTTTCTCTATTCATTAAATTTTCCCCCTTTCTTTTCTATTCTTTATATGATCCTCTTATATATCAGCACCCCATTATATGTGTTGATATTCTTTATATTTTAGCCATTTTTTTGCATTTTTTTTCACTATACACTTCTGTAAAACACATCCAAACCCTCATACATACACGTACAAATAAGAATGTTCACCGCAACAGTATGATGACACCACAGACATCCAATTTGATGTGCACTACTGAGTCCCTGAAGATTAATTTTAGTTTAGGAGTTAATGAATCATTTGATGCAAGTAAAATTGTTATTTTATGACAATGTATACAGGATACACGCTGACATCAGTCACGATCAATGTCACTTTTCATACTCTTACACAGAAGATTTAGAGGTCAGCACTAATTAAACGATAGTATAAGTCGAGTTATTTATACATCATATACTTGATTATTGACCAATGAACCATAACAACTAGGTTAAGGTAAGACGAACCCTGTCTAACACCATGCATTCATTTCATACACAAAATAGGTTGACCTATTGCTAAAAGTATATGAGAAACATTCAAAACAATAAAAATTTGACATTGCCGTATCTATGATGTAGCATATTAATCTATTGTAATAAAAATTCATAATATCTAATAAGATTTGTAGATTTAGCTAACAAGGTCCTTATATTTGTATAAAATAACATTTGTTTATAGTGGAAAGTTGTTTTAACGTTAAATAAGCTACAATTATAACTTGCTTGCTAGTCCCTCTCTGTGATTACCTTTAGAGAACTTTGGTTCATTTCCCAATCAATCTATCATGAAGGGAAGATAAATAATACCAACAACAAATGGAAGTGTTTAACGACCTTGACTGGCTATACAGCCCTCGCACGGTCGGCTCGGTGCCCGAAGGCGATTGGTGAGCGTTTAAATATTTTCTGCCGTGGGTCAGGAACTAGTAGTAGAGGACGCCGAATGGAGGCCGCCATCTTGGTTTTGGTGAGTAGATTTTTCTTTGTTTACTATTTTGATGTTATTTCTTCACTAACGGCTGCTTTCAGGGCCAGTTTGGTCAGCTTGGCAGCCCGCTAGCCTCGATGATGGAGTACTGGTAGATGATCTCGGACGTAGTTCGAAAGATGACAGGAAGCGTTATCAGGACCAAAGCCGTGAGGCAGTGAAATGAAGGTCGTATCACCCAACAGCCTAGGATACAGCCCTCGGACGTTAATCGGCATAACACTCCCCATGATACAATGGTTTTGGAGTGCATGTTAACGCGGGTACGCCAACTACTACGTCTATCTGTACGGCATGGATTGGTTTCTGTCATCTTAAGTAGTAAGTCGTTGATATCTAACTGTAAACCCTCATCGAAGATAGCGGGTAAAGGAGAGCTGGCCCAGCACGTCCGTTCAGCTGTAATGACTGAGACGTGACTGGATTGGATTGAAATAATACCAATTTCATTCATAGTCTTTTTCAAAAATGATGAACGGTTCTTTATATCGGTATGTAATCATTTTAAACGTTTCAAATTTATGAAATTATCTTCGTACATCAATGTTTTTGATACACCAATAACAAAAACTGAAATATATTGAATTGATACATTTTGTAACTATTCAAATTTATATCAGAAACCTAAACTTCATTATAAAATAATGGACCTGTTAAAGGGAGACAATACTCGCATAACTTTTTCGAATTGGCACATAATACAACGGAATGTCACTCTTGCATACAAATGGCACATCAATATAATTAATTAACTGTGCAATCGCGCTCCACCTTCAATGATGATTCTAAATTATAAATATAACCAAAAGTTGTTAATCTATAGATAGTAAAGACTAAAGAAATCTAACCCACTGTTAAAATATTTCTTTGCATTTTTTTAAAACTTCCTCAGTAAAATGCTTGAGCCACTTGACTTTCATAGCTCATAATTAACGTTTTTACACAATAATTAAATAAAGTAGCTAAATATTATTCGCTTCTCAAAGTGTAAGACGCAATAAAAATCGTATGCTTGCACCATCATAACCAAAAACAGATTTAATTAAGTTCTGAACATTTCGCCATTTCTTCGTTAAAACCGGTTTCAAACAAATCACAAGTACGTGTTAAGATCCGACTAAATACCCATATCCCGATATCGTCAGGTTAATTTGCTATATGATGAGTTTATTTACGAACCATAACAATGAAGTAAAGGTAAGAAGAATTCTGTCAGACAGACAAGTTAACCTAACATAGCAATCATTCCATACACCAAATATAGGTGACCTATATATAATTTTTTTTTAAGTTTCCAAGTTTGACCAATAAATCATTATAAAAAGGCCAATGTCAAATGAAATCGTACAAACAGACATGTCCGCCTTGCAATCATTCCATTCAATAAATACAGTGGCCCTTATGTTTGAAATAACAAAGAAATTGTAGATCAAACGTGAAAGAGTGTATCAATGACAAATGAACAACGGAAAAAGTCAAGATCACCACTTTCAATCATTTCTATAACCAATAAGAGATAATATCATATACAGTACTATAAAATTTTGAGACCAACTTTTTTGAGCCGGTTTGTCTCTGTGGAACGATCGTCTGGATGTCGAATCAATAAATGTGTTTGTAGATGTTTTTGTGTTCTGTTAAATGGTCATTTTAAAATTGTTACACGATGATGACTGCTGTACCCATATTTTGACTATTTTATTTATTATGTCTGTATAGTTCATACATCATTGTAAATCTAAGTTGATGAGACTGTCAACAAAGTGAGAGGTTTAACGCTATAAAATCAGGTTTAATCCACCATTTTCTACATTTGAAAATGCCTGTACCAAGTAAGGAATATGACAGTTCTTGTCCATTCGTTTTTTATGAGTTTGGTCATTTGATTTTGCCATGAGATTATGGACTTTCCTATTTGATTTTCCTCTGAGTTCAGTATTTGTGTGATTTTACTGAACTATTATATTATACTAAATTGTGTATGTAATATACTTTATAAGTTCATAATTAATAATAGTAATTGCTATAATCAGGGTAGCTTTTAAAATAATTAAACCACAAATAAAGCAATGTAGCAGGTTCCTTATCGTCTTCGTCTTGTAAGCAGGCGGTAATGGTTTTGTATTCAATTTGTTTTGAATTTGTGACAACTCAACCTACGGCCAACTCGCTCAACACAAACACGCTCACTACTCGTTTTTTCTTCTTCGTATTTCTTATAGCATCCGAGAAACATGCCAAAAACAGACAAAACTTAACATTGAACAATGAACCGTGAAAGAGACGAAAGATTACAAGTACCGTGTGAAAATACTAACGGAGAATTTTAGTACCATGATAAAATAGTCCAGCACAAAGAGAACAGTTGTGTCATTATATTGACCTTAGAATCCGGAACAAAAGGACAGTCCAACCCATAAGTCATAAAATAAACTGACAACGTCATGGCTAAAAAAAAAACCATCAGTATAAAAATCTAGACTGGGCAACCAGAACCCCAACAAAAACAAGGTTTTTTTAGGTGCTCCGGAACCTGCTAGTCTGACATGTACATCTTACGAACATTCAACATACCAAATGAATTGCACCTGTTTCTTACAGTATCTGAACACGAAACTTTAACCTTGATCACTGACTTATAAATTAGGTCGATGTAAATGGGTATTTCACATCACTAAAAATCACCAAATACGTTTCAAGCAGTCGCTGAACCTTGACAATCAGACAATAAACATAGGACACAAAACAATAGTCATATGACACACAGAATCTATATATTAGGTATCTGCACACAAGTTTTCAATCACACTGGATTTTATACATTCTGAAATATAAAACTTTATACAAATAGTTAACTCAGTGTTGAAAAGCTTTGACACAGTAATTGAAATACATGTACTTAGACCACTCAGCGACCCATACCCTTAAAGGGAATTGCTAAAAGATCCCTACCACCCAATTACTCCATCAAATTCATCAAAATCTGCAATTAAAGTAGGCATGTCAAAATACAATAACATAAGCTCTTCATAACTTTGGCCGTGTTGTTCAATTATTCATTTTAATGGGTTTTTTAAATGTGTAAGTTGCTATTAGGTCACAGATACTTGGAAGTTCACTTGAATGTTATTTGTTTCTTGGTATGCCTGGCCTTCAATATAGTTTAAATTCACTGATGCTATCCTCTTTCTTTTCTTATTTACAGGTATCTTGATATATGAACAATGTTTTTTTGGTATTAACTTGTCCCTTAAAAATCTCTTTTTTACTACATGTCTTGCAAGATATCTAATGGATTTTCAGTTACAATATATATGAATTTGCTATACATAGTTTTACTGTGTGTATACTGTGTGTATACTGTTTTTTTGTTTATTCTACATTGACTAGAGGTGTAGGGGGAGGGTTAAGATTTCACTTATCATGTTTAACCCTGCCATTTTTTTGCCTGTTCCAAGTCAGGAGCCTCTGGGCTTTGAAAGTCTTGTATGTTTTAGAGTTATAATGACATCCATTTTTACTGAACTCTTACACATTTTTATTTAGGGGCCAGCAGAGGCCTACCTCTAGACGTGGGATTTTCTCGCTGCATTTCAGACCCATTGGTGGCCTTCAACTGTTATCTGCTCTTTGGTTGGGCTGTTGTCTCTTGGACATATTCCCTATTTTATATACATTTATTTTTATGTTTTTGGGCTTTGTATGCAGATATTGTCAAAACCACAAAATCAAATATCCACGAAAATGCAAGTTTTCATCAATCCATGAAAAATTTATACTAAAGAAAATAAATGAATCCACAGTACCCTGTATAAAATGATTGCTAGATAACAAATCTAGGAATATCAGATTTTTTACTCTGATTAAAAGGAAACAGATAAACAGTTATATTAATTGTCATACATACAAGTTTATTTGTAACATGTCCTGGCATAATACACTAGGACCTATTGTCAAATATATTCATTGGTTACCAGGAACAACAACATCATTAGATGATTTGACAATTACATACATGAAACTTTCACACCATATACTTCACCAGTCTACACTTTTAACAAAATTGGTAAAAAATAAGCTGACACTCAAATAAAAAATTATGAACACAATATCATAAAAGAAGCAAGGTTTTATAATGAAATATCATATAGTTATTTTCTTTAGATATGTAAAAATATTTGAATTGCATTGTATCTATAAGTATCATTCTACTACTTTTACTTGTTGTTATATAAATTTCTGTTAAATAAAAAGCCCACATGAACATTATATACGACTATTGCAATATTGTCCAAAATTAAATACATGTATTATATACAGCACAAGCTTTTGAATTAAAATGAATATGAAATACTGTTTACTAGTATCTGTTTGAAAGCACTTTTATCATATGGTGAAACTTTAAAAATGACAACAGTATCATATCAATAACTCCAGGTACATGTACTTTTTTAAAAAGTGATATTTGAAAGATTTGGAAATGTTGGTCTCACAAAGAATTAAATTTAGACAATGTTAATATTAAGTTTTCTGTAATTTTAACACGTTAAAAGACATCCTTGCTAAAAAAAAATCTAGCAATACAGAATCCAAAAATTTGGTATTATAATATGTATCTTTCAAAGTATATTAGAATAGGATGGAGATATATTTGGGGAAATTTATAAAAGAAGCCATATTTCTGCTTTCTTTCCAAAAGAAATTTCCATTTCACAACATCAGTATCAAATGCACTGGGAAGTAAAACAACAATCAAAATTCTGAAAATTTGGTTGACATTACAATTTGATGGTAGGCAAATGACTAAATCAGATTTCATAAACTTAATACTCTTTGAATTACCAGTTTTAAAAAAAATACTAAAGCTGTTCAACAATAAAATTCTTAATCCCCTTAGCACATTAGCTTAATCTATACTATAACAATGTGGTTGATTTATAACATGATGTCTAAATGCAAAAGGCAAATTTCACAGCAGGTACCCCATCCTGTTTCAATTACATAAACATTAAAACATAGTTATACAAAACGTAAATGGATTCTTCAACAAATAAAACAATACATACAAATGGAATAAATTAAGATCACAGTTATGTAGCTAATGTAAATGTTTTTCTGTCACTGGTGACTGGGCTATTCCAAAAATATAGCCTTTTTTAAAACTGAATTCATATTATTGAATCTATCTATGAAATCAAATTCTACAGTGAGATGTTTACCTGGCTGGAAAATAGTACTGATCTGCAGCAAAAGTAATGTTTTGATTTGGAAAGAATTTCCACAAAACATGTCATTTTCATTTTGAAGAAGTCTTATACTCAGAATTTATAGCAAATGTTAAACAGATAAAAAATAATCAGATTACAAAATGTACAAATTAATCATTAATTTATACAAATTTTTAGTTATTGTTTCTATGAAATGAGTGAAATAGTATAAAAATATAAGGTTTTAATTTGTGAAATACCCCTTTTTAATGCATGGTTTGTGTTGAAAACCAAATACCATAAATGGTTACTCAGCAAGGTTCTATGTATTAAAACTTTTTCAAAAAAGTTATAAATACTGACACTATTTCAGCTTCATCTGGTTGTGAGTACAATTCTAGATTTGAGTTCATTCTTCCATGTGTTTATATGCTTTTACCTATTTACAAATACTGTCAAAAATATCAATTATGCCTCAGCTTTTATCACATATGTAATTTGTTTCACAACAATATTTAAGTGGTAAGATAGTCCAGAGCCTTGTCACCATCATTCTCAAACTTGACCAATGCTTCTTTGATTCTGTCACCACTAAATCCCAACTCCTGGAACTGTTTGAATATCTTTAAGTATGCTTCTGCCTAAAATAAGAAAAAATGGCAAAAAGTGGTTAATTTATTTTAAAATAAATGAAGAATGTGTCCATAAGCCAAAGATGATGCCCCTGCATGCATATAATGTTATTAAGGGACAGAATTTGAAAATGGTAAAAGTGATGCCAGCCAAATTAGAAGAAATTTATCTGCATTTTGTGGTAATAAACACTGTGTATATAAGTTTCATATCATTAGGTTGAGGCAAACTAAAGTTACAGAGAGGAAACCAATTGTGGATAGTAAAGACAGACATATGGACAAACAAGGGTTACATTCGATGTACTTCCGTTGCAATTGGGGCATGAAGAGAAAAAAAGTCAAATATGTATATAGAAATAAGCCTCAGGAGTCTGGACCAAACAAAACTGATCTTATAACTGAGGTGACTTTTGAATAGACTAGTTATTACAGCATGGCAAGTTTGGGACACAACAAGACAGATTATCACTTAATTGAGAAGACCTTTATAGCAGGCTTCCTGTACTATGAAATAATAAACTTGTAAAAAAAATATGGTTTAAAAATAGACTACTTAGCGTTGAATCAGTTCTATCAATAATTTATTTATCATGACACATACTATGCAGGTAGATTTGTTTGTATAAATAAATAAAACATACAAAAGTGTCAGCTAAGTCAGATCAATTTTGTTTTGAAATTTTAACGAGATTTAATTCTTTATGTGAAATAGAAAAACAAAGGATATGGGGTATCCATCCAAGTTTCAAAACCAGCACATGTGCAGCAAAAACACACAAAGAGCAAAGGAACAGAGCTTTTACTGATGTTCTTCATCTCAAAGTATGTAATTTTATTCTACATTGTAATCAGTTTTGTATTCTTATTTGACTAGTACTGTTTCTGGGTTTGTATTATAACTGAGCATTCTTAAACTTAAGTTCAAACCCTAGTACTTCAGTGTTCGTTCATTTTACAGTTAAATGAGGATATATCAATGAATTTGTTTGTTTATGGGATCAATTTTTTATTGGGATTTGGCAATAATTAGAAACAGGATTAAAGGTAATGAAAGATTGTAGGATATTGTCTCAGTCTGTGATCCATATGATATACTGTGGATTCATTTTATTCTTTGGATACCAATTTTCATGGGTTTCATGGTTACAGATGAACAACGAATTTAAATGTTCAACGAAGTACAAATTATCTATAAAGTTGTATCCAGACTTTGACAGAACCAAGAAATCACATATCCACGAAAATGCAAGGTTTTCGCAACCCACGAAAATAAATGAATTCCCAGTAGTATGAGATTGTCATAATAATTCTCCTGCAAGTACATCAAAACTACAAATTAACTATTCGTATAAAAAAGAAGATGTGGTATGATTGCCAATGAGATAACTCTCCACAAGAGACCAAATAACACAGCAATTAACAACTATAGGTCACCGTACAGCTTTAACAATGAGCAAAGCCCATACTGCATAGTCAGCTATAAAAGGCTCCGAAATGACAATGTAAAACAATTCAAACATTTATTGTATTATGATATAAGTATTAATGAACAAACCTTTTGTTTATCATTTTTATGCAGAACTAATGCCAATTCACTTTGGTATGTATCATAACCAGCTTCTGTCATCTTGTCTACATTGAATAAATGATCTACAATCTACAAAAACATAGTCATTATATATATATTGAATTCTTAAAACAGATCTACTATTAACAATTTATTGTATTCTATATTTTCTAAATCTAAACAGGGCTCACACTATAGGGCAATAATGTTGAGGTCTTCAATTCCACTGGTCCTACATCCCTTTGATTTTCACCAAACCAGTTATCTTGTTGCCCAGTTGTTCAAATAGTTGCTTATGTCACCATAATTTTTTAATATTTATTAAGTTGATGAAAGACATCAATAAACAAAGTGAAAACATTGTCTATAGACTCTTCAAAGATTATTTCAAAAGAAAATACTTTTTAATGCAAACAAATTTAACTTTTCTCTCACGTCTGGCTCTTGTTACATAGGCATACATCCATCAATTTGATTTTTGACAAAACAATTCTGTTACTGCCTAAAGATGTGTCTTTTTAATACTTACAATATCTATAATGCAAATTGATTTATATGTACAAATGTATGCAACATTCAAAATATTCATGTAATTGTATAATTACAGTACCAAATTTTAAGTACACTTTCCTTACCTCTTTTTCATCACAGCCAAAGTGTTCAACAGCGCGAGCAACTCTTGGTCGAGAGAATCCCATACCGACTAGATTATTGACAACCCCCTGAAGCTCAGGGGTGAGTTTAAGATATGGATCAACCTCAGATGGACTAGCAAAGTCACTACTACTGTTGTTTGACGCTCCTGACGGGGAAGGAAGGGGAGAGTATTTGTTCCATGACTGAAATATAAAGAGAAATTATTAAACATATTTATTGTTAACTATACTTCATGCTTGATATACAAATGGTCTGTAAGTGGAATCGTAGGTCATGCTAGGAACTTTTATATGTATGCTACAAAAACAAAAGATTGGAAGTAAAAAAAAAGTGCCTCATCCAAATAAAGTGTTCCACATTTTTATTTGAATATTTTAAGACTAATTTGGCTTTATCAAATCAAAGATGGCAAAATCCCAGGTTTTAAGAGAATTACCCAGCCATGCCAGCTAGATAATTAAATGTGTTTTTGAAAAATAAGGACAGTTAGAAGTCATATTGATTTGGGTGAAAATGCTTGTAACAATTTACAAATCTCTATCATCATTCTTTAGAATTCTTTGACCGTGGCATATTCCTGATAGTTGGTTCATTCTTTAAATGATTTTCTAAATATATTCATATTATCATATGTCTTGTACATGTACATATGTTTGTAATATTGTCAAGATAACCAGATAACTATATACAACAAGATATCAAAAAAAAAAATATAAGCTGAATATCAAAATACAAAAAACATGCATGTACAATGATGTACATGTGAGTAAATACTGGTACTCTACATGTAAATGAAGACCTGTATGGATGTGACATATATGTCTTGATTAAGTTATAATATTATTTTGTGAACTAAACTTAATGACTAGTACATGTATACATAGTATACACATGTATACATAGTATACAATACATTTAAATCCTTCACCATACATATCAAAGCTTCACAGAATATATATGGCATGTATTAAGCATGTAAAGTAAAATTTTAGTAATGCCTAACATGCTAAACATTGCTACAAAATGTAAGTGTAAATCCACATTTACTCTATACCTGTCCCGACATCTTTTAAAATATAATACAACAATCTTCAATCAACCACAATGCTCATTTTAAATTTTACAACTACTTTAAAAATGATGTGAATATATATTTTTTTTAAAACATAATGTACAACATGTTCAATGTACAAAAAAAGGTAGGATATAAACTTTTTTCTAGAGTACAAACTACAAATATACAATGTATGTACATACAAAATTATTTTTCGCATCAATATGCTTTTTTATACATGCGTTTGCCGTTTTATTTGTAAACACTATGTCAAATGTATGTTATGAATATAAACATGATTTTAATGATGCAGGCCTGTATTTAAACTATCTTTTTTAAATCATTTTTGATAAAAGGCTTATTTTGATTACATCATGAATATATATGCTGAATGTCAACATTGTTTTCTAACTTGGAAATGTTCACATAATCATTGCATTACCAGTCCACTGTCTGTCTACATTGTCTATGTAATTAATGACAACTTTCACCTACATGTATGCATCATTGAAAGTCACTTATCACATGTATGCATGCATGCATCATTGAAAGTCACTTATCACATGTATCATGTATGCCAGAATGGTTTCAAAATATCCAGGTCCACATGTTAAAGAAATGTAAAACTATTCCTGCAAAAGTTAGATGTGATGGTCATGATGGTAGGTGTGACCGTGTCTATTAGAAAGTATCTATGAAAATAGTCCAAGTAATATATACTTCATGTAAAGTACAATGAGCATGATGAGGACATCAGTTGATACAGTATAAGTTAGGGATAGATAAATATTAGTACAGAACTATTCTAGAATATAACATACATGATATACAATGATATAGAAGGATTCTAATTAAACAGAAAGTTTTCTACTCATTCATTGATTCTGTGCTAATTTTAATGATCTACTTGAATTCATCTGTTGTTTATACATGTTATACATGTAAGATCTTTACTAAACCTGTAAAGCAGCCATAACAATTTCTATATTTACATCTAGTCTGCATACCATTTATCCTTATTCTAAAGTAAAAACTAACCATGAACATGACATGCATGATGGAGATGCATAATGAAATTCTATTTATCTCGTTCTTATGCATAATGTATACGTAGCACTACATGACTTCCTCTTTAAAACAAAGGTGATTCATAATAATCTTTATTGAACATTCATTTTCCATTGACTGTACCCACTTGGGGTTCCTTTTTTCAATAGTTTTGAACTTGAAATAAATTAAATCTTTGAGGCTTCAGAGTAGAAAACAATCCTACAGTCAGATACATGGAGATCCAACATACAAATGACATAAATATACAAGTACTTACTGGCAAGTCCACATATAAATTTTGTTTTATAAGATCCTAAAAAAATAATGTTTTACTTAAAACAAGAATGTGTCCAAAGTACACGGATGCCCCACTCGCATTATCATTTTCCATGTTCAATGGACCATGAAATTGGGTAAAAATCTAATTTGGCATTAAAATTAGAAAGATCATACAAAAGGGAACGTTAACATGTGTACTAAGTTTCAAGTCGATTGGACTCCACTTTCATAAAAAAACTACCTTGACCAAAAAATTTAACCTGAAACTCACATTCATTTTCTATGTTCAGTGTACCGTGAAATTGGGGTCAAAAGTCTAATTTTGCTTTAAAATTAGAAAGATCATAGCATAAGGAACATGTGTACTATGTTTCAAGTTGATTGGACTCCACTTTCATCAACAACTGCCTTGACCAAAAACTTTAACCTGAAGCAGGAAAGACGGACGAACGAACAAACGAACGGACACACAGACCAGAAAACATAATGCCCCTCTACTATCGTAGGTGGGGCATAAAAAAAGAAGAAATTCTTTAAAATTGAACATTATACATGTTATATATAGTATCAAATCTATGCATGATTCATGAGACAGTGAGCTGATCAGTTCTACAAAAGAAAAGAAAAACACATTTATTGGAAAGGATAATTTTAGTATACAAATGACATGATATATGTAGTACCAACCTGTTGTGATGAGGGTCTGTATGGTGGAGATTTTGACAGTGGAAATGGCGCCCTATCAAACACTTCACTAGAATTTTCAACACCATTCACAGTTTTGACAATATCTGGTGTACTTTTGGCATTTCGTATAGAACTGTCATTAAATGGCGCCGCAGGAGTAACATTAACATAACTAGATGTATTTGTTTTTGATGCAGTCTTTAATAACGACTCATGTGAAAGAGATGATTCACTTTTCTTACTAAACACAACTCTTTCACTTTGAATGTCTATATTTTCATAACTAGGAATATCAGTATCTAATGGTTTGAAGTAAGGTCTATTTGTGTTTTCATATTCAGTAGCTTGAGCGTTTGTAAATGTGTCTAATGCAAATGGATTAGGTTCCGCAGAATTAAAATTTCCATAATTTGTACCATTGGCAGTCATTTGTTGTACGGGTTGATTAGCTATTGCACTTCTATCACTTTGATAATTTATAGGTGGGAGGGGATCGTTGCTGACTAAAAATCTCCGAGGGGGAACTGGGGGTAGTTTATTAAAGTCCATTTGGGATGAATTATTTGGCTGCTCAGATTCAGTTTTCAGTGTAACATAATCTCCATTATTATCAGTAGGTTCAGGACTACTGCTAAATGCGTTGTTTATATTAGCACCTCTAGAAACACATGTTCCACCGGGACCTTGACCGTTACTAAAATGAACATTTTCGTAATTATCTCCAGGCATTTGTGAATTCCCTGTCACAGTAGTTTGTCCATTTCCACTGAATTGTGAGCTTGTATTTCCCAAGGTTTGCTGTGTATTATTTATTGGTTCGGTACTAGTTACACTAGTGGTTTGATTCGTACATTGGAACACATTTTTCAACTCCTCTAAATCATTCAAAGTCTGTCTTTCAAACATATCAAAAGGATTATCCTCTGTTTCAAACAGGGTGACATCTACAGGTTTGCTAGGTCCTGACACTGTTTTATCATTGTTTGCTGAGGAGATAGGAATTGGTGTCAGAATACCATTACTTATCACAGGACCTCTTGGTTGAGGAGGACGAGGTGGAGGTTTGGGTTTTTCACGTGCAATATTTTGTGGACCTCCTGGGATATTAGAATTCTGAGATTTACTTTTCAGCCATTCATCTTCTGGTTCAGAATCTGATTCCTCCTGAGTTATTCTTATAGGGCCACTGTTAACTTTACCAGCTTGGATCTCTTCCTCAAGTCTTTTTTGTGCTTGTATTTGACGTTCTCTCTCAATTGCTCTTTCCCTTTCTTCTGCCCATTTCATAACACCTTCTTCAATCTCAAAGTTATACTGAAAAAAAAGATGGTTTATAACATAAAAAGTAAATAAATATAAATACACATACATTTATACAATCACGTGCAATAAATCATATAATGACTAATGGTAACGGTGATATTCTAGGTCAGAAAATTCCCAATAGTTATATAACCTTATGTTATCATAAACAAGCTTAAGGATAAATATAAATACACATACAAACACATTCAACCATATATTTTTCTAGATCTGTTTAATTTCATCGATTTAAAGAATATGTAAATCACTGTTTCAGATGTTTTGAATATTTTTAGTGGGCAGAATAAATGAATGAAAGAGTTCTTCCCAGTGACTGCCAGGTTTTTCTTTTCAATGTTGATATTCCTTCCTTTTTAAATAACTAATCTTGCTTAGATCATGTGTAATCCATCCCAAATTTAAGTTGGTATGAATACTGATTCTAGGGAGTTGAATTTTTGACTTGCAATGCAATAATACATGAACATCAGCAGTTTTTGGAGCTCATTTTGACAATTGGAGTAAATTGAGTCCTAATAGCGAAATATTAATTCACAATTGTACTTTTATAAATGTTTGAAACAAATTTAAAACAATGCATTTTTTGAATTTTTGTCAACTTCGTAGCTTATGCCCCTTAAAATATACACATCAAAAGCAATTGTTAAAACAGTGTTGTCTTGTGTGATGATTTCATTGATGTTTGTTCTAACCTAAATCATCTATTTCAACGGAAACAACAGGATGCAATATAGATTAGAGTGAACATGATTGAGGAAAGTTTTCTTTTATTGAAATTTATAAATATTCTAATATGACGACCTATCATCGTATTTATCGAATATAAATGCCCAACCCATGGTTAAATGAAAATCAAATCTACAGCTGCCATGAATTATTTCTTAATTTAAAAATAGTTGGGAAATAAAAATATTTGTTCTTGAATGATTTTTTAAGAAAATAATACATTGAGATCATAAGAAACTAAAAACGTTGTGATGATTTCATATTTCTATATAACATGTATAAATCAATAGCTAAAAATTTTGTTCTCTGTGAAAAAAAATTGTAAGTTCTTTTACCAAAGTAGAACATTCAACTACAAATGCATATATACATGTACCAGTATTCATGCATGAATTGAAGAGAGAACATTCTCCATTAGTCATGTTTGTCAAACAATGTTTGTTAGTAAATCAATGAGCTTGCATTCTGCTGTCTTTTATATATTGACTTACCTCTTCCCTGGCATGCTTTGGACTTCTCAAAAAATCTGCCTGTAACCTCACCTGAAAAAAAAATTCTTTCTAAAAACTATTTTCATTTTGAATAAAGAAGAGGCTTGTTCCAAACTTATCTATGATATGTCATGCTTGTTCAATATAAAGACATTCACGAAGTTGACAGTATATAATTTTGATACTCCAAAACCAGTTACTTATAGAAATAGTGATGTTGCAGGAAAATAATCATTGATAATTTTGTTAATGGTAGATAGTTACAATCTGCTAGTTTTTTCTTCTGTTTTGTATTTGTTGTTTTCTGACATCAGAATTGTCGACAGAATACAAATTTGAAATAAAATTGAAGTTAATCACTTTTAATTGTTTTATAGTTTCTGTTTAATTGCCCAAAATTAAACTTTTAGAGACTTTTAAATGCTTAACATACTGCATTTAAGACATTTTTCCTTTAAAATGTTTGTGGTTGTATGGTTCCCTTAAGATGTTTTTGGAGTACTTTTATTTTTAAATCTGATCTTTATAGGAATCAAAATTAAAGGAAATATTTGATATTTTTGGGAATTCTACATCAGATATTGCTATGATTCTAATATTGTCTAATTGGATAGGAGTAGTTTTATAAAATTTTATTTGCTGTGCCCTCAGATATGTTTAAAAAATCCATACTCAAATTATAATAATATGGTTCAGGGCAATTTGGGCTATTCGGGATCCATAAAAATCGATGTGGGAAGGAAGGATGGAACTTAAAAATCCCCAAACAACAGATAGATACATGTAATTGCGCATACATTTTGCACATTGCACATCATATTAACCCCTCATTTTCTTAACATACATGTAACAATAAATGTCCCACAAACTGTCAAAATAATGTTTCCTTACTCGAGCCATTTTATAGATTTATAGATTATCGTTGATCATCTCAACGAGATTGATTTTCTCGCTTGAGCTGGTACAGCGAAAGTGAGAAAAGCAATCGAGTTGAGTTGACCAATGATAATCTGTTTATCGCTATTTTACCTATGACGACGTTGTCAATTTCATGTCAATTTCGTTAGCAATGCCACGTGGTCTCCTTAGTTTCTAGCGATAATTTTTCCATCTCAAGCGAGAAGCATGATATGAAAATTATCACAAAAAAAGATCAAAAGAAAAATGCACAAAATAGCGATAATAGTCCTTATTAGTATGCAAATTTAACCAGAGATACATTGTAACTTATCTCTGTGTATCTACTTCTATTGGTCAAATACTTACCTTATTTGGTACCTGAAACTGAGAACTTATGGTAAACGGAACACCATCAAGACAGGAGGAGGTGGATCCAAAGGCTACAAGAAAATTACATCCAATTAAGTAAACTCTCAGTTTAATCTGGTAATGTAAGCTACAATTTGCAAAATTTTTATATATCAGCCATGATTTGTATATTTTTATTCCTATAAATATGGTACACATATCATGCCTTTGGTCTGGATATATACAGTTAAAATTCTTCAGCAATTAACTTCTGTAAATTAAAGCAAGCACCTGTCTAATGGTCTAATCCTAAATAAATCTTGTCCAAAAGAATTGGTGTAGGTACAATGTAGGTTTCAATGTTATATACAATGGCACAACAGTAAAACTGTGAAAATTCTTTTAGTCTTTACTATGTAGTTACATGTATATTGAAATTAAGTTAAATGGTTTGAGAAATCAACACTTACAAAAGTTACAGTGAACTTTACATAAACAGAAACCTGTGCAAATTTACCTTTTGTATCAAAAGACAAAACAAACAGAAGAAATTCATTTTTTAATTATTATTTGTAATCAGACTCATTGGTGACCTGCCTAATATCAGAATAAAATCTTTAGTCGACATGAAATGATTCAGTCTAAACAGGTGTACCGTGTATTGTGTTTCAATTCTAGACTATTCCTAGTGTCTGTTCAGGAGATAAATCTTGTTTGAATATGTGAAAGCATACTGACAAAAATGGATTCCCTCTTATGCAAATAACTTAATAGACGTATCTGAATCACTCTCCATCAGATAATATTTTGTGTTATTTGGATATTTACAACTGGTCTAGACTTCACATGCTTCATGTATTGTAGAATTTGATATGTTTCATTGTATAGTAGACTAGTATACATGGTATACCCACTTTTCTATTATTGAAAACTGAATGATAATCTCTCGATTATTGTGATGTTTGGTAGTTATCTCCCTTAATGTATAAACCTAGACATAGAATTCCATTCTCAATATCATTATGCATGTTATAGGGTGATTTGAAGCATGACATATATCTTGAAGAGATACATTGCATACAGAATGCATTGGTCACTTTTTGGTATATTGTTGTTTGATTGCTGTCAATGATATCTCATGACATTGACATAAAAAAATCAAAACGCTGTAAGTGCTGAAGGCAGTTAACCAAAAACCAAGGCAACCGTAATTATGAAAACTGTGGCAATGTTGCCTCAACATTAAACATTCATATATAGTACATTCATGTTTATCTAATGATTTATTTATTAAGGCAAATAATTTACATGTTATCAAGGTTTCAAAAGCAATGCATATATCAATGTATATTTTTTTATGGTGAGTCTGCAGTGGTACAAGTTCCCAATGATTGCAGTTGTTCTACTTGGTAGTTAACCTTGGTTTTATTTGACTGCTAGAAGTTCAATTTGACTTAGTATGAACATGTAATAGTATGAATGGACTGGTTTCCCTGGAAAGAAAACTGAGTTTGTGTTCTATAGTACAAAAGTTATGAGACACGAATCAGACAAATGTCCACTACAACAGGGATCAAAGGTGAGGTCTGACGGACCTGCCCATAGTAAATGTAAATGATTTGTTATTTTGTCCCATACATATGAATATATATAATTTAGGGGTGGGGATCTCAACGGTTTTCAAGTTCTCAAAGTAGGCAGAGGATTTAGGGGGGCAGGGGGCCCGCCCCACCCCCCCCTTTTTTGGGAAAAAAATTGGTTTCTTATACAGGGAACCACTGGAACGGGCCCCACTTAGGTCGGTCAGTGGGCCCCACTTATGAAAATTTCTGGATCCGACACTGGGGGTAGGGTGACCCTAGAGACTTCCCCTACATTTCATTTTATTTGTTATATTGTCCCATACATAAATATATACACTGTATGGTTTAGGGGTTGGGATCTCATTGGTTTCCAAGTTCTCAAACAGGAGGGGTAGGGTGACCCCAGGGACTCCCCCTATATTTCATTTAGTTAGTTATATTGGCCCATACATGAATATATATTGTTTTGGTGTGGGGATCTCGACCGTTTCCAAGTTCTCAAACAGGAGGGTTGGGGTGACCACAGGGACTTCCCCTATAGTTCATTTGATTTGTTATATTGTCCCATACATGAGTATATATGGTTTAGGGGTAAGGATCTTGACCATTTCCAAGTTCTCAAACAGGAGGGTGAACAGTGACCTCAGGGACTCCCCCTATCTTTCATTTGAATTGTTATATTGTCCCGTACATGAATATATATGGTTAAGGGGTGGCGATTTCAACAAGGTTTCAAATTCTCAAACAGGAGGGGGTGGGGTGACCCAAGGGACTCCCCCTATATTTCATCTGATTTGTTATATTGTCCCATACATGAATATATATGGTTTAGGAGTGGGGATCTCGACCATTTTTAAAATTCTAAAAACAGGAGGGGTGGGGTGACCCCCAGCGACTCTTCCTATATTTCATTTGATTTTTCATATTGTCACAAACATGAATATATATGCTTAAGGGGTGTGGATCTCGACCGTTTCCAAGTTCTCAAACAGGAGGGGGTGGGGTAACTCCAGAGACTCCCCCTATATTTCATTTTTTATTTATTATATTGTCCTATACTTGAATATATGCAGGGGTTGATTCAGACGGGGGGAGGGTTGCGGGCTTGCCCACCCCTTAAATTTGCAAAGCATGGGTTGTTCTTAGCTTAATAAAGAATATTCCGATAATTTTACCTCAAATTTTTCTAGCCTCGCTCTGCTCGGCAAAAATTTAAGTTTGCACCCCTCCTAACCTAAAATCCTGGATCTGCCCCTCATATGGTTTAGGGGTGGGGAGCTCGACCGTTTCCAAGTTATCAAACAGGAGGGGGTAGAGTGACTCAAAGAATACCACCTATATATCATATGATTTACTTACATTAAGGTATATATAATATAGTTGCATTATTTGTGAAAATAAAGAAAGAAACTTTCAGCTACTTTAATTGACCCTTCAAAATTGAGAAAAACAAATAACCCTTCAAAATTGCAGTAATATGTTTACACTTTAAAAGCATCTCACATGCATTATCATCATTTATCATTTATAAAGAAAATTTAGACTGTGACCATGAACATGTATATTATTAGATATACTGTTCCCAGCTGTCACTTTGTATTGGATTTTTAGATTAAAAATTTGTCAAAAAGTAATTTTGAGTTTCTGAATAAAATATTTTTCTGATTTTTCTTTCTTTTACATATATCTTTTGGTTTACAATTCTAGTGTTTATATTCATTAATTTACCATGCATAGATGTGTTGTTTCACCTGCTTGGATTTATTTTGTAAATGATCGCCAAACCCGGAAGTACCCTTATCCGCTTCCGGAATCGGATCCGATATTATAAAATTTGGTCTTCACGGCCGCCATTGTTATGTGTTTACAATGCTGTTTGTGTCAATCAGATACGATTTTACTCGAATTTATACAATATTTGTCGGCGATTTTCTGCATAAAGCTAGCGGTTGAACAAAATGAACATCGCTGTCACGACTAATAATGATAAAAATAAGTTTTTAGCTCGTTTAATTGGAGACTTTGGTGAACATGGTGAAAAGGTTTGCAAAGTAATTTCTTGTTTTCTTTCAAGTGGAAGGTGACTACGTCGGGCGTAGCTAGAAACTAACTATCCTATTCGAAATTCCGCTTGCAAAAGTGGACGGTCGCGGACCTCGGACCACCGCTAATTTGCACACTTGCCTCCAAAATGAAAAGCTACGAAAATTTCTTTTTCCAATTTGAAATTGCCGCCAACAGCATGAACAGTTGAACTTATTATATAATAGACTACTGACGTAGTTGTACTACGTATTGATGACAAACAATATTCCTACGACTTTTGTCATTTGGGAAATCTAAACTACTTGTCTTAAGAGATTTTCGGCGATTAAATATTTCATACAATTGTTCTTTGACATCTTAGCTAAAAGCACAAGTCATAATGAACTACACAAGGATTCTTAATAAGCACTACTTCCTATGTGTAACTTTAAAACTTTTGGATAAATTGACGATCATTTAAGGTTTTTCTGGTCATATTTTTTGTAATCCAGAATAAAAAGTATTAAAAAAGTGTTCAATTAGTTATATATAACATAGTAGCGAGCTAGATAATAACAATGGCAAGTATTTCAGCATTTATTGGGTAGAACACAAATCTAGGGTGCTCGCATAATGCAGCTTAACTGCATAAAAACATATTTATATATTAATTGCATAATTTATATACACACTACATTTTGAATATCACTATAATAAAGCATATCTCTATTTTATTATGTTATTCCTCTATTGTAACCATACCAAAACTTGCTTCCCGTTCCACTGTTCTGTAAGCCATGTCTCAACTCTGAAATAAATATACAACTTAATTGGATTAAATTCATTTAAAATTGATCGACAAGGACAGTTTTCAGTAGCAAATATCACATACCTACTTAGCAAGTTAGGGAAAAATATGATTTGCGTAAGCCATGTTACAGTGTTTAAGTAATAGACAGACATATATATATATATAAACAAGTCTAAATTGAAAACTACGTTCAAACCTATGATTACGTTGGATAAAAACCGCAATTTTTATACGTGTGCATGTAAAACAAATTTCGTTGTAGAAGGGTCTAAATATATAATAGGCTCAATCAACCTGTAGATTGCAGATATTGTTAGAGGTATTTGGACTCATTGCTACATGAAGGATGTCCAAAGTCAAATGTATCACCGTACTTTACATGTACATTTGTAGTATCAACATAAAAATATCATTGTCAAAATTCAGGGCTACATGTAGTTTCACTAACCCCATATTCATATATGTAGTGTTGCATAGTATAGATAATATCAATTGGATGAGCCTATTTACTTTAGCACCAACTAATAATACTAGATGTCACTCCTTAAACCTCTTTTAGAAACAGTGTAAGAAGACACATACATCAGTCAGGGGTACTACTTATACAAGTAATTTACTTGTATACATGTAGGTAAAAAAAAAACCTAGTTATGTCCCTTAGACATTCAGATGTCATTCTATCTTCTTTTCTTGAATTCTTAGGATTTCTTTGCTCTAATAGAATTTTAAATGGTCTGCCCTTTGCAGATGACTTTACTAATCATTTACTGTAAGTGTCATTTGATGGACAATGAAAATCCCATTTGTTTGTTATCTTCAGAACACTGCTCATTTAAAAGCCCCCAAGGAGCAATTTTTGAAGGCCTTGCACAAATACTTAAAAAGTAAAATCACAAAAATACTGAACTCCAAGAAAAATTCAAAAAGGAAAGTCCCCAACCCTTACCATGCGGTGACTGTCATGGGGGGGAGACCACTGTTATTTGGCTACAAAATATTTTTAGAAGTACGCTTTATGATACTTATACTTGTACAAGTAGTACCCCTGACTGTACATGTAGACTAAATACTTTTTTCAATTGGATCAGTGGAACAGCCTTCATATTTAACAGTGACAGCAAAGACTTTGAATAATTTTAAGTCAGTGTTAAATGTGAGAATTGGAACCCATATAAATCTATATATTCATGTTAATTGTTAAGCTAAGCGCACCTTAATAAGTTCTATTTTTATAAGTATAATATATATAAATCATTTTTCTGTTTGTGTGTGTAAATATATTTTTATGTGATTATTATGAGATGAGAAATTGCATTACAACAATCCAAGATGAGGGGTCAGTAGAAGACTTTGGCTTATTTCAGGACCCGAAAATAAAGTATAAAGGTGGTTTTCTATCAATTTCAATATGAACATACATTTAGTATGTTTAATAGTATAGATATATTTTACAGACTTAAGATGTATTGAGTGAAAGTAAAGTATATATTCATCATTTAACACCATTTAAATAAGTTGGTTCGAGTTAGCAGTGGTACAAGTGTAACGGCGACCCTATGTTTTGGAACAGAATTATGTCCCTTTAAAATGGACTGTTGTAAAATTAACATTTAATTACTATTGTTAATATGAATTATTGATAAAAATTGTTGTTTAACATGTTTATACATTTAGTTACATTATTGTGCTATAACTCATTGAATTTATTCTCATATTTTGTTGAATTTGCAACTTACAGTTTAGTTATAGAGTGTTCATATTTGAATAGTATTTATTAAATAACTGATAATTTAAATAATTGTACGGGGCTTGTTTTCATAAGCCATTTGGTTGATAAAACGACCTCTTATTTTAGCTTTTTAGTAAGAGCTTACTGGTGTTGCACACCTCGATGTCTAACTGGTCTTGCACAGACCTCAGTCACTATTTACACAAAAGGTCTGGCACAGACTTCATTGTCTAGATGGTCTTGCACAGACCTTGCTCACTGTGTACACGAAAGGTGTTGTCAACACGAAAGGTGTAATGCATTTCACAGTATCTAGACACAATGTCGCTGTTGTGTCTAGAATTATAATGCATTTAGCTAGACAAAGGTTAAAATGACAGATTAAGCTATGTCACTTTTAAACTGTATGTGAATTTTAACTTGTTGTTCATATTCATGTTTCATGTTTTATCTTTACAAATTGTTGATATTTGTGGAATTATATGTAATTTGCTAATAAACTATGAAAACTTGCTAGTGTTAAGTTTTGCAAAGCCAAATATGAAGGATCAGAGACTCAGGATTCCTATACCTACTCTTTACACGGTCTGGGGTAAAAATATGTTAAAGTTGACACAGAAAATACACAACGTAAAAACCCCTCCGGTTACATTTTGGTGGCAGCGGTGGGATCCTGAGGTGAAACATCTGATCTTCTCATTAGGCGGCAATGCTATTGATATAGTTAAACATGTTAAGTAAAATTGTCAAATTTTAATATTGTAAAATAAATGTCATTATGCTTGCTTGATGTTAATTTTGATTTTAAAAGATATTGCCATGTATATGTATGTAATAATGATGAGTAATCATTTCAGTTTAACTTTAGAGACTGATTATAGATTGGCACAGAGATAAAGTATGTATTGATATTGATAGAATGTAAATGCAATTAATTGCATAGATGATAAATTTGAAATGGTTTAAAGAAAGCTTAACTTAGATTGTTTAGATAGAATGGTATATTTTGATTATATTTGTCTTACTTAACACATTCAGTAATTACACATAGCTCAATATAAATGTGTATGAATCCGCAGGAACAGCATTGTAAAGTACCTCATTGTTGTATCCTTTAGACCCATGAAAAGGGATGTCGCTTACATCATTTTATTTTATGCTAACTTGCTTCAAGATTATTATGTTTATGTGGATATAAGCTTGGATGTCAACATAATTGTTTCTGCCCGATTGACGTGTTTTAATCGCTAATGTGTGCCTCTGGTTCACGTAATCGCTTTTGGCCTTTTATAATAAAGTGCTGGTTGTTGCATGATTGTTTTATTCTATAGTAAATATCTCTTAAACACATACAGAATACATGTATCTACATCTTAGACAGTTACATTATTTCCATAGCATTTGACACAACAGTTTACTGGGTGACGATTCAGTTTTACTATTTGTTTAATTTTGTTGTTCAATTTTTCAGCACTTGTTTTCAGTTTATGGTGATAATATGAGATAATATACGCGTGTTAGAACTTATATTGGAGATGACCTGGCCAGCATTTCTAGTATTCAAATGGTGAATGAGTTGGACTGTGTACCGTGTGCAATATATATGGATGAAAATACTGTGTGTATATAATGGAGATTCATACCAGCCTTGTTTTTAAACTTCATGGCTTCAGTTTTTTTAAGGAGGGAGGAATGTAACGGCGACCCTATGTTTTGGAACAGAATTATGTCCCTTTAAAATGGACTGTTGTAAAATTAACATTTAATTACTATTGTTAATATGAATTATTGATAAAAATTGTTGTTTAACATGTTTATACATTTAGTTACATTATTGTGCTATAACTCATTGAATTTATTCTCATATTTTGTTGAATTTGCAACTTACAGTTTAGTTATAGAGTGTTCATATTTGAATAGTATTTATTAAATAACTGATAATTTAAATAATTGTACGGGGCTTGTTTTCATAAGCCATTTGGTTGATAAAACGACCTCTTATTTTAGCTTTTTAGTAAGAGCTTACTGGTGTTGCACACCTCGATGTCTAACTGGTCTTGCACAGACCTCAGTCACTATTTACACGAAAGGTCTGGCACAGACTTCATTGTCTAGATGGTCTTGCACAGACCTTGCTCACTGTGTACACGAAAGGTGTTGTCAACACGAAAGGTGTAATGCATTTCACAGTATCTAGACACAATGTCGCTGTTGTGTCTAGAATTATAATGCATTTAGCTAGACAAAGGTTAAAATGACAGATTAAGCTATGTCACTTTTAAACTGTATGTGAATTTTAACTTGTTGTTCATATTCATGTTTCATGTTTTATCTTTACAAATTGTTGATATTTGTGGAATTATATGTAATTTGCTAATAAACTATGAAAACTTGCTAGTGTTAAGTTTTGCAAAGCCAAATATGAAGGATCAGAGACTCAGGATTCCTATACCTACTCTTTACACGGTCTGGGGTAAAAATATGTTAAAGTTGACACAGAAAATACACAACGTAAAAACCCCTCCGGTTACACAAGTTTGCATTGGTACGAGTTTTTTTTTAGTGGTACGAGTTGACGTTGGTACGAGTTTACAATGGTACGGGATAACTATAATTCAAATGTCGCTATTGGTTATCAATGCACATGAGTCATGATGCACAGTAAAACTGAAGGACCTTTGAGAATAGTCACACAATATCTGTTTTCAAACTAAAACGTATAATTAATATAGTGTATTTGTAAAGCATGTCTATTTGTAATTATAAACATGTCAATGAAAACCAAACGGATGTACATATGCATAATTTCTTCAGTGGTTTTTATGTTTATAATTTGTGACAGTCTGATTTTTACAGTACTTCAACTTCGTTTTGACTTCAGTGTTGCAGCTCTGGTGCTTTAAAACAAGAATTCGCTAACAATTAATTGTAATTACCATTTTCATACTATATTCTCTGTTATTATTGTCCTTTTATTCTCGATGATGTCATGGTCAGCAGCGAAATGACAATTCAAGAAAAGATAATCTATTATTGATTTTATAATGTCAACTTCCGGTTTAATATTGAGAGGCTCAAGAAGGGTTATTATTTGATCTATTAGATCTACCAGGTATTAAGTTGAAGTATTTCATGTCGAATAACCTTTTATGAATATGAGTAACTATAAATGTTCATTGGGTTTATTTTCTGTTACATGAATAATAAGGAAATAATAATAAAAATCGTTTATGCAATTTACTAATACCTGAGGATTTTTTTTAATTCTGGCTTTTGTGCTTGTCTATACAATTTTACTATATGTCTGCAACTACTTAACATAGTTTTAAAATTATTCGTTTCTTTCGTTAAACTATTCAAGAAATTTGAAATAGGGCCTTTGAGTCCTTTGAAATAATTATGAGTTTTTTTACGAGATATCAGAGCCAAGTTCGGGATGACAATATTTATATTTTTTAATTTTCCGCTGGGCTTTCACAACTTCCGGTTAATCTGGAGTGATTTCCCTTTGGAAATGTTTTTTATTTTGCAGTTTCTAGCTCTTTGTTTCTGATACAAGCTGCATAATGTAAGCATATTGACAGTTATACACTTCAATCAAGTATTTTTGTTATGAAGATGAAGGTTGAGTCCCTTTTTCATGACTAATAACATATTCAAAATATTTGGTTTGTGCTATTAAAAATTTCTAGCTTTTTGGGTCCAAATTATAAAAACAACTATTTTTTGTTATCATCTCCTATTATATATGTAAGTTCGTGGTCTAGTTATTTAGACTGATGTGTACAGTGCTGAAGGTTCTGAGTTTGTCTAGGGTGTTAAAATATCAGTACAACAGTGGTGATTTTAACCCTCTGACACATATCTCTGTCTCTGGTACCCAGACCGTAGTAAAATCTAGAATAGGTAATTAGGAGGCCTTAGTTGGTCAAAGTTTCTCTGGAATTTGATCTGGAGATCAATCTGCGGATATCTTTTCGGTACTGTTTTCTGCCATGCAGCCCGGTGGTACTTACAGAGTTCTTCGGCTTTCTCCACCATAATAACAGATTCTGCCCTGTGTCCAAACACTCCCTCATGTTTGGGTGGGAATTGTCTTTGTAAATATTGTTGTAAACATGTTAGTGACACATCTTCATTTATCCCGATAGGGAGTGAACACAGATTCCACTGTGCCTACATGTATGCAGCTCTCAAGGGGTGCTCCTTAAACCGAGGGATCTACATACACACAGTACCATTCAAACGGATCGATTCGATTTCCGAGTTTTTTGAAGCCACACAGAGTACCGCGGATTTCACTCCCTAATTCCTGCAAAGATTCTCTCCCAACTCCGCGTGGCTGTTAATTGGTTTATTGCCCATCGGATGTACTAAAAATTAACAAGGCGTAACAACATAATTGGATTAGCCAGATAATTTACCTATGTACATTTTGTACATTTAATCGATCTTGATTGCACAGGTGTGCTATAAAATCACGGTATTAAAATTTTTTAACAAATGTTTTCCTTCCTTTGTCAGATAAAGATGTGAAATTATAATTTAGAATAAAATAATTATTATCTTACAGGTTTTTGTCCCATGTCATTATCTTTGAAATAATTTTACCAAAAAAAAAATGAAGAAATTTATTTAAACTCAATTTATTGAGCAATGTAAAATATTATGTTTCACCACCTCGATACATTTATACAGACTTGAATAATTAAAATTAAGAAAAGAAACTGTAAAGTGACAACTCTGTTGAACAATTGGAATAACTTCAAGTGATTTTGCTAGTGTTCGTCATTTTCGTATTTTACGAAACGGTTTTCAAATTGACGAAAGTATTTTATATCAATTGCGTCATTTAAGTTTTGAAAATGTAAAAATATATCGCATTAAATTACTATAATTTTACCTGCCTTCATGTTTTTGACAAGTTTATGACACTCAGCCATTGAACGTTTACAAAAGATGTTAAAAGTTGTGATAAGTAATCTGCTTATCGCCATCCGATAGGTCACTAATCCTTTAAATATTATTAAACCT
Organism: Mytilus edulis; assembly: GCF_963676685.1. Taxonomy (NCBI): domain Eukaryota; kingdom Metazoa; phylum Mollusca; class Bivalvia; order Mytilida; family Mytilidae; genus Mytilus; species Mytilus edulis. The sequence continues at coordinate 10,921,173 of NC_092347.1, read as the reverse complement.
CAATTGCCCATCATAATATTCTGTTCCATATGAGCGTCACTGATGAGTCTTATGTAGACGAAACACGCGTCTGGCGTACTAAATTATAATCCTGGTACCTTTGGTAACTATTCCAGTTAAATCAGTCAGCGTTTCATTTTCAAAATTTCTAAATTGCCCACAGTTGGCAGTTTTTTATCATATTTTTGTCATTTGATCACAATTGATTCCCCCGTTCAATATCTCATCATAATTTCAATTTTTCATCAACCATAAATTTATATTATTGACCATGGACGTATAACTAATGTTCAGGTCTATGTCCTGTTTTGACCGATAATATAAAAAATTAAATAGCTAAAGAAGATGTGTTTTTGTTTATTCGGAAAAGAATTATATTTTAGATTAGATACATTTTGTGTAGTTAATCAATTGTTAAAGGACCTTGTGGAGCCTCAATAGAAACGCACAAAAATGTCTTTCTGCAACTTTTAAACCTGAATGAATTTTCCCACGGTCGTCCAGAAAGATCACCTGAGTTTACTGGTACGTGATATTATTTGCCGCCCTTTAAAAATCTTGTGCTGCGGATAAAACCAATGTTAACTATTGTTATACGTCTGCAAAATTGAAAATTTTTTGGTCGTATATTGGTATCAAGTTGGCGCCATCGTCTGTAGTCGTCGTCGTAGTCGGATGACATTTGGTTTTCGCACTCTAACTTTATTAAAAGTAAATAGAAATCTATGAAATTTTGACACAAGGTTTATGACCATAAAAGGAAGGTTGGGATTGATTTTGGGTGTTTTGGTCCCGACAGTTTAGGAATTAGGGGACAAAAAGGGCCCAAGTAAGCATTTTTTTTGGTTTTCGAACAATAACTTTAGTATAAGTAAACAGAAATCTATGAAGTTTAAAATTATGTCTATAACCACAAAAGGAAGGTTGGGATTGATTTTGGGAGTTTTGGTCCCAACAGTATAGGAATTGGGGGCCAAAAACAGGTCCCAAATAAGCATTTTCTTGTTTTTTGCACAATAACTTTATTAGAAATCTAATTATTCTGATTTAGGGAGTTTTGGTCCCAACAAATTAGAGGCCAAAAGGGTCCAAAATTAAACTTTGTTTGATTTCATCAAAAAATGAATTATTGGGGTTCTTTGATATGCCAAATCTAACCGTGTATTCAGATTCTTAATTTTTGGTCCTGTTTTCAAATTGGTCTACATTAAGGTTCAAAGGGTCCAAAATTAAACTTAGCTTGATTTAAACAAAAATTGAATTCTTTGGGTTCTTTGATATGCTGAATCTAAACATGTACTTAGATTTGTGATTATGGGCCCAGTTTTCAAGTTGGTCCAATTCGGGGTCCACAATTGTTATATTAAGTATTGTGCAATAGCAAGAAATTTTCAATTGCACAGTATTCTGCAATAGCAAGAAATCTACAATTGCACAGTATTGTGCAATAGCAAGAAATTTTCAATTGCACAGTATTGCGCAATAGCAAGAAATCTTCAATTGCACAGTATTGTGCAATAGCAAGAAATATCTAATTGCACAATATTCATTGCTATTGTTGTCTTTTTTCAAAACTACCGGCTCTACCGTTTTTTATTGGGAAAAATGCATATTTTTATTGAAATTGGAAAATTTGTATATTTTATTTTGAACACATCTCCGATTTTTTGCTGACCTTTGCTGTCTTTTCTGCACTGTTTTTTCATGTATATTTTGGTTGTCAGACATTTTCAACCTGAAAGGTACTTTTTGGAGAGGGGAAAGACACAGAAACAATGATGGTACTTAATGCATTGAAAACTATGTGTTACAAACACCATGAAATTTTACAAAAAGGAAAGATGGACCAAGCAGTATGCATGGAATGCCAAGCTAACTGCCTCCATCTACGACTAGATTAGCTGCTTACATCTAATTATATGCTAAGACCTTGGCAGGAGTTCACCTTTTACTCAAATTTTACGATATATGAAAGATTTTCTCTTTTTTTATTAATTAATGATAATTTTTATTTTTTAATTGGTTACATTATCTCTTAAAATCTATTACCATACTGCCATATATTTAATCCCATTCTTATTGTTTTTGTTTGATCTACCGTACTTATTTTTACCTTTTACCCTTTGATTTTATCATTTTTCTTTCACATTTAAATCCTTTTTTTTTTTTTTTTTAAATCTATTAAACATATGATAGTAACGTCTCATAAAAAGGGATCAGAACTGTTTTTAAAATCATAAACTCCAACCTAGGTAGAATCAATTCATAAATGATGTAAATAGCACATAATTTTACACAATTGTTCTTAAAATTCACAGTTTTACCTATATATAAGGTTTTTTATATGACCGCAAAATTTGAAAATATTTTCGTCGTATATTGCTATCACGTTGGCGTCTGCGTTGGCGTCTGCGTTGTCGTCGTCCGAATACTTTTAGTTTTCGCACTCTAACTTTAGTAAAAGTGAATGGAAATCTAAGAAATTTTAACACAAGGTTTATGACCACAAAAGGAAGGTTGGTATTGATTTTGGGAGTTTTGGTCCCAACATTTTAGGAATTAGGGGCCAAAAAGGGCCCAAATAAGCATTTTCTTGGTTTTCGCACTATAACTTTAGTTTAAGTTAATAGAAATCTATGAAATTTTGACACAAGGTTTATGACCACAAAAGAACGGTTGGGATTGATTTTGGGAGTTTTGGTTTCAACAGTTTAGGAATTAGGGGCCAAAAAAGGGCCCAAATAAGCATTATTCTTGGTTTTCGCACTTTAGTTTAAGTAAATAGAAATCAATGAAATTTAAACACAATGTTAATGACTACAAAAGGAAGGTTGGTATTGACTTTGGGAGTTTAGGTCCCAACAGTTTAGGAATTAGGGGCCAAAAAGGGACCCAAATAAGCATTTTTCTTGGTTTTTGCACCATAACGTTAGTATAAGTAAATAGAAATCTATGAAATTTAAACACAAGGTTTATGACCATAAAAGGAAGGTTGGTATTGATTTTGGGAGTTTTGGTCCCAACAGAATAAGGGGCCCAAAGGGTCCAAAATTAAACTTTGTTTGATTTCATCAAAATTGAATAATTGGGGTTCTTTGATATGCCGAATCTAACTGTCATGACTGTGTATGTAGATTCTTAACTTTTGGTCCCGTTTTCAAATTGGTCTACATTAAGGTCCAAAGGGTCCAAAATTAAACTTAGTTTGATTTTGACAAAAAATGAATCAGTTAGGTTCTTTGATATACTGAATCTAAAAATGTACTTAGATTCTTGATTATTGGCCCAGTTTTCAAGTTGGTCCAAATCGGGGTCCAAAATTAAACTTTGTTTGATTTCATCAAAAATTGAATAAATGGGGTTCTTTGATATACCAAATCTAACTGTGTATGTAGATTCTTCATTTTTGGTCCTGTTTTCAAATTGGTCTACACTAAAGTCCAAAGGGTCCAAAATTAAACTTAGTCTGATTTTAACAAAAATTGAAATCTTGGGGTTCTTTGATATGCTGAATCCAAAAATGTACTTAGATTTTTATACGACCGCAAATTTTGAAAAAATTTTCGTCGTATATTGCTATCACGTTGGCGTCGGCGTCGTCGTCGTCGTCGTCCGGCGTCCGAATACTTTTAGTTTTCGCACTCTAACTTTAGTAAAAGTGAATGGAAATCTATGAAATTTTAACACAAGGTTTATGACCACAAAAGGAAGGTTGGTATTGATTTTGGGAGTTTTGGTCCCAACATTTTAGGAATTAGGGGCCAAAAAGGGCCCAAATAAGCATTTTCTTGGTTTTCGCACTATAACTTTAGTTTAAGTTAATAGAAATCTATGAAATTTTGACACAAGGTTTATGACCACAAAAGAACGGTTGGGATTGATTTTGGGAGTTTTGGTCTCAACAGTTTAGGAATTAGGGGCCAAAAAAGGGCCCAAATAAGCATTATTCTTGGTTTTCGCACAATAACATTAGTTTAAGTAAATAGAAATCAATGAAATTTAAACACAATGTTAATGACTACAAAAGGAAGGTTGGTATTGATTTTGGGAGTTTAGGTCCCAACAGTTTAGGAATTAGGGGCCAAAAAGGGACCCAAATAAGCATTTTTCTTGGTTTTCGCACCATAACGTTAGTATAAGTAAATAGAAATCTATGAAATTTAAACACAAGGTTTATGACCATAAAAGAAAGGTTGGGTTTGATTTTGGGAGTTTTGGTCCCAACATAATAAGGGGCCCAAAGGGTCCAAAATTAAACTTTTGTTTGATTTCATCAAAATTGAATAATTGGGGTTCTTTGATATGCTGAATCTAACTGTCATGACTGTGTATGTAGATTCTTAACTTTTGGTCCCGTTTTCAAATTGGTCTACATTAAGGTCCAAAGGGTCCAAAATTAAACTTAGTTTGATTTTGACAAAAATGAATCAGTTAGGTTCTTTGATATGCTGAATCTAAAAATGTACTTAGATTCTTGATTATTGGCCCAGTTTTCAAGTTGGTCCAAATCGGGGTCCAAAATTAAACTTTGTTTGATTTCATCAAAAATTGAATAAATGGGGTTCTTTGATATACCAAATCTAACTGTGTATGTAGATTCTTCATTTTTGGTCCTGTTTTCAAATTGGTCTACACTAAAGTCCAAAGGGTCCAAAATTAAACTTAGTCTTATTTTAACAAAAATTGAAATCTTGAAGTTCTTTGATATGCTGAATTCAAAAATGTACTTAGATTTTTTATTATGGGCCCAGTTTTCAAGTTGGTCCAAATCAGGATCTAAAATTATTATATTAAGTATTGTGCAATAGCAAGTCTTTTCAATTGCACAGTATTGCGCAATGGCAAGAAATATCTAATTGCACAATATTGTGAAATATCAAAAAGAAATTTAATTAGAGTTATCTTTCTTTGTCCAGAATAGTAAGCAAGAAATATCTAATTGCAAAATATTGTGCAATAGCAAGATTTTTTTTTAATTGGAGTTATCTTTCTTTGTCCAGAATCAACTTAAATCTTTGTTATATACAATATACAATGTATATTCACTTTTTACTACCAACTGATAAATTAAAATAATCTTTACCATTCAGTGATAACAAGCAGTTTTTTTTACATCTTAATATTGATGTATTTAAATGAGTAGTTATTGTTGCAAACTCCATTAGAAATTTTAATTGAGATTAGTTTTGGAATAAGGGAAAGGGGGATGTGATTAAAAAAATTGGGTTCAATTTTTCTCATTTGAAATTTCATAAATAAAAAAGAAAATTTCTTCAAACATTTTTTTGAGAGGATTAATATTAAACAGCATAGTGAATTGCTCTAAGAGAAACAAAAATTTTAAGTTCATTAGAACACATTCATTCTGTGTCAGAAACCTATGCTGTGTCAACTATTTAATCACAATCCAAATTTAGAGCTGAATCCAGCTTGAATGTTGTGTCCATACTTGCCCTAACCGTTCAGGGTTCAACCTCTGCGGTCGTATAAAGCTACGCCCTGCGGAGCATCTGGTTTATTATGGGCCCAGTTTTCAAGTTGGTCCAAATCAGGATCTAAAATTATTATATTAAGTATTGTGCAATAGCAAGTCTTTTCAATTGCACAGTATTGCGCAATGGCAAGAAATATCTAATTGCACAATATTGTGAAATAGCCAATTTTTTTTTAATTAGAGTTATCTTTCTTTGTCCAGAATAGTAAGCAAGAAATATCTAATTGCAAAATATTGTGCAATAGCAAGGTTTTTTTTTAATTGGAGTTATCTTTCTTTGTCCAGAATCAACCTAAATCTTTGTTATATACAATATACAATGTATATTCACTTTTTACTACCAACTGATAAATTAAAATAATCTTTACCATTCAGTGATAACAAGCAGTTTTTTTACATCTTAATATTTTATGATGTATTTAAATGAGTAGTTATTGTTGCAAACTCCATTAGAAATTTTAATTGAGATTAGTTTTGGAATAAGGGAAAGGGGGATGTGATTGAAAAAAATTGGGTTCAATTTTTCTCATTTGAAATTTCATAAATAAAAAAGAAAATTTTTTTGAGAGGATTAATATTCAACAGCATAGTGAATTGCTCTAAGAGAAAACAAAAATTTTAAGTTCATTAGAACACATTCATTCTGTGTCAGAAACCTATGCTGTGTCAACTATTTAATCACAATCCAAATTTAGAGCTGAATCCAGCTTGAATGTTGTGTCCATACTTGCCCCAACCGTTCAGGGTTCAACCTCTGCGGTCGTATAAAGCTACGCCCTGCGGAGCATCTGGTTTAAACTTGAGCACCACACCACACTGTAAATATCTGTAAATATTTTAAAACCATATATCCCCAAGTGGGAGTGCTCCGATATATAACGGAGGAATCTACCTGAACAGAACAGAACAGAACATGATCATTCTGATCAGAAAACCAGATCTCAAAAGTGCTTTCTAATATCAAAATAATAACATGAATACGAAATTTACAAACATTACTACCACATGTACCAATGCCATCACTGTTTTGGGAAAATGTATAACTTTATGGGAGGAATTTAAAGCCATTTTTTTTAGTTATTGGGAATTTTCTCTAGGGGAAAAGGCCGAATTTCGGCTGTAATTTGAGGCAAACAATATCACTGATATTGCCCAATAGCAAGAAATTTTCAATTGCAGTTTTTATGAAATATTCTTTGAAAATTGGAGTCATCTTTCTTTGTCCAGAATAGTAGTTGAATCATCTTAAATCATTGTTTTATACAATATACAATGTATAGTCACTTTTACTACCAACTAATAAATTAAAACAATCTTTACCATTCAGTGATTACAAGCACTTTTTTACATTTTAATATTTTATGGTGTATTTAAATAGGTAGTTATTGTTGCAAACTCCATTAGAAATTTGAATTGAGATCAGTTTTGGAATAAGGGAAAGGAGGATGTGAAAAACAAATTAGGGGGGGGGGGGTCAATTTTTCTCATTTCAGATTTCATAAATAAAAAGAAAATTTCTTCAAACATTTTTTTGAGAGGATTAATATTCAACAGCATAGTGAATTGCTCAAAGGCAAAACACATTTTTTAAGTTCATTAGACCACATTCATTCTGTGTCAGAATCCTATTCTGTGTAAACTATTTAATCACAATCCAAATTTAGAGCTTAATCCAGCTTGAATGTTGTGTCCATACTTGCCCCAACCATTCAGGGTTCAACCTCTTCAGTTGTATAAAGCTACGCCCTGCGGAGCATCTGGTTAGCATTTAACATTGTTAAGCAAGTCAAGTTCAAGTTCAACCCAAACTGTTGATAACTGACATGTATATCGTGGAATTGTCTTCACACGGCAAATAAATTTTTATGAATCTTTTAATGTCACTGTTCAAAATACACAAATTTACAATCATTGTGCGAAAATAGATATTATACAAAGACAAATTAATGCAGCTGTGGAAGTTTTCCTGTTGAAACTAAATAACATGCAAGTGCACTTGATTACATACATTTGTACTAACATGACTAAATAACACGCAAGTGCACTTGATTACAAACATTTGTACTAACATGACTAAATAACATGCAAGTGCACTTGATTACTAACATTTGTACTAACATGACTAAATAACATGCAAGTGCACTTGATTACTAACATTTGTACTAACATGACTAAATAACACGCAAGTGCACTAGGTTACTAAACATTTGTACTAACATGAATAAATAACACGCAAGTGCACTTGATTACTAACATTTGTACTAACATGACTAAATAACATGCATGTGCACTTGATTACTAACATTTGTACTAACATGAATAAATAACACTTAAGTGCACATGATAACTAACATTTGTACTAACATGACTAAATAACACTTAAGTGCACTTGATTACTAACATTTGTACTAACATGACTAAATAACACGCAAGTGCACTTGATTACTAACATGACTAGATAACATGCAAGTGCACTTGATTACTAACATTTGTACTAACATGACTAAATAACACGCAAGTGCACTTGATTACTAACATGACTAGATAACATGCAAGTGCACTTGATTACTAACATTTGTACTAAAATGACTAATTAACACGCAAGTGCACTTGATTACTAACATTTGTACTAACATGAATAAATAACACGCAAGTGCACTTGATTACTAACATTTGTACTAACATGACTAAATAACACTTAAGTGCACATGATAACTAACATTTGTACTAACATGACTAAATAACACTTAAGTGCACTTGATTACTAACATTTGTACTAACATGACTAAATAACACACAAATGCACTTGATTACTAACAATGACTAACATTTGTACTAACATGGCTTAATAACACGCAAGTGCAATATACATTTATATTAAGGTCATTGAATTCATTTATATACATGTAAGTGCATACTTATATTCGTGGATTTAGTAAAAATTGCTAGAATCATCATTCAAGACTCTTCAGTAGTGTATTAATTTCCAATCCAATAACTATAGAGATGAGAAGCAGCAAAAGGCTCAATAATTATTCAGTGATTTGTTTCAATGGTCTCTTTATGTCCTGTACATCCAATCAATTGCCCTTGCTTTCCAACAAGCTTACACATATACATGATATATGCCCTTAGTTTAAGGTATATACATGTATTGTTTTCTAGTTTTAAAGTTGTTATTTTATCTCCTAAATGTACTGTAGAGATTGTTAAAACATGTAAGAGAAAAAACTGTAAAGACAGTTATTATATTTCTTCATTAAACATGTTAAAAGATTGTAGCTGTAGTAATGTAACTATACCATTGTCATGATTGTGTATACTGGAAGATATTAGTTGTTTTTTCACAGTAGATGTTATAACACCCTGAATAGTAACCAGTGGCGGATCCAGAACTTTTCCTAAGGGGGGGCCCGCTGACTGACCTAAGAGGGGGCCCGCTCCAGTCATGCTTCAATGATTCCCTATATAATCAACCAAATTTTTCCCACGAAAGGGGGGGCCCGGGCCCCCCAGGGCCCCCCCCTGGATCCGCCTATGGTAACAAACTCTATGTTCAAATCAATATACAATAGATTTAATTGTCACATTTGGTGAGTTAATGAAGAAACACATGAATATTTTATGACATTCTCTAATGATTACGTTTGAAGATTAATTTCAAACAATTTACCTGGGAATTGCTGACATTAGGAAGGATATTTAATGGAATGAAAAAAAAATACATGTAGTTCAGGGAATAATAATGATTTATAATCTGCAAAATAAATATGATATGCGTAGATCTTTTAAATTGCTCAGACACATGATAAAGGTAAGGTGCTTAAAATTTACAAAATCATTAATAAATCATTGTCAAAAAATCTATTTTGAATTCATTATGTTTGATTACTTATATTTAATTGTACATGAATATATGTATATTAAAAGTTTCAATTCTTCTTACTTTGATAGAAAATAAACGGATTATTTATATGAAGCTGGGGTATCTATGATCCTTAAATTCACTTCACTTTAGTTACATCTATATATCATGTATATTATGTACATGTATATATAGTGATGCAAGAATTCTATTTAAAAGAAAAAAAATATTATTCACTCAGTTCCTACAGGTTATATGTTAGACCTGTCTTCTTTAATTATATTATAAATGTTACTTTTAATGACTTTATCTTGAAAAAATACCTTATTCAATGATTTTTTTTTCAGAAATAAACAGAAAAGATGGCAACAGAAATGGAAATTGACGATTCCCTCTACAGGTATGGATAATTTCTTCTGTAGGACATAATTATTTTTATTTTTTTATTGAGGATATGTAAGGTAATGGAAATACAATTGTAGTAAAATAGAAAGGTTATGGAAATACAATTGTAGTGAAATAGACAGGTTATGGAAATGTTTGTAGTGAAATAGACAGGTTATGGAAATGGTTGTAGTGAAATAGACAGGTTATGGAAATGGTTGATTGATTATTGTTTGGTAACCAATAATTCCTGATGCCTGGTAACCAATAATTCCTGATGCCAAATTGATCATGCATGTTCAGGACAAGAGTAAATTTAAAAAATAACAGATTGATTTTTAGAAAAAAATGACCTGAGATGAAAGAAGGGTCATTAAAACTTTCATCATTAAAAGGAAAAATTGTACTTGCAACAGACCATCTAGAGATGCTGCAAGTGTTTACTTAATTAACAAGAGTAATACACACTCCCTACAATAGATTATAGACTTATTTACACTTTTTGTGTGCAAATGTGTCCGCCATTACTTAAAAATCACACACATACCTGTAAACTTTGACATCATAATTCAAAACATTTGACATCTTTAAAAAGTGATTGTTGCTTGAAGTCAGAAGGTTATTCGGAGCAGATCTAAGGTCAACAAAATACAGCTAAACACAAAAAGTGTAAATACATTTATTCTATGGTTCTTGTCATGCCAGGAATAAAATTTATTTGATTTAGATAAGATAAAGAAATATATATATAGATAATAGACATTTGTTCTGAATTATAAAAAGATAATAAAGAAAGTGGTTCTGAAATATTTTTAACATGAAATCTCTGAAATTTCTAAGAATTGCTAAGAATTATTATATTTGTATATATATTGATGATATTCAATACTATTTTCAGTCGTCAGAGATATGTTCTGGGTGACCATGCCATGAAGAAGATGGCTTCTTCATCAGTCCTAGTCTATGGAATGGGTGGAGTAGGAATAGAAATTGGTAAGATGTCTTTGTAAATTTAGCTAGTCAAACTAGGGCTTTCACATTGTCATCAAATTTTTATCTCTGTATCAGAGAATTATACATCAACATGATTAGATTGATTAATAATATTCAAACCAAAGTTTTAATTAAAAATATTTAAACAATTTTAGAAATATTCAAACAATTTTCTTTAAAAAGAAATGAACTGCTTACTGGTATATTTACGTTAACAATGTCATAAATTTTCATTGACAGTCTGTTGATAAAATTGTAGTACATGTATTGTAATTATAACATTTGAAAGATATTATACAAATATAGCCTTTGTATGAGGTCGATACAAGGATATATTGACCTGAAATAAGTATATTGACTGAGGACGAAGTCCGAGGTCGATATACTTCTTTGGGTCGATATATCCTGTATTGACTTCATACAAAGGTTATATTTGTTATATTACTAATTTCCGACCGTGTTTGTATCAAAATCGTCATTTAGGTTTGTTGGAACTTTGTAGATATTACATTGTCTCCTTGACAATAACAATATATTAGTTGTTATTTCATTTACTTGTTTTTTTTGCATCTTAGATATTTGAAGATTTTTTATCGTCAAATAATCGATCACAGATATCATTTTTTTCAAAACGTTAAACAATATCCTGAAATTCATTACATGACGTCACAAAGTATATCGGTTTTTAGATATTCTAAAAATAACCGTGCAATATGCTTTTTGCCGGTCAATATGCTTTTTGCTATCCGCCGTTTTCTCTCTACCTTCAAAAATATAGTTTAACATGTGACTATCTCTAAACGAATCAAATTTGTTAAAATATACGAATTAATAATATTAAAAATCTATCTATATCTATATCAAATTAGTTACTGGTATTAACATTTTTTATTAATGAGATTGTATATTTCAGCTAAGAATATTGTCCTAGCGGGAGTAAAGGTGAGTTTATTTTTTGTTCAATCATCTCATCCATATAATTATATAAAAAAGGTTCTTTTACTTCTTTAAAATTATTTTTATAACTTACATCCAACGTCAGACATCTTATTTCATGATTAATATATAAATATGCACAAATTCAATTAAGGAAGGAAAGGAAACAATTGATAACAAGAACAAGAGATAAATTAAGATTTAATTTATGAGTGTGTCATTGAATTTATCACCTTTTGAGTCGCATTCAGATTGACAAATATATATATGTACCTGCAAAAAAAGTGGTATGGTTTTCATGCAACTTTAGGTCATGAAGACTTATGTTTGTATTACTTCTATTAGTGATACCCAAACAGTAGTACAGTTGTGATGATATCAACCCTACCAGGTTATTTACCAGTGCTGAAATTGAAGGGCAAATTAAATTTCAATGAAGGATGTGAAATAAATATTATTTTGTGTTGCGAAAATAACTAAGAGATGTATGTTGCACAATTGTCATGATAATTTAAGTAATTTTATAAAATAAAATATGAATCTAGATGTGGGGTATACACATTGAGACAGCAAATCCAAATAATGAAAAGTTATCTAGAGAGCAACATAACTGTACATGTAAATTTAGAAATGTTTGCATGAATTTATGTAGTCTTCAACCATAGGTATGACTTTTTTTTTATAGGAGCACATATTTGAATTAGTAGATTATATATATGATTAGGTTGCTTATCTTTCTTAAATGTAAAAAAAAATTGTAATACAAAGCCATTTTATTGCAAAATTTTGATAGTTTTATTGTTGAATTTTAATTTCTGTTTCTATATACTACAGGCTTTGACTGTTCAGGATGGAAATATCAGTACTATACAGGATTTGGGGACACAGTTTTTCTTAAGGGAGGATGATGTAAAACAACAAAGAAATAGGTAATAAAATATATATATACATATAATTTATTATGTAATTGTTTGTATTGTATCATTATTACGTTGTGATATGTAAATGTATAGTTGAATTTTCCTCTGAAAAAGTTAATGTTCATTGAGGTTAATTATTTTATTTATTTGCAAAATCTAAAGACATTCATTGTTTGATTCATATACTGAGTGGAAAATACATACATGTATAAACAACTATCCAAATTACAACAATATTTGTTTGATTGTTTCTTCTGCATATTAATAAAAATGATTACATTTTACACATCACTGCCCTATTTTATTATTTCATGGCAGTCAGTTTTTTTGTTGGAGGAAGTTAGATTGGTTTGAGAGAACCACCACCTTTATTAGGAAAATTTGCAATCCAAATGGATCCAAGATGGAGTCAAACTCTTCTTCCATGTGCAGGACTCAAACTCACAACTTAGGTGTTGACAGGCTAGTGATACAGAAGTTGCACTGCTTAGACCAATGAATCCCCAATGACCTGAGACATTCTTTGACAGCAACCCCTCAAACCCAATAAATTAAAAAAAGACTTCTTTTGGCAATGAATGGTCTTCAACAATAGACAAGTGTTATATCATATGCCTGGTAATAAGAAAGAAATCTTTATAGTGTAAAAGCTTTTGATTATAGTCTAATTTATTCAATATTGTCAATCAAATGTGGAAAACAATTCTTATGATGTATAAAACAATAACCAAATAACATTCCAAAACAAGTAAACCATGTATGATTTGTATCTTACAGGGCAGAAGCTAGTGTGAACAGACTTAGTGAACTAAACCCTTATGTCAGTATGAATATTGTAACATACAGTTTAGAAGATTCCACAGACTTAGATTACCTTAAACAATACCAGGTAAACTGTCCTTGACCTCTAGTTTCTTCATAGTTCACATTACCTAAAATTTCAATTAATTATTTTTTGGCAATTGAGTGTAAGAAATGTTTCCAGACTTATAATATGGGCACAAATATAATATCGGAATGAAACAGCAAGTATTCTGATAGAAGAAAGAATTGACCCTAGGAACTATTTTTTTTAAAGTTTAGCTGAAGCTGAATGAGATTGTTTGCTGATATATAGGATATTATGCTATTGTGTAATGGGCTTGGAATAGGATATATATATATGCTATTCACTTTAGCATTTAGACCTTCATAATAACATTATTAGAAATAATTAGTAATAAACAGACACATTTATGATAATTAATTGTTAGTTTTGTGAATGAAATGGTAGATAACCCGCTGGTCATGAATATCAATCAATCAATGTGTTACTGTCAATGTTCTTAAATAAAAAGTAAGGGTTCTAAGAGTTCTGTTTAGATAAGTGTAATGCTTGGTTTATACAGATTACTTGATATCTCTTAGATCAATTATATTTAATAATTTCGAATGCATGTGTGTGTTAATTTCATGTTCTTACTTTGTTTCAGTGTATCATATTAACAGAGTTACCACTCAGTTTACAACTGAAGATTAACAAATTTTGTAGAGAACAATCTCCACAAATAACAGTAAGTAATCATGTGGAATCAAGTTTTTATCCTTGTTTTACCTAAACTTGTACAATATGAATTAGAAGATGTGGTATGAGTGCCAATTATACAACTCTCCATCCAGGTCACAATGAATAAAAAAAGTTCAAAGTACTGCTCAACACAAGAGCCTTGACTCACGCTAAACAGCAAGCATTAGAACTGGTTATTTTAATTTTGAAACAGATGTTAGCTATTGAATTTAATAATTCTTTATCTGAGACAGCTTGCTTAGATAGGCGACGTAGGCTTGCATTTGAGATCAACTTTAGCAAGTCTGGTTTTACACCTGACAATTTTAATCATGAAATTTTAATACAACTATACAGATGAATTGTTATTGGTTAAGCCTAGTAAAAGTTTACAGCAAAAACTTTAAGCTTTCATACAAAAAAAAATCACAAAATCATGCAGAATTACAGAATTTGGTGTTGAGGCATGTAAGACACATGATACTTTGCTGAAAAATAACATATCTTACTACTGTTTAAAAGATGTAATTGTATGATAAATTGATTGATTCCACTAAGTGAGTTTGGCACAAATGCATAAACCATATACATGTAGTATAAAGTTATGAAATACATTGTAAATCGATATTATATTATGTATTTATTATTTAAATGGACAGTTTGTAATGAATAATGTGCATTGTTTTATGTTTACAGTTTATAAGTTGTGATGTATATGGTGTGTTTTGTTCAGCATTCTGTGATTTTGGTGATAGTTTTGAGGTAACAGATATTAATGGAGAAGAACCAAGAGATATATTCATAGAGAGTATATCTAAGGTATGGTATATGAACTTTACGAAAATTCATCTTCTTAAGACTTATGGCATGAATTATCTGGTCCTCAGACAACATTTGATATGCATTAATGCATTGATTACAACTATTTTATGCCTCACCTTGGGGTGTTATGTTTTCTGGTCTGTGAGTCTGTTTGTTCATCCATCTGTCCTGCTTCAGGATAAAGTTTTTGGTCAGAGTAGTCCAATAAACTTGAAACTTAGTAGACATGTTCCCTATGATAGGATCTTTCTAATTATATTGCCAAATTAGAGTTTTACTCCAAGTGGCACTCCACTGAACATAGAAAATGATAGTTTGAGTGAGGCATCATTGTACTATGGACACAGTCTCGTTTTGTCTTCTAAGCAATATCAAAAATAGATACAGATTGATTCAATTCTGTATATTTAAATTGAGTTTCAAATGGGAGACAACTCTTTAAAATCCAGATTAAATCTGAGGAGAAAAAGAGTGTTGCATTCCATACATCATCTCTGTTCTATCGTTGGGACAATATTACACATTAAACACAAATTGATTTTAAATGCATACAAACATAAATATTGAATGTCTGCTTAAATAGTTAAAATTGAGAATCTGAATGCTGTATGTGTAGCCATGTTTAAAAATTGTCAATAAAAAGTAAACTGAATATTTTTACAAACCACTGAGAATTGAAGTCAATGCAATCACCATGTAGTTTATTTAAATATCTCTAAAAAGTAGGGCTGTTGAATTAATGAAAAGACAAATACTCAATATTCATCAGACTTTCATACTTTTAGTAACTTACTCTGAAAACAGAATTGAATCGAAATGAATTTTTATTACACTTATTTTTTATAGTAAATAGTTACCTCTTAGGAATTTTATTCATGTCACTTTATTTCTAATTTGTATACACAAGAAGCAAGATAAAAAATGAATAAAATATAACAGATTTGTCTTATTTTGTTATATATAGGATAATCCTGCTCTAGTCACAATCTTACAAGTACGAGAGAAAACACATGGTTTAGAAGATGGCGATGTTGTTACGTTTAGGGAAGTTAATGGAATGACAGAAATTAATGAGAAACAATTTGAAATATCAGGTAAGAATAACAATGAGTGTCCTTACATCATGAAAAATTACAGAGAAACACACTTTGATCGCCTAAGATATCAGAATATTTAAAGACTGATTGTAAACTGTCAGCAAATTACAATTGAACATCTATGCAATGTACACTGAAGTTAATAATATTGATGTTTCTTTTTCAACCTCTTTACAGTATCCACATAAAGTTAATCTTTAAAAAAAAAAAGATTTACTGGGTTAAACATTTGCATGCTATCATTCATGTGTTTTCAATAATAGCAAAATTAGTCTTGTGTTTAGTAAAGACTCTCAGTTGGTTATGTTATTACATCTCATTTACCATCAAGCAACTTTAAATTTGGTGTAGTTGTAACTATTTCCATGGACACATTACATGTTACATTAACACATTACATACGTTACATGGACACAGTAAACATGTTAGGTGATTTCAGGTTTTTATAAGTTCATAAATATTGCTTATCAAAATAGGTTTTACCATTGTTTACTTGTCTGGTTTTCAAAGGAAAGAGAAAACTAACTGAAATCTTGGTTAAAATGGTATTATCAAAGGTATTTTGTAATGTAAGATCATCTGCTGCAATACACTAAGTTGCCATGGTGACTAACCTCAGATCTTCGATGGTTTAAGGTAGAGAACAAATATCCCACAGTAGCCAATGAAATTACCTGTTCCAAGCATTTTTTTTTTTCATTAGTAATATTTTTAAATGTATCTATTACAACAAATCAAGAGTTATTGTAATAATTAAAACAATAATTGTTTGTTTATTTTCAGTAAAATCTCCCGAATCATTTACAATTAACTGTGATACAAGTAGTGATGAGTTTTCACCATATACACATGGTGGCAGAGCCATTCAGATCAAAGGTCAAGCCACATTAAAATATGTAAGTAAAGTGTATGGTCATTTCTACATCAAAATCTGACTATTTCGGTTAAGCACCAACTATAAAAAAGAAGATGTGGTATGATTGTCAATGAGACAACTCTCCACAAGAAACCAAATGACACAGAAATTAACAAACATAGGTCACCATAAGGCCTTTAACATGTTTTATAGATATGCTTGTAGCATAACCTTAGTAAAAATATATGAAAACATTTTGACATTTCTTTGGTAACATTAATGGTTTATATTGGACTCACCATAAATTTTCATTTTATTAGCATAGACGTTTGGATTCCACACATATTTGTCTATTGTATTAACAGTTTTAAAGGATCTGGTTGATTATCTTTGTAAGATGAATTATGACATTTGTAGGTACCAGTCAATAAAATCCAAATAATCCATGAAATCATTAACAAACAATGAAATCTGTTTTCTGCACTCAATGATATTACTTTAAAACTAAAAAAACCTAGGAAGGGTTATGAATTTTAGTCTCCTAGTTTACCTCACTGCTAGAAGTAGTAGATTCAGGTATTATTATAGCCTTAAACTACAAAGTTTTGAAATTTTAGTACAAAAAGCTTCAACTACTAACTTGTATATTCTAATATTATTTTTTTAGGAAAGCCTTGAAAAACAGTTACATGATCCAAAAATCTTAATCTGTGATCTTAGTAAATTTGAGGTATGATTTATGTAGCAATTTTTTGGTTATATTTTATATTTTTTTACATAAAGTTACTGTTAGATAAAGGGAGATTTATAGATTATTGTTGATCATATCAACAAGATTGATTTTTATATGACTGTAAAAAAAATTTTGCGTCGTATAATAATATCATGTTGTCGTCGTCGTCGTCCAAGACGCATTTAGTTTCCTGGACAATAACTTTTGTTTTTGTGGATGGATCTCTATAGGTTCAATACCACTAAAGAAAGGTTGGGTTAATATTGGGGGTTATTGTCCTAATAGTTCAGGAATTGGGGGCCAAAAAGGGGGCCCAAAATAAGCTTTTTTGTAGTTTTCAAACAATAACTTGTGTTAAAGTGTATGAATCTCTCTAAAATTATACCACAAGTTTCCATACCATGAAGGGATGGTTAGTATTGACTTTAGGGGGTTATGGCTCAAAATGTTTTGGAATTAGGGGTAAAAGGGCCAATAAAAAAGAAAATCTAGGTTTTTCTGGTCAATGGACAATTAAGACAATTTAAAAGCAGTGTAATGGAGGTAATTCAAAAACATCTAACATACAATGTTGGGTATGTTCAGATTTACCTCCCTTAAACTACTTGTAAATAGAAATGTCAGGTTTTAGACTAATTGCAAAAAAAGGGGGGGGGGGGGGGGGGGGGGTGGTAGTCATGGTAGTAGTTTTGATTGTTTTCCAATTTTCTCAAATTCCAAATTTTTGAAAAGTTTGAAGAAGAAATCTTGCTCAATAGATTTGTAAGATCTTGGCATTTGTTTTGTGTCAGAAACTCATATTATGTCAAAAATGTGATCATAACCCAAATTCAGAGCTGTATCAAGCTTGAATGTGGTCTCCATAATTGCCTCAACTGTTCAGGGTTCAACCTCTGAGTTCATATAAAGCTGCACCCTGTGGAGAACCTGGTTTCGCTTGAGCCAGTATGGCGAAAACGAGAAAAGCAATCGAGTTGAGATGACCAATGATAATCTGTTTATCGCGTTTTTACCTATGAGGACGATGTCAATTTCATGTAAATTTCATTAGCAGCGCCACGTGCGTCCTTAGTTTCTAGGGATAATTTTCCATCTCAAGCAAGAAGCATTATATGAAAAATTATCACAAAAAAAGATCAAAGGAAAAATTCACAAAATAGTAATAAATGTGTATACTAGTCAATGACACAGCTATCCAATGATACAAATAGAAAACTAGACAAAAAAAACATTATTTGTTCAGTAAGAAATTAAAATGTTTAATTTTTTGTGATGAAGTTACAGCTTTTGTTTACATTTAATTTGTTTTACAGGCCCCTAGTTCTATTCACTTGGGATTTATGGCACTTCATAAATTTAGGAAAGAAAACAACAGATTGCCAAATATTTGGTAAGTAAATATTATTGAAATTATCAAACGTTAGGTAAGGACAGTCACATACAGACATACATAGGAGATAGTGAGACAGAAGCCAACTATACCATAGAATAAAAAAAAATCATCTGGAGGTTAATAAAAATTTCTCACACCTTATGTAAATCTCTAAGAATCTCAAGTACAATTTTAAGTAAACTGAAAGTGGCAACATTTTCCAACTATGCCAATTTCCTTATTCAATGGAAAATGCTTATAAGCTGAAGGACGCCTCCGGGTGTGGAAATTTCTCGCTACATTGAAGACCTGTTGGTGACCTTCTGCTGTTGTTTTTTTCTATTGTCGGGTTGTTGTCTTTTTGGCACATTCCCCATTTCCATTCTCAATTTTATTAGAAGAACTGACTAGTTTGCTGTCTTATGACAGGCACAAATGGTACGGATAAACTTGTTGAAGAAGTTGTGAGTACTGCTTTTTATCATGATTAGTTCATGGACAAAGGGCACACAATAAAATCAGATTCAAATGTACTAGTTCAACATAATTGATATTTCAAACATAAAAAATATACTGTTCCTAGTTTAATGTTTGTACTTAATGATACTGTTTTAAAGATTATTAAGACATGTATATACCTCCCAATATCTTTAACAAACTCACTGCTATTCTCAAAATAGTTATAAGGTGATAATGTTATATTTTCAGGTGTAAAACAGATGCAGAAGTTGTCTTATCATTAGCTAAACAGTTAAATGAACAAA
Organism: Mytilus edulis; assembly: GCF_963676685.1. Taxonomy (NCBI): domain Eukaryota; kingdom Metazoa; phylum Mollusca; class Bivalvia; order Mytilida; family Mytilidae; genus Mytilus; species Mytilus edulis. Next base: position 10,901,391 of record NC_092347.1, on the reverse strand, counting down.
TGGTGACAAGAGTTGACTCCCTTGATGAAGATTTGATACGTATGATTTCGTACACATGTCGTGGATGTTTTGCCCCTCTCTGTGCTGCTATTGGTGGATTTGTTGCCCAGGAAGGACTAAAAGCATTAACTGGAAAATTTACACCTCTTAATCAAATGGTAATATGATCATCACAATTGATACACTCCAAAAGAAAAGAAATCAAATTAATATCAGGCTATTTTTTGCAAACTCAAACATGTATGTTTGTTAATTTTTCAAATTTAGCAATTCCTGTACCTTCTTTTTCAATAACGATTTATATGGTGAAGAAAATGATATTAAAAAAAAGAAAAACTTTTTTTTTTCCAATGAAGAAAACAATACAAAAAAATCTATCCTTCTCTGAATACAGCTAAAAGATATACATGCTTTTTATATTTAGAAGTCTTGTATAAACAATTATTACATTGGTTGCAATGAATTACATTGATTTCCCAGTTAGATAAAAACCGATAATTTCACATGTGAAATAAACGGGGTTATTTCACTCTCTGACGTCATACCATAATAGGCGTTGTCAAGACGTCGATAATGTCGGATCAAAACAAATTGTCAATGCGTAGGACAAAGATATAGTTCCTTACATTTTCCACATTAATTTCATAAAAAAAAGCCATTTGCCAATGTAATAAAAAGAATAACTAATCGCCGTATTTGAATATCAAAAATAAGACAACTTGTGACCGAACGCCGCTATGGATTAAACTCGTGCTGCGCACTCGTTTAATCCAAGCGTCGTTCGGTCACGCGTTGCCTTATTTTTGATATTCAAATACGACGATTAGTTATACTATAAGTACTATTTTTTATTACAGATATATTTAGACTCTATAGATGTTATAACTAAAGAAGATAGATTAAATCCTTCATTATTTCAATCAAAGTAAGTCATTAAGATTCTTTATCAAGTCCATATGGAAATTGTGTGAAATCTTCCATTTATTCAATAATTTTCTTTATACATGGATGATGATGAATTGTTTCTTAGGTTTTAATATTATTCTTTAAAGTAAAACCATCAAACAAACAGACTGACATACCTAACAAAAATATAGAAGAACGATACTGTTGATACATAAGTTTTTGTGTGATACCAATTTTTGTTGATTTTGTGGGTAAAGATGAACTACGAATTTCAATGTTTAATGAAGTACATATTTTCTATAGTCTTGAAGTCAGACTTCGGCAAAACAAAAAAACATTATGTTTTCCTCAATCCATGAAAATTAGGCAAGAAAATTCAGCAGGTGCTTCCTAGCTTGTTAACTTTAGCAAACCTTAATTGTTCCCCATATTCATATAATTCATCCTTGTACTGTTCCATTTAAACATTCATTTCTTAAATGGAAAAATAACTATTCATAGAACAGACCTGTCCTAGTAACAGTTCCACCTTACTTAAGATTTTTTAGTGTCGATCAATATTCCAGAGGCAATTCCATAAATTACATTTGAAAGGAACTTCTTTGAGGGTTGTATCATTCAAACAGTATTCCAATTGTTGAAACGACTTTTAATTATAAGTTTCATTACTCCACTTACCAGTATAAATGTTCTTTGAAATGGATATGCTTTGTATTTTACAGAAACGACAGATATGATTTATTAAGAATATGTATTGGGGAAAATGGCTGTAGGAAACTGTCTCAAGTTAAATTATTTATGGTAGGTACTGAAATGAAAATATATAATATATATTGAACTAAAAATAAATAATATATATTGAACTAAAAATATAAAATATTGAACTTAAAATATAAAATATATATTGAACTAAAAATATAATAAAATTTTGTTTTTTTGCAAAGATGAAAAATGAATGACATCATTGATGTAGACCAATTATTAAGAGTGCATTTGTTTCTAACCCGAAATTTTCTCATCGATGACTATCTTTTAGTAAACGTTAAGCTGCTAGAAACAAATACATCGTTTAATAAACTTTATCGACCCCACGTTGTCAGACAAAAATAGATTACACTCACGCACTGTAAACAAACAGATAAAAGTGCGCAAAATAAATAACCAGGACTTTGCGAAAACAACACATGCTCGTAATTATTTAAACGACAGATGCAGAAACAAATTTATCGTTTACACGTTTCAACGATAAACGATCAACGACTCCGCGACTATTTTGCGCCTACATCGTTTATGTGAACGATGTCAACGTTGACCAAAAAATGTAAGAAACAAATGGATTAAACGACTACGCGCGTAGTCGTTTACATCGTTTAGGTTAGAAACAAATGCGCTCTAAGCAGTAGACTAGTTCAATTAAATTTTATTAAAAGGTATATTAGAATTGTTCAGGTGATGCAGCTTGTTAAGTGTGATTTTAATCAAGATTTACATCAGTATCACCCGAGTAGCTATGACATGACGTATTATTGTTAACGCACTTAATGAATCAAATATAAAATGGACCGCTTAGGCCACATCAATTTAATTTCTTGGTCTACAGATTTTTGGACTCTAAAAATTGTAGCGAGCGATTTGAAAATTTTAATAAAAAATAATTAATTTGCAAATTTTTGAGGCGAAGTTTTAAAAGTAAAGGCGAGCGATTATAATTTTTTATTGTAAATATAAAATAGTAGGTTTTGTCAATATTAAAACTTGATTAATCACTTGTATTTTAGATATTTCTTTAATTTAAGAAGTATTTTTTCCCTGTTCACCAAGAAATAATTGAATAATTAAATCTGGTCTATGTTTGTGTGACTGACAATAAGTCAATTCTCCATCAAAGTCATATTCAGGTTGGGAACAACCCTTTAATGTTATAAATATCCCTTTTATGAGGGGTCAATATAAGTTTTAATATATTTTTGTTGTAAAAAAACACTTTTAAGTACAAAAGGGCTCATATTTTCTCAAAGAACTATATATCTATCTGGTATTAAATGGTCAAAACATGCCCAAGAATTTTGTAATATTCCTGGACTTTTACCATGTTATTGTTAACACATTTACTTTAACAGTTTAATATTATTCAAAATAAGGGGACCCCTCTTTAAGAAAAGTTGTTTAAAATATGATGTATTTCTCCTCTTTTTGAGTAAAAAATTCTAATGCAACTGTTTTGCATCAATCAATGGTTCTGATTGGATAACAGTTAGCGTAAAATTCTCTATCTCCTAGTCTGTAACTAAGGAAGCCGACATTTTGAATTGCTGAATGAATTGACATGTAATTTCTACAATAATAAGCCAAAAAACTCACATGTTGCAAGTAAAAATCTTCTTTTTATCAAATTTTAATTCATTCTGAAGTGGCACAGAGGCCAGAAAAAGCCTGGTGTTTATGTTTGACGCCCGAAGCATACCTATGACGTCACCTAGTGTAGGGTCCAAAGAAGATAAATCTTTTTTTTTGCTGAATTTTCTTTAATGAAAATTTTACACTGATATAATGATTGAAATTCAATTATGAACTTGTTTTGCATTAGAATAGAGATAACTGTATTGTATTTGAAGCTTTTTGGACGTCCATCGGTAGTTTTACTGTCGCAAATACCTGTTTACCTGTCTCTGCTACGGTTCGCTAGGTAAACTAAATTTGTGACAGTAAAACTACCAATGGCATCCTTAAAGCTTCAAATACAATACAGTTATCTCTTAATTCTAAGTTTTCAAAGGTTTTGTATAGTAGCACTTTACAAACCCTTGGTATTTCTATTTCCTTTTCTACAACAGTAAAATGACCCCTTGTCTGAGGGAGGGTTGTTCCCAATCAGATAATAACACAGGTCAAAGTACGTCCTTTTACACAGGGCTTTGATCCATACCAAACAGCTAGCTAAAAGGGGCCCCAAATTATAAGTGTATACAATTCGAAACAGGAAAACCAACAATCTTATTTATATTATATATCCAAACGAGTAAATATCAGTGAACCACATAAACAAACGATAACTGCTGAACGACAGGCCCCTTAATCAATCAGGAGAGGTGCATAAACATGCAGCGGCAATGGATAGTTTTGTTTCACCGGCATACATATAAATACAGTGGAAGGCAAATCCTTCAGAAGTTCTTTGTACTTTATTCAAACAACGAACATGTTTTGATAGGGAATATAAGTAAGGGGGAAAGAAACCAGTGTTTTGTTCTGTACAGGTATTTCAGCTGTTATATATTTGTATTTCATGCTGAAACAAATATTCTCACAGATATTTACACAGTGTGGTGGGGTGCTTCTAGGTTTAAAATCGTTATATACAGGTTAGACTGTGATTTTAAAAACAAATGTTGGTATCTTTTTATAATATTTACAAAAAAACGGTGCAAGAAATGGACATGATTACATTTCCGGATGCGGGAAGCGGGAATAAAATTTAAAAAAAAAAAACGTTTTGAAAAAAATAGGTGCGGGCGGGTCCATTGAACAAGGAATTAAATTGGTGTGACCTTACAAGTAAATTTGTTAAAATGTGAACATATGATTTACTATGTAAAATAATGTTTAAAACAATTTCCAGACATTGTCTTATTCCAGTGAACTTCAAATAGTGTTAGTTGTGTTAGACTTACACACATTATCTATATTTTAGGTCGGTTGTGGTGCTATAGGCTGTGAAATGTTAAAGAATTATGCATTATTAGGTGTGGGTTCTGATGGAAAGGTAGGTAACTAGGTTATCTCTGTCTATATTTAGTATTACAGTTGTAAAGGAGGGGTATATATGATAATAAATTTCGATGAAAATTCAAAATAAATCAAAAATGATACTTTTTGATATATTAGTACAAAGTAAAGTGAATCATGCCCATCAACAAAAATTGAGGTCATATACATATGATTTTCTTTTAAAACTATTTGTCAAAATCAAATTTTTTTAAACTGTGCAATATAATTATTTTTTTAGTATTCATAAAGTTTTCATTTAAAAGTCCCTTAAATATTTAGATTAATTATAAAATAAATTAAAGAAATGAACCAAATCTATTATTTAGAACTTTTTTGTTGACAGATAACTATAACAGACAATGATTTGATTGAGAAGTCCAATCTGAACAGACAGTTTCTCTTCAGACCCCATCATATAAGAGTAAGTATTACTATAATGTTCTGTACATGTTTCATTGAAGTAGTATAAGATGACATATTGATTTAACAATGTAGCTAGTGGTATATCATATTTATGTTTCATACAATAGGATATTTCAATATTTAATTTTGACCTCGATGGTTTACTGTAATATTTAACTATAAATATAATTTTACTATAAAATATAAAACTGTAAAAACGTTTTTAAATGGTTGCAAGACATCTTAAGAAATTGTTGAATTAAATTGAATATATGATACTTTATTTTAACATTTACAGCAACCCAAAAGTACAACAGCAGCACAGTCAGTACTAGAAATAAATCCAGGTTTGTTGATGTCTATAAAAACTTTTTCTTAATTTTTAATTCATATTTAAGTACTATGGATTAAATATTTTAACAACTTAAAGATTTTGTGGATAAGAGTTATAAAAAAAAACAAGTTTTCAACAAAATACAAATTTTCTTTTGTTAATTTTTGCAAAATTTGTTTAAAACCACAAAATCAAGTTTTAACAATTATTTTTTCCTCCTTCCTCAAAATATGGAACAAACTGAGGTACATGAATATCAGTTATTACCATAATAAAGTTTTACTACATTGAAGGAAAGAGGAGGGTAGAACGGTTTTTACAAGACAATTTTACATATATTGCAAATTAATTAAGTTACTCATTTCACAAATTATTAAGAATTTGATGCATTTTGGCATTGTTGGCAAATGATACATTATTGAAATGGGATATGGAAAAACAGAACAAATAATCTAAAAGATAGAAATGGCAAATAATATGTACAGAAATTAAAGTGTTCTACATTTAAAGCTGTCAACACTAATTCATTTATTGGATGTAATTACAGTAATTCTAATAAATTCTTTGTACGAAATATTTACCACATTTTTATTTATTAAAGATTATTGATTAGTAATAATACAGGACAAGTGATTTTTGTCTACATTCTTTTTTTAGATTTGAAGATAGAACCTCAACAGTACAAAGGTAGGATATCTGTTGTATTGTCTTGTAAATATTAAAATAAACTTTATTCCTATGAATGGGGATGATGCTGAGAAAGTTAAAATTTCTAGTCAATATGTAGTCAACTAGACCCACTTAATATAATCAGGTATAAACAAATGGTTAAGAACATTTTTTTAAAGGAATTATTTCTTTGAATTTGTAATTTTAGAATGTCCTTTTATATTCTGTGTTATATTTTGTTGATGCTAACAGAAATGATATGGTTGCTCATTATTATTACAAAAATATGATGTATGAATTCCAGTTAGACAACTCTTTACAAGAGGCCAAATGACACAGAAATTAACAACTATAGGTTACTGTACGGATGATTAGAATTTTTATCCCCATTTGTTCATTTCAAAATTCAATGAAAACAACCTTATTTTTGAATAATACACCAATGCATTGAATGTGAATAAGTTGATAGACAGAAAATGACACAGAAGAAGAAGATACATGAATTGGGCAACTGAAAACAGACCAGACCAGATGAAGGAAAATAATATACTGATCAAAACAGTGGATACATCTACATGCCATAAAAAAAAAATCTGCTAAGGCATAAGTGAAATAATCTCTGTTAAAATTTAGAGTGATATCGGTTGTTTCTAATAAAATAAAGATTGAATCTTCCAAATTAATTTTAAAGGTTTCAATACTATAAGCACGTAAACATTGCATGGTAAAAGTTATCTAACAGATATTTATATAGGAATTATATATTTCCAGTTTGTCCACAGACAGAAGAATCTAACTATCCTGATTCTTTCTTTGAATATCAAGATCTAATAGTCAATGCATTGGATAATGTAGAGGCTAGAAGATATGTTGATAGGTAAGTTAGTTTTTATGTCCACGTCATATTGGAGGGACTATTAAGTTTTACCCTTGTCTGTCTGTACGTCTATACATATTTATGTCTTTCCCTCAGTCTGTCCGTACATCCATACATCACAAAAATGCTTTCCATTCTCTAACTTAAGTTTGCCTCAACCAAATGTTCTAAAACTTAAACACAATGCTTATTACCACAAAAAAAATAGATCAATTCTGAATTTTGGAGGTGTCACGGATACAGTTCTAGAGTTATGCCCCTTTACAATTGGAAAAATTGCTGATTTTTTTATTCCTTTTCTTTCACTTTATTTTGCCTCAACCAATTGTTATGAAACTCATACACAATGCTCATTACCACAAATCAAGTTTGAATTTTGGTGGCGTTACTTTTACAGTTCAAGAGTTATGCCCGTTTACAAATGGAAAAAAAATAGATTTTTTTGTTTCTGTTCTCTAACTTTAATTTGCCTCTATTAAAGGTTATAAAACCTATACACAATTCTTATCACCACAAAACTCAGATCAAGTACAAATTTGGGTAGTGTCACTTTTACAGTTCTTGAGTAAATTCCCTTTTTAACGTTTTATGCAAGTTTAGGCATCAGCTGTGTTCAAATGTGACGTCATTTTTTGTGTGCTGTTTTAGAATTTCAAATGTGACATCATTTTTTGTGCCTTTTTTCCACTTCGTATTTGACGTCACTTTTTTTCACTTTTTGCGTTGAGGCCTTGACTATGTCAGGTGTGTCTATTTTTTGTGTTGGTTTATGTAACCTATCCGGGTTTTGTTTTCTGTAATTAGTTAATACTTCAGTTTTATCATGTACATGTATATCTTTTATATTCATTTGATAAAATTTACTGTTTGCAGAGGCATAAATTGTTCTGGATAATAAGGATGTCCTTATGAAAGGCAGAAAACCCTAGCCGTATTTGGCACAACCTTTTTGAACTATTGGTCCTCAATGATGTACAACTTTGTACTTGTTTTGACTTTCAAGCTTTTGTATCTGGGCGTCACTGGTAAATCCAGTGTGGACATGGTGCGCTTGAGTTTTAGACCTGGTGCCTTTTGCTGGCTGTTATTCATGTGTTTCTTTGTCTAGTATGTTCTCCTATTTATTTGTATTGTAGTTCTGTAATGTTATGTTGTCGTTTTAGTGTTGTGTTTGACGTTGCCATTAAAGCAGGAGTTTTGTCATGCCACAAAACCAGGTTCAACCCACCATTTTTTTTTTCTTTTAAAAAATGTCCTGTACCAATTTAGGAATATGGCCATAGTTATATTATAGTTCGTTTCTGTGTGTGTTACATTTAAACGTTGTGTTTCCGTTGTGTCTTTGTTTTCTCTTATATTTTAGTGTAAATTCACATTACTTTAAGACGTGTCACGGTACTTTTCTATCCCAAATTCATGTATTTGGTTTTGATGTTATATTTGTTATTCTCATCAGATTTTGTCTAATGCTTAGTTTGTTTCTGTATGTGATACATTTTTATGTTGTGTCGTTGTTCTCCTCTAATATTTAATGCGTTTCCCTCAGTTTTAGTTTGTTACCCCGATTTTTTTTTTTTCCATCGATTTACGAGTTTACAGGGGTATACTACTGTTGCCTTTATTCCCCATTTATTTTTAGATATTGTTTGAATGTTTATGATAAGTTTTGCATGAAGATAAATAAATGATTTTGATAACAGTAAGGTAAAAAAGAATCTTTTATAAATAATGACTTGATGGTTACATAAATTCATGTGTGTACAATGCTGGATTTAATCCTGGAGTTTCACAGGCTTTTTATCAGTGACTTTATATTCATTTAAATAAAATGATATTTAAAAGCAGGTTTTAATTTTCATTCCTAGTCGATGTGTAACCAATCAGAGACCATTATTAGAGTCAGGTACCATGGGAACTAAAGGTCATGTCCAGGTTATAGTACCACATATCACAGAATCATATGGCAGTCAGGTAAAATTTGATTAAGAAAATGGACAAGATACAAGACTGTACTAGTATTTATATCATGATGGAATACATATTTTTTGAAAAATTTGGAATCATAAGGTCACAAAAAGTATGAGTGGTATAAAATCATCACTGAGACCTATGAACTCATTCTGTTTGTTATTGACCTTAATTTTACCATATATAGAAGTTGCTATCCTTTATAATTGGAAATGGGTTTTAAAACCATCAGAAAATCAAATTAGGATATATAAGTGAAGGATTGTAAAAAGAAGATGTTGTATGATTTACAATGAGACAACTCTCCACAAGAGACCAAATGACACATAAATTAATAATTATAGGTCACTGCACAGCCTTCACCGATGAGCAAAGCCCATTCTGCATTTTCAGCCAAGCATTCAAAAAAATTTAACACCCTAATTTATGTACAGAATGGTTAAATAAAAACAAATATGTTACACAACAATAAATGACAACTACTGAATAACAGGCTCCTGACTTGAGACAGGCACATACAGACTGTTGATTTTGTAGTATGATGATTTTACATTATTTTATTAAAACAGAGAGATCCAGTAGATGAAGATGTACCTTATTGTACACTGAAGTCTTTTCCAGCAACTATAGAACATTGTATACAGTGGGCTAGAGATAAGGTAGGTTACTATATAAAAACAATTGGTGCTTTTGTGTGATAACTCAAATATGCCTCTGTGATGAAGACAGTACCTTGACTATAATGGTTTACTTTTATTAATTGTGACATGGATGGAGAGTTGTATCATTGGCACTTATACCACATCTTCCTATATCTATTTGAATGAGTTCAGGAATTATGACCTTAGGATTCAAAAATAAGCAAAATTGATGGGTTGAAGACAATTTGCCTGTAACGGTTTAATACTAATGAACATATTGACAATTATTAATGCTTTTACAAACCTGTGTGTCCTTTTCAGAAGTTAAAAGATATAACTTTGCCAGAGTTGATCCTCTACTGATAATATCAATTTTTAGATGTATTTACCATATTTTTAAGTGCATACTTTTTTCTATTAGACAAGTGTCTAGGAGTAATGCTCTTTTACAAACAATTAGATATTGCAAACAATCTTCAATCTAATGAACATCAGGCCTCACGGTCATAAAACTTTCGAGCATGATTTTTGTACTCCGACTCGAAAATCAACCAATCAAATTGCTGGATTTCATGTTTCGAGCATGATTTTTGTGCTCCGAGCACTGAGCAAAGTTTTATGCCTTCAATGTTACAGCAGACAATTACACAAAGTATGATTCTTCATTGATAATGACTTGATATATTACAGTTTGAGAGTTCATTTGTACAGAAACCCAGTATGTTTAACAAATTCTGGTCCAAAAATAAAGACGCACAAGATGTGATAGAGGTAAATATTATATAAGTTTCACATGGAAAAAATATTTCTAACATAGTGAAATACAACATAACATTTTGTATACAAGAGTTTATAAGGGCATATAAAAAAAAATACTGTAAAGAATTAGAATATTGAAAAAAAAATGATTTATTTCACAAGTGAAATATGATTTTTATCTGCATGGGAATTCAAGGTATATCCTTGGAACCAAAGTAACATGAATGGTTAAAAATGTTGATTGTTTTAAAAGTTGGTCAACATTTTCTTGCATATTACAGAAATTATTAGATGGATCAAGTATAGATGGTGGAGTTCAAGTCAGTAAAATATTACACAACAGATCTGCAGCCTGGTCAGATTGTATCAAGTTAGGGAGGCTTAAGTTTGAAAAATATTTTAATCATCGGGTAAGTTACACAACAACAAATTCTATTAAATTGGCAAAAAAGGGGAGTTTGTTTTAATACACCTAATCGCTAATCCTGGCTGACCCGGCCGTTTGAACTTTTTACACATACAACAATCACTTTTCCATTGTGGCGTCAGATATTTTGTTTTGTGACGTCAAAAATTTACGGGAACCTGTGTGATATCCAGTAATGGCAGACAAATAGCGATAAGGTGTATTGCTGTGAAAGTTACACAACCAAGTAACAATTGGTCATATTTATATAATCTTAGGAAGATTGAATTTGAAAAAAGCAACTTCCAACTTTGAGCTGAATCAGCAGTTTCAATCGTCATAAATGTTTTCAACAATCAACTTTTAAAAATTAAGCTGTATGACTTTCATGTCAGAAAGATATTTTTTGTTCTTTTATAAGAAAAAAACTGCTAGTTTTATTGATTTTTTAATCAATTGCAAAATGTGATCACTTTTAATTTATTTCTACAGGCAAAGCAATTACTTCACCATTTTCCTTTAGACACCAAACAGAGTGATGGATGTAAGTAAATCTATCAGTTGTAGAAGAGACATATATATGTATCAATAATCAGATTTCATACTTATTGAAATTGTTAAATATCACATTTAAATTCAATATGAAGCTTTATGATAAGTTATCACAGTGAACTAGCTGTGTTGAACAGCTGAAATGTTACACTACCAATAGGAAGATTTTTGTTAATAGATTATTACCATTGTACTTGTGTTTTTGCCCTGAGAGGAAAATAGATTTTTTTTTATAAACTAATCAAAAGAGATAGATAGGGATAAGTTGAGGTTTAACTTTATCAACATTGATCAAAATCAATAAGAATTGGTCGAGCATATATAAAAATTGAAAATGTGCACCTCTTTATGAGCACTCATTGTTTTGAAGAGTTTTTTTTAGAAATTTCAGTTTTTCAGTAGTGTTATCCATGTAGAGTACCCTCTTTTTAGACATATTAACTGCTTTACATGATATATCCCAAGAGCTTGTAGGATTTCTGTTTCTTTTTACTTATATAGAGAAATTTGTAAATTACAACCTAGCCATTTTTAGCCAAGAGCTATTCCAGAAAAAAATGTATGGGGGGTTGGAAGGCAGTTTTTGTCAGCACCCCCATCCAGACAATTGTAATTGAGAATTATAGTGCATTATAGTGTGAAAAATTGCTCTGATACCCATCACCAATGTATTATAAATATAATGTGCCTTCCAACCCCCCATACATTTTTTTTCTGGAATAGCCCCAAGGATAAGTAACTTTCAAATCAAACTTGTTCTTGTTGAATAAATGCATTGGCTTTTTCAAGTTCAAGCTTACATTAATTTTTGTTTGTGTTATTTCAGCACTGTTTTGGCAGTCTCCAAAGAGACCTCCTGTGCCACAGGAGTTTGATGTAGCCAATGAAAAGTGAGTACTGCCTTTACAACAATATAAAGTAAGGCCCTTATACCTATATTTAAGTTGTATTACAAGATATTGACAATTTTAATGTGCAAGTTTAATCAGTTATCTCCCTTGCGTATGTTTCTTGGAAAAATAAAACATTAAAAACACCATGAAATAATAACATAATCAAATGGGGAACATGAGTGATGTATCAAATTATCAGCATGAACATCTCTCTAAGGTCCAAAATATTAAGAAAAAACGTATTCCAAATAAAAGGCGTTCAGGACAAGTTACAGAAGAAAACATTTTTAGTCTTAAACGAAGTTGTGTGATATATACATGTAGGAAAATTACCAAGATATTTTTAGTCTTAAAGATTTTATGAATTCTAATTTTGAAATGAATCAATGAACAAAAAGAATGTTAATTTCCATAAAAACATTATAAAACAAAAACACACAAGCCACATTAAAATATATGTTATACATTATTTAGTAGAATTGACATATGATTATACATTGTACAGGTAATTTGTACATAGACAAAGCAGAGTTGTCTTTCTTCTTTCAAATAATAATCCTGTAATACTGTCTTGAAGGTGGTACAGTGCCTTGTCCAATGGTCTCGGATGAACTTTTGTCTTAGCGGTTTTAATCATACCATATCTCACTATGCTCCACCTTGGGGCAGTATGTTTTTCAGTCTATGAGTCTGTTCATTTGTTAGTCTGTCTGTCCTGCTTCAGGTTAAAATTTTTGGTCAAGATTAGTTTTTGATGGATGAAGTTCAAGTCCAATAAACCTGAAAACTTAGTACACATGCTTCCTATGATAGAATCTTTTAATTTCAAAGCCAAATAAGAGTTTTGACCCTGGCCCATATTCATGATCCACAGAACATAGAAAATGATTGTGTGAGTTGGTCATCCTTCACTGATCCTTGTACTATTGACACATTCTTGTTTTTATATTGAATTAGAATTTTAATGCATTGATCAAGAATTTAGTACTGCAAGTTTATTTCATACACTACAACTGCTACAACCAACTTAACATGTACCTTCCTTTATGATGTTTATATAACATTGAATAGCTCTATTGTAGGACATCATTGTATTGAAATTGTATTTTTTTCAGTCATATGTCATTTGTGATCAGTACAGCCAGACTTTATGGCCATGCTGCAAACATTGCTCAGTCATCACAGGTAAATACATTATACTGTTTTAGTATTGAATTGTTATGGCTTACTGGTGATTATAATGATTTTAACTGAATCAAATTATTATTTTTATTTATTTAGAACAATTCAAGTTTGTGGCAGTCATAAGCATTAACTGAAATAATAATAAATTTATGATTATATAGACCCTGTATTTTTAAAAAATGTCAAGGTCATATAATCTTACCAATGTCATTATCTTCTCCCTTTCATCATTTATTTTAACTACTGTAAATTAAGAAATTATTGCGTGCATTTAATATTGCGATTTTGTCATTTAACACTAAAATGCAATTTTTCATTTTTGTAATATTATGAAATTTCCTGTTTAATTCATAAAAAAAAAGTCCTTTTAAAATGCAAGTTAAAATTATTGCAATTATAACCTTGTGGCATTTTGGTAATAGTAAAAACATCGCAATAATTTCTGATTTCATAGTATAAAATATGAGTTTTGTTAAAAGCAAAATCATTGTTGAAAGATTGTTATTTTATACAAATTTTATTTTAGGATACATCAACAGAAGCAGTTATAAAGATTCTGCACTCAGTAGTAGTTCCTTCATTTCGTCCATCATCTAAGGTTAGTCTAAACAGCAATAGCCTCTAGTATGATATACGAACAAATAGTTCTGGTATGATTGAAAATTCATAAAAGTATTTGTAAAAGAGGTGTGAAATACACCAGAGGGACATTTCAAATTCAAAAGCTGAGGAACGCCTCTGGGTACGAAAGTTTCTTGTTGCATTGAAGACCTGTTGGTGACCTTCTGCTGTTGTCTGCTCTATGGTCAGGTTGTTGTCTCTTTGACACATTCCCTATTTCCATTCTCAATTTTATCATAGATGGAAAATAAACTGACAACTCCATGCTAAAAAAAAATAAAGACAAACAGACAAATAATAATACACAAGACTAAAAAATAGAAAAATAAAACCCAACCAAAAACTGAGGGTTTAGTTAGGTGTTAATAAATAGAAAATTAAAGCCATTGTCATAGATTTGAGTGAATCCTTTCAGAAAATTGAATAGTTACATGTATTCATAGTTGCATAAAGTACTTTTTGAACCTGATTTCAGAGAATAGTCACAGATGAATCAGCATCTAAACCATTGGACGAAGGCCCAGCTGATGGGGATGAGTACCAAGATGCAGCCAATAGAATACAACGTGTCATCAACCAATCAAAAAGTCCTAATGAAGGTTCATATTATTTATGTTGCATAGAAATGATATTATTCAATTATTAGGTTTTTATGAATATTATATAATTGATAAAATTGATTGATTGTTGCTTGCTTTACATGCAATTACAATTATTTCATGCATATTCAGAACAAGAAATCAAGAACAAATAATAATAAAAAAAATATAGGTTCTACAAGATGGACTGACCATACTGAAGAGTCAGACATGTGGACTGCTACTCAAAATGAGGATAAACTATGTTGGATATAAAAAGAAATTTAGCCTTCACTTGCAGTAGGCCCTTGAAGAGTTGTTGCAAGAATTATTTAATATGCAGAGAATTTTTTTTTAACATTAATGAAAGATCATTGAAAATGTCAACAGTTTTGGTAGATTTATTGAAATATTTTCGAACTCGGGACATTTTAGAGTTCTATGTTGATGGTGACATTGAATAAATTTATGTGCAAATAAAAGAAAACATACTTCCTTTAGCATGATATTGGTGTAAAATTAGATGCAGGTAGTTAGATAATAAAATAAAAGGTTAATAATTTGAAGATATTTTGTCTTTTGCTGAAGCATCACACATTGTTACATTTACGTTTGAAAACTTTGATTTGAGACAATTCCAACTGTATGTATATTTTACATATTCCAGTAACATCAGTGATGGCAGTAGCTGACTTTGAGAAGGATGATGATACCAATGGACACATAGACTTTATCACTGCAGCAGCTGTAAGTGACAAGGGTTATTCCATAGAGATAGTCCTTATAACAGCAGAATGCCTTGAGTGTGGAGGAAATGTAGCATCTTGGTTAAGTTGCTTGTTAGCTGAACCGTGAAGTTGTTATTAGGTTACTGGTAGGTATTCTACCCTCCTTTCAGAGAAGTCTAGTCCTAAGGACAGATAGATTAGTTATCTGATTGACTAGTCTACTCTTAAAAGAGGGTAAATTACCTAACCTAATAATGACTTCACGGTTCAGCTTACAAGCAACCTTACCAAAGATATAAATTTGACCTACACACTCAATGCATTCTGCTGTACACATGTTCAAAACATTACCTAATATAATTCGTTTACACTACAAGTATTTTTTGATAAAAATACACAAGCTGTTGATATATATTGTGAAGAGTCGTTTTGAATTGTTAAAAGACCCTCAACAACATCATGGCAACATCAAGGAGGCTGATAAAATTCCTTCCAGGTTTTTGTTCCTTTTTGGGGATTTTTTGTTAAAAAAAAATAAAATGAATTCACCTGTAGTACCCAGTTTAACTTGCGAAATATTTTGGTGAATTGCAAGAAAACCAGTGAAGGTGTGTATATTTTATAGATTGTTACACCCCTTAATAAGACAGCTTTGTGTATCACAAAATGCTGTAAATAATGAAAAACAAGTTAACTTAACAGTTTGCACAAGTTTTACAAGGGCTAATCAATTGATTAATTACAGAATTTACGAGCCGGTATGTATGGTATAGAATGTTCCGACAGATTAAAAGTAAAGAGAATAGCTGGTAGGATTGTTCCTGCAATAGCTACTACCACGGCTGCTGTAGCTGGTCTGGTGAGATATATTTATATATACAAGTGTGCTTTGGAACATTTACTGATATAGCATTTAACAGTAGTTCAAAAGACACTGGAAAGGCAGTAACAATGATAACCTCCAACTTCTGACATAAAGGTCATTTCTATCTTTATAAACTAGGTTTGCAGCCAAACTAAGCACAAACTATATTTTGGATTATGAAAACTCTTAAATCACTACAATAGCTATAGATAGGTTGTCAAATTTTCAGTGTTTAGTTATCGTACAACATCAGTTGCTTGGCCCATTATGAACCAAACAATTATGTATTTGCCACTAGAAGTTAAGATAACACAATCAATAAATCAGTCCAAACCAAGGGGACTTAGTCTGAATTACACTATCCTGCTTACTAATCAAACTGTAAGATTAACCATCAGTTAAATTTTATCAATATCAACGAAGGACAAAAACAATGAAAAATTAAGTGACAACCTCAGTGAGTTTTGTTGACTTGAAGTCTTTATATTTTGAACATAGACAAAAAAATAGTATATATGTATTAATATTATATTAGGTTCTGTCAAGAACACAAAAAACATATTTATAAGATAAAAACTCTGTTTTGATATTTAATAGGTGTCTGTGGAATTACTGAAAGTCCTTGATATGAAACAACCTATAGAGGTTTATAAAAACTGTTTCCTGAATCTGGCATTACCAGTGTTACTGTTATCAGAACCAGGACCAGTAGAAAAGACAGTACTTAAGTAAGATAAAGACATTACTTTGAATCAAATGGAGGAGGAGTCATAAAACAAATACTTTTACATTAAAAACAATTGGTAGAAATTAGAGAAATTAATCAACTATTTACACACCTTATAATAAACCTTAATATTGATTTAAAAAAGTCTGTAGAAATATGTCATCTTACCATAACAACTACATAATTCCACAATGATGTATACTGGATATTCAAATTTTTACAAAGATTTTTTATATGCTGAAAACAAAAAAAACATAAAAAAGGATTTGCTAATGTCATGAATGTTGTTGTGAATTTAAATTATACAAACTACAGTGGTTCTTTCACAAAATATTTCTCATGATTAAAATTGAAAGAAGGATGAACTCAAATGTTTATGGCTTATAAAAGGTTTCTGTTAAAAACATATTGTGAAAAAGGCCTCAGATACATCAAAGCAGAAATAATAATGAGATCAATAGATGGATACAAATAAAAGACATGGACGGGTACTTGTACATCTCAAAAATGAAAAGGCACTTAGTACTGATCTGAGAGTACTTGCAGTTACTGACAGCCAGTTCAAAGCCAATAACCACTAATAAAAAATATGTATCTGAGATTAAATTATCAATCAGCACACATCCAATATCCAATGGATTTGGTGTAAAGATGTCACGAACAGTCAGAGAAAAAGATGTTTATTTACACTTGATTTGTCCAGATAGTGAATATTGATTAATTTTATTTTTTTAGATTATCAGTATGCTTTTCTTGCATTGTTTATTTTGCTGTTTTCCACAACATCATTAAAGATTTGTATTATATACCAATAGATCTTCCTTGTTTATAAAAGATATTTTTTTTCAGAGAGGGTCTAACAGTTACAATGTGGGACAAATGGGAAGTTAAAGGCAACAAGACATTTGTGTTACAACAATTCTTACAACACTTCAAGGTAAATTTATAATAAATCCTCCAGATTTTTTTGTGATTTGAAATTTATTTCACAATTTTTTTCTTATTTGCCTTAAAAGAAATTATGTGAATTCAGTGACCTGTTAAACATTTACCTAATTTCATTGATCATGTTGATAGAACAATTGCTTATCTCAAATGCTGTATTTCTATATCATGATGTTTTTTTTGTCAAACCCATACCTTCATGGAAAAATAAAGTAATGTTGAAAATTATGAAAACACTCCTTTATATTTTTTTTTGAATTTCAGGATGTATATGGATTTGAAGCAACAATGGTTGGGCATGGTGTAAAAATGGTGTATGTACCATTTATGCCAGGACATTCTAAACGGCTAAATCAGACGTATGTATAATGCCAATGGCCTAAGCTATATTTATAAAGAGAACAAAACTAGTATAGGCTATTATAATACAACATGACCTTATTTTCATAAGAGTGTGGCTGCCAAGGGGTATGTCAAATCTTATGAACTGTTCAATCATCTTTTTTTTTTGTCAATTTTGATATGTTGTTACTAGTCATAACAAAATAGAGATCAAATGCTACATTTGAAATAATCACTAGCCATACAGGAGGTATGAGTCTTGATAGATTAGAAAATAGCACTTTATGTTATTTCTGTGAAATAGTATATAAACTGTTCAATAAATGCTTTTCAAACTCATATGAATTTTCTTAGAACTTACAGTACATATTTTGTAATTGAATATATCGTCTGTTTTCTTGTAATAAAGAAACAAAATTCAAACAATATTTCCCAGAACTAAAAACAATTATTAAAAGCCTAAATTTTGTTTGTAGCATGGAGAAGTTACTGAAGCCTCACCCTGGTCAGAAGTATGCTGATCTGGTTGTATGTCTACAGGGTGATAACGAAGAGGATATAGAAGGTCCACCCATTAGATATTACTTTGGACTGTGATAAATATACCAATTGTCTTTCATTGTGACAGTACTTTTATTGTATGAGTATTTCTTGTCTGTTTGTGAACAGGCTTTTATTGCCTTAATGTATGAATGTTTTTATCTACATTTACGAAAGATGTGAAATGTACAATTTTTGCTATTTTTTAAGAATATTTGATGGATGTAAAGTTTGTATTTCCCTAAATATTTCATTGTTATATGAGTGCTTGGATGGCTGTTATTAATGACAGAGTAAATGTTCTTCTTAGTATAATGAAATTCTTGAGAAAAATTGCTGGGTTTATTTATAAATTGGCAATGATTATTTAAGTTATGTTATTTTAATCGTAGAACACCCAAAGTATGTACATTTGTAGTAAACAAATTTTTAGCATCTGAAATCAATGAAATTGATTAAGGAAGCTGCAAATGGATTCTTTGATTCCTAAACAACCAAAAAGTTAAATGGTTAAACATAATCCCCCAAAATCTATCCTAATTATTCAATATCTAAATTCATTTCAAAGAAATTTGCTTTTATACATAAAGGTTTTTTCAAAACTCTCACACACCATTTTCTAACTAAACTTCTTTAAAAGGGAATTGCCTAAGATTTCTGGCTAACGCTTGAAGTTGGACTATAAATTTTAATATTTTTTTCATTCAAAATATGGCATTATTTTACTTATTATAAACAATTATTTCTCAGATTTTCACCCCTTGATTTCTTGAAACATTTGTTGATAGGTTTCCAGGAGTATTATAGTTTTCCTTTGTTGAATATCAGTTTCATGTTGAAATAATTTGTATAAAATTCATAAAATAATAGCTCCAATTAATTTAAAAAAAAAAAATGCCAAATAAAAACTAGCATTGTAAGTTGAATCATTTGTAAGTAACAAACAGTTTTAAAGACAGGAAAGGAAAGAAATGTTTTTTGTTGTTTTTGTTTTTAATATTTTTGATTTGTTACTGAACAAGCATTACTTATTAATGATTTATGTATATGTATATATCTTCATGTTTATGATGCCATGATTTGGCTATTTATTATTATTTACACTGTTAGATAAGCATTTCAAATATCAGTATGATATACACATCACAGTGCTAGAAGAGGTATGGCTAATTTTCCTTGAACTTTCAAAAAAATCTAACAGCTAATTGAATCTAGTTGTAGTTGAATATTTTCAAAAGACTGTAAATGCAATACTTTTACAGTTAAAATATTAAAGCATGCAATCCAAGAGTTTAAATGCCTTGCTTGCCAACTTTGTTTGGTTGTTTTCTCGTGCATTGTAATTAAGATTGACACCTACATTCATTGGAGAGGCGTAGTAACAATTTGTTTACTATATAAAAAAGAGTTGATTGGACAATGGATATTATATTAGAAACAAGTTTAATTTTCATTGACCAATAAACCATCATGTATAGTTAACCGACTGCTATACTCCACCTACCCATTGAAATAAGGTGTCAATCCTTATTACAATGTATGAGCAAACAACCAAACAAAGTTGGCAAGCAAGGCATTTAAACTCTTGGATTGCATGCTTTAATATTTTAACTGTAAAGAGTGCATCATTGTAGTTTGCTTAACACCATTATATGGATTGAAGAATTTTATACAATATATCATATATCTGAAAAAAGCTGAAAGAAATTTTGCGATGAAAGATTTTCTGATTTTGTATGCTCCTTGGGATAACTAAATCAGTTCCTGTTAATGAATGTAGATGACAAAAAAATCAATGTCAAAATAGGAGCAATTTACATAAGCATCGTCTTTTGTTGCTATAGTAATTTATTATGCTACTACATGTAAATGCTTTTGTTTTTTAACTCCTGTTCGCAGGTCTTACCATCTGTAGTACAGGCTATTTAAACCTTACTAGTCAGCATAAGTGGGGACAAAGGAAGAGATAAAGATTTATTGGCATTTTCAGATTTTATTTTACTTGTATTTTACATAATATTTTATTATTTCAGTTTACTCTTAAATCAAGCACACGAAATTCCAAACATTTCATATTTATACAGTCTGTTAAAGTTGATTTCATTGAATTTCTACAATAGGCTGTCTGCCTATTGTACAAAAATATTTCATATTCTTCATTTTAAGAATGTAGTACAGATTTAAGTGGTTGTTTCAATTTGCAAAAATGTCATTCTTCAATATATATATTAGCTTAACAATTCTTATAATTGTCCCTGGTAATAAAAGAATAAGTTTATTTATATAATAATTAGGCATAAACGATCACCAACTGATAGATATAGGAAGATGTGATGTTTGTTAAGTTTGAAACCATAATTAGTCCTAACTCTAATAAAATGCACTAAGACTTTGCCAGATAAAATACCATAAACTTTTACAGGTCTTATTGCTATGGCGTATGCTACACCAAGGGGCAACAGGATTAAGCAAGTAAGCATTCACCTGTAAATAAACTTGTTTGGTTTCACCTGACAATGGTGTTTGACTCATCAATGACATAAATTTACTGTGCATTTTTTCTTATTCATTGAATATCAATTTACATCGGTATATGTAAACCACAAATTTAGGTGAACAACAAAATATAAATTTTCTCTAGGCTTGTATGCAGATCCAGACTTTTGTATAAGGCACAAAATCAAATATCCATAATAACACAATTTTACCTCAATTCCCCAAAATAGTATCCACAAAAATAAACGAATCCACAGTACCATATACAATACAAATTATAGTTATTTAATTTTTGTCTGGAATAAATGTGCATTTTGAAAACCACCTAGCATAAATGTAAATGAATCTTTTTTGTACTAGAAATATAAAATGTCGGCCGCATAATATATTCACTGGTTATTATTATTTATTAGTGCTTATCATATTTTTTAAAGATGATCTAAAGATTAGAAATTGAACTTGAAATACACACAGAATATGTTATGTTGTTTGTTTTTTATTTTTAAAGTCTCATAAATTGCCGTTTGTGTTTTATACTACACAGCCTTAAAAGACTAAATATGGGGTGTGGGGTTGTGGATGAACATGTTATGTTAGAAAAAGAAAAGACAATGAGATGAGATACAATAGGGGAACAAACATCATAGACCAAGTCAAATATATATACATAGAGTTTATTAAGGTTAGAAAAGTTAGTCAGTCCCATAACCAGCCTTATCTCAACGATGCAATCACAAACCAATTCAATTTTTATACGACCGCAACATTTTTTGGCGTTATGGCTCAATATGTTTTGGAATTAGGGGAGAAAAAATGGGAAAAACTAGGTTTTTCTGGTCAATGGACAATTAATATTAAGACAATTTAAAAGCAGTGTAAGGGTGGTAATTCAAAAATATTCAACATACAATGTTAGGTATGTTGACTATTTATATTTACCTCCCTTACAAAAAGGGGGGTAGAAGTGAGCTTTTCTCATCACTTGGCGTCTGTCGTCCGTCGTCGTCATTGTCTGTTGTCGTCGTCGTTAACATTTTACATTTTGAACTTCTTCTAAAGAACCACTGAATGGAATGAAATCAAACATGGCATGAATGTTCCTTATGAGGTGCTGACCAAGTGATGTTACTTTGTAGCCGATCCACCATCCAAGATGGCCGCCAGCGGGGAACTTAGTTTAACATAGGACCCTATGAGAAATGCATACAAATGACTTCTTTTAGAGAACCACTGAATGGAATAAAAGCAAACATGGCATGCATTTTCCTTATGAGGTGCTGACCAAGTGTTGTTACTTTGTAGCCGATCCATCATCCAAGATGAGTGCCAGCGGGGGACTTAGTTTAACATAGGACCCTATGGGAAATGCATACAAATGACTTCTTTTAGAGAACTGTTGAATGGAATGAAACCAAACATGGCATGAATGTTCCTTATGAGATGCTGACCAAGTGTTGTTACTTTTAGCCGATCCATCATCCAAGATGGCCGCCAGCAGGGAACTTAGTTAAACATAGGACCCTAAGGGAAATGCATACAAATGACTTCTTTTAGAGAACCGTTTCATGGAATGAAACCAAACATCGCATCAATGTTTTTTATGAGGTGCTGACCAAGTGTTGTTACTTTGTAGCCAATCCATCATCCTAGATTGCCGCCAGCAACAATGTTAGGTATGTTGACTATTTATATTTACCTCCCTTACAAAACCACTGAATGGAATGAAATCAAACATAGCATAAATGTTTCTTATGAGATGCTGACCAAGTGTTGTTATATGAAACCCAACTTACCATGAATGTTCCTTATTAGGTGCTGACCAAGTTTTGTAACTTTGTAGCCAATTTCTTTTTTATATGATTTAAAAACCCCAAGTAGAGTCAGGTGAGCGATACAGGCTCTTGAGAGCCTCTAGTTTTTTCTCCAAATTTTTAAAAAGTTTGAAGAAGACATCTTTAATTGCACTATATTGTGCAATAAATTTGTAAGATCTCGACATTTGTTTTGCGTAAGAAACCCATATAATGTCAATAATTTTATCACAATCCAAATTTAGAGCTGTATCTAGCTTCCAGAATGTTTTGCCCATACTTGCTCCAACTGTTCAAGGTTCGACCTCTGCGGTCGTATAAAGCTGCACCCTGCGGAGCACCTGGTTTAATTTTGTATCTACCTTGGCCGCTTTTTTTATGAAACAAAGCAGGACCAATTCTTTCAATTTGTCTTGTAGTTTAAAATGATGAATAGGTATAACAGTCGTTTGTTTAATACTATAAGAGACTTGAATAGATTGTTTGTACTCAAGACTCAATGCTCTTCAACTTTGTACTTGTTTGTACACATTTTTAAGTATCGAAAACTGATTCATGACGCCTCGTATTGTTTAGAGCTTTATCTGTGAGAAAAACAACGTATTAAACAAAATAAAAAATCCATAAATCTTCTTTTGCGTCTAGACTAGTCTATAGTATTTCATAATCGTCGACTGAATCCATCAGTATGTTAAAGTTGTGTTTCAAATTGAAGTATTTAGGTTCATAATATTTCAGGCCTTTGGATAACACATGTGGAAGAGAGGAGTGAATTGACAATGATCGAAATTTACTTTATACGCCATGCATGGCCAAAAAAGAAAACAAAAACAACCAGGAACATATGTATCGCATTACAAACAGCTTTTTAGGAGATTCTGACATGATTATTATTGCCGAATTTCGTATCAATAACGGGACTGATTTGGCAAGATCTGGACTCATTCGCCAAAAAACAGCAATAACATTTTTCTTCAGATCATATGCCATTTCCATGGGAAACCGCTCAGAAAACACAGGACATTATTACGATTTTAATCCGATACGGCAAAATCAGTTACGACATAGTCACGATTGCAATCCGACAAGACAAAATCGATTTAGTTTTCCCGAATGTTACGGGATGCACCTGACTGTCGGGGGTGCTTGACCGACCTCTCCGATCCGTTTTAATCTATTACGAACGCATACGACTGCCATCAGACAGTGACATGACATTCCAGATCGTTGAAGATAGCAATCCGACTTTTTCACTTTCATGTCTTAGCGCTGACTGATGTCGAACGGGAGTCATAATCGGCACTATCTGAACACTGCATTACGGGGGCGCATCTATCTGTCGGTGGTGCTTGACCATACTCTCCATACCATTTCCGGGGCGTAGTAATCTGTGATGAACGTATACGACTGCGTTCAGACAATGATAGGACATTCGAGATCACTGAGGATAGTAATCCAACTTTTTCACCTTTCGGTGTTGACATAAATATCAATAATGTGGTCATTTTTATTAATTTCCTGTTTACAAAACTTTGAATTTTTCGAAAAACTAAGGATTTTCTTATCCCAGGCATAGATTACCAAAAGCCGTATTCGGCACAACTTTTTGGAATTTTGGATCCTCAATGTTCTTCAACTTTGTACTTGTTTGGCTTTATAAATATTTTGATATGAGCGTCACTGATGAGTCTTATGAAGACGAAACGGGCGTCTGGCGTACTAAATTATAATCCTGGATTCCTGGTACCTTTGATAACTTTTTTATCGCTGTTTATCGAGCCATAATTGGAACTGTGAGAACACCACATTAGATGCATAACTGTGATCTAGTTAGACGACCAGACAGGAAATAAATATATATCTAGAACTAACTGGTGACAATTCTTATCTTGTACAGACAAGACTTAGACACCAGTCACAATCATGAATTCCATCACGCTCGTTTTATTTTTTTTTCTGACTAAAAATTCATTGTCTGCTACCTTGGAAGACAATAAGCTTCAGCGTCTTGAAAATGTAGTGAAGGAGCTTCAACAACAGTACCAAGAACAGAGAAAGGAAGATCTGAAGAGGATAAAATCGCTCGAAAATGAACTGTTGTACCATAATCGTAAGTAAAAGGGAGCAACCATTTAACTTAAAAAAAAAAAGGGGGGATTATGTTTTTCTGTCGGAGTCAGAAAGCTTAACACTATGAGGAACATCTGGATTCAGAACATTTTTTTATCATCTACTCGACCAATCACATTGGGGATCAGAATTTTATTGAAGGAAAAAACTATAACCCCACTTAAAGTTAATTGGTCGTTCCCTTATCATGAATGGTAGGCCAGAAATCAGTAGCCGGAAAGAGACAAAAGAACACGATGCTATTAAAGAACAGAGTATAAGAATATCCACTTGCAATTTCTATAATTATATTTACAACTGTTTCCGAATCCTTCCCACAAAAATCGGATGGGTATTTATTAGATTAGAATCAGTCAATGACGAAACTCATTGTATGCATTGAAAACTTATTGTATGACATGATTATCAATTATATGGTCATTTTAATCAATTTCCTGTTACAAAAACTATGAATTTTCGAAAAACTAAGGATTTTCTTATCCCAGGAATAGATTACCTTAGCCGTATTTGACACAACGTTCTGGGAATTTTGGGTCCTCAATGCTCTTCAACTTTGTACTTGTTTGGCCTTATAACTATTTTGATCTGAGCGTCACTGATGAGTCTTATGTAGACGAAACACGCGTCTGGCGTACTCAATTATAATCCTGGTACCTTTGATAACTATTTACACCACTGGGTCGATGTCACTGCTGGTGGAAGTTTCCTCCCCGAGGGTATCACCAGCCCAGTAGTTAGCACTTCGGTGTTAACATGAATATCAATTATATGGTCATTTTAATAAATTTCCTGTTACAAAAACTTTGAATTTTCGAAAAACTAAGGATTTTCGTATCCCAGGAATAGATTACCTTAGCCGTATTAGGCACAACTTTTTGAGAATTTTGGGTCCTCAATGCTCTTCAACTTTGTACTTGTTTGGCTTTATAACTATTTTGATCTAAGCGTCACTGATGAGTCTTATGTAGACGAAACACGAGTTTGGTGTACTAAAGTATAATCCTGGTACCTTTGATAACTATTGGGTAATGAACAGCTGATCAAAATTTTCATGAGTACTAATATGAATGTGACTTTATGTATTCTGACATAAATGCATGCTAATGGCTATATATGAACTCGTTCGATGGAATGGGGGAATATCAGGACATACCGTGATCCCCAAGTGTTGTCCACTCTTAACACTTGTAGTTTTAGAACCACTAGATAAAATCCATTAATGCGTATACACTATGAGATGAACGGGGTCAAATGTAATTCAATTGTTTGTGGGTTTGACATTTATCGTTCGCGAGTTGCATTTGATCTTTTCTGAGAAAACATATATATTCAACTGTGTTGGAGACGGATGCATCTTTAATCATTAAGGCTGTTAACGTATTATCATTTAACCAAATTTAACCAACATTTAGCTCACATTACCTTGTTTCATTTGTCTTCCAGGTCAGACACGATCCTTTCAAGGATATTCTAGAGTATCATTTACGGCCCACTTATCGACAGATATGTTAAGAGTTGGTAATTACCATACAATTCATTTTGATCACGTGATAACTAACAACGGTCATGCGTACAACTCACTGGATGGTATATTTCGTTCCCCTGTTACTGGAACTTATGTTTTCATCTGGACGACCACTAACAAAGACCAGAGCTACATGAGTACGGAGTTGGTGAAAAATGGAGTTCGAGTTTCGCGATCTGCGTCCGATGCTATGGATCACATGGATTATGCTGTTGCCACAAATTTTGCAGTTATTAATTTAGCAGTAGGAGATGAAGTTTGGATTCAGTCTGGTACTTGGCATAGTGGTCAAGTAGCCGGTGACGATTTGTCATCTTTTGCAGGATGGTTACTTGATTAAAATCTCTTCATATTGTTCTTGCTTTTTTTTATGAAGTCACGACAAAAAATCTGAGAAACTAAGAATTTAGCATCTTACTAAAAATTAAACCTATCTTGAAGTTTGAATTTCGGTCTGTCATTTTTTCCATTGTTCTTTACCACTATTACATGTTTCAACTACTGCTGAAATTGATGCCTAGTTTTTGTCACGTTACTTTCTCACTGAAAAATAATAATGGGACTTGACAGTGACATCATTTCAGGAATCAGTGATAAGGTTATGTGTTTGTGGTAAATAGATAAACGAATATGTAGTATGAGTGCCAATGAGACAACTCTCAATCCAAGTAACAATTTGTAAAAGAAAAACTATTATAGGTCAATGTACGGTCTTTAACATAGAGCCTTGGCTCACACCGAATAGCAAGCTATACAGAGCCTCCAAAAATTACTAATGTTAAACCATTCAAACGGGAAAACTAACAGTATAATCTAAATGAAAACCAAGAAACGAGAAACACGTATAAACCAAATCAACAATCGACAGCTATTGAACATCAGGTTCACGACTTAGGACAGGTGCAAACAAATATGGCGGGTTTAAACGTTTTAGTGGTACCAACCTTCACCCTTACTCGAAACAATAGTGTAACATTACAATAAAAACATACACACTATCAAATATCAATTGAAATGCTTAACTGAAACAAAATACATATTAACACAAGTGAACATGCACCGACCTAATAACTTTGATCTATGGCACAATATGTAAATACACAATAAAACAAATAGGGGTTGAATAAATAAAAGCAACCGTAGTATACCGCTGAGGATGTTAAATTATTTTTAGAAAGTCAATCATAACTATGTGTTAAATAATGTACACAGGTTATCAAAAATTAATTTAAGCCCATATACTATTAAGCAACAAGTCAACTATATGTTCTGCATGGAATGATTTATTGTGTGTAAGATTGACATCTGATGTTGACTTCATTCTGCTGATATGCTTTATATATAAATAGGTCAACTATATTTATTGTATGGATGAATTGTATAGTGTAAATATCCATCTAGCAGAGTTCAAATATGACTTTGACGTCAGTTTCTCGTTCATTTGTTCTAAGTTTTCATGTAATGTCTGTTTCTTATACACTATAACCTAATGGTTAAATTTACATTACCTTCTGACCATGAACTTTTTCATATGAATCATTCTTAATGTTCAGGTTGTATGAAACTTGTTGTAAAACACCTTTATATTTCAAGATGTATTGCATAAGTAAATAAGACATGTGCGCATTTGTTTTTAGTTAGTTTGTTTGTCAGTTTTGGTTGGAGGGGCTACTTGGCGTTTCTTACTTGTTAGTACATTAAATGTTGAATGAAATTTTGTGTGATGACATTTATCCGGTTTGAAGTCTTTAAACAAATCATCTACAGTCGTATGTAGACTGTGATTCTCAAGTATGAACGAATTCACATGAGTTACTAGTATCACATGACGCCCTATATTCGTCTACAACTGATATCGATAACGGAAGTGCTTCTTATCTCGTCTATATAAGACGCACAAATCAGACACAACGATGAATTTCTTTATCAATTTCATTTTATTGTTTCTTTTCCAAAATTTATTGTCTGATGCTGTGGAAGACACTCAGTTTCAACGTCTTGAACATGCCGTTTATGAGCTTCAGCAACAGAGACTAGAGGATGTGAGGAGGATAAATTCGCTAGAAAATGAACTTTCATTACAAAATCGTAAGTATCATTCTAAATACAGGTAAATCAGGATAAATCATATGACTTAAATGAGTCCATAGAACGGCATTCGTGAACTTCAAATGTAGTGTATACAAACCAATTAACTGCTGACGTCAACCGTAACAATATTAGTGTATGGTTTTCTTTTTTTGTCAGGTTTCTGTCTTACTGACATATATGTACACATATTTTAAATTGAGAGGAATCTTAATATCACCCAGTCATGAACGTTTATAATGCTTCTTGGGAGGAACATAACTCATGAGTATTGAAAGAGATCTACCAAATTCGACCTGTGTTTGGTAGTATAACGCATTGTGTATAAGTTACATAATATTTGGTGGAGGTAAATTTAAACATTGTCCACAGTGCGGTAACGTCAATTCAGCATTTTGTATCCTGTATAAAAGAATATAACATAAGAATGGCACAAGTGACGTCAACCAAATACAAACTTTATCTGTGTTATAAGAAATTGTTGTATAATTTCCGGGCATAACAATTTTTTGTAGCAAACTTAAGTTTAAGTGCGGAAACGGCAAATTCGGCCATTTATCCATTTGTAAAGGGACAACCCCATCAAATCAGAACTATATCTGTGTTTTGTGGTAATAAGCAGTTTTGTGACGTTTTGACGAACATACTTACTAGTGTTAAACTTAATGCCCCAGTCGCCTAATGATATTGGCACTGCCGTGATTGGTCAGATCAACCACAAGAACTTGACACAAACAAGCATATTTTTTTTTGTTAAGTTTATTTATAACCAATATATTCCAGGACATGAAGTGTACGCATGCATCTGCTTTTTTTTCTGAAACAAATGTTTACAGTGTTAATGAATGGCAAATCTTCAATCAAACATTGTTTTAAAGTACAAATGTTTTCCTTACGAACATGATGAAATAGCTGTAACAAATGATAAGTTCGCAAAACAAATTTTTCACTTATATTTCAGGTCGGACTCGTTTGTTATTGGGTTCTGTTGTACCTGAACACTCGAAAGTATCGTTTATGGCTCATTTATCTACGGATTTGTCAAGAGTTGGAAATAATCACACCATCCATTTCGACCGTGTTATTACAAACAACGGCCAGTCATATAACCCACTCGATGGTATATTTCATACCCCTGTTACTGGAACTTATGTTTTCATCTGGACGACAACGAATAGAGACCACAGTTACATGAATTCAGAGTTGTTGAAAAATGGAGTTCGTGTCGCGCGAGCTATGTCCGATGCTATGGATCACGCAGATTATGCTGTTGCTACAAGCTTTGCAGTTATTAATTTAACAGAAGGAGACGAAGTTTGGATTCAGTCTGGAACCTGGCATAGCGGTGCGTTAGCTGGTGATGATTATTCATCTTTTGCAGGCTGGATACTTAATTAAATTATCATTATACTGGGGTTGCGTTTTTCCTGGTCAATGTTTCAAAATCAAATAAAAGAAATCAATTTCTTTGTATCAGGTTATTTGGCCGATTTCATGTAACAGACCGAAGCTTTACCTTTTAATAACATTGAATTGTGTTATAAACACCCATACGTAAGTTACCAAGCCGACAAACAGATTCTCATATTGAACATCATGGACTTAAGATAAAGAAAACATATATTTGCGAACAAGTGCCAACAACACTTCAGACACTTTCGATTGAGACACATGAGTTAAACTTAAATTATGGAATGCACTCGGGTTTAGTTTAACCCGTCGTGTTATTCTTTGCGATTGAAATTCCTGTTACAAGTCGCATTTTTTCTAAAAACAGGATGACGATAACGGCAAGCTTAGAATATCCGTGGTAACCTGTGAAACATGTCCGTATTGAAGTCCTACATTGACTGTCATATACTCTTGGTTTAGAAGCATCGCTGTAAGCGAGATAGTCTATCCCTTGGTCATAATTCTCTATACGTGTTTTTAAAATTTATACATCCTCATCTTACAAATATTTCGTTTTGAGCGTTCCTGGTAAACAAAAATACAGTAAACATTTCGAACTTTTAAAAGTTATAATTGTGTTTTTATCTTCGTTATAACAAAAGGTCGGAACCGTTGCAAATGGACTATTAGTCGCCAAGGGTTTAATCAGTTAAGTTGTCAGTGTTTAGTCGGTAGTGACATGTATTATAAAATACCTCTCTGAAATTATTCGTTTCTAATTTTAGAAATTATTATGAAAACAAGCTTCAAACTCTCTCAAGCAAAGTTAACCATGGGTAAATTGCTTAATATATACTGAGTGCCAATGAAAACGCAACAATTTTGTTTTTGAAAAAAATCTTAAAATTTTTATTTTATTTATATTAGAACTTTATATAGTTGGTTGAAAATGACTTTTAAGACAATTGTTGACGATTTTACGGTTGAGTGATTTTTGGAACAAATGCGAAGTAAGGGTTATTTTGAACGGACATAAACCGAGTTCACCGCTTTTCAACATACGCACCATTTTCACGATTTTGTCATTTAAAGCTTGGCTAATGTCATGAATTTTCCCGCCCTTATTGTTAAGAAACTGCAATAAACATCTGAGTAAATGCCAGGACTTTCTGACAACCAGCGACATGCAGTTTTGGGCATGATCCAAAGAAGCCTTTCACAGCATACAATTACGAGAAGACTGAAGTTGTAGCGTCTACAATAACACCAATCATCCACAAAATCAACCAAAATGGATCATTTAATGATAAGTCACATCCCGGGGTACAAAACGCAAAGAAACGCTCAGCAAGACCGATACATTTGGTCTTTAACATATCCGATATCGACTCTGATGGCTGTCCAAAGGTCACGAGAGTTCAATGGTGGTCACGGTAGAACCTTTGGAGCAGTTTCAGTAAAGCACCATTTGCGCAGAAATTGTTAAAGAGCACCACAGTCTTTCCTTAGTGTTATCTAAACGGCCGTCTGGCGTAAACATTGAGTTCTGTAGACCAAAAATCATTCATTATGTATCAAATAACCGTCAGTGGTGGTTACATAGACATTTAGCACCCGCCTTGGCCAAAAGTCATGCTTTTCGTCGGATTTTAGTCCGATCGAGCAAATTTTGCATCAGATTTGACATGGTTTAGACGATGAAAACCACTACCAATATCATAAAGTCAGCTTGAGTTTTCTTTGTGGGACAAGTGGAGAAACATTCCTCGGGATTACATTAAACGTCCGGGATGATCTATTCCACGGCGTTGTCGAGATTGCGCTGCACCACGGGGTTGGAACATTTTTTGTTAGGACTGTGAGTTGATGATTCGACATAGGATGTTTCGTTTACCTATTGCGCCTGAAAGATGACAAGGAAACATTTTTGTTTGATATCGATCTATTGTTAAAATTGTTAATTTTCAAGAACAATTTATTTTGAAAGATTATCATTTCTAATATAAATTTTATTTTTGAAAAACAAAGTGTTGCGTTTTCATTGGCACTCAGTATATATGGTATTTCCCTATTGGTCATATAGGCTAGCCTTTTGTGTGTTTCCATACATATATACGCTTAGGTTTCAAGTAGTTTGCGTGGTCGTTCTAGATGAAGGTAAATCCAGAATGAGCTTTCGACGAATAACATTTTTCTATTGCTATTTTAGTATCTTATATCTCTGGGTTCATACCGCTGCTGGAAATATTGTTCTATCTGTGTTTCGAATGACTTTGAAATATTTGGCTTTGCAAGTTCATAAAGAAGGCACATCTATAAAGCACTTCGAAACAAACAATATATAAAGTATTAATTGAAGTTTTAAGGAAAAATGGTCTGCTCTGTTTGTTCTATGTTTTATCTTCTGTCTTTTTGTTCTTTTAAAATTGTACGGTTATAAATTTCAAACCACGAGATTCTCAAGGGTCAGTTTTTGTCTCGTCTGAGACGAAGGTTGCGAAAACCGAGACATATCAGGTCTTCCCTTTCCTGCGACGGCGACGGCACTGGTGTCAACAGTTGTTATGTTTTCTGCTTAATTTAGTTTGATAGGAACTAATTATGATTGATCGTTGATACTTAAAATAAAGATGTATTACTATCAGGACATATCAGTTTGACAACTATTTCGGGGTCCTGTCCCTGTCCAGTCCCCTGCATCAGAGAATTAACTAGCAATTATCAATGCTAAGTTTTCTGAATGAGTTAGTTTGATAGGAACTTCTTGTAATAGATCATTAATATATGATACAAAGTTGAATTACTATCTTTTTTTATTTCTTTATTTTTGCACTATATTCATAAGCAATTTTCAATGTCAAGTTTTTTTTAAAACTTCGTTTGATATGATATGATCTAATTGTGATAGATTAATATTTTGTTTGAAGTCGCATTGCTATCAGACCATATCATTATAATGACTATTCTGATGCCCTGGCCCTGGCCCCTAAAACAGGATTCCGTGTCTTTGGATTATTGAGCACTTTTTAATGTTAAGTTTTCTACCTGACTTCGTTTGACAGGGTCTACTTGTAATAGATCAATTCTACTCTGTATGAAGTTGCATCACTATCAATACATATATATTTCTATCAGTACAGTTTAGTTGCTTGTCCATTCATAGGCGCTGCACAAAAGATCATAATCCAGCAATTTTACTTAAACAAGCAATGATGCTGTCCATCAAATTGTCTTTTTCTAAATTTTAAAGCGAGACAGATCTCTGTTTTAACAGATTTTTCTTTGTATTTTCAAATAATTTTCGACCTATAAGTTCAATAAAGCCATACGCTTTCGTTGCTTAGTAAGTTATCCACATTCATCCCGTCTTCCGTTACAGCATATGTAAAATACGCATTAAATAGCACATAAATTGTTTTTAAGAGTTCTGGTAGCTTATTTCTTTTAGTGTTATCTTGTGTTGGCCCTTAGTTGTTCAATGTTCTTCATTTGGGTCATGATGCTGTTTGCCTTCTTCTCATCTTGTTTGTAGCTTAATGGTTTCCCCGTCTCGTTTAATAAGCCTAAAAGTAGCATGTATATGTTTAGTCGCAAGTTTAAAAACGGAGTTTTGGTAATAACAGACAATCATAACCAGGATTCTTATACATTAAAATAACATGGATGGCATGAGCGAAGGCTTTTGATACAACAGCAATGTGTATTAGAATCAGGTTTAAATGACCCAAACTGAGGAAGAAAAAAATAAGAGAAACCAAATTTTATTTTCCCGAATTTAATGGGACACACTGGCCTGTATGTACTTATCAGCCTCTGAAGCATTGCTTGCGGTTTTAAATGTTTATATATTTTTTTAACGTGCGGTTTACATTAATTATAAAACCGTTAAATTAATGTTAAATTTAAATTAATTGTTTGAAATCATGTTATTTTTCAATCCATTAAAACAGTAACCTTCACTTAATTTTTTCAAACAAAATTATCCATTTCCTGTATTGCTGGTGTTTTAATGGAATAACAACTAACTATTTTTGCCACAATATCCATTTCTGTTCTCGTCATGTCAACGTTTTTACTTTTCAAATTAACGCTTTCTTAATTTCAAATCAATGCCAATAAATCTTGTATTTCCAATCGGTAACATAAATCAGCATTGTTTCAGTATTTCCGCTATCAATCAACACAAATGAGTTAGGAGAACAATAAAATTGTTCTAAACAACACAAATATTGACAGACAGTTGAACAATCAGGCGTTACGGGATCTTCCGTGTGTTTATTTACAATGATATCTTCCTATGCCTTTTCAAGTATATTTTGATTGCCTTTATTTGGAGCGGAAGCTTGGTCATGTGATTACAGCTGACTTCCATTAAGATGTCTACTAATCTCAATATTATTACAGCAATTAAATGTCATTTGCAAACGATGATCAGACTTTAATTGATTCCATTCTGTGTGCAACGAAAAAAGTGATTGATTAAATTTAAATACGAAATAACTAAATTGATCAAATGTAAATTGGATGCCTAATTAAAATGAGAAAATTATCTAATGGTATTTTGTTTGTCTGGGGGGTTAAAACGTGAAATAATCTGAGATTTTCTTTTGAAGTTTTTTCAAATGATTGAGTTTCTATTTTGAAAACAGCCAGTAACAGACTTAAAATGACATAAGCATTTCCTATTTTCACTATTATACCGGAAGTAATCAACCGAAGTTGTATGTTTTTTTAATATATTGATAACTTGACTTTTTAATCGTGTTGAAATATTCAACATAAGATGGATATGATATTAAAAGTGCAATACCGACACGTGTACAAACTGCAGCTGATTTTGGTGAGTGCAAAATTGGGGAAGACAAATATATTCGATACAAATAATTATATATAACATTTTTTGATGCATCAAAATAAAAGTTGTTTATAAAGTACAGAAATTTTTCGAATTTTCCTTTAGTAAATGTTATCCATGTATATACGTGTAACAGCATTTCATTAGCTACTACAAGTGGAGAATATTTGAGATCTTATTTGAGATCTTCTTCTTCTTCTTCTTCTTCTTCTTCTTCTTCTTCTTCTTCTTCTTCTTCTTCTTCTTCTTCTTCTTCTTCTTCTTCTTCTTCTTCTTCTTCTTCTTCTTCTTCTTTGCGATGGAATGGCCACAAGACACTGTATTACTTTATAAAATAAAATAAGTCTGGTTTTTAACCGTCTCTCAGCTAGTGGTGGCCATTTCAACTGATTTAGCATGTTTGTGACACTGCTCGTGTAATCGTAGTTGTTGTGTACATAACGAGCAGCGCGTCTCTGTACCTTTTCTAATTGAATCTGTTGTTCTTTCATATGGGGGTCCTAGACACTACAACTATATTCCAGTTTGGGTCTTACTAGTGCCTGGTATGCTCTTGATTTTGTTTCTGTGTTTGTAATTTTTAAATTTCTTTTTAGAAAACCAAGTGATCTGTTCCCATTCTATACTATGTTGTTTATATGTTTGTTCCACTTCAGATTTGATTGTAAGGTAATGCCTAGATATTTTGCGGATGTAACTGATTCGAGAATGTGATTGTGGAGGATGTAATTATGCCGGTAGTTATTTTTCTTTTGAGAGATGGAAAGTTTTGAACATTTATCAGGGTGAAATGCCATAAGCCAATCTGACTCCCATCGAGCTGCTGAGTCAAGGTAAAGTTGTAGCTTATGACAATCATCTTGTGTTTTTATTTCCCTGTAAATTATGCTGTCATCAGCAAAGAGTCTAAGGTTACTGTGTTCTAGGTATTCCGGTAAGTCATTTATATAGATAAGAAACAGTATTGGGCCCAATACTGTTCCTTGTGGTACACCAGATGTTACGAGAACTGAGGTGGAGGAGATACCATTAATGACTATTGTTTGTGTTCTGTCCTGTAAAAATGCCTGAATCCAATTTAGTGTGTTATTTTCAATACCATAGAATTTGAGTTTGTAAAGGAGGTGTGAGACTTTGTTGAACGCTTTAGCGAAGTCCATTAATATGATTAAGTCAATTTGTGTGTTACTATTATTTGATCGTGCTAGTTCCTGAATGAAGTCTATTAATTGTGTTTCACACGACCTTGATTTTCTGAAGCCGTGTTGTAGATCGTATAATATGTGATGTTTTTCAAGGTGAGACATGATGTTACTTGTAATTATATGTTCCATTAGCTTGCAACATATGCAGGTTAAAGATATTGGCCTGTAGTTTACGGGTTTGTATTTTTCCCACTTTTTGAAAGCTGGAGCTACATTAGCATGTTTCCAGTGCTTAGGTGTTTCTCCAGTATCAAGTGACTTTTTAAATATCAATGTAAGAATTGGTGAGATTTGTTCCTTTCGTTCTTTAAGGACTATGCCATTGATATTGTCCTGGCCGCAAGCTTTATGTGGATTTATGTTTGACAGTAATTTAGTAATACCTGCTTCAGTGATTGTTATTTTTGGCATTTTTGGGTGGGGGCTTGTACCTTTGTCTGGGATGTTATCATCTGTTTCATCTGTAAATACTTATTGGAACTGTTGATTTAAAATGTTCGCTTTTTCCTCAGTGTCTGTAACTAGTTTGCCGTCTTTTTTCAAAGGTGCAACACCAGTGTTGTCAGATCGTGTGCTTTTGATATAGCTGAACAGATTTTTTGGTTTTGCTTTTGATGTTTCATATTGACCAGGTTCGTCTATTGGTATATGTCACAGATCATTTTTTCAATATATTTCCAATATTCTGTTCGTAATTCTTTTTGTACTATTTGTTTTAACTTTTTATATTTTTCTGGATCTTTCTTCCTTTTTTGATAAGCTTTGTTTTTCTTATTTATAAGCCTACGTAGTTTGTCTGTTACCCAAGGTAATTTATGTTTGTAAGTTATCATTTTGTGTGGTACATTTGTTTCTATAGATTTTATGAGGTCTATCTTAAACAATTCATTTACATTACTGTGTTTGTATTTTTCTTGTATTGTTGTTAATAATACAGTGAGATCAGCTTTTATGTTCTCCCAATTTGCTTTATTAAATTTCATGATTTTTCTAGGTAGTTCCCGTACCCTGTTTAGCCATGTGTCAATTTCAAGGTATATTATATCATGATCTGCCTTACCAATTGGTGGTAAAGTTGTCATTTTATTTACACTAGATGGATTATTAGTGAAGAACAGATCTAGGGTTCTGTCTTTGCGTGTTTCTATATCTGCCATTTGTTGTAAATTATGGTCAAAAGCTATGTCTAGAAGTTGTTGGTGTAATTTTTGTTCTGGTTTTCCAGCAATAATAGATGGAACTGACCAATCAATATGGCCTAAGTTAAAGTCTCCTCCTAGCCATATGTTAGAATTTGAGATGTTTTTGATTTTTGTTAAAGAACTATTTAAGTTTTCAGGAGATGTTCCATCATCTGATGGAGGTCGGTAATAACATCCGACAATGATCTTTTTGGTGCCTGAGATGTTAATTTCGGCCCATACATTTTCACAATCTGTTTGGAATTCATCTATTTTGGAGCTTATAAACTCTTTGGTGATAGCAATCAATACTCCGCCATAACGTTTCCTTTGTTATTATGTGTTCTATCTTTTCGGTATACATTGTAAAGGTTTGGTGGAAAAAGTTCATGTGATGGTATATTAGGATTTAACCAGGTTTCAGTACCTATAATTATATCAGGTTTTGCAGAGTTAATAATTTCATCAAGTTCTGTTTTTTTTTATTACAGATAGACTGAAAATTAATGTTTACCACTCTAATTGGTCTTTTAAATTTAGACGAGGTTGATTTAGATGGAATGTTTTGATTTTTTTCATTCAATTTTGGTGATGAAGTAGCTACTGGGACACCAGGGCTACTGACCAGAGAACTTGTGCTTAAGTTTGAGAACTGGTTTTCTGTTTCAATGCTATAGGTTGTGTTAAATAAAGCAGTTGAAAAATTTGGCATTCCACAATTGATACATTACCAAGACACATTACTAGCATCCATGAATCTGAATACACCTGTGTGGATATGTTGGCATTGTATGTGGAACCATTTATCACAATTATCACAACATACTGCCCTGGTCTTCCAAGTCACAGCCTTGCCACAAGTACCACAAGGTCATTTTGGTGTTATGGTCCCTGGGTTAGTTTCTGTGTCGAAGGCATTGGCTAGTAGTAAGATAAAGATGTATTTACTTACTGGTCTACCTTTGTTTACTTTGAGCTCGGTGGCAAGTACTCCTGTCGTTCGAATGTTTGAATGGTTAATGATAGAACGAGCTTGACATGTATATACTGGCTTAAATATATTTAGTTGGGTAATTACTAATAATGTGATGGACAAGATCAGTGGGGTATAATATAGCTGCATTA
Organism: Mytilus edulis; assembly: GCF_963676685.1. Classification (NCBI taxonomy): domain Eukaryota; kingdom Metazoa; phylum Mollusca; class Bivalvia; order Mytilida; family Mytilidae; genus Mytilus; species Mytilus edulis. The sequence continues at coordinate 10,862,877 of NC_092347.1, read as the reverse complement.
TAATAATATTTACCTTTTACTAGTGCTCGAATTTCAGAGCTGTGAAAAGAGGGTAATTTTGTTAGTTGAGCAGTTGTTAATCTTCGTCACCTGGGCAACTCAGGAGTACAGGTTAAGAGAAAAGCCTCATTAATAAACAGTTTTAGCGTGAAAGTAAAAAAGTTGATAGTCCGTTTGTTTACTTCCGGTAATGTTGGATCATGTGATCGTAGGGCGGCAACTGTGATTTTCAAAGTCACGTTTTATGCCATACGTTAACGTCGAAGTTACCCGGACTGTACATGACTTTTATAGAGGTTTCTTTAAAAGATCTGCCATTTATGATAAACACTTTGAATATTCAAAATAAAAGGTGTCAAATTTTGAAGTTATGATATATATTCAAATTAATTATAATTACATTAGATGTATGTTTTATTATGATACTTTATTGATTGGTTTACTGCACATCACGTGTAATTCCGTAAGCAATTGCATTGCTCAATATAACTTTTCATTCATGATAACAAAAAGTAAAAACACAAAAATATTCACAGGATCTTGTCAGACTTTTGACAAATTTTAATCGGGAATGGTGCTGTGAAGGACGGCATTACAAATCGTGAATGTGTGACCCCAGCTTTATTGTCTTGTCCAAATCTATGGAATCGCAGAATAGTCAAACTTATAATACAATTAACTACATGAAATCGGTATTTAGGACAACTACGGCTACATGAAACCCAATATAAGTTAAAACTCATCAAGGATTTTAATTGTGTTCGCTAGACGCACGTTTCGTCTAAATCCGACTTATCAGTTACGCTCGATTGGTATATCAATTAATAAATGTTATCTATAGACTCTACTCGCATACGTCATAATTACCCAAGTGGGACAAATAAAGGCACTAGTAGTATTCCAGTGTTCAAAATTCATAATTCGATTGAGAGAAAACAAATATTGGTAACAAACTAAAACCGAGGGAAACACATTAACTATAAGAGGAAAACTGAAAAGCAAGACAAAAGAAAGCCAGCATACATAGAAACGAACTATTTCCCATTTTCTACATAAGAAAATGTCTGTACCAAGTCAAAATATGACAGTTGTTAACCATTTGTTTGGTGTGTAAGAGCTTTTGATTGTATCATTTGATTAGGGCTTTCCGTATTCAATTTTCCTTGGAGACCCATCAGGTACGCGCAAATCAAAAAGTTACAGGCTAAATACATTACGAAGTTGAAAATAATCATACAAGATTATCGTATCCTACTAGGGAAGGAATACAACATAACAAAGTAAACGATCTAGTGGTCGAGGAAAAACTGTGTAATTGCCTGTACTGGTGAAAACTACGTCGTACTTAGCGAATCGATTTTATCCTCCCATTAAAGAAGGATTATTTCAGATAAAAAAGGAGACGTACGAAATCTACACCACCCTAAATATGCCACTGACAAGAGACTTCTAGTTTTTTTTTCAATGAGTCCTTATAAAGAATCGAACAATAACAATTCAACCGACATTAAAAATCCTGTTGAGGTTCTATTTCTATAAAGAGCAAAAGAAAGAAAACGAAGAACGTATTATTTCTTTGTACGTATGGAATATACTAAAATATAGCTTTCACAACGTTTCCTTTGTAAAACAAACATTGACATTGAAAGCTGGTGCATTTAGAAAGATGATCTTAGATTGTCGTAAAAGATCATTAGCTCTGTAATTAGGTCAAAAGTATAACTTCAATATAAGACAGACAGTTTCTGCATACATTTTCTTTAATCTTTCATTCATTAACAAAAATACACAAAATGTAGAGTGACAATAGACCACTTTTGAGTTTGTCCATCGCCAGAAAAGCTCGTCCATTATGCGCGCCTTTATGACGTCAGTTACCAGATAGAGTGGATAGCTTGTATTCCTGCACTATAAACGTTCATCAAGCGTCTTAGTGATCGTCGTTGTGCAGGATAAACTAGAAATAATCCTTGTTCTGTAGTTACTTAATCACAATTGCCTAATGACAGCAGTGCTGATTATTAATTATGAGAAATTCAATTTGCCGAATAATTCGTACAAGATAGTATTATAGTTTTCCAACCACTCGCTCAACATTGGAACGGAAGTGACGACGCTCTTAAACGCACGAATGACGTTCACTAAAACCAAAGTTTTTGACGGAAATGTATGGAACGCCATGACTGTCTTCTGATGCTGATTGTTTAATATGTTCGGTGCTTTATGCATTATGTTCAGTAGTATGTATATTATGTTCAGTAGATATCCTATTATGTTCAGTAGTTATTACATTATGTTCGGTGCTTTAGTTATTATGTTCAGTAGTTTCATTATTATATGCAGTGGTATTTAAATTATGTTCGGTACTTCTGACGTTATATTCAGTACATTTTTCATTATGTTCAGTACTTCTGACATTATGTTCAGTAGATTCAATATTATTTGCAGTACATCATGTAATACCTTCAGCAGTCCCGCTTTCTTTATATTCAGTAGATTATTCATTATGTTCAGTAAAAGCATCTGTATTATATTCGGTTTGTTCAACTTTATGTTCAGTGGTTTTATCATTATGGTGATGTAGTAAAAGTGGTTGTATCATTATGATGATGTAGTAAAAGTCGGGAAGTCAATAACGGAAATTGTCGGAAAAAAACGAACGCGGATATTTTTGACGGACGTTTTATTCATGAACACCTTTACATGATTAAATGAAAATGAAAGAAATGGAAGCAGTTTTAAATCGGTGTGGTTTACGTTTCCAAGTTAACATTTTTCACCAGGAAAAATAACTCCTGACTTAATTTGTAAGTTGTCGCTACAAGATTTCGCGTATTTATGTATGAACGACAGGAGAAAAATAATGGAATTAAGAATAGCTTGTGTTCATTTCAGCAGCAACATTTTGACTAAGATAGCTCGAACAAATGCCTAACGGATAATTTTTTTTTCAATCCGTTTATGTCCGCTAGACGTCCGTTCTTATCTGTTAGACGTCCGTCCATATCCGTTGCATGTCAGTTTAGCGTACGTTTAATCCGTCGACGTCCGTTCTGTCTGGTGGAAAATTTTGAGCATGTTCAAATTTTGAACTGACGTCCATAGGATGAAATGTCCGTTGAACGTCCGGTAGGCGTCTGTTTTGTACGGAACTCGTCCGTTTCACTTCTGTTTTGTATTCGTAACGTGTCCGTTATACATCCGTTTGAGGTCTGGCAGATAAATTCATCGACGGACTTCTAACGGACGTCTAACGGATAAAACGGATGTTGAACGAATGTGAAATGGACTTCTACCGGACGTTTAACGGATTAAACGGATGATGAACCGATCTTAAACGGATAAATGCCAATTGGAAATTTCGCGTCTTAAATGCCAATTAGCCTTTCTTAAGATTCATGAATTCTTATTATTCATAATCGATCTTAGAGTAAGGGCACGTCTTCACAATCAAGCAGCTTTATTCAGTCCAGACACTGCCCTTTGGCGGCACTTGCTTGTGGTTTAACGTATAAAATTGATGTTGAACGAATGTGAAACGGACTTCTACCGGGCGTATAACGGATAAAATGGATGATGAACGGATCTGAAACGGATAAATGCCAATTGATAATTTCGTATCAGGATTGTCAATTATGGGTACGTCAGATTTCTTGAGGTTCATGAATTCTTATTATTCATAATTGGGCTTAGAGTAAGGGCACGTCTTCACTATTCAGGCAAGACACTGCCCTTAAGTGATAGTTTAGTGATAGTTTGAAGAACAAACCAAAACCAAATACACAGAAACATTTTGATTATTTACAATATTTACATGTATTATTATTGTCGCCTTTAATTTTTTCGGATTACTGTAGAAGGGGATAATTTTTCTTAATTGGCTTAAATTTAGAGGGGAATACAAAAGATTTTAAGTTTTCACGGGTAAGAAATGAGGAGCCGTAAAGCACCTCTTATTTGTTATATTTACAAGAAATCTACCCGGAAATTTGTGTTTAATTATAGTCAACTGTGTAAAGATGTTAATACCAGTGAAAATACACCTACTTCATGTAATTGTAGTACCTCCGAATATATTTATGGACCCATTTCCCATGTTATAACAGGAGATCTTAACATCGTTCAAGACCGAAAGTTAAAATCATTCCTCAGTAAAGGACCTAAATATCGTCCCCCGTCAATTATTAATTGGAATGAGTGTCGTAATATCATCCACGACTCACTCCATACTTACTGTATGAAATGGATAAAACGGGAAAAAGCTGACAAAACATCTTTGGACTCTATTTTTAATTCTGTAATGAAGATAGTTGATATACGTATTCAACATTTTAAAGAACATTTTACTATTAACAATAACCACAAAAAAAAACTATTTCTCGTTTCAAACATAAACTAAAAGAACTAGCCATGAAATTTGTTTTTGTCCCGGCCGATAAAGCTGCTAATAACATTATTATTGTTTGACGTTAAGTTTACATTGAAGTTCTGAAAAAAGAAATCACCAATTCACCAACATTCCAACTGACTCCATTTTCATAAAACGACATCTGTAACAAACATAAACTTTTAGCTACCGCTTTTATAAGCAGAGCCAAATACAATGAAAGTCCCAACTATGTACTGGCTTCCGAAGCTACACAAAACACCTTACAAATATAGATTTATTTCGTCTTCAAGCCATTGTTCCACTACTAAATTGTCTATTCTTCTTACCAGCACACTTGGTACAATTAAAAATCTGCTTATAAATTGTTCAAATAAGGCCTTTGAAAATAGTGGAATTAATTACTTTTGGAGTGTCAAGAACTCGTTGGAAGTACTTGATAAATTGCATGCTTATATTGGTGATTTTGAATCTGTTCAAAGTTTTGATTTTTCTACCCTGTATACCACATTGCCTCACATTCTCATTAAGAAGAAATTCACACACCTAATTAAATGGGCATTTAAAAATTCATAATGTGAATATATATGTTCAAACTCTTTTAGGTAATTTTTTAGTAGCAATAAACAAAAAAAAACTATGTCAATTGGACATGCTTTGCTACTATATATGCCCTTGATAACATTTTTGTTCGCTTTTGGAATTCCGTATATCGTCAGATTATCGGAATTCCAATGGGGACTAACTGTGCACAACTTATTGCGGACCTGTTTTTGTATTGCTATGAGTTACAATTTCTGACAAAAATAAGCAAAGACCCATCGAAACAACATCTGATAAACAAATTTAATAATACTTTTAGATATTTGGATGATATTTTGGCTCTCAATAATGACGACTTCAGTATGTATATTAAAGAAATTTATCCTGCTGAACTTACTGTAAATAAAGCTAATACTAACAATGACCACTGTCCTTTCCTCGATCTTGATATCTATATCACTAACGGAAAGCTGAATACTAAAATTTATGATAAAAGAGATGCTTTTTCATTTCATATCGTTAATTATCCATTTTGTGATGGTGACGTTCCCTTGTCACCATCTTACGGTGTTTATACATCTCAACTTGTACGATTCGCTCGTGTATCTAACAATGTTTTAGATTTTAACGAGAGAAATTTATGTATTACTGAAAAATTATTACACCAGGGTTTTCGATATCACAAACTAGTCATCGGTATAAGGACATCATTCGTAAATATAGCTTAACATGCAGACTTCTTATACGTTCAGGTATTTCACATCCAATTTTTTATGGAAATATTCTTTATAAAGCACAAAGGTGTCAGTATTCACCTCAAAAACTAACAAAACCTTTGAACAGACTTATTAAGAAGGGATATAGTTACGATACTGTTGTCAGGTCATTAAAGATTGCATATTTTGGCGTTAATATTGATTCACTTATAGGGTCTTTGCATCGGAACTAAACACATTTATTCAAAAACCAGTTGTTGGCATGACACGGGTTATGTTCTTCCCATATATGTTATGATGGTATGATACTAAACCCCTAACGGGAAGGATTATGCCTGATATTCATATGATGAAATCATAATCTTTCAGTCAGTTTGGTTGAAGTCTGGAGCTGGCATGTCAGTTAACTGCTAGTAGTTTGTTGTTATTTATGTATTATTGTCATTTTGTTTATTTTCTTTGGTTGCATCTTCTGACATCAGACTCGGACTTCTCATGGACTGAATTTTAATGTGCGTTATGCGTTTACTTTTCTATATTGGCTAGAGGTATAGGGGGAGGGTTGAGATCTCACAAACATGTTTAACCCCGCCGCATTTTTGCGCCTGTCCCAAGTCAGGAGCCTCTGGCCTTTGTTAGTCTTGTATTATTTTAATTTTAGTTTCTTGTGTACAATTTGGAGTTTAGTATGGCGTTCATTATCACTGAACTAGTATATATTTGTTTAGGGGCCAGCTTAAGGACGCCTCCGGGTTCGGGAATTTCTCGCTACATTGAAGACCTGTTGGTGACCTTCTGCTGTTGTTTTTTTCTATGGTCGGGTTGTTGTCTCTTTGGCACATTCCCCATTTCCATTCTCAATTTTATTAGGCTATTTCTTTCTTTGCGGGCGTATACTCCGCCAAGCAAACAACATGCATGTGTATAACGGCACTTAAGATTTTCGTATTAAATAAAGAAAGTTGCAGGTCCGGTGCATGAACAGATTGGTTAGAAAGCAAGGTTTTAATTTTAATTAGATTGGAAAGCTTAATTCGAGGGTTGAAAATAGAGAGCACCAAAAAAAAAGGGGGGGATTCCAGTGCTTCTTTGGGAATGAAAAACTTGTTATTAATCTTAGTCAAAATATTGCTGCTGACATAAACACAAGCTATTCTCAATTCCATTATTTTTCTCCTGAATTATTGAATCTACTGAACATAATGTCGAAAGTACTGAACATAATGAAAAATGTACTGAATATAACGTCAGAAGTACCGAACATAATTTAAATACCACTGCATATAATAATGAAACTACTGAACATAATAACCAAAGCACCGAATATAATGTAAAAACTACTAAACATAATGTAATAACTACTGAACATAATGTAATAACTACTGAACATAATGTAATAACTACTGAACATAATAGGATATCTACTGAACATAATATACATACTACTGAACATAATGCATGAAGCACCGAACATATTAAACAATCAACATCAGAAGACAGTCATGGCGTTCCATAGAAATGCATCGAACTCGAAAGTTGTCTATTAAAATGTATGTGCCTTATCCATACCTCACCAATGTAGTAGATTTTATGAGTGTATTTTGTCACATTTGACGTGTTACTTATTACCATCGTTGTCGAGTACTTGAATTTTGATATTATTCTGGTTTGCAGTTTCAGTAGCATGGTGTCCAATCTTATTTGATTTGAACCATTTGCATTTGAGTCGATTTCGAAATCCCTGTATTCTGAAAACGTACACAAAAGGATCAAACAATGGATTCAGCAGAAGAAGAGAGTTTGTTATAGCTATTATAGAGGTCGATGGCTCTCTAATACTTTGGGAGTATAGTCCATAAATAGTTCGGGGTACAATTCCACAAACTGTCAACACAATAATCATGCTCAGAGTAATAACATTCTTGCGCATTTTCAATATGTTATTTCTTCTTTGTTTGATCTGTGTTTCTGATAATGTAGGAACAGAAATCAGATGGTTTAGATGTTTCTTCATTCTTACTATTACCCTAACATAGCAAATGGTAATAAGACAAACTAAAATTCCATTCGGAACATCAAACAACAAGTAAGTGGTGTTTTGCATTGTGAATTGGGGATGACATCCGTTGTGTTTATGTTGATCATCCGCAGTCACTTCGGAAAAAACAAATACTAAAATTGGACATAAATGCGCAAGTAAAAAGCATATCCAAATGGAAATATTATTAGTCATAAATGTCAAAAGTTTGTTCGGATTTGCAAAGGTGGCATTTAATCTTTCTAAACAGATTAAAAATGTTTGCATCAATGAAAACACAATTGTTCCCGCCACTAAATGTATCATTAGTCCACAAAAGTGTTGAAATATGTCTTCGTCAAAGTTTATAGACATTTGTATAAGGAATTCAATAAGTATTCGTTCAAACATCATGGTTCCATCATTTATGCTTAGAAACAATGCCATGCGCACAAACTTATTTTTCGATAGCTTTTTAGTCTTAGCTAAAATTATTATTGCCAAAATATGAATGCAACAAAGCACAACACAAATAACTAAGATTACAACCCAAAGCATGATAAGAAATTGCTAATATTGTTTGTATCGAAGTTACAAAATATGAAGAAAATCCGATATTCAAAAATCACTGTCTCTGACTTACTGTAATATTATCCACAGTGTTCGATTTTACATACATCACCAAGATATTCATTAAATATAATATGCGTCTTTTTTTATATACGCTTTGATGACGTAAACATATTTGCCATTGCTTATGTATATAATTATATCTATTTCATGTCGACAACTTTCATCTGCCTTTATCGATCTATAAGTTGGATGATGTTTATCTACATAATTAGAGTTTGATCCTATTACATGTTATAGTTTATATAATGGACCTCTAATTATTCACACTTACTTCGTACATAGTTCGCACATACTGAGGTAAATGCGCGTTAGGTGATTATCTAATTACAAAGTTAATTACAGTGACTTGACTGTTAGTGTTGCTATCCACCAATTGCAACTCATTCAAAATTTTGACCAAATTGCAATTTGTTTTATAAAATCAAATTGTTCAACTGGTCAGAATATTGAACAAATTGTTCAGTCAAAATGTGAAAGTGCAAGGTGATAAAATAAAATATACTTACAATCCTATGAGACTTTAACTCCACTTTATTGATGGTATTACTAAATCAGTCTATCAATCTGTATAGTTATATTATAGCCATTACCATACTAAAGGTGAACTGTTTTATTTTTAATTGCTATAAAAATGTCCAAACTAAGCTTTTATATAGTTTTTCTTTCGAAAAGTATTCTATATTCATAAAAATCACACATTATGTGAATAAAAACATTTCATATTCAGTAAAATATTTGTGAAATTGCAATATGTTTGTAGGAAGGGGAGATAATCTTTTTTGGTTTCAAAAAATCTTTATTCAAAAGAATAGTATTTTAGGTTATCTCCACAAGGAAACTTATCAATAGCATATTGTTATTTCACACATATTTTACTGAAAATATGATGTATTATTTTAAATGATATATGATTCTTATAAATATAAAATCCTTTTTATTTTTAATTGCTATAAAAATGTCCAAACTAAGCTTTTATACAGTTTTTCTTTTGAAAAGGATTTTATATTTATAAGAATCATATATCATTTAAAATAATACATCATATATTCAGTAAAATATGTGTGAAATAACAATATGCTATTGATAAGTTTCCTTGTGGAGATAACCTAAAATACTATTCTTTTGAATAAAGATTTTTTGAAACCAAAAAAGATTATCTCCCCTTCCTACAAACATATTGCAATTTCACAAATATTTTACTGAATATGAAATGTTTTTATTCACATAATGTGTGATTTTTATGAATATAGAATACTTTTCGAAAGAAAAACTATATAAAAGCTTAGTTTGGACATTTTTATAGCAATTAAAAATAAAACAGTTCACCTTTAGTATGGTAATGGCTATAATATAACTATACAGATTGATAGACTGATTTAAAATCTTGTGTGGACAAAATACACTTCTGGCGTATTAAAATTTTGAACTTGTTGCCTTTTGTTGGCTGTTGTTCGTGTGATTCTTTGTCAATTGTGTTCTCCAATTTATTTATATTGTAGTCCTGTGTTGTCATTTTGATGTTATATTTCACATGGCCATAAAAGTGCGAGGTTTGGCATGCCACAAAACCAGGTTCAACCCACCATTTTTTCCTTTAAAAATGCCCTGTACCAAGTCAGGAATATGGTCATTGTTATATTATAGTTCGTTTCTGTGTGTATTACATTATAACGTTGTGTCGTTTGTTTTCTCTTATTTTTGAGTGTAAATTCACATTGCGATAAGACGTGTCACGGTACTTGTCTATACCAAATTCATGTATTTAGTTTTGATGTTATATATATTATTCTCGTGGGATTTTGTCTATGTGTGTTACATTTTAGTGTTATGTCGTTGTTCTCCTCTTATATTTAATGCGTTTCCCTCGGTTTTAGTTTGTTATCCCGATTTTGTTTTTTGTCCATGGATTTATGAGTTTTGAACAGCGGTATACTACTGTTGCCTTTATTTAAAAATACCATCAATAAAGTGGAGTTAAAGTCTTATAGGATTGTAAGTATGTTTTATTTTATCACCTTGCACTTTCAGTCTTGACTGTGGTTTTCTACAGCAGTTGGTTCAAATTTCTGACCAGTTGAACAATTTGGTTTAATAAAACAAATTGCAATTTGGTCAAAATTTTGAATGAATTGCTATTGGTGGATAGCAACACTAACAGTCAAGTCACTGTAATTAATCACAGAAAAAGGTAGATCTACGGAAATTTTCAACGACACAACATCCGCAATGTTACAGGCAATGCAAGGAGCAACATTGGAAGTTAAAGGGTCCATACCATGATACAGTCTAAACCCCAAAGTGTACAAAAGATGTAAATGAATTTCAACAGACATAATTTGTTGAAATTTTGTTTGAAAAATACTTCAGCGACACAATATTAAATAAATCTTTTGTGTATGTTTCATGCAATTGTTTAAGATACAAAAGAAATGACATTTTATTTATGTGTTAAAGTAGTTGAAAACTATCAAAATTCAAGACATATTTTAATTATTTAAAATCTTTTTTTTTTCAGGTACATATAACGTTATATATATATATTTTGTGACATAATTATTTTTAAAACATACGATAAAACATCTCATACAAAATTACCTATTTCAGCTAATGTAACTTCTTTTATTTAAGTTGATACAGTTGTGCATCTTTCATTTGATTTCCTTTACTAATATAATGACCAAAGATTGAAATAGAACTCAAAATGAAATTTTTTGAAAATTTATCTATCGAGCAAAGCACCTGAAGTAGATGTCAGCCAATTGATAAAATAGTTATCAAAGGTACCAGGTATAAGATTTTTCTGCATTGTGTGCATGCATGTACATATGCATTTCTTATTTTAGTTGCTACCTTGATGTTTCTCACGATTAGCTTCCATGGTAGCAGATTTTGTATTTTAATTGACTTCCCCTTTATGAATTTGCCTTGGAGTATTTGTTTATGGTTTTTCCTAATGGAATCAAACTGGAGGAATTATTTTTGTTCTGTTTTCCTCATCTCAAACAACGGAATGCAATTCAGCCACACACGTAAATTCTCCTCTGTGAAGTGAAGTTGTATTATTGCATATAGTATTTGTTTTCAGTCGATCAAGTAGGTCTAGTTCGTATATATGTATATCTCTGTCCCGAGTATCCTTGCGTTTTATTGATCTGTATTCCTGTCACGTTTTGTTGTCAGTTTAGCGTTGTTTTGTTAACATTGCCATACTAACGGGAGGTTTGGCTTACCATCAAACCAGGTTCAATCCACCATTTTGTCTTAAAATATCCTGTACCAAGTCTCGAGTGTGACATTTGTTATTAAATAGTCCGTTTCTTATGTTGGCGTTTGAAACCGTTTAGTGTTTCTAGTGTTTCTATTGTTCCTCTAATAATTGATGTGTTTCCTCGGTTTTGGTTTGTAACCCGGATTTGTTATCGCTTAATCGATTATGGCTTTTGAAATATACTACTGTTGCCTTTATGTTATATTTGTGATACCCAGAGATATATAAACCCAAAACCAACTTAAATATGATTTTTATCATTTTGTTCGTGTTCCTTAATTTATCCCTTTGAACACTGTAGTCGCAACTGTATCTTTAATAAAAAATAAAATCACAAAAAAACTGAACTCAGAGGAAAATCAAATCGTGAAGTCCTTAATCATGGCAAAATTCAAATAACAAAAACACAATCAAAAACTAATGGACAACAAATGTCATATTCCTAACTTGGTACAGGCATTTTCAAATGTAGAAAATGGTGGATTAAACCTGGTTTTATAGCGATAAACCTCTCACTTTGTATGACAGTCTCATCGAATTCCGTTATACTTACAGTGATGCGTAAACTAAACGACATAATAAATAATATAGTCAAAATATGGGTACATCAGTCATCATCGTGTTACAATTTTAAAAGAAACAATTGCTTAGCGTGTCTGACGTCAGAAAATTTTATACGTCACATATTTTTGTCGTTCAATGTTTATACACACAATCTTAAAATGTCACATGTACAATGTAAGCATACATGGTTAAAAAATCAAAAGTATGTAAGAATTAATTTCAGAAATAGACCGAGATTTAAAATAGTCCCAAAGTTCTATAGAATTTATTAGAATCCACAAATGGTTCATTTCACTACGTGATTAAATAATTTTGACGTTTGTGGTTCAACGTATTTTCTAATTTATAATAGAAATATTACATAATGACATATTATAGAACAATAACATACTGACAGGATCTATTAAAGTACAGAGTCACGTAATAAGAACCAAAGAAACACAAAAAGTCGCATATACAAAACACACCAGCAAATGAAAGATAATACAAACACATTGACGGGATGTATAAGTACCGAGCCACGTTAAATGGATATCACAGAAAACAATCCAAAAGTACAAGTAAAATTAATAATAGAACAAAGACAAATGAATGAACAATATAACACGTTGTTAAGATGATAAACAACGTCAGTACTCAGAATCTATACATCAAGACAATCATGTATTATTTGTGAAGTTGATACGGAATATTTATCAAGAAGGTCTTGGTATTTTCCGTTGAACTTTTTTAGAAAAAGGACGAGACGTTCTTTGACAAACCCCTGGTTCATCAACTTTCTGCTCAGACACTGATGACGCGTCTTCGGAGGCGGCGCCAACAAATATTCACTCTGTGGTTAGAGTTTTTCAAATAACTTTTTTTTTTTTTTAAACTTTCTTAAACTAATCTGGATTTCTACCAAACTTGGACAGAAGCTTGTTTATGATCAAAATCTAGTATCAAGAAGAAAATTTTGTACTTGTTTATCCGTATTTAACCTATAGATGGACTTAGTTTTTCTTGCAGTAAGCATTACATACAGTCTCCAGTTAAAGTTTTAAAAAAATATTATCAGATTCATTAACTACCCTGGATTGTTACCAAATTTGGACAGAAGCTTCTTCCAAAAAAAAGATAATATTGAGTGGAATATTTTAATAATTTTTTCCCTCATTTTTGTTGAGCCTATGATTAACCGGAAAAGTAGGCGAGACACTGGGTTCCGCGGAACCCTTATAAATTTGTATAGTCAAAATCATATGTACAATTTTTCAAAAAGATAACTTTTTTCTTGGAAAGTATCGTATTTTATTTCCTTCGACAGTAAGAAAAAACTTGAAATTGATTACAACGTAAGGGATATATTTCAGAATTCGTTTAATTTTCACGGGATAACAGCAATTTTATAATTACAAACCCTTATTGCAATGGTTTACTTCTTAGTCATAACTCTCTCTCAAGAAAATCCTGATTTTATAGGAGGCCCTGTAAATTAGTCCCAACTGGAGATACATAATAAAAATGCATGAGCTACAGGAATACATTTACATAAAGACGGTAATTCAACAATGGAAAATTTGTATTTTATTTAACACTGATTGAACCATAAGTAAGGTCAATGACGACGGACGCATGCCAGACAGTAACTCAAACCTAAAATGCATCTGTATATCAGATTTGAAATATCAATATACTCTAAATTCTGATGTATAACGCTGTACACCATATGTTACTGCCGTCTCGATTTAAAGGTTTATGTTTGGTCGGTCGAATGGACAAGTGATTACTCCATGCCCTTGATATTTTTTTTTTCAGAAAGGAAAGAAACATAGATGAATAGACAAACAATAGTTCACAAAAATCTAAATAGACAACAAAAGACTGAGCAACCCACAATCCCTTAGTATAACAATTAGCTATATATGCTATCACTAATTAAGAATCGTGTCTGTGTATGTAGAGAATATATTCTCATGTTTTAGATTTATTTACAAAGCAAACACCTATTAAAATGAGGATAATAGTTGACACCTTTTTTGTGCTAATCACGTACATATCAAACAATTGCAAATGTAACTGTATCGACTGGTGTATGACGTGCATATTCGATGAAACTCTTATTATGTTAAACTTGTGGTAATGCACAAATTGATAAATCATCTTTTAATTATCATAATTGTAATGATAGAATAGTTCTATGACGTTTAACATGATTTGAAATTCTGACCTGTAACAGAAAACTATGAGTTGAGAAAATAATCCAATCATCTCATGAAATTAAATGTACAATGAGAGACACGACAGTTTAAATATAGATATAAAATTGAGAATGGAAATGGGGAATGTGTCAAAGAGACAACAACCCGACCAAATAAAAAACAACAGCAGAGGGTCACCAATAGGTCTTCAATGTAGCGAGAAATTCCCGCACCCGGAGGCGTCCTTCAGCTGGCCCCTAAACAAATATATACTAGTTCAGTGATAATGAACGCCATACTAATTTCCAAATTGTACACAAGAAACTAAAATTAAAATAATACAAGACTAACAAAGGCCAGAAGCTCCTGACTTGGGACAGGCGAATTAATTATTTTTTTTAACAATAGAGGATGTATTTATTTTATTAAAAAATGAAAACAACAGGGACGAAAGATACCAGAGGGACAGTCAAACTCATAAATCGACAATAAACTGACAACGCCATGACTAAAAATGAAAAATACAAACAGACAAACAATAGTACAAACGACACAACATAGAAAACTACAGAATAAGCAACACGAACCCCAACAAAAACTAGCGGTGATCTCAGGTGCTCCGGAAGGGTGAGCCGATCCTGATCCACATGTGGCACCCGTCGTGTTGCTTATGTAATAACAAATCCGGTAAATATTCTAATTCGGTAGATCACATTCATGAAAGGGAAGGGGATTGTAGTTACGACGTGAGGAACATATCCGATATCATTTGTGAAACGGTTATTCCATAACGGGCAACCAACTCGTGATGGCGTCCGTAAATTTTACGAAGGGATGATTTCAACTTCACCATTTGGAACTCTTGGTTTAATAGCTTCCTTGTGAGCAGCAACCCTCTATCAAGAAAATTATGATAGGAAATGCAAGCACGGGAATATCGTATCAATTGGGAACTATTTACCCTGTATGCAGGTGCTGCTGGTATGTTGCTACTTTGAAATGGAAAGTTCACAATTGGAAAGCTAAAATCATCTCTTTTGTCGTAAAGTTTTGTTTTCAACCAACCCTCATTGGTAATTTCTAGATGTAAGTCAAGATATGAGACCGACTTAACTGTATCTGTAGTATCCTTTATCTCAAGTTCGATGGGATAAATGCGTATAAACTTCATTCGTCCGAATCGATATTCTACATCAGAAACGTTCAAAACTAAATGAAGAACAGAACCGTTGAAGAGCTGCATGACTACAAATAATATAATTAATGAATTATAAGACATTTAATGCTTCTGAAGGGCTTTCCTTCACCAAGAATGTATTTTTTTTAAACGAAGGATATAAAGATATCGAAACGAACAAAGAGGGGTATATTTGATGAAAAAATAGTAATACAAATAATATCCAAATCAAATCAAAGTCAACATTGATTGAGGGAATTGGAATCATAGTTTTTATACTTTTTAAATTCATAAACTCACAATTTGGACATGTTTGTTATAAATGATGTCAATACGAAGCACTAATTACTGAGATCACTGTTACCCGAAGACTAAAAGCACATTAGCAGAGGTATCGAACAAAATACTTTAAAGAAGTAAATATAAAACTTTATAAATTGTAAGTGTCCGAAGTTCTTTTCTGGATTATACCTTCATCAGTTACCCTCGAAGCTAAATATTTGGAAACCAACAATTTTATACGTTTAAAACCAATGAAGAGCTATATGACCAACGGGTACATAAAAATAAAAGCCCAATTGACCTAAGATGGACTTTGAATCAATGACATTTTTCTTGAAAATTCTTTAATTTATATTCGGACATTAGTGATTTACGTTTCACCAGCAGTGTTATTATATTTCTGTAACATTGTGTAATTAGATTTCTGTAACATTGCCGTATCAACGGTAGATTTGGCTAGCCATAAAAACAGATGCAATCAACTTTTTTTTTATGATATCATGTCCCAAGTGAGGAATACGGTAGTTATTATCATTAAGTCAGTTTGTCTGTATGTTGGCGTTTGTTTGTGTTGCAGTTCAGTGTTTTTGTTATTCCGGTTTTCCCCGGTTTTGGCTTGTAACCCGGATTTGCGCGTAATCAATTTATGACTACAAATATTAGACTGGGGTATACTACTGTTGCCTTTATTTATAAGAAGTTTATATAACACCTAGATACAAAGACGTTCTGCAGCTCTACATTTTTAGTGAAGAAAGCATAGTAAATAACTGTTGTCATTGTTGCACTTGTGCTATACAGCTCTCGTTGTCAATATCTTGTTTTTGTATTTCATTTGTGCTGACTTGCCGGTTGGTTAGGCGTTTCAACATTGAAAGCTCCTCATATCATTTTAATTCAAATACTTTTTTTTAAATTTTAATCGGTTTCGAAGTTCGTGTAATCTTATTTGAACACACAAGGACGAAACAAAAGATTAGGCAGCTGCATATTGTTAGCTGTTGGTTACAAATATAATTGTTCTCCAATTTATCAAAAGAAAAATGCCAAAAACCTACAATGGAATAACACAGGGTCACAGCTAAAAGAAATAACATGTTTTGTTCATATTCTGTTTGACGAAACTAAGTCAAGTAAGTAAATAGAAAAATACCAATTTGAACTTCATTACATAAGTGTTAAACAATTATTGCACACTGAAACAGGTAATGAAGTGATTAACCGTTACCACGCACCTGTTAATAGTATATTGCTATTAAAATGGTATTCATTAACTACTAGTCGTTTATGTGGATAATGATCTAACATGTGGATAATAGCCTATTGTTTTACACGAGGGCATTTCCGTGTTCATTAAACGTATACAGAACACATAGATATAGGAAGATGTGGTGTGAGTGCCAATGAGACAAATCTCCATCCAAATAACAATCTATAAAAGTAAACCATTATAGGTCAATGTACGGCCTTCAACACGGAGCCTTGGCTCACACCGAACAACAAGCTATAAAGGGCCCTAAAATTACTAGTGTAAAACCATTCAAACGGGAAAACCAACGGTCTAATCTATATATAGAGTTATCAAAGGTACCAGGATTATAAAAAACGAGAAACGAGAAACACGTATAAATTACATAAACAAACGACAACTACTGTACTTCAGATTCCTGACTTAGGACAGGTGCAAACATAACTGTCAAATGATATCCCCTGTTGTATGGCCAACATTTTACACATTTGTTCAAATATGGGAACGTGCAGAAACACATTGCAAAGTCGCGTAGTAAGTCTAGGGTATTTTAAAAACACTATCTTATGCGGGGTTCACACACTGACGATTATTGCTCCCGTTTGAAATCAGACAGCGATAAGACACGAAAAGTAAAAAAAGTCGGATAACTATTCTCAATTATCTGGAATGTCTTATCATTGTCTGAACGCAGTCGTTTAAGTTCTTAACAGATTCCTACGGGTCGGGAATGGTCCGGTAAGTTCTGCGAAGCACCCCCACAGTTAGGTGCGTCCCGTGACATTCGGGGAAAGTCAGCCGATTTTGTCTAGTCGGATTACAAGCGTGACTATGTCGTGACAGATTCTGCTGTATCAGATCAAAATCCTAACAATGTTTTGTATATTCTGGACGGTGTACTGTGGAACGGGAATAATCTGGAGAAATTTTATTTGCTGTTTTTCTGCCGATGGAGTCCAGATTGCATTCAGATCTTGTCGATTGCGAACCGTTTTTGCCGAAACCGTTCCGGAACAGTCCCGTTATTAATACAAAATTCGTCAATGACACCCACGTCAGAGTCCCGACAATTACAGAATACAATACGAATGAGACCAGACAAAGCCGTTTGCAATGCGATAAAGCGGACGTTGAAAGAAGTGCGTTTCGACAGTACCTGATCATCCCGAATATGCCGACCGTTTTCAAACGAATAACTTTCGTCAGCGTCGGTTCACTGTCTGGTCACTGTCTGATCTCTGTCGGATTACATTTGGTAGAATCGGGACGCAGTCCTGACAGACTCGATCGAATTTTACCATGCGAAATATATCAATCGGATTAGAATCGTATTGAGAACGGGATTATCGAGACAAATTCGCTTGGAAACGGTTGAATATCGACGCTTCCTGAACAATATCTGATTGTTGTCGTGATTAAATATTTTTTTTACAAATTTTAATTGCAGTTTGAATTTTCATCCACGATTCACAGAATCTTGTCAGACTTTTGACAAATTTTAATCGGGAATGGTGCTGTGAAGGACGGCATTACAAATCGTGAATGTGTGACCCCAGCTTATTGTCTTGTCCAAATTTATGGAATTGCAGAATAGTCAAACTTATAATACAATTAACTACATGAAATCGGTATTTAGGACAACTACGGCTACATGAAACCCAATATAAGTTAAAACTCATCAAGGATTTTAATTGTGTTCGCTAGACGTACGTTTCGTCTACATCCGACTCATCAGTTACGCTCGATTGGTATATCAATTAATATATGTTATTTATAGACTCTACTCGCAAACGTCATGTATTACCCAAGTGGGAAAAATAAAGGCACTAGTAGTATTCCAGTGTTCAAAATTTATAATTCGATTGAGAGAAAACAAATATAGGTAACAAACTAAAACCGAGGGAAACAGATTAAATCTATAAGAGGAAAACTGAAAAGCAACAAAAATGAAAGCCAGCATACATAGAAACGAACTATTTAATAACAACCGTCATATTACTAGACAGTTGAGTTTTTATGAGTATATCGATTTGACAATATTGATAATAAAACATGGACGATACACTGTCATGACAAAATATGTGAAAATATATTTCTAGCCAATATTTTATCTTTTCTTTAAAAACAAATGTTTGCTTACAAAGTTGGAAAACATTTATATATTCTTGTTGCTAATGTCAGCTATCAACCATATGATCTTTTTAACGCAAATACATGTATAAAAAGATGAGAACACATAGTTTGGAAATATGATAAATGTTAAAAAAAAATTATTCTATAACTTTCGATCTTTTTTTTTTGACATTGAGTCTAGTACGATCATGTTTCGACCTTTGGCTTTATACATGTAGCTATAGTATTAACGAAGTTTTATGATTTGGAAAGTGCCCTATTAAAATTTGCAATAATAGATATAGGAAGATGTGGTGTGAGTGCCAATGAGACAACTCTCCATCCAAATAACAATTTATAAAAGTTAACCATTATAGGTTAATGTACGGCCTTCAACACAGAGCCTTGGCTCACATCAAATAACAAGCTATAAAGGGCCCCAAAATTACTAGTGTAAAACCATTCAAACGGGAAAACCAACGGTCTTATATATATAAAAAAAGTTTTCTTTCATTTCGGAGGTAACGAAAAAGAATATAATGTATGATTCCGATCTCATAGAGAGAAAAAAAACACAATTAAAAGTAAAATGTTTTTTTTTTTATAATATTATAATCTTATTCATCAACTATCGCTTAATACAAAAACTAGCATGAATCCAAGCTTCTCTTGACGTATCCTATTTCACTCCACTGACTATCAAGGGATAAATCAGCTGATTAAATTCATTGACTTATAATACATTTTGTTAAGTTAACAATAGAATAACAATACTATAAAATTATTCATTTGTTATGTTTTTTTTAATCTTTAATAACATTTGACTTGTTATCTTATCTCTATTTGTGTCTATAAAGTAGGATAATTTCTACATGAAACGTTGTATTAGATATGCTTGCAAATATTAAAAATAAACTCATCATAGATATCCGGATTGCACCAGACTCTTGTTTCACCTTTAAAAGTCTCATCTCGAATAAAAAGTTTAAAAATCCAAATAAAATGCGACTTTGAAGATCACTTAGGACCAAAATTCCTAAATAAAGGCAACAGTAGTATACCGCTGTTTGAAAACAGTTTTACCAAATTTTACTCAAAGTATAACTATGTTGCTATAGGAATCGTGTTTTCTTATAATACTTAAATGACGACCATTGACGTAGATTCTTGCAAGAAGCGTCGAAATAACATAAACAAAACATGAATAGTACGTGACTGTGTAATTAGAAGTTCGAAAAGAGCTATATACAAGCTGCAAAACTTGGTATTATTATTATATTTTCACAATTTGTAATCCTTAACATGCATTTCTAAAATTCCGCCAACAACCGTTTGTATATCACATGAGTTCTTTTCCCTCTTTTCACAGAAATAGAAACTACGAAAAAAGCTGTGTAATTGATTCGACTGTCATACAAGTGAGAAGTTTAGCTAGCTATAAAACTAGGTTTTACTAAACCATTTTCTACATAAGAAAATGTCTGTACCAAGTCAAAAATATGACAGTTGTTAACCATTTGTGTGATGTGTTTGAGCTTTTGATTTTACCATTTGATTAGGGCTTTCCGTTTTCAATTTTCCTTGGAGACCCATCAGGTACGCGCAAATCAAAAAGTTATAGGCCAAATACATCAAGAAGTTGAAAATAATCATACACGATTATCGTATCCTACTAAGAAAGGAATACAATATAACAAAATAAACCATCTAGTGGTCGAGGAAATATGGTGTAATTGCCAGTGATGGTGAAAATTACGTCGTACTTATCCCTCCTCTAAAGAATGATTATTTCAGATAAAAAAAAAAGGAGACGTACGAAATCTACACCACCCTAAATACGCCACTGACAAGAGACTACTAGTTGTTTTCAATGAGGTACATACAATAAAAAAATTCAAGCGATGTTAGACATCCTGTTGAGGTTTTATTTCAATAAAGAGCAAAAGAAAGAAGACGAAGAACGTATTATTTCTTTGTACTTATGGAATATACTAAAATATAGCTGTTATAACGTTTCCTTTGTAAAACAAACATTGACATTAAAAGCTTGTGGATTAAGGAAGATGCTCTTAAAATATCTTAAAAGATCATAAGCTCTGTAATGTGATCAAAAGTACAACTTCAATATAAGACAGACAGTTTGTGCATACATTTTCTTTAATCTTTCATTCATTAACAAAAATACACAAAATGTAGAGTTACAATAGACCACTCTCGAGTTTGTCTTTCGCCGGAAAAGTCTCGTCCATTATGCGCGCATTTATGACGTCATTTACCAGATAGAGGGGATAGCCTGTATTCCTGCACTATTAACGTTCATCAAGCGTCTTAGTGATCGTCATTGTGCAGGATAAACAAGAAATACTCCTTGTTCTGTAGGTACTTAATCACAATTGCCTAATGACAGCAGTGCTGATTGTCAATTATGAGAAATTCAATTTGCCGAATAATTCGAACAGTATAGCATTATAGTTTTCTAACCACTCGCTCAACATTGGAATGGAAGTGACGACGCTCTTAAACGCACGAATGACATTCACTAAAACCAAAGTTTTTGACGGAAATGCATCGAACTCAAAAGTTTTCTATGTGCCTTATCCATACCTCACCAATTTAGAAGATTGTATGAGTGTATTGTGTCACATTTGACGTGTTACATTTTACCATCATTGTCGAGTACTTGAATTTTGATTTAATTCTGTTTTGCAGTTTCAGTAGCATGGTGCCCAATCTTATTTGATTTGAAGCATTTGCATTCGCATTTGAGTCGATTTCGAAATCCTTGTATTCTGAAAACGTACACAAAAGGATCAAACAATGGATTAAGTAGAAGAAGAGAGTTTGTTATATCTATTATATAGGTCGATGGCTCTCTAATACTCTGGGAGTACAGTCCATAAATAGTTCGGGGTAAAATTCCACAGATTGTCAACACGATAATGATGCTCAGAGTAATCACATTCTTGCGCATTTTCAATATGGCCTTTCTTCTTTGTTTGATCTGTGTTTCTGATAATGTAGGAACAGAAATCAGATGGTTTAGATGTTTCTTCATTCTTACTATTACCCTAACATAGCAAATGGTAATAAGAAAAACTAAAATTCCATTCGGAACATCAAACAACAAGTAAGTGGTGTTTTGCATTGTGAATTGGGGATGACATCCGTTGTGTTTATGTTGATCATCCGCAGTCACTTCGGAAAAAACAAATACTAATATTGGACATAAATGCGCAAGTAAAAAGCATATCCAAATGGAAATATTATTAGTCATAAATGTCAAAAGTTTGTTCGGGTTTGCAAAGGTGGCATTTAATCTTTCTAAACAGATTAAAAATGTTTGCATCAATGAAAACACAATTGTTCCCGCCATTAAATGTACCATTAGTCCACAAAAGTGTTGAAATATGTCTTCGTCAAAGTGTGTACACATTTGTATAAGGAATTCAAGAAGTATTCGTTCAAACATCATGGTTCCATCACTTATGCTTAGAAACAATGCCAAGCGCACAAACTTATTTTTCGATAGCTTTTTAGTCTTAGCTAAGATTATTATTGCCAAAATATGAATGCAACAAAGCACAACACAGATAACTAAGATTACAATCCAAAGCATGATAAGAAATTGCTAATATTGGGAATCGGTGGAATAACAACTAACAAAAATTGATACCATAATTTTTTTCAAGTTTGTTAACTGTTTGTATCGAAGTTACAAAATATGAAGAAAATCCGATATTCAAAAATTACTGTCTCTGACTTGCTATAACATTAACTACAGTGTTCGCTTTTACATGCATCACCAAGATAATCATTAAATATAATATGCGTCTTTTTTTATATACGTTTTGATGACGTTTATGACGTAAACATATTTGCCATTGCTTATGTATATAATTATATCTATTTCATGTCGACAACTTTCATCTGCCTAAATCGATCTATAAGTTGGATGATGTTTATCTACATAATTAGAGTTTGATCCTATTGTATGTTATAGTTTATATAATTGACCTCTAATTATTCACACTTATTTAAGTACATAGTTCGCACATACTATGTTTTGCGTGAAAGTTGGAAACTCAGAACCTTCATATTAACGTAGTTTTAATATGCATCTACTTGTCTTTTTCATTAACAAAATGTTGATATTGTTAATTATGTTCTCTGCATTTGTATACCTATGTATTAATATAAATGTCATGTTGCTAACACATGATAATGTTGTTATTTAAATGTGATATAGCATTATTGTGCTTATTGCAATATACGTATTTATCTTATCTTATAGTGAGGTAAATGCGCGTTAGGTGAATATCCAGTCATTTTCTAATTACAAAGTTCATCAATTAATCACAGAAAAAAAGTAGATCTACGGAAATTTTCAACGACACAACATCCAAAATGTTACAGGCAATGAAAGGAGCAAGATTGGAAGTTAGAGGGTCCATACCATGATACAGTCTCAACCACCAAGTGTACAAAAGATGTCAATGAATTTCAACAGACAGTATTTGTTGAAATTTGTTTGAATAGTACTTCAGCGACACAATTTTAAATAAAATCTTTTGCAAAATATGTGTATGTTTCATGCAATTGTTTAAGATACAAAAATAAAATGACATTTTACATGTGTTTAAGTAGTTGAAAACCATCAAAATTCATGACATTTTTTAATTATTTAAAATCTTTTTTTCAGGTACATATAATGTTATATAAATATATTTTGTGACATAATTATTTTTAAAACATACGATAAAACATCTCATTCAAAATTACCTATTTCATCTAATGTAACTTCTTTTATTTAAGTTTATACAGTTGTGCATCTTTCATTTGATCTCCTTTACTAATAAATTGACCCAAGATTGAAATAGAACTCAAAATGAATTTTTCGAAAATTTATCTATCGAGCAAAGCACCTGAAGTAGATGTTAGCCAATTGATATAATAGTTATCAAAGGTACCAGGTATAAGATTTTTCTGCATTGTGTGCATGCATGTATATATGCATTCCTTATTTAGTTGCTACCTTGATGTTTCTCAGGATTAGCTTCCATGGCAACAGATTTTGTATTTTAATTGACTTCCCCTTTATGAATTTGCCTTGGAGTTTTTTTAATGGTTTTTCCTAATGGAATCAAACTGGACGAATTATTTTTGTTCTGTTTTCCTAATCTCAAACCACGCCATGCAATTCAGTCACACACGTAAATTCTCCTCTGTGAAGTGAAGTTGTATTATTGCATATAGTATTTGTTTTCAGTTGATCAAGTAGGTCTAGTTCGTATATATGATTGCAAGTTTAAAGTAACTATCCATTGCTATATACACATGATTTATTTGTTTTACACAGTCTTGATTTGGAAGACAAATACAAATAATTACACTCTTACAAATAGAATTCTATATCAAATTCTTGTAATGGTTAGAAAATACATAAAATAACCGCATTAAAACCTTAATCCATATTATTTAGTCTATTTTATGAAATATGAATGTGACGTCATTTTTTGTGGCATTGATACATTCGAATGACGCAAACTTTATTGTTCTATCATGATGTGCGGGGTTGAAAGAAAAAACAACGCGTTGAAAGTAAAAACCAAAGCGTTGAAAGTAAAAACCAAAGCGTTGAAAGTAAAAGCCAACGCGTTGATAGTAAAAACCAACGCGTTGAAAATTTCATACGGTGTGTTCATACCGCCAATGACACGAACGGCCACTCATAGTGTACTGTCGTAAATTTATGAAAGGTGTAGTCTGGTATCTACATGTTGTAATGTACTATATTATTATATTATTTATTTAAGTATATCTCTGTCCCGAGTATCCTTGCGTTTTATTGAACTGTATTCCTGTCACGTTATGTTGTCAGTTTAGCGTTGTTTTGTTAACATTGCTATACTAACGGGAGGTTTGGCTAACAATCAAACCAGGTTCAATCCACCATTTTGTCTTAAAATATCCTGTTCCAAGTCTCGAATGTGACGTTTGTTATTAAATAGTCCGTTTCTTATGTTGGCGTTTGAAGCCGTTTAGTGTTTCTAGTGTTTATATTGTTCCTCTAATAATTGATGTGTTTCCTCGGTTTTGGTTTGTACCCGGATTTGTTATCGCTTAATCAATTTATGGTTTTTGAAATATACTACTGTTACCTTTATGTTATATTTGTGATACCCAGAGATATATAAACCCAAAACTAACTTTAATATGATTTTTATCATTTTGTTCGTGTTCTTCAATTTATCCCTTTGAACACTAGTCGCAATTGTATCTTTA
Organism: Mytilus edulis; assembly: GCF_963676685.1. Classification (NCBI taxonomy): domain Eukaryota; kingdom Metazoa; phylum Mollusca; class Bivalvia; order Mytilida; family Mytilidae; genus Mytilus; species Mytilus edulis. Next base: position 10,837,467 of record NC_092347.1, on the reverse strand, counting down.
ATAAAAAGTAAAATCACAAAAATACTGAACTCAGAGGAAAATCAAATCGTAAAGTCCCTAATCATGGCAAAATCCAAATGACAATACACATCAAAAACTAACGGACAACAAATGTCATATTCCAGACTTGGAACAGGCATTTTCAAATGTAGAAAATGGTGAATTAAACCTGGTTTTATAGCGCTAAACCTCTCACTTTGTATGACAGTCTCAACAAATTCTGTTATATTTACAGTGATGCGAGAACTAAACGACATACTAAATAAAATAGTCAAAATATGGGTACATCAGTCATCATCGTGTTACAATTTTAACAGAAACAATTGCTTAGCGTGTCTGACGTCAGAAAATTTTATACGTCACATATTTTTGTCGTTCAATGTTTATACAAACAATCTTAAAATTTCCCATGGGCAATGCAAGCATACAGGGTTACAAAATCAAAAGAATTTATTTCAGAAATAGACCGAGATTTAAAATAGTCAAAAAGTTCTATAGAATTTATAAGAATCCACAAATGGTTCATTCCACTAATAATTTTGACGTTTGTGGTTCAACGTATTTTCTAATTTATAATACAAATATTACATAATGACATATTATAGAACAATAACATACTGATAGGATCTATTAATGTACAGAGTCACGTAATAAGAACCAAAGAAACACAAAAAGTCGCATGTACAAAACACACCAGCAAATGAAAGATAATACAAACACATTGACGGGATGTATAAGTACCGAGCCACGTTAAATGGATATCACAGAAAACAATCAAAAAGTAAAAGTAATATTAATAATAGAACAAAGACAAATGAAAGAACAATATAACACGTTGTTAAGATGATAAACAACGTCAGTATTCAGAATCTATACATTAAGACAATCTTGTATTATTTGTGAAGTTGATAGGGAATATTTATCAACAAGGTTTTCTTAACTTCCGATGAACTTTTTTGGAAAAGGACGAGCGATCTTTGACATACCCCTGGTTCATCAACTTTCTGCTCAGACACTGATGACGCGTCTTCGGAAGCGGCGCCCACAAATATTAACTCTGTGGTTAATCTCAGGTGCGCCGACAAGTAAAGGCATATCCTGATCAAAATATGTAACTCAAGTTGGAGTAAAAGAGGACGTGCTTGTGGTAACGACAATTGGAACATTTCTATGAAAAATATATTTCATAACAGTTAACTCCTGATGTCTTCCATAAATAAAGGCAACAGTAGTATACCGCTGTTAAATAGTCATAAATCAAACGTCAACACACATATGACTATTTTTATAACAACTGCCATATTCGTGTCTTTGAACAGGACATTAATATACAACATAGTGGGTTGAACCTAGTTTTATGGCTAGCCAAACCTCCTGTGTATATGGCAATGTTAAAATATTCGTTGAGTTAAGCGCGACTGGAATGTTTTTGCAAAGAAAAGGAAAATTCGTAATTGGGCCGCTAAAATCATCTCTCTTGCTGGAAAGTTTTGTTTTCAAACGACCTGTATTGTCAATTATTAGATCGAAGTCTCCAGATAAAAGGCCGACTGCACTGTATTATTTATATCATTTATTCAAGCTCGATGTAATAGATGCGTTTCACCAGGTCACTTTATGTTGAGTTTTGTTTTGTAAAGATGACATTATATTTAAAGCAGAACGTGAAATTAAATGATAGTGCTAGCTTCTTTTCATTCTCAATGTAAATATAAAAAAAATGTGGTATGATTGCCAATGAGACAACTGTCCACAAGATACCAAAATGACACAGACATGAACAACTTTAGGTACTCCAGTATGAAGTCTGCCTCATGTAAATAGAGAAACTAGTTGGCAAGAAGAGGAGCACAGTTTATTTCCATGAGAAACACCATTGTTTATTGAAAAACACTTTCTCAAAATATAAAAAATATGGTGTACGTTCGGAGGACGTGTTTTTCAACAGACTGTCGGCATTCCAATGGGAACAAACTGCGCCCCTCTACTAGCCGACTTGTTTCTTTATTATTATGAGGCTGACGTCATGCAGGAACTTCTTAGGAAGAAAGATAAGAAGTTAGCAATATCCTTTAACTCTACTTTCCGCTATATAGATGATGTTCTTTCACTAAACAATTCAAAATTTGGTGACTATGTGGAACGCATCTATCCAATCGAACTAGAGATAAAGGATACTACAGATACAGTTAAGTCGGCTTCATATCTTGACTTACATCTAGAAATTGACAATGAGGGTCGGTTGAAAACAAAACTTTACGACAAAAGAGATGATTTCAGCTTTCCAATTGTGAACTTTCCATTTCTAAGTAGCAACATTCCAGCAGCACCTGCATACGGGGTATATATCTCCCAATTGATACGATATTCCCGTGCTTGCATTTCCTATCATGATTTTCTTGATAGAGGTTTGCTGCTCACAAGGAAGCTATTAAACCAAGAGTTCCAAATGGTGAAGTTGAAATCATCCCTTCGTAAATTTTACGGACGCCATCACGAGTTGGTTGACCGTTATGGAATAACCGTTTCACAAATGATATCGGATATGTTCCTTACGTCGTAACTACAATCCCCTTCCCTTTCATGAATATGACCTACCGAATTAGACTATTTACCGGATTTGTAATCACATAAGCAACACGACGGGTGCCACATGTGGAGCAGGATTAGCCAATGTTTACATTAGATGTACACATAAAGTGAACTTTCATTGATCGCAGACATAGTTTAAATCGCCACATAAAATATGTCTCAGCTACAACAACAAATAACCAGCTTTATTACAACCGCTAAAGTCGATAAACTGTCAGCCAAAAACACAAATAATGCTGAGGAATCAGCATTTACAGAGAAAAATGGAGATAAACAAAATATCATAAATCCAGCAAAACGTCTCCACTCTTGTCTCTCTAGTTCTTCGGACCATAGTATTTGTATTGAAAACGAACTTGATGAAATAAAGCAGTCCCTGAAAAATGTGCCGAAAAAATCTGACCTTACAGAGATAGTGACCGAGATATTTAAATCATTATCCGAAAACTTGAAAAAACAAATTAAAAAAGAGATTATGTCTGAAGTCAAGTCAGAAGTCGAGAAATTAAAAACAAATTATGATTCGAAAATATCCCACCTACATGACAAATTAAACACTATTGAGTTTGAAAATGGGAATCTCCTTGAAAAAAATGCTAGTCTGCATTCTGATCTTAGGAAAATGAGGGAAGTCGTTGATGAAAACAACAAGAAAGCCACTGAAAGTGTTCGGCTTGGTAACTGGAATGAGCAATACTCACGTAAGAAAAATGTGAAAATATACCACTTACCAGAAAATCGAAATGAAGACCTACCACATTCTCTTCTTAATGAACTAAAGAACCAAGTCAAATTAGACATCAACCCGTCAGAAGTTGTTGCAATGCATAGAATACCAGGGAAAGAAGGGAATCCAAGACCAGTTCTTATTAAATTTTTAAGAATGGATACCAAAATTTCACTTCTGCGTAAAAAGAAGGCTATAAACGAAGCACTCAAAGTTAGAATTGGTGATGATATAACAAAACTCAACCAGGGTCTCCTAAATAGATTGTATCAACATGACAATGTTATCAGTTCATGGTATTTTAATGGTCATGTATATGGATCAGACGAGGAAGGAACTAGACATCGGTTTGAAATATTTGACGACATAAACAAAAAACTGAAAAAATAAAATGTGTGTATAAAATCACTTGAACATGCTTTTCAAATTTGTTTGATATTGTCAAGTACCATATGTATTTTTATATAATTCCTGTTCATCTATAATTATTTTGTTGTCTACAACACCAACTTGAACCTTGGGATGAGATTTGTCTCTTTGTCTCTTATACCAATCAACTATTTTTATTTTGTAACTATTTTCCGGAAAATATACGTTTCCTACGTATTTGGTTTAATTTTGAAAATACTCATATTTCCATATTTCCGGTTAGCTGTAAACATACAAATTTAATTATTTACTTCCAGAGTTAACTCGTTTTTACACATGAGATTTACACTCAAGCAACTGGATAATGGTTGCAATTGTGAAGGATGTTACATACATCAATATCCCTCAATATACAGTATTACCATAATCTATAACATAGATAATCCTAATCATTTGACAAATTGTGTTTCTCACTTCTGTCTGCACTCGTAAATTGAAAATTAAGTCAAGCCTGTAAACTTCTGTCAAGCATATTCTATAGATTAGTCTAGTCAATTTTACTGCGGCTCATTCAACTTTTGTCTGAAATTCAGGCCAAGTGTTATCCTACTTTTGCTTATTTATTTTGCCTTTGTTTTGTTTTCTACATTTCACATTATAATTACTGCCATACATCTTTGTAATTCAAATTCACAGATTATTGCATGATCACAGACCTTGCTCATTTTTTCAATAGTATTACAGTATCACAAGATAAGTGATATCTGATATCATCAACATCTGTTATTTATTAATGTTTCCCTTTTGTATATATGTTCTGTACATGTATGTTTTGTTTTGTACTTTATCTCGTCTATGTTTGAGTGTCCTGTTAATTAATGTATACGTCAGCTTTCGGTTTCAAGGATCTGTCCAAAGTGTACATCATGTGCTTATGTTTCACTATATATTCATTATAAGTTTTGATAGTTTTGACTGATCAATGTTTTCAACATTAATCTGTAAATTTGTAAACTATACTATTATTCATAAAATAATCCTCCCTATAATCATAAAAAATGTTTTTGTCCTCAGTAGTATAATACAGTTTTTATTACTGGTTGCTGGAATTGAGCAAAATCCAGGTCCAGATCAGAGTAACAAAAAGAATTTGAAAATAGTACACAATAATGTGTGTAGTTTACTTCCTAAGTTAGATCTCATTAACAATGAACTACACGATTATGACATTATTTGTATATCAGAATCTCATCTTGACAAGTCAATTACTGATGACCAAATTAAATTAAATGGGTTTCATAAACCTATTAGGTTAGATAGAAATAGACATGGTGGAGGTGTGACCATTTATATAAAAAATAGCTTACATTTTATTGTACGGAATGACATATCTGTAAGTAATCTTGAATTACTTTGGGTTGAAGTGAGGAATTGTAGTAATGAAAAATTTTTAGTTGGTGTTTTATTCCGTCCTCCTAACTCAAATTCTAATTTATGGGACTTATTTAGTGAGTCAGTAGATAAAGCACTTGATTGTAATTTGCCAATTTTCCTTTGTGGTGATTTCAATTGTGATATGATGTCAAACTCAAGTAACTCTTTTAAAAAGTTACTTAACCGGTTAAACTTGGAAAATGTTGTTTGGGAGTCTACCAACTTTACAACCCAAACTGGAACTTGTATTGATTTATTTGTGACTAATCGCAAAAACTTAATTAAATCCGTGACTCTACTTACACCGATATGCAGTTCTCATTCTCCTGTTTCAGTCGAAATTTCATTTAAAACTTTTAAACAACACTCGTTTAAAAGACAAATTCGAGATTTTAAGCGTGCAGATTATGAAGGTCTTAAAAACCAGTTGAATGATACTGACTGGGATGATGTTGTTTTTAATTCAAATAATATAAATGATGTTTATATGAACTTTGTCAAAACATTCGAAAGTACTGTCAATAGATACATACCTACTAAAACTATTACAGTTAGACCAAATGATAAACCATTTATGAACAACTTGATTAGAAACAAGATAAGACATCGTAATAGAATTCACCACAAAGCGAAAACTTCAAATAATCCAGATCACTGGAAAAAATTTAGAGAAATTCGTAATGAAATTATCAGTTTAGTTAGAAAGGCAAAGGATGATTATAAGTGCAAACTGACATCACAACTTATTGACAAAAATATTCCTCCTGGTAAATGGTGGTGCATTGCCAAGTCTGTTTCAAATTTTACTAAAAACAGAGATTCCCCCCCTTTTTTGGAACATGATGGCCAAATTTTTATTCATCCATTGGACAAATCAGAGATCCTGAACAATCATTTTGCTGATATAGCTAATATTGATATAGAACCAGAAATTCCTGATAATAATGAGCCTCCTCCATGTCATTTAAACAAATTTGTCATCACTGAGAAAGAAATTTTAGACCAGTTAAAAATTTTGAATGTTAATAAACCAGCTGGACCTGATAGTATCAGTCCTAGAATTTTAAAAGAGGTTGCTAGCTTTATTTCTAAACCATTAACTAAGTTATTTAATATGTCTCTATCAGTTAAACAGGTTCCACTGTTATGGAAAATTGCACATGTTAATCCTATTTTTAAAGGGAAAGGTAGCCCACATTCAGCTCTAAACTATCGTCCAATATCTGTTACTAGTATTGTTTGTAAGATTATGGAAAAAGTTTTATTTAAACATTTGTATAATTATATGAGGAGTAATAACCTTTTGTCAAAGTTTCAATCTGGATTCCAACCAGGTGATTCTACTGTTAATCAGTTAATTGAAATATATCATAAAATTATTAGTAATATGGATAGTGGTAGGGATGTAAGGTTTGTATTTTGTGATGTATCTAGAGCTTTCGATAAAGTTTGGCATAAAGGACTTTTATTTAAACTTAAACAATCTGGCTTAAATGACCAGCTTTTATCTTGGATAGAAAGTTATCTTTCGGATCGTCAACAAAAGGTAGTTTCAGAAGGCTTTTCGTCAACTCTAAGAAGTATACATGCAGGTGTCCCCCAGGGATCAGTTTTGGGACCCTTTCTGTTTCTTATTTATATAAATGATATAGTAAATGACATTGCTAATGATATTAGACTTTTTGCAGATGACACCTCTTTATTTGTCATAGTAGATGATGATCATGCTGTAGCGGCTGCTTCTTTGACTGATGACTTGGATGTTATCTCAAATTGGGCAAAATCATGGGCTGTTCAATTTAATTCTAAGAAAACTAAAAATATTGTATTTACTAGAAAGGAAAGGGAGCATCCACCTGTATTTTTTGGGATAAATGGTGAAGAGGTTGAGAAAATAAATATTCACTGTCATCTTGGGATAACATTTCAGTCATCAGCTTCATGGCACACGCATATTGATATTATTTATAAAAAAGCATGCTCTCGTCTTTCTGTGCTTCGTCAAGTTAAACACTTATTAGATAGGAGTTCACTTATACGTATTTATTATGCTTTTATTAGACCTATATTAGAATATGGTGATGTTATTTGGGGCAATTGCTCCCAGCATGAGACTGAGCTTCTTGAAAATATTCAGATAGAAGCTGCTAGAATTATTACAGGATTACGACGAAATTCCTCCAGACAAAAACTTTATATTGAATTAGGTTTAGAAACTCTGGAGAATAGACGTAATAAACATAAGCTTATACTATTCTACAAAATATTAAATGGGATGACACCTGCATACTTATATGAGTTAGTTCAGCCATATCTTCCCAGACAAACCCCTTATACTTTGAGGAATGAAAATAACACTTTTCACCCGCCTCTTGCTAGAACTAGCTCTTATTTTAATAGTTTCGTTCCTTCCACTATAAGACTTTGGAATAGTCTTCCTTTGAGTTTACAAAAATCACCAAGTTTGGGTATATTTAGAAGTGGACTAGATAAGTTTTATAGGACTGATGATATATTTAAACCTTTCAACTATGGGATAAGGAAACTAAATATAAGTCATTGTCAACTCAGAAATAATGCTAGCAACCTTAAATCTCATTTGTTTAATCAGTTCTTATCCGAGAACACTTTTTGCACAAACTGTAACCAACCTGTTGAGGATAACCAACATTTCTTTTTTATTTGCCCTAAGTATAATGATGTAAGACAGATCCTTCTTGATTCCATTTACTCCATTGTTGATAATGTTGACATAAATATTGAATTACTACTTTTTGGAAACAGATTATTTTCATATAATATGAATATTGCTATTTTTAAATCTGTTCAGAAATATATCAGTGACACTCAACGTTTTGTTTGAAACTTACTTTAATTTTTGTTTCATCTATTTTTATTTTTTATTTTTTTTCTACACTCCAACATTAATTCATTTATTCCACTAAGCAAGCTTAGTGTCTCTTTCAAGCCATATATATATTTCTAATGACTTATAAAGGATATTTGCATGTTTCAAGGTACTTTAAATAACTGATGATTAATTGCCTATATATTTAAATATATTTTGCATTTAGTAAGAAACACTGTTAACATATATTTGCTCGTGTGTGCTCACAAGTAGCATGCATGTTCCACTATATTGCATTATTTTAAATACAGTTGTTGTGATTGAATTATACCTTGTACATGTAATATGGAGAGAGCTTTTATAGGCTGTGCCTGTTGCTCAATCCTTTTCATATCTTAATGAATAAAATATGTTTAAAATCAAATGTGGAGCAGGATCTGCTTACCCTTCCGGAGCACCTGAGATCACCCCTAGTTTTTGGTGGGGTTCGTGTTGTTTATTCTTTAGTTTTCTATGTTGTGTCGTGTGTACTATTGTTTTTCTGTTTGTCTTTTTCATTTTTAGCCATGGCGTTGTCAGTTTGTTTTGGATTTATTAGTTTGACTGTCCCTTTGGTATCTTTCGTCCCTCTTTTGTAAATCAAGCACCTTGATAACTTCAATTTCTTTCTAAGTTAAGATTGATGAAATGATTGTGTTAAGTGTAACAATCCAATGATTTGATAGTATTGCAAGAGGAAGGAGACTAATATTATATCTTCCCTAACAGATTGCTGTAATGTGTTAGTATCCACATCTGAATTACATCATTCCTTTAGTAGGTAGTTCAACAATAATTCTGATGTCACTTTGGTTACTGATAACATTGATGTTACTAGTTTGGGAAGAGGTTAAGTAAACACTTAGAAGATCCAGCAATGTAACATAGTGTGTATAAACACATACGATATTTAGATATCCAGTACAGTGAAGAAATATCATGTTCTTTGTTTTTGGTTGAAATTCCAAAGAAACGTAAAACAAAATTCCATAATAGTATATTAACAGTTCAAGATATAAAACAAACAGTGGATATAATCAGTAAACGATAACTGTGATTGCTCAACATAATGCTTTGTCAATGACTGCGAGCTTCAACTGTTGAATTGACAGCAACCATCATCCATATCAAAGGTAGCTTTATATTTTATATTGTATTAAACCGAATTTCAGACGGTTTTTTATACATCCCATTGGTGCTATATATTCATATTTTTGATTGCAATTATTGATACCTACATAATCTTACATTTCTATAAAAACAAATCTATTGTGTTAGTTGCTGTCATTGTTCTGTCCCCTTTCGATCATTGTCATCTTATTTCTTTCTTTCTTTCTTCTGTTTTTCTTTTTTTCCATTTGTATTATCATTTAGGTTATACTAATAATTAGTGTTATTAATAGAAGTATACTTATTTGGTTAAATGGTCAAAAAATGTATGAACATTGTTTCATTGTCCAAGCTGTAAAAATTGACACTTTCTTTTTTTGAATATATGAAATTTTCTTTAGTTTTAACAAACGGTTTATAGTGAAGACAAGTGGAGAAATACTTGCAGATGTTTTATATATAGAATGTTGGATTCACATCTTTCTATTAAATAAGGCTTACATTTGTGATCGTCACAAAAGTAGGAAATGACTTGTGTATGATTTGAGAAATATTCCGTATGTCAAACTTATTTATCATATGCAAATCACCTCGTCTCACCATGATAATTGCGATTGACAAAAAAGTTGTTTTGACATCGAACTCAAGAAGTCAGGCCAATGTTGGCCAAACGAGATAATGACACAAGGTTATGGCAATCAATGTTTCACAATGTTGTTTTATGCATGAATTGCAAATTATTTAAGAACTGGTGCTGTGTTATTCAATCTGATCGTGATATAAGACTGTTTATTGGCAGGGAAGAAAGGGATTTGATGCTTTGAATGGTTTAACAAAAGTTTCCAGATTTTTATTGTTCAACGTATAATCAAAAACTATTTTAATAAATGTCGTAATATAGCTCAATTGAAATAAAACTATATGATTATATGATATGTAGAAGTTACATAAGAAATATAGCAAGAATTTGGGTAATTAAATAAACTAAACTGTACCGTGATTATGAAATGACAAAATGTGTAGTTTTGTCGTATAACCGATGTACAGTAACAACACACCATTAAAAGTAATGGTTATTCATTCGCACGCATCAGGTGTCGCGTATAAACCGAAATCGATGTAAATGTTATTTTTATCCAGGTGTTCACTGGATGGGGCCCGCAGACGATAAATAGATTTAACAGACCAAACTGTTTAACAGATTTCTTAAAATGACCTTTTTTAAATTCAAACTGAAAGCAAAATATTATGATTTACTCCTTTGAAAGTAAATGATTACAGTTTTGCATCAACAAAAGGCTCACTTCCGGATCAAAAGTCATCTTTTATATGACACCAATAATCATTAATATCGTCGTAAGTTAAATTTGTTAGGTTCAGATCACATGCACTTTCGGGTAGAAATAAAACTGATTATATTCGTTTCTGTGTGTGTTGTATGTCGTTTGGTTGTTTTTTTTTTTTTTTGTTGCACTTGAGTGTGTCTATTATTTCGTTGTTTTCATCTTATAGTTCCCTCGGTTTAATTTTGTAACTCAAATTTGTTTTCCCTCAATCGATTTATGACTTTTGAACAGCGGTATACTATTGTTGCCTTCATACATGTATTCTGTAAATGACAGAGAAAACAATGGCAAGTATTTTTTAAATCACTTAAATAAGCCGTGTTTACTTGAGGACAGCAAAATAGGAACATCAATCCATACATATTTTGGATACGTCTCTCTAGAATCATCTACATCGGACACGCTCGAGTCAAAAGCATAAGCCCCGAAATACTATATTTAAATTAAATTATTTTCTTGTAGTTTATAGATCTTTATACCAGCTATTAATATCATGTCTTCTTTCAAGTCTTCTTTTATATTTTTTATCATATAATCTGGTCTAAATATCTGCAATTTAATCACGACAAAGGTCGTCTGATAAATGACCTTTCTTCGTGATATAGGCTACAAATATATTTGTGTTGTTGAATACCTTGTTTTGTAACTGGTTTGAATTAAGAAGGTTATAATGATCGTCTCCGTACTTTTTAAACCAATCAGAAACTATTTTACAAAACAAACGCCTTTAAGTTTGCTCTCTTGCTGATGTATAATTATTCACTATATTTCTGGTAAATTTTTCATATACTAAAAACAAACAATTAATCTGTCAACTTGAACTTTTTGTTAGAATGCCATATCGACGCAATTAACATATTTTGATAGCTGAATAAGAACAACAGTACTAGTTTGTAAGACTTCCCGCGTTTCTCATGAACCAATTGTTTCCCTTTAGAATCGACAAAACAATTAAACATAGTCCCATTTGCATGAAAAGTGAAATTTTCAAAGTCGTTTTTCTTGTTTCAATCAATGCCACTCATTCGTGAAAGATCGAATATTCCTTCACCACAGTTTTAAGATTTGGATATCAATATATATAGCACAAAAGAAACGTATTTCCTACTGTGTTAATTGCTAATAAAATGTTTCCGAACATTGCAAATATTGACAGAATTTGAGAAATAATATCCTGAACTACCTTTTTATTATTTATTCACAACAAATTGATCAGATGTCTTTTCATGCATATTTTGATTAGCGGCGTACTTGACGGATATGGTATCGTGGGGTGACAACCAATTTCCATTAAGACGAATCAGACATTGTATTACGAAAAGAAATTAAAACTGCAAACGTAGAAAATAACAATAATTACCTTAGTGGTATTATAATCTAATCTGTGAAATATCTCATAAGAACTTTCTTATGGTTTGAAATTAAATTGTAACTTGTATTGTTAAATATTATATACAAACACTTCTTTACTGTGGACATATAATGAACTTCAATATTAGCAGTATAATAAGAAATTTCATAAATCACCTTTTTAACCTTTTCAATGTTTTGCTATAAAACAGCAATTCATGAATCCGGAAATTAAATGGACATTAATCTAGGTGTAAATAACTCTATAATACATAACTCAATTCACTCAAAACTATCAGATGTCGCTCAAGTTACTTTATTTACAGTAAAATAATTGTACGTACGTCAGAAGAAATTTCTCAAATTTACCCAGGTGGTTCAAATGGACGATATCCTAACTATACACTGTCAGGTGTTTCCTTAAAGTGAGTCGGATTGGTTGTTATCTAGATATGACTTTAATATTGGTCTATATATGTAATCGTTTTAACTATCTAGATATGACTTTAATATTGGTCTATATATGTAATCGTTTTAACTGAGCTACTGCTTTACAATTTATCCTTTTTGACAAAACGGTAGCTGAACGTATTATGACTGACATGTTTCTATTCTAAATAGTTACCAAAGGTACCAGGCTTATAATTTGATACGCCAGATGTGCATTTCGTGTAATTTGTTAAGGGGAACTAAACACTTTTAATCTTATGCCTACATCAAAGTAAAATAACAAGAACCCAGAACTTCAAGGAAAATTCAAAACGAAAATTCAAAATCCAAAACACACCAAACGAATGGATAACAACTGCATTTTAAAAAGAAAATTCCTTATCGAGGCTTCATAGTCTATCGGTTATCCTGTGTTCTCAAAAGTCCTATAGCAATTCAAAATTAAATTACATTTGGGTCATGTAATAAGTCGTAGAATTCGGATTCAGCATTAAAATGGCGAGCATAAACAACACAAATAAAAAAAACAAAGGAAGGCAATATCACTGGAACATATTACAGATTAGAAAATACAGACTTACAAATAAGCATGTAGCGACCATTGCCTTACACTCCCCCATCAATTTGTTTAATTATAATACATGCAAATTATGTAACGCAAATCCTAAATTTGATGCAACTTACTCAAAATGTGTTTTGCTTTATTTATTTTTTTACGTACATAATTCATAATGGTAAGTTAGTACGCAGCATACAATTCAAATCACTCGTTTTAAATCCACTGAACATTCAATGCCATGTGCTCTGAACTAGTTACTAGTAGTTGAAATTGTATCAAAAGGAGCCTGCTTATATAAGTTAGAAATAGCAGGTTATTGAATACCAATGTTTAACTTTGTTATAGAAACATGATTATAAAAAAGCAATATACTAATGTAATTGATTATACATAGAGACGACCGTTCGAATGAGTAGGATGTTTGAATACGCAGTAGTGTCAACGCTTTCTGTACTTTGAAGAATCCTTTAAACACCTTTTTGAGAGGTTCATTGGTACGAGAAAAAAAATGTCACGACTAGACGTGACCAACTACAATCAAAGAAATTACCGATATCAAATGAAACGACCAAATTTGATGAAAGAAGATTTAGAATTCACATAATTCAACCAGCTATAATCATAGAAAAAACAACATTTTATGAATTCTGGAAGGTTTTTCTGGATTCACCTTAATGCTTTAAGCTGGAAACCGAATAATAGAAAGCTTTTCAGATTCAGATACAATGTATCACATGATAAGACCAACTATGATCATAGAATGCTTCAGATATCATATATACGACCAGTTTTGAAATAAGAAACTTAAGAAAACTAATGATATGTACAGCGATCATCATAGAAGCTTCAAATATCACACGATACGACGAAACGTAATACTCACAGTCATGATAAGACAAGTTTTAATCAAAGAAACTTCAGATATATGATGTGACCAACTATGAATGATATAAGAAGCTTCAAAAATTACTTGATGCGACCAACTATGATCATAGAAAATTTAGATATCACATAAGACCAAATATCATTATGAAAGCTTCAAAATTCACAAAAACACTGAACTCCAAGGAAAATTCAAAACGGAAAGTCCATTATCAAATGGCAAAATCAAAAGCTCAAACACATCAAACGAATACGAACTATCATATTCCTGACTTGGTACAAGATTTTTTTCATGTAGAAAATGGTGGATTGAATCTGGTTTTATATCTAGCTAAACTGTTCACTTGTATGACAGTCGCATCAAATTCCATTATATTGACAACGATACGTGAACAAAACAAACATATATAATAGGTAAAAATGTCAAAAATACAGCAGTCAACATTGTTTTATAAACTTAATCACTAAAAATCAACACAAATATGTAACAAAGAAGCACAAAATGGCATTAGACCAAACATATTAGCAAATCTTTTTGGACACGAATCCACAAATTTACCATAGTACTATAACAAAATAACGGGATGCAAGTACAGAGCCACGTCATATCTAAGCTTCAGATATGACATGATCCTACTAACTATAATTCAATAAAACTTCAGAGATCACACGAGATATCTAATTTTGTTCATATAAACTGCATACATATATAGAATAGTAGCATTTTTATGCCCCACCTACGATAGTAGAGGAGCATTATGTTTTCTGGTCTGTGGGTCCGTTCGTTCGTTCGTCCATTCTCGTCTGTCCGTTCTTCCCGCTTCAGGTTAAAGTTTTTGGTGAAGGTAGTTTTTGATGAAGTTGAAGTCCAATCAACCTGAAACTTAGTACACATGTTCCCTATGATATGATCTTTCTAATTTTAATGCCCAATTAGAGTTTTTACCCCCATTTCACGGTCCACTGAACATAGAACATAGTGCGAGTGGGGCATCCGTGTACTTGGGACACATTCTTGTTGTTTATGATACTGACTTTATCAGGAAGAATACCAAGCGAACCCGCTAGGGCCAGCTGATATGCGAGCTGATGAAGTCAGTATAAAAAAAGTCAGAAATGCCATTATACTGTTTATCGGCAATTTGTCATAACTGGTTTTTTTTATGTTGACATTATGAAGTAAAATGAAAGAGTTAGTACAACTACTTTTTGTGTACAAAACGTTGGGACAGTTGTTCAGTTGTATGAATGAAGTTGCGTGCATTTCATTAATAAATAAAAGCGGATGGACTTGAGTACGCGTTACTGCATAGATACATGACATTGTCTAATATTTTTGGGCATGAAGACTTGTAGTGATGTTTAAGAGATTGGTAGTAAGATAAAAAGGAAAAAGTACAAATTGGCGATAAATCAATTTATCATATACTTATAGAAAATAATGGTATAATTGTACCCCATGATAAAACTTATTTTTACATATATTTATTCATTATATAGGAAGATTGCCTTAGCCGTGTGATATGACTTTTGTTATCAACTGCTTCCGATTAATATCAACTGCTTCCGTTTCATATCAACTGCTTCCAGTTATTATCGCATGTTTTGCTGTCACGTTATCGGATGACATTACGACGTCATTCGGCAAATTCCGGAAAATATACCTCACTGGTACGTTTGTTTAAAACATAACAAAAGTTGGATTAAAAAACAAATTAAGAATCAGGAAAATATATTATAAAAAAAGCATTTTTTCAAAGTTTTAAAAATAGTTTTTGCCTGTATGTCTTCTGATGAAGTAAATGATAAAAAGAACATAACATGTCATCTTTCATATCACACCCCTTATCAGCCTATGATCAAAATCATCCCTCGAGCCTGTCGGCTCTCGGGCTGATATCATAGCCTAGAGCTGATAAGGGGTCTGATATGAAAAATGCCATGTTATAATCTATATATATCACAAATGACGTTTTGAAAAAAAAACCAGTTTTATTACAAAATGTGGTGGGATCCAGTTTTCCGCACACTCCCTTTACACACATTGAAACTCGCATACATAGTAAACACATACGCACAGTTTTTTTCAAGAGTCTGATGAAAAATAAAAGATGTGGAATTGCGTCAATTAAACCATGTTTACAATACGTATATAATATAATTTAAAAGACCTCTAGATGTTTGAGCATAGTCTCACATACCATATGTCACAATCATCGTGGCAAGCTGTGAAAAATTATTAAATAGAATTAAGAATGGAAAGGGGAATTGTGTCAAAGAGACAACAACCCGACTAAAGAGTAAAAAAGCCGAAAACCATCAATTGGTTTTCAACGCGGCGAGAAAATCTCGCACCCGCAGGCGGGCTTCAGCTGACTCCTAAACAAAAATGTGTACTATTTAAGTGAAAATGAACGTCATACCAGACTCCTGAAGAAACAATCAAAAAGTTATGCCAAGCAATGATATAGGAACTGATCATTATATGATATGGTTTTGCAAAAGTTACAGACTTATTATGATGTAAGTAATCAAAAACGTTGATCATTACTTGCAATTTTATTTAATAAGTTATGTAAATGTTGAAAATTCTAAAATTTCAAAGACTGGTGAAAGATACCAAAGGGACATTCGATTAGACCATGTAGACTGAGCAACATCAAATCCAATACTTTTATCGAAACTTAGTTCCAATAATAGACCACTTTCGAGTTCATCCGTCACCGGAAAAAACTCGTCAATTATACGCGCTTTTATCACCGTCATTTGTGCGTTTTGGGGCGTCGTCACTTCCCTTCCAATGTTGAGCGAGTGGTTGGAAAACTATAATTCTATATTATACGAATTATTCGGCAAATTGAATTCTCAAAATTGACAATCAACACTGCTGTCATTAGGGAATTGTCAGTAAGTACCTACAGAGCAACCATTATTTCTAGTTTATCCTGCACAAAGACGATCACTAAGACGCTTGATGAACGTAAATAGTGCAGGGATACAGGCGACCCCCTCTATCTGGTAAATGACGTCATAAAGGCGTGCATAATTGACGAATTTTTGCCGGTGACGGATGAACTCGAAAGTGGTCTATTGGACTATCAACATTTCAAACCCATAATTAACACAAACTAAAAAAATCATTTTACTTTGGTATATATAAATATATATAATAAAAAAACTAAAATTGAACTATGACAGGTCGAAGGAAAACGTGCAAATTATAGTAGATTTCATGGTATTGAGAGTAAACTATTTTGTGTAGTTTTTTTTTTTTAAATAGGAATATTAGAAAACTAGGAATAAATAGCATTCTATGTATAAAAGATACAAAACAAATGATTTTGTCTGCGTTATGATATAAATAAATAGTGGGTGGTTTTGGTAAAAGACACACTTATGCATTCACACGTAGTTTGCTTAGCCATGTATGCTAATTATACAAGTAACATTTCTAAATGTAAAGCCGACTGGCACCATTTTATGTTGCAGATTGTTTCTTTTTTAACTTCTCATCAACTAAAGTTCGACTCAGAAAACTACCTAGGCCGCTGAAAACAGTCTGACGCATTTCAAAAGAAATTAGTGTCTCTTAAAATCAAATTACTAAAACGATCAAATATAGTATTAGATTTCTTTGACAACCCTTATTCTTAATCAAATAGACATTTGAAAAATGATTTTGGACGAAGTATTTATGCTATTGGAATTGATATAGATTCTTATGTAGTAGGTTCGTTTGGTTAATCCGTATTTAATGTCTTCCCTGGAAAGAGAATGAAAACAAATGTGTTTTAGAGCAAATGAAGAGTAAATACATCAGAATCAACATGTTACTTTAGCAAATTACTTCATTGCGCAAAATAGAAGCATCATTCACACATTTCCTATTTCCGAGTCATTTAATTCCGATCTAATGGTATTTGAATATGCTTTTACTCCCGGGCTGCTTCTATAAAGTATATGACGGAGACGCATTCAATGTATTGGAAAATTCTATACACCGATCTCGATAGGCGAATAAATATTCCTATTTTGCTTTTAAAAACAGCAGTTAAATTTAAAAAGTGTTATAAAGTGTAAAAATTTTAAATCTTAAACTACATTTGTGATTTTATAAATACAGTTTAGTTACTAATTCAATATTTGATGTCTCATTATAGTTCAGAATGTAAATGGAATGTATTGCTTGAATTAAATGTGTAAAATTGACAAAATTCTTTGATGTTGAGTCAATTACCATTGGAATATACCTAACTATGATATCTGTGCTAAATAGGTCTTAAAATTAAGTATGTCTAAAACGGTGTGGTTGAGTTAAATATATGTCACTAGACATAAAAATGTACAGGCAGTCGTCCCATATGGCTATCTCCATTCAGTTGAAAAATAAAAAGGTGAACTCTGAATAGTCATCATATGATCTATAAATACACATAATATATATGCTCAGCCACAACAAATCTTTTTTATATCACTTCACGCTTAAATATCCTTTTTCACGTATAAAAACCTTAGCCATATGGTACTGTGATGTATAACTGTTTTTGATATGATTATTCCACAGATCTTGTAATAGCTAATATTTTTTGTAATAATCTTAGAAAAAAGTAATGCCAAGATAAACATACAAAGAATATAACACAACTATACAAGGAAGGGGTTAAGTAATTGTATTTTTTAAGTAACATAATGATTATATAGAAATACGGGATACACAGCTATTTGACATTAAACACAAAAAGTGGTTACTTAAATGACACTTTATAACTTTTGTTCTGAATAAGAGAACAATCTTAAACTAATACTTGGAGCACACACTACGTTAGTCCGAGATTACTCTGACGTCCAACGGCTGTTCTGCCAGACAAGCTGGGGCTGTGGGACGTCAGAGCTCGTCCCATATCAAAAAGTGGATATTTGCCCACCCAAAATAGATGCGCTGCTTCGTCGCTTCTGGTGCCGACTGACGGCCTTGGAATTATATAAATCGGGCATCAATCTGTTCATTTTTCATTTATCTTTTCATTTATGTAAGTTGCACCTACCTGCCAACTTTTATTTTTCCATATTTTAACAGTTTTCACAGAGACCCATCGATTTCTGCATTTTGCCTTTCACTTACAAAGATTATCACGTGACCACGAGAAAACAGTGATGATTTATGCAAATGACCATAATGTAACACCTCGTTCATTTACGATGCAAGTTATCTAAATGTCCGAGAGCTTCCGATTGTTCTCGTGGTCGGAACTAAATGCCTAATACCGATCTCCTGTAAAGGAGGTGAAAAATCGTGGTTGGCTACTAAATGTTAAACATCGATCTCCTACAAAATTTGCATATTTGAGTCTCGAGGCCACGAACTCTCTCGTAACTTGACGTCCATTTGAAAGTGGAAGTCAAAATGCAGAAATCGATGGCCATGGGTCTCTGTGAAAACTGTTAAAATATGGAAAAATAAAAGTTGCCAGGTAGGTGAAACTTACATAAATGAAAAGATAAATGAAAAATGAACAGATTGATGCCCGATTTATATAATTCCAAGGCCGTCAGTCGGCACCAGAAGCGACGAAGCAGCGCATCTATTTTGGGTGGGCAAATATCCACTTTTTGATATGGGACGAGCTCTGACGTCCCACGGCCCCAGCTTGTCTGGCAAAACAGCCGTTGGACGTCAGAGTAATCTCGGACTAACACTACGTGCTCGAAACACCAAAATGAGTCTGAGGACGATACATTTTCTGACTTGCATACTGCGACCTATAATGGCGTAGTTGAATTTATCTGATTCATGGTGTTGCATGCGAACATAAATTAAGTTATAACTAAAGCTCTTACATGGATCTCGCCCTCACGGCACGACTTTCTAAATAACGAAGAAAAGTGGGATAATTAGTTCTAATTTTATAAATTTCCTGTTACAAAACTTTGAATTTTTCGAAAAACTAAGGATTTTCTTATCCCAGGAATAGATTACCTCAGCCGTATTTGGCACAACTTTTTGGAATTTTGGGTCCTCAATGCTCATCAACTTTGTACTTGTTTGGCTTTACAACTATTTTGATCTGAGCGTCACTGATGATCAAAATTGGTGTTTGTCAAACTGCTATGTAACCAGTGTAATTTTTCTGATAAAATGGTTAACCAGATATAGAGTATTATTATTGGTGTTTTAACGCCAATTTTAAGCACCACATTTAGGCTATTTCGTGGCGGCCAGTTTTTATTGGTGGAGGAAGCCAGAGTGCCCGGAGAAATCTACAGACCTTCGATAGGAAAACTGACAATCCTAGTCAATTAAGACTGGAGTCGAGTGCACCCGTCCAAGCGGGGTTCGAACTCACAACCTCAAATTTAAATTTAAAATGATAGAAAATGGTTACAAAATGCTACAATATTCCATTTATCGAACTGCGAAAGGAACACATATTTTTCAAATAAAATATTTTCATCAGAAGTTTTAACTATCCGTACTGCTGAAAAGGCATTTATATTAGCTTTGAAAAAAAGCTTGTCAAACCTCTGACAAAATATTTTTTGAGTTAATATTTTCAGAATGTCTTGAATTTAAAGTAATTTAAAACTCATTTGCCATTTCACTAATTTTTAAAGAGAATATGAATTAATAATATAGTTAGTTGCGGAGGTCATACAAGCATATCTGAACAGATTTTACTTTTACATCATATGGGAAACTTCACTGACCAGTGTGTTTAGAGACGACTCTTATTAAATTGCTGGATTGACATTCAACACAAATGCTCTAAAGCCAATGTTGTATAAGTGCATGTGTGCGTGAGGAGCAAAATGACCAGTAGGAACCATGACATGTAAGTTCCTTTAGCAAACAGTTAATTAATAGCAATGTGACGCATTGAACAGAAATTAGGTCAATATTTACTCCGCGTGGTTAGTTGCAGGAAGAACGAAGAATATAAGAGCATGCATGAAAACAATATATAAAGTATCAACTTGATTTAATCCGGCACGAAGACAATTGGAGGGCTCTGTAAACCTCGCCCTTCGTCAGTGTCAAAGTCTCGTACAAACAAGGTTGATATTTGTCTGACGTTAACCTTTTATTGTATATTGTTTATTTTTCTATATAAATTCAGAAGATGTGTAATGGTTGCCAATGGGACAATAATATTTATGATAAGCGGTACCAATTTTTCTGCACCAGATGCGTATTTCGACAGTGATAACTCTCCAACAGAGACCAAACGGCATAAAAGTTAACAATACGACCTGCAATAATCAGCAAAAACCCATACAGCATAGTCAGTTATAAAAGCCCCCGAAATAATGACAAATTTAAAACAATTCAAACAAGCCTAACTAACGGCCTCATTCGTGTACAAAACCATGAACGAAAAAGAAAAACGATGTGTACAGGTTCAAACTACAACCACTGAATTACAGACTCCTGACTTAAGACAGGCACATACATAATGTTTGCTTGTACAAAATGTATTGTTTACAAAATTTCGCAGATAGCATGTTAAAATATAGCTCTGGTATTTTATATTGAAATAAATTATGGTATTGGAGTGTCTGGCAATTGTGGTCAGCCAATCAAAATGTAGGATTCAAATATAACATATATGTAATTTAAAATTAAATTATTAAATAATTATTGGATGTCTGCATTGGGTATTGCTGTAAAATTAAAATTATCTACCGGAAAATTGCATTCTTTAGGTTTTGAACGATTTGAGAAATTGCACTAGATACATGATTTATTCAGAGGTCCGTGTGGGAAGTAAATGTTTTCAAAAGTGTTTCTAGTTTTCAAAAATTAATAAATCAATGCACAGATCATTTCGCACAAACACTTGTAGTGTATTTTATGGTCACTTCATTTTTCCATTTATCATGATCTGCTAAACTGTTTAATCGTGAAAACAACAACTTTTCTTCATTGATTCTGATTTATAGTCTTTTATTTTATTAAACCTTTTGTTTTGGTTTAACTGGTATTACGCCTTAGTTCCCTTTTCGCCTACTTTATACAGTAAAAACTAAATGAGACCAAACCAAATAAAAATGTATAAATTTAATATAGAAAAAGAATGAACTTATTTTAGAAAAACATTACCTTTAGGTATTTGAAAACTTTCGAGTATTTATATAAATTATGTGTAGGAAGAGGTTTCGAAAATTATTTCTAGCTCACTAGGATGGAAATTTTAAAAAGCTATTATTATATTAAATACGATGATAGCTTTTTAATCTGAGGTTCAAAAAGAGAAGAAGATTAAAGAGGCTTCGGATGTTGGCAGTAATGTGTAGATTTTAGTGAACACTACATTTAAATGATCGATTGTTGGTTGCTTAACGTCCGGTGGATAATATTTAATGCATGTTCAGGACAATATTTTATTTAAAGGACATTTTTTATCTATTTTGACCGAGTAATGCACAACACATGATTCAGATACTAGCACAGTACAATAACTTATACTAATTGATTTCTTAAATGACCAACTACAATTAATAAAACAAGAAATGTGACAATGATTTACTAACCACACAAACCAATAACTTTCATAAGGGGAGGCGGATACGATGTTGTAAAAATAAGTATACATGAAAATAGTTAGGAAATCAAATTTAGTGAATTTACAATTCAAGGGGTATCTATTTATATTTAAAACAAATCATTAAAACATTATTCTTAGTCAAAATGTAGGAAAACTAATTCAGATGGAGAAAATAAATCACCGAAATTCAACTGACAACAGATTGATGTAAATGAATATTTAAAACAAATTATGGAGAATTTTTTAGATATTTCCCTGGAATCTTTATTTTTTTCGTTTGTATATATAAACAAAATCAATTTACTTTGATGAAATATTGTAAAAAATATTAACATTATCGACGTTTTACTTTTCTTTTATAGAATGAATATCACTGCATAACGTCATTAAAAGACTTTAGTAGACTACGTGATATTTTTTCGGAATAAATAATGAAACTTTTAGAATGAATTATACCAATACAGAAATTTATTCATTTCAGTGCTTATGTTAACCTATATTACAATTTAGAACGATTCATTTCTTCAGTGAAAAGGTGCCAGGGAGAAATTCTGCATACATCTATAATGTTTTGAAATACATATATTTGCTATTTGAAGACTGATTGGCTTGTTTGTAGTTGCTACATACAGTTATATCGCCTCACTCATATAAAATTCATATAAAAACCACAGTTAACATTGAAAGAAAATAGTCCATCTGTTAAAACACTGTTCAAAACTATATAAGTTATACAATTAAATTCAATATTAAAAATATACAATAGCCTCACCATACACAGATACTATATATTAAACGGGAACTGATGCTTGGTCGGGACATGCACTAAAGCAATGGTATGATGCAGATACATTTTTGAATATATTCAAAATGCTATTTAAAAAATGAAGGTTGGAAAAAAAGACAATCAATAAAGAGACCATCAGTTATACAAAGTGGTTGAAAATTTCTTATAATTTGGCGCTTGACCAGGGGTTGCTATTTGTAATGATTTAAATTATCCTTTTATGTATGGGAACTTAGGTTTTTAAAGGTTAACGTTAAACTACTCTTGAGAACAGTTATTTTCAGTTTTCAGCCATTTAATCCAACTTCTAATATTTAAGGCTGCAAATCATTAAAGAGACTCGTTGGACTCGAGTAAAAAATGCAATTAAATCAAATGAATATATAAGCACATTTTAGTAATTGAATTATCTTTACATTTTTTTTTTTAAATATATTTTCATTTTAATAATACAATCAATTTAAAATCGAAATATTAATTTCTACGATTCTAATGTTTTTATCTGCTGTCATACATTTACTTTTATTCACACAAATGTATGAGGTATTGTGATTTGTTGCATTTAAAATTCAATTCGTTTATATAGTCCCAATACGGATAACTTTAATTGAATTTACAGCTATTTGAAAGTTTGCTTATTTCTCTGCGTGTGGAGTAAAACACAGAATATGAATATAAAGGTGGTCGTTAAATAAATTATGTTTCATTTCAGATCAAATTTATCACATATTATTTTTCTTCTTACTGCATTATAACAGATTTTTTAATTTTCTGTATATTCTTTGATTTAAAAGAGTAATTAAGAACTCTTATAATGAAATTTAAAAAAAAATGTCCTTTATGTGTACAAGAAATATTGTGTATTAATGCTTGTCAAAAAGTTCTTCCATTGCACCAGATTACTACACGCATTACAAAAAAAAAAAAACCATTCCAAAAGGGGCAGCGTTTTATCATCTATAAAGTCTTCAAACCGGATCAAAGGTTAACTTCAAGTTCGAGAAGGTCCTAATCACATTGTTTTAATTCTAGGAATTGTAGAATTAGGAAGTGCGTTGTAGTGTACAAAAACAACAAGTTACAGACAATTAGTCAAGAAATCTAACCACAAAAAAAATAGTAGTCATATGTTTTTTCAATATGTTTTTATGCCAAGAGCAATACATTAAAATTTTTTATATAGATCGGCAGGAGCTTTATTTGAAATGGGAAAAAAACTAGTAGTAATTTTGAAAATCCGAAAATATAACTTTAAGTTTTGTTATAACGAATTGTCACTCTTAATTTTATTTGTTTGCCATTTTGGTCCATTTTATCTTAAAAAGAAATACACCAAAATACAACATTAACAGAGTGTATGATTTTACAATATTGTACAATTGAGTATGAAGTTTATATTTAAACAAAAATGCTTGAACAAAGATCAACAAATTTTAACTAAATTCTTATATGTATTGAAAATAGTGTTTTTATATAAATAAAGAAAAATATTACAATGTTTTTAATTTCCGATTAAGGTGATTAAATATTTTCGGTTTGGTTTATTTTTGTTATTTCTTCAATTACATTAAGCCTTCTGTCAGTATTTTTCTTTAGATGGTTGTTTATGTTTATGGACTGAAATCATGCATTTTATTACGGCATTCAACAAAGTCGCCACTCAAACTCGTCCTATCATTTCTATTGAAACTTTACTTGTAATAGCTTTTCTATTTCCACACCACTAGAATCTATCAAATAATGGGGATTAAATCTGGTCCATTTGAAATCAATTTATCATTTTCTCTTTCATTTGACGTATTAGTATTCGTGATGCGACTAAAAAGAAAGTTATTTTTAAAAGAACATATGATAAACCAATCAGGTTCGTTATTGGACACAAGATTAAGCAGCAGCTTACCAAATTAGGTAATGTTCCTGCCCCTAAACAGATGACTGACGTATAGACCATGTCGGTTTCGCTTACAATAATAAGCTACACGCAGAGGGTGTTATTTCTTGATATGTCAAGTATTTGTATGCCAAATTAAATTTGTTTTCCTGAAGAAGATACTTTATTTCAAGTTTTCTGCTGAATGTGTCAATTGTGTTTGAAATAGTTGCTTGAGAGGCAAACCAAACGCTGTTTGGGTGATCAATAAGTGAAAACAAACATTGAAAGTTTTGGTTTATAAAGTAAACTTTTCACGATGCCACGTCCAGGAAGGAATACTTATAACGACCAGAAGCCACCATACTCGTATATAGCTTTAACAGCAATGGCTATTCAAGGCTCTCAAGAAAAGATGCTGCCTTTGAGTGAAATTTATAAATTTATTATGGATAGATTTCCATTTTACAGACAAAACACACAAAGGTGGCAGAACTCTCTGCGGCATAATTTGTCCTTTAATGACTGCTTTCTTAAAATTCCAAGACGACCTGATCGTCCAGGCAAAGGAAGTTACTGGGCACTGCATCCAATGTGTGGAGACATGTTCGAAAATGGAAGTTTCTTGAGGAGAAGGAAGCGATTCAAGTTTCAACACAGAGGAGGACAAATGGAAGCAATGAAATCTGAAATGGAATCTCAGTATATGCACGACCAAGCACTGATGAGATATATCCAGTCAGGAGGAGGAGGCGGAGGAGTTAGCCCTAGACTACATCCTTACGGACTTCTGACGGGACACGGGAACAGCAATACGTACAAACAACCATTCACTATAGACAATATCATAGCTCCAGATAACAAGAGCAGTAGTAGTACACAAATGACTCAACCCATTATACCAACGCCATTGCCAGCGTTTGCTTCACAGTTTGCCGGAACTTTATCTTGTTCTAACTTACTCTCGCCATACCCGTCTGGGGACTTGTTATCTTCTCTAGCATCTTCTTACAACTTGTCAGCCGAGTATCAAAACATTATAAGGTGCAATCAACGAGCAGGATCTGTGTGTTTACCGATCAAACCGTCGCCAGTGTCTCTACTGAACTCTCACCCCCAGAACATGATGGGGATACCTAGTATGAGATATTCTGAAGCCAAGCTATGTAGGACTCTGGACTCTGATAAAGACTCGTCTGTGATCTCTAGCATTAGTCCTACTGTATCAATAGACTCTCACTGAAACAAACTTTTGTGTGGCACTGTCTCAATGTTTGGCACAGTAAGTGTTATAAATCAAACTCATGTTCATTATTATATCTAAATATGTTGTATGAGAGATTATTTTTATTCATTTAAAAATTGTTGTGCAATGGTTATAATAAATTATATTACTGAAAATGTAAGATTTGTTTATTACATGATTATTTCTTAAAAGAAATATATTTTTTTGTAATTATTTGGCTAGAAATATTTAATAATATATAATATCATACTGGAGGTGTCACCTTATAGTTTTTGAATAGCTTAGTATAATCATTAATAAGACATCTCTTGCTTGACAAAAGTAATCACAAGTAACTAATTATACTTATCCTTCTATTTTTTTTTTATAAAAATGATAACAACAGAAGGTTTATATACTTACTAATAGTCCATTTGAGAGAAAGAAGACATTGTTGTATATTGTGAAATATTTAAATAGTGAAACTATATTTCAATTTAAAGAACTAAGCAATTTTTCGAATTTGACAAATTTTATTGACAAAATTAACTGACTTATCTGCAGCTCCCCATTCTTTGTAAATTTATTATTTTTCAATAAGTTGGCATTAGGCTTCAATTTTATTTTCAGTTAAAGCCCTTTTTGTGTTGGTTTTTATAAGAATGTGAAGATTGTTTGACTTTCCAAACTATTAGTCTCGAGTATTCATGTTGGAGACTCTTTCAAAACCAGTGTGGGTAAGAATGGAACTTGGTATTAAATGGTTTGAAATGTCATTGTTAATCAAAAATAAATTCGAAATTTCGTGGCAATTAACTAAATAGAAGAATCTGTGCTTGTTAGCATAGTACAATAATTGAACATACTGAAACTAAATTTGTTGATTTTTTACAAGTGAAAAAGTTGATGTCTTTTCGAGTTAATGTAAGAAAACAAATAAACGAGGAAGCTTTAACTAACACATACAAAACATTACTCATGTATCTCATTAAGTTTGACATACTAAAAATAATAAAATCATAGTAAACAAAAACAAAATTTGTGATAAATATCTATGATGAGTTTATTTATAAATATTTAAAATATATAAGAATTTAAAGAGCTGCTTTACTTGACTTGCTAAGTGTCAGGAACAAACATTACAAATACATATCTTGCTGATTTTAAAAACAAATCAAAGTCAAATTTCAGTGCTTATCATTATTTAGTTCAGAATATTTCTACACATGTAAATGACTTCTTGATACATCAACCTTATTAAAGAAAAAGCTTGTTGTTCAATGATCAATGTAACTGCAGTTACATATATATTTTTATTTTATTTTCAAAAAGCAATATTACAGATAAAAATAAATTAAAGAGCGAAAACATATTTATCTGTTCAGGGAAACCTTGAGAATGATAACCATTATAATTTAGTTTCTTAAATTGATATATATATATAGCTTCCATGCATGGTCTTTTATGAGACAACTTTCATGTTTTCTTGTTTTAAAAGAAAGTATATTTTATTGTCCATCTATATTCTTGATTTTTTTGGCATATAGTTTAAAGATTAAGGATATATTTTGTGCAAATTGTTTTGATTATTAATTTTCTTTTAAAACCAGCTTCTGATTAATTTAAACATATATTTTTTAAATTATTTCTTCTTTAAATATATCTCAACCTTTCCTGCATCAATAATTGTTATTTTAAAATACATTCCTTTTAGGGTTTTATTTTCTTAGTTTTATTTTAATGTACCCCAAAACTAATATTTTGTTAATTAAACGCTTTTATCAGAATGAATATACGTAGAAATCCTCAAATTCAATGTCAATATTATGTGTCCCTTTCATATAGATTAGACCGTTGGTTTTCCTGTTTGAATGGTTTTACATTACTAATTTTTGGGGCCCTTTATAAATTGTAGCTTTCTGTTCGATGTGAGCCGAGGCTCCGTGTTGATTGACCTATAATGGTTTACTTTTATAAATTGTTACTTGGGTGGAGAGTTGTCTCATTGGCAGTCATGTCACATCTTCCTATATCTATTTACACTTCAATGGGTGAAAGGCAGTATTAAAAAAAATGAGCAGAGAAAATATCATACAGGCTTAGCGTTACAAAGTCAAAATTCAATTGTCACATTTTGTAATACACAAAGCAAACAAAGGTTTATCGCTATAAAACCAGTTTCAACCTACCATTTTTCTACATTTGAAAATGTCTGTACCAAGTCAGGAATATGCGAGTTGTTTTCCATTCGTTTGATGTGTTTCATCATTCGATTTTGCCATTTGATTAGGGACTTTCCGTTTTGAATTTTCCTCGGAGTTCAGTATTTTTGTGATTTTACTTTTTACTGAGAGTCAAATATCCAGGGGGAAAGTACTTGAACGAATCAAAAGGACAGATTATTTTCTTCCATTCGTTCATGTATTGTTCACTAACAGCAGACTTCATGATTATCTGGATAAATAGTTTTTTGGTGAAATTGTGATGATAAGACCGAAACAGGCTCTTTTCTTGGCGTCGTCTAAAACAAATCTGTCCGATTTAACTGAGTATTTTTTACGGGCCTGAGACTATTCAAAAATTTTAAATTTTAATTGACAAAAACTATATTATCATTCCGTATTTTCATAGCTAGACCGGCCATCGGTCCAGAAATTAATGTAATGTTTACAAACACTTTCAATGACAACAATATGTGCGGCAGGCTATTACTGCAGCTCTTGATAACGCATATGAATTATAGAACCAAGAAGAATAAAGAATGGAGTGGGGAAAAATATAAGGAAGGGAGTAATCTTTTTCGACAGTTTTTAGCAGTTACCTCAACGTAAACTTCAAAACAGAAAGCATGAGACACGCGAACAGAACAGATCAACAAAACCAGACGAAAACGACCAGTAAGCACAGAAAACTAAGAGTCTCTATTTTATAAGTTAATTGAACATTACATGAATTCCTATCATTTCACTCAAGTGTATCATACAAGTTTCAAAGGCATTTAAAATACGATTCATTCTATTTAGCTATATGTATAGTTGACAGTAAATACATCTTTTAAACACATAATCATATATTATTTGTTCAACAATCTACTAAAAATAGAATCCATAGAATGTATAAGAGCTGTACATAATCCAATAAAAATATAACTACTGGCAGGTTGTACCGAATTGTTATAAATTTTGTAGCATTTGCTTTTCTATAATAGGTCACTCTTTAAGTAGGACTCCAACATATTTGTAGGTCTATAATTCCAGTTATGAGCTCATTACTAATGTTTTTTCCCCATTTAATATAACATTGAATTGTTTATATTTCCCTGAAATAATACTTTGCATAACACTGTTAACATGATTAGAATTTTACAGTAAATTACACAATTGCATTCGAAAAAAATATTAATGCAGTATTTAGTATGTTATAAAACTAGCGCATAAGCTTCTCTGCAACTAGTTCATATAAGTCGTGGGGTCTGATTCATTTGTTGGCAAGATTAAATGAGAAAACAACAGACCTGGTTATCAAGTGTAAAACAACAGACCTGGTTATCAAGTGTAAATTTTAAACTTTTGGAGAATGGTTTATTAAATGTCCTTTGCTGGATATTCAATAGCCGAAAAAAGAATCTTAAGCATTACAAGAAAATGCCTAACAAACACATCTTGTACTTCTTGCCAATGGAAAACAGCACGATAACTTTCGTTGAACTGTGTCTAACTCAGGTATAGACTACCTTAGCCGTATTTGACAAACATTTAGGAATGTTTGATATACAATGCTCTTCAACTTCGTAGTTTTTTGGGGCTTTTTAACTTTTTTTTATTCGAGCGTCACTGATGAGTCTTTTGGTAGACGAATCGCGCGTCTGGCACAATTATAAATGTTCTATCCTGGTATCCACGATGAATTTATTATAAAAAGTCTAATCATGTCATTGGAGCCTAAGACTAGCAATTGATGTGAATCAATTAACTATATCGTCAGGTTGTCGAGATCTTACATAAATAATATTTACATTTTTGGTAACTATGATAAAATATATACCAATTAAGATCACAAGACGAAGGTTTCTGGAATAACCATCATCGAGCAAGCCGGATACCAAACTTTGGGAATTTAAATTCATATAAAACAATCAAAAGCAAGATAGATTACAAATAAATGCCAAACAAATACTTACAACAGGTATGTCTAGCCAAAGAAAAAAAATATATAAGTCCGATACTGGTTTAACTGTTAGCATAAACAGTTTTTGTAAGCATAAATTGTTTTATGTTGATCAAATACAGAATGTCATTTCAAAATATCCTGCAAAATCTGAAAAAAGTTTGAAACCCTATTTGATTTTAGTACATTTACTCTATCGAATATTGTCGTGATTATGTATACAAATATATATAATCGCTTTAGGTATCTTATTTCTAAAAAAAAAGATAATTAAAAGAGTAGGAGATTGATTGGTTACTTCGTAAATTGGCTACAATTTACTTTGCATATTTCAAGGTCAGGCTTACAACTATCTTGCTACTTACGTCATTTCCTTCAAGGAGAAACACCTAGTATGTGTCAATAAATACACTATCATACTATGTACAGTTTAAATTAACAGTGACACGCACAATGTGTACAGTCGCTTTCAATACACTAATTTTGACTGCAATTTTTTACGCAACGCACTGACCATGCATTCCTCATTTTAAAAATCGAGGATGAAGAAAAGTCAAATTCTAGAAATAAAGTTATTTATACTAATTGATTTAATGGCAGTTACGAGATATCAAATATCTATACAGATTCCCACACAAAGAACAATCATTTATATTGTTAAAACAAATAATATGAAATACAAATGTGATTTATTTAAAATAAATATGTTTAAAGTAAATACAAACAACAAAATAAAAATTATGAATCAGTCCCAATAATTTTTCTCACAAAAATTAATACAAAATGGTTGTAACAAATGAATTTGAGATTTGTTATTTCAGAACATAGAAAAAAAGAATTCCATAACAACATACTGTATACGAGATCATACAAAAATTCGAAGGCTAACACCAATTGGAAGGTTTTAAAGCAGACTAAATGAATGAAGGCACAAATCATATATGATCATTAAAAAAGCAATATCTAATTAATACCTGATCGACTGTCATAAAATATTTGTTTGAATATGTGGGCTGTTTTGCACAGAAATTATTTAAAGTATTTACGAACAATTCGTCTTTCTTGCTATTTGTAGATGTGCATTATACATGCGGGTAGCTATTTTCACAACAATCTTCAATATGCACAAACTCAATAGCATAAAATTATTGCAATTTAATGTTCTTAAATATCCCAATAATCGGAAACCAAAACTCACGCTTCGGCCGACTAATCCCTATATGATTGATTAAGTTCTATAAATGATCAACGAAGACTGCAAAAGTCGTCAATTTTTCTATCAATCCGGTTATAATTTTATTTTTAAATTGCATTAAAACCCACATTTAGTATATTTGATATAATACATTTGATCTACTTTGCTTTAAAAAACGAAGACAGAACCAGGATATCGTACGAACAGTTTGTTGAAGCTTTGTTTTCTTTAATTTCAATATGTTGGTAATGCATGCTACCTGCTACTGTTATGTGTGATTTTATCTTTATTATTGGTTAACTGTCTCAATAAAGGATTTCCTACATAATGAATTTTCTTCATAGTGATGCTAATCTTGTCTAATATATAAAAAAAAAAAAAAAAAAAGAAGATGTGGTATGATTGCCAATGAGACAACTATCCACAAAAGACCAAAATGACAAAGACATTAACAACTGTACGGCCTTCAACAATGAGCAAAGCCCATACCGCATAGTCAGCTATAAAAGGCCCCGATAAGTTATATAGGTTACAGAATAACTGTGATAATGAAACTCAATAGTTATATAATGTATATAATCTCTTTTTAATATAATGTTAAAACACGGAAGTATATGTATTGTAAAAGTAGAGCACGATTCTCCTTACATAATTTCCTCTTCACCACTTGGGAAACGAACCTGAGACCCTGGTACAGTAAACCATGACTGAGCACAACCATTACCAATATAGTACAGATGATCGAGGGCAGTTATACATATATAGCAGGACAATGGAAAACCGCTACACTTCACAAACTCAAGAGTCATTATACACATACAACGAATTCACAACGCAAACTAGATAACACGCTTATTATCTCTAACAACCTTTCAGCTTAGTTGGAAGAGCGTTGCATTATCGTGAAAGGTCCCAGTTTGAAAGGAAAGTCGTGCTTTTGGTTACAATTGGACCAAACATGAAAAAAATACGGTGCTGAAAGAGATTCAAAGGAGTTTAACAGGTTTTTGTGATTGGATACCGCAGTTATGACTAAGGTTCAGAAGGACTCTTTGGCTAAAATGGTTGTTTTCACCTCAAAATTAATTCGAGTACAGACAAACCTGTGCATCTGAAAAGTTTTAAGGCATAGCATATCCTAGATAAATAAAATTCAAATGCATTGTATGATTTAGAAAGTTCAAAACCTAACTGGATTTTGCAGTGCGCTTTTTTTGTACATGCTGAAGATGATAAAATTAACAAACAGTTGAGTTTTACTTGATATGGTCAATTCAGGTATACATTAGAGATCACCGATTATTGTTAGGTATCTATTGTTCATCTATCGTCCATGTCAATCTAAGACAACTCACTTCAATTATTACCTGTTCGGAAGCTCTCAAACCTCTTAAATGAAAAAAGGCCACTATCCAGTTAAGTTTTGAATTTCCTGAAACATACAATGCGTATAGGGTATGCTTAAACTTTTCCAGATGCACAAGTTTCTCTGTACGCAGAGTAAATTTTTGAAGTAAAAATGCAACCATTTTAGCCAAAGGGTCCACATGAACCTTAACCAAACTTGGGATTGAGAAGTTTTGCTGTGCCTATAGTCAATGTTTATCACCATTTTTAGGCAATAAAACATGGATTCAAAGGTACTGTATCACTACCTATTCTGATGGCGGTGTTTATCAAATAGGCAACATTTGAAATACGTACTCTATAAGTCTTTTTCCACTTATAATAGTAAAAAGTAAAATCACAAAAATACTGAACTCCGAGGAAAATTCAAAACGGAAAGTCCCTAATAAAATGGCAAAATCAAATGATAAAACACTTCAAACGAACTGACAACAACTGTCATATTCCAGACTTTGTACAGGCATTTTCAAATGTAGAAAATGGTGTATTGAACTGCTTTTATAGCGCTTAACCTCTCACTTATATAACAGCCGCTTCAAATTTCATTGCACTTACAACGATGCGTGAACAAAACAGACATAATAGGTAAAATTTTCAAAACAGGGGTACAACAGTCATCAATGTGTCACAATCTCAATAAGAACAAAACCACACATGTGACTTCTCTTCCCTTAACACTGATATTCCTGATTCCAAACTTAAACAATAAATTGAAAGGTTTATTCCAACTTCGC
Source organism: Mytilus edulis (assembly GCF_963676685.1). Lineage (NCBI taxonomy): Eukaryota > Metazoa > Mollusca > Bivalvia > Mytilida > Mytilidae > Mytilus > Mytilus edulis. The sequence continues at coordinate 10,803,833 of NC_092347.1, read as the reverse complement.
TTTATAAAACATAATGTTGATTCAGAATGAGGCAAACCATACGTTATGGTAAAACACTTTTGATTCTCACACAACATTATCTGCAATTAACGTCAACGGGAGGCTTGATTTTGGGTTTGTTTTGACAGACAATCGACATTCATAACGGAACTAAAAGCTCTTTTTCTTGTAGACTTGTCCAGTTATTCACATTAGACAGGCGTCATGTATGAGCTTCTCATGCAGTATACAAAGAAACAAGCATTATATTAACTTCACGGTTCGCTATATATGTTGTCAACTCCCCACTGAATGATTATAAAATAAGTTGAAATTATTTATCCCTCTGAACCTAAAACATATAGATACCATATAATTATATCATATCTTGATTTTTATCTGGAAATTAACCATGAGGATCGGTTAAGAAGTCATTTTTACGACAAAAGTGTTGATTCAGCTGCTCAATAATGAATTTTTCCTTTTTATGTCGTGACATTCGAGCACACCTTTTAATAGTGTATTATTTTCTTAGTTGATACGAGTTTGCATTTCATATCAGGATTTTTTTTCAATAATGTAAGTGTAAGATAGTTATATGTTACTCCACGAATCGAATGGTAAAAATCCATGATTTTATAAATCAGAAATAGATAAAAACAGAAAATTTATGAAACAAGATTAAAAAACAAACCTTACCAAAAACAAAACATTCCATGCAACAGAGAAAGGTTTAAAGTATTGCAACAGGAGTTTTCCAATGTTCGAATCTGATAATTGGATTAAGGAGACAAGTTTAAGTGCCAATTGCATAACACAGGATCTCATATGAACCCAACAATCAGAAACTAAACAGTTCTACGTTTCCAGTATTGTCAATCAAAGTTCTTAGGAAGAAAGATAAGAAGTTAGCAATATCCTTTAACTCTACTTTCTGCTATATAGATGATGATCTTTCACTAAATGTCGAACGCATCTATCCCATTGCACTAGAGAAAAAGGATACAACAGATACAGTTAAGTTGGCCTTATATCTTGACTTACATCTAGAAATTGACAATAAGGGTCGATTGAAAACAAAACTTTACGACAAAAGAGATGATTTCAGCTTTCCAATTGTGAATTTTCCATTTCTAAGTAGCAACATTCCAGCAGCACCTGCATACGGTGTATATATCTCCCAATTGATATTCCCGTGCTTGCATTTACTATCATGATTTTCTTGATAGAGGGTTGTTGCTCACAGGGAAGCTATTAAGAGTTCCAAATGGTGAAGTTGAAATCATCTCTCCGTAAATTTTAAGGACGCCATCACGAGTTGGTTGAGCGTTATAGAATAACCGTTTCACAAATGATATCGGATATGTTCCTTACGTCGTAACTACAATCCCCTTCCCTTATATAAATGAGACCTACCGAATTAGACTATTTACCGGATTTGTTATCTCATAAGCAACACGACGGGTGCCACATGTGGAGCAGGATCTGCTTACCCTTCCGGAGCACCTGAGATTACCCCTAGTTTTTGGTGGGGTTCGTGTTGTTTATTCTTTAGTTTCGATGTTGTGTCATGTGTACTATTGTTTGTCTGTTTGTCCTTTTCATTCGTAGCCATGGCGTTGTCATTTTTTTTTCGATTTATGAGTTTGACTGTCCCTCTGGTATCTTTCGTCCCTCTTTTATGAAGATTTTGACTTACCCCTATTCTTGAAATTTGCTGTTTGGAGTCTGTTTCGAAGTCTATTTGTATTTTACGCGCTGTCAACCGTTGTCTCTGCCATGTCTGACTATGTTACCCGAAGTTGGGATTCATAGTGAACGCGTTATATACAGTTTATATGTATTGTTAATATGTGCCGGATATATATATATATAAACGAGTCTAAATTGAAAACTACGTTCAAACCTATGATTGCGTTGGATAAAAACCGCAATTTTTATACGTGTGCATGTAAAACAAATTTCGTTTTAGAAGGGTTTAAATACAGCACAAACAACATTTTCCAAAAGACCAAAAAAGTGAAGAAGTATATTTAAACAAAACGCATTTGACTAATTATATAACAGGTCGAACAACTGATATTCTTTAACCCTGCTGACTGCCATTGGCGATTGCCCAATAAAATTGATCACAAGATGTAACAAAATGGATCTTAATATAAATTTAATACTAAACAGAAAACAAGTAACTTGTGGCCACGATGTTATGCCACAAACATAAGGTGTTAATATTTTTTTGTACACCAGATCCGGATTTCGACAATAAATGTCTCTTCAGTCATGTTAGGGATCGAAACGGTATTTGGAAGGCCATATAAAATGTACCCTCACTTTTAGATAGACTCTTGAATTTTGAGAGTCAATATAGGATGAACGGATCATATAAACCGGAGGGAAAATATGATACAAGCCCAAACGAAAAAATATAAACGAGTCTGAATTGAAAACTACGTTCAAACCTATGATTGCGTTGGATAAAAACCGCAATTTTTATACGTGTGCATGTAAAACAAATTTCGTTGTAGAAGGGTCTAAATACAGCACAAACAACATTTTCCAAAAGACCAAAAAAGTGAAGAAGTATATTTAAACAAGACGCATTTGACTAACAGGTCGAACAACTGATGTTCTTTAACCCTGCTGACTGCCATTGCGATTGCCAAATAAAATTGATCACAAGATGTAACAAAATGGATCTTAATATAAATTTAATACTAAACATATATATGTAGGACTCTAAAGTGCGATGGGGACGCTAAAGTACGATGGTCACGCTAAAGTGCGATGGTCTACGCTAAAGTACGATTCCTCCATACGCTAAAGTGCGATGGTCCGCGAAAGTATAGGCGAGAGAATTGTACTTGGATTATGACGTTAACAGTCGTTTATACAAACCAAAAATGTATATACAGGAACATAAATTAAGAACATTTGATTCACAACTTTTAAACCAAATGTCCATCATTTAATTTTAGACCTAACCGTGCTTCGTCGGCTGAAGCAACTGTGTTGATTTATTTCGGATGCTGGAAGAATAGGACTTGTGTCCTGCAGTCGACCATTTTACTTTATTGATGCTAAATAGGTTGAAAATAGTATACGCATAGGTATCGTAAATCCTGCTTCTATTGGCAGCGAACGGATGCACTAAAATTATTGTTTACAATTCAGTTTACATTGCGGTCCCTGTTAAAATATTCTCGATTTTATTGAAAAGTAACGTCAGGAAAATAAAGGTTCAGGTTTTTCATCGGAAATTATAAATTGTCGGCTAAAACATAGTTTGTACAGTGCAGAAAAATATAACATGTCTTTTTTATGGAAAAGAGAAAGCTCGACGAATATCGCTTTTTCTCGCATTTAAGAATAAAGCTAAACACCTTGTACAAATAATGTTACTTAATGTATTCAGACAATGTGGTCGGTCTTATAAATTTAGAAATTACCACTATATAAGCTTACCGATAAATCATAAAGCCTATCACATATGTTATACCTTAGCATTCTAGCTTTTGCAAATAGACTAATTTTTTTTTAAATCCATGTATTTAAATGTTTTAAACCGTCGACCTTATCATATTGGTCCATCGCACTTTAGCGTGATATACCATCGTGCTTTAGCAAACAAACAACCATCGCACTTTAGCGTGAGACACCATCGTACTTTAGCGTAGACCATCGCACTTTAGCGTGACCATCACACTTTAGAGTACCATCGCTCTTTAGAGTCTTACATATATATATATAAACGATAAAATTTGGTCAATAGTTATGAAAGGTACCGGACTGATAATCTAATACGCCAGACGCGCGTTTCGTCTACATACGAATCATCAGTGACGCTCAGATCAAAATAGTTATAAAGCCAAACAAGTACAAAGGTGCGGAGCAACCATTCCAAAAAGGTGTGCTAAATACCGCTCGAGGAAACATTATGTCACTAAACACTTTACAAAAGATAACATATTAGACAACATGATTTCAACAACAACAACACATCTGGTGTCCCCTTTTTCAAAATGTCACACACGTTGTGATTTTCTCCTAAAATCTGTTGTCGAGATATAGCAATTTATCAGTGTTATGCAGTCGCAGATTGGTAAATTGTATCTTATCTTAACACAAAACATTGGAATCTTGAAAAAATTAACGTTGCCAACATTACTGCATATTGCTCGTGGTACGAAAAATTTCAAAGTGTTAAACCTGATACAAACTTTGACTAATGCAAAAATAACAAAAGACCAAATTAAGGGGGCTTGAGGATATAAATCGTTTTTTTTAAATATAGAATTTCCCTATTTTTTTTTATAAATGAACTTTATCATATACTTAGTAGAAAAAATAGAATTTGAAAAAATGGGGTCACCGTTCATTTATGCTCAGAATCTGTCCTTCAAAAGAAGATTGCTTTTTTCTGTTGAACTAATAAGAGAAATTTAGGTAATATCGAAATAAAAAAAATAACTAAATTACAGAAATCGTTTAAAGGAGTAGGTCCGATAAGACCCCATTTTGGCCCCAAAATATAGCAGTTTTACATAATTGTTAAAATGTAAACTTTTAATTATTTATTGGAAAGTAGAATGCGTCTGCTACACAAATATGGGCTGTTTTCGACAATACAATGAACATGTATCGGGTACTAGCATCATTATTAAAGTCATGCTAAATTACTCAAATCTTCACAATTTTAGTGTTTTAGTTAAATTTCAGACGGTTTCCGTCTTAAATGAAAGTGGCCGCATATGTGTTCATTCTTAATATTGAAGTATTTGATGATAACACATAACATATATAAAGGTTGAGGATGAACACGGATGCGTCCACTTTCATTTTTGACAAAAACCATCTGAAAAGCATATTTAATAGTTGTTTTTTTTTATATTTAAGCTAGAATCAGAGCGTTTTTAATGAGTAAATCAGTTTAAATCTTTCACATAAACTAATTGAATCAACTGAATTAGACACTTAAGTGTTTAAAATGGGTTCAAAATCTTTCGTCAGATAAACCTGAAATTTGAGGCCAAAATCTTCCCTTACCGGACCTACTCCTTTTACAGTTGTTTAGTTTGAGTACCGTTTATTTGAGAAAAAAAAACCAATGAAACATTTAGGTCACCGATGAGTTAAAAAAAAAAAGACCAAAGGGAGATAATTTGGAGCTTTTTCAATGACATTAACATTATAAAAGTCATCTGGTTGATTTTTGTAATTACCGTCCCTTCAGTGATGCGCGAGTCCAAACTATTTAAAAACTTTTTTTTTTATAAAAACGAGCTGATCAAACCAAACATGACATAACATTTGGACAAATTCGATCAAGAAATCAGAACTTTGCATGAGATATATCAATTATTTTTATTAAATTTTACATTAGTCTAACAAATCCAACGTCATCAGTGGCACAGATATTCCTATACTGCCGATTTGTTCGTGATGGAACAGGAAATATTTATATAGAACATATCAATTCGAACTATATACATAGGTAGAATTAGCACAGGTGTTGTTAGGAGGGTTTCATGAGTGTTTCGTCTTTGAATAATCGTTGCTACGATCTTCGTCAATTTTTAGAGTAAAAAAAGTAAAGTAACAGAAAATACCGAACTCCAAAAAGAAAATTCAAAACGAAAAGTCTTTTATAAAATGGCAAAATCAACTCTCACTTTCCGAGGCGCATTTCTGGATTGACCTTCAACATGAACATTCAATAACTCAGTGGTAATTCAGATGTTGTCGTTTGTTGCTGTTTGTTCTATTTTTTTTCCGTTCGTTGTTTTAAAACAAATTTTATTTATTGATCAAAATGAAAGAAGTTTATAGAATTATACATATTAATAGTTAGCAAAAGCTTCATAAGGTCATTATTTAATTGTAAAAGATATACAAATGAATCGCAAACAATCGAAGCAAACTTTAGGTAGGATGTCTAAATATTCATCTGATTTTTGTAAGTTTTTTCTCAATTATTTCTTAATCTTTATTGTAAAGAATTGTTTGTATATTTAAAATGAAACATATCATATTATGTTGGATACTGCAAATTACAAATAAACAACTTTTTATGAAAGTTATTATAGATTGGAAATTTAAAAAAAATACAATTTACTTGGTGAAAAATAAATCCGATTTGCATGTTAAATAGCAGGCGCATTCCTGATGACTATTTTTTTTAAAGGCAAATGTTATCATAGTTTGTTGATCATGTGTTTATCATATCTCTTTATTTATTATTTTTCTGCAATTGTCGTAATCTATTCATTTTTGTTTTACTTTTAATTCATTTATATTTTCGAAATGTACGTTCATTTTTTCATTTTTTTCATTTTTTATTTAACAGATGTCCGATATTATTCCCAAACACACAGTTCGTGTATAAAATATAAAACATTTTAAAAAGTAGTTTTTAGCTTTCTCATCTGAGGAATAACAATATACGCCATAAGTTGAATATCAAATAACTATATCAAAACATTAAAAGTATTTCCTGAAGATATAAAATATTATATGGTTATATATATAATATTTATATCTATTGTCAAAATACAACAAAATTATTTTAATTTTCTGGAACTGTGCACTCATATGAACCACAAATATTTAAACTGATTTCATATTCCATTCCAAAGGTATTACCTGTCATTTGATGTGATTTTGGCGAGAGTTATTGGACAATAATTTCCAAGTGAGGGGGCAAACAGAAGTGCCTTTTTCAACAACATGATGAGCATAAATTTACAAAGTTAAAAATCAACACTTCTCCCAAAAGCACCTGTATATATTACAATTTATTAACCCTCTTAAAAGGATTGAAGTTTGTAAATAACGAACCCATTACACCTCATTCAACCATTTAACCCGGGAAACAGCAATGAGCCTCATAAGCATTTCAATACAAAACAATCGAGAGGCAAACATTTAACAACTGAATGTGCTAACACCGAACATCAAAGACTCCCTAATAGCCCATTTGCTTTCTGTAACAATTGCTCAGTAAAGTAGCCATGTCTTCTGAAGCTGAAATACTGTTGAATTTTGCATCATTTCACCATTTTAAAATGAATTGTTGACTCACGCTCGAATAAATATTTGGTTTTCATCTAAAGTTAAAGCTTGATGATTAGAATTGGATAAAGCTTAGAAACTAATGTGTTTTAAACAAGTCTTCGTTGGGAGTAGCGATATATAAAACGTACAAGTAATAACTGCCAGTTAATAATGGGAAAGTTACACCTATACACATGTACACATTCTCATGGACCACGGCTAAAAAGCTTTGAAACAGAAAATCAAACATGTTATTGAATTCTATCTTTTAAATCTGCTTTGTTCAGGTTGCTTTGTCAATGGGGTTACTAGTAATATAAGGCATTTTTACTGAAATGAACCAAAAGCAAACATGTTTTGAACAAAAATACATCTCTCAATCTTTATTGTTCACGAGTATAATGAATCGTAAGGACCTCCGTATGATGCGAGCAAATTTACGCTGAAACAATGTTTTGACAACCTGTACATAAGTATGCTTACTTCTATATCAGACCGCTTGATTAGGATTTTTTTTTTCTATCTTTCCTAATTTGATTAGTTTAGTATGTGACCACGTGCCCATTCGTCCATACGTTTGTCCATCCGTATTTTTTGGTTTCCTTTAACAAAAATATCAACGCAGAAAGGGGAGTAGAGGTGCTTTGTGACCCTTCAGACTGCTTATGTATATTATTAAATTGTATGTTGGCCTTCTTTGTTTTGTGTACATCCTCAAAAGAAGTGGCACGAAATTTCTTCATAATGTTTGGATGTCTTGTTTTTTAATTTTCCAATGGATTTATCAGTTTATTTCTTCTATGAATTTACATACGTTGGTACATTTTGGTTCTCTTTTACATTTCGTAAACAAATGTTGAAAATATAACTGGTTTTATGTATATTTTCGATTTGGTTTATCATTTGTGGATCAAAATAATTTTGATTGTTTCAAATTGACAATTCCAAGTTAAACTTTAGATAATAGCATATATAGTTAGCAAAAGTACCAGTATTATAATTTAGTTCTCCAAACGCGCGTTTCGTCTACATAAGACTCATATCAAAATATTTAAAAAGCCAAACAAGTAAAAGTGCATTGAGGATACAAAATTCCTAAAAGTTGGTAATAGTCCTAGAGATAAAAGCTGAACATTTTTATTTTATAAGATTTGTTTTAAGTTAAACAACAATGTAAAATATGTTTGCACTATATATTTTAATTCTTATCGTTATTATCCATTCATGTTTTTGGCGTTTCATTTTGTAGATTAATAAAAACATTGATTTTTTGTTTTTAAAGAAGATTTTTATATTGTATATTCATAAATATTTATATTAAAAGTTTCATAAAATAAAGTCGTACTTGATGCGATTTAATTTGTCATGAAAAAAACCCAGATTATTACGAATTCAATGAAACCTACGTTTAAATTAGTGTTATGTTTATACTTACAAAGAATTCATTTCTTCCCATTTTATAATTACAATTTTTAATTGTTTAAAACTAAAATTCCGACATTGGATATAACCTTGAAAAAACAAATGCAGTATAAAATATTATTTACACATTTAAACTAGTTCAGTTGTATAAGTTAAGCAAAGCATGAATAATAAATAATAAGCCAACATTTAGTTGTAATATGTTTATATTCACAAATAATTAAACATTTTTATAACATAGTTTAAGCATGCAGGAAGTATTATTTAATGTCTTTTTTCTGGATGATGCCTAAACTGGGTTTATCAAATGACTTCTCTTATGTGTAACTCGATGTTAGAATAAAACATGTGGGTGGTATAAAGCAGAAGATATTTTACAGCATTTATGAAATGTTACACATTCCTCCATGTGAAAAAAAGTCTGAACTCAATCATAATACTAAATAATTATTTTCCAGTAAGTACTGCAATCACGAAAAGAAATCATCTTTTGGAGAAAATGACACATAGAAAATGATAGAGAAACAAAATAGTGGGTTTAGATTTCAAAAATGACTAATGTGTCTTCAATGCAGCGGGAAACTACTGCACCCAGATAAATCCTTCAACTGGCCCCTAAACAAATATGTTACTAGTTCAGTTATAATCAACGCCATACTAAACTCCAAATTCTACACATTCTAAAATTAAAAATCATACAAGACGAACAAAGGCCAGATGCTCCTGACTTGGGACAGGCGCAAAATTGCGGCGAGGTTAAGCATGTTTTTTGAGAGCTCAAACCTCCCCTATACCTCTAGCCAATGTAGGGAAAAAAAAGAAACGCACAACAATACGCATAGTCAAAATCAGTCTGAGAGAAGTCCGAGTCCGATGTCAGAATAGGTAACAAAAGAAACTAAACAAAATGACATTAATACATAAATTAACAATAACCAAGCAAATAACCAAGTCTATGAAACCAGGTTTGACTCACTATTTTACTCAGACAATGTCTGTACCATGTCTTGAAAATGACAGTTGTTTTCTATTTTTCATTAGTTCGTATAGTTTAGCCTTTGATTTTCAATAATGACTTCCTCGTGATGAGTTTACCTTGGAGTTCAGTATTTTTTGTTTTTACTGAAAATTATCTTGACATGCAAAAGTTAAAAAGGTCAGGAATATGACAGTTGTTATCCATTGGTTTGATGTGTTTGAACCTTAGATTTTGCCATTTGCCCAAGGATTCCCGTTTAGAATTCTCCACGGAGTTTGGTATTTTTGTTATTTTACTTTTTTTTTAATCTGGATCGTTCCCTCTTGAATCTCTATCTTATGACCAGGTGAATAACCAAAATGTACAAAAAAGGAACGTTCAATAAAAATCTGTTCAGAAATGCACTTTACTTTGTAATAGCGATAAAATAGATGGCAAACAAAAGTTCAAGCGAAACAATAATAATAAATACCGGATCAAAAGAGTTCAACTGTCAGAATCAGACTACAAATACTTCACCTGCTGTTATACAAGCAGTTCGAAATCTTTTCGGCTATAAAGTTTAAAAATGTATAAACATTTAGGGACATCTGATTTATTTTTATAGAAATGTTCTGCATAGATATTCAATACTATTCTTATTAATATTTTTTATTTATAAATCAAGGAATCTGTACCGATAAGACGAGAAACAACGTTAGAACAAAAAGATTTACATTTTCTACATACAAGTATAACTGTAAGACAACCAATATGTTACTAACTAGATATATAGTAATAAAACAATTATACTAAACAGCCAAAGAATGTTCGCCCTGTTTCTTTTTTGTTTTTTTTGTTTTCTTGGTTTTTTTTGTTCCGTTCATCCATCAAATAAAGGATAAAAACGTGTTGCTAAGTCTTCAGTTTTCTATTTTGTGTTTTATGTACTGTGTGTATGTGTGTTTATTTGTCTTTTTTTTCGTCATGGCGCTGTTAGTTTCTGGTGAATCTGATTATTCGCTGCATTAAGATATATTTTTTATCAAAAACACAATTAAATATTAGAAAAATTCAAGACTATCAAAGCTATACAAAAATGTCTTTAGAAGTTAACAAAAATATGATTTACATCTTTTATGCCATTTGAAAAAAAATAATCCATGTACTTTTAACTGTTTTGTCATTTGTCATTGTTATTTTTCTAAACTTTTACTTCAATGTTTACTTAAATTTGAAAGATTCAAATAAATTACTTACTTTGAATTATTAAGTGACTTGGCATCATTTACAAAGTGGAACACGGGGTGAAAAGATAATGTTTTCAATAAAACAAACTACGAAACTGCCAACTCTAGGGGCATTGTGAATCCTATGTGAAAAAAATCCGAAGACCAGTATAAAATATAAGTCTTTTTTCTACTGTAAAATATAAATAACGTTTGATTTCTTTTCTTTTCAACAAAGTTATTCCACTATTTTAAACTTAAAGTCAGATTACAAAACGTGGTCCAATGTGAGTTGTATAACACATTCAGGCAAACAGATTTTGTAAGAAAGTGATAAATCATACTTTTAAATAAAACACTTTTTTCAAACAAAAACTTCGTGGAAACGAACATCATAATTGGCCATGGCGTTGTCAGTTTATTTTCGATCTATGAGTTTGAAAGCCACTCTGGAATCTTTCGCCCCTCTTTAAAAGTTAAAAAATAAGCTCATTTACCAGGACTCCATGAATAAATCTGAAGAACTTTGTAGCTCAAGTTGGTCAGTAACAGAATCATTATTATGAGATTACTTTTACCATGAATTGCTTCTTTTCAAATTACAGGGTTTATTAGGTAGGAAAATTCATATAAGACATCAGAGTTTGATTTCTTTTCAGCAAATGTCATGTGGTAGGTGTTTGTATAAATATTATTTGTTGTTTTAATCTACCGTAATAAAGAAAGCGTAATTTGTTTATCTCGAATCATGCATTTACGCTGCAAAAAATAAAGAAGTTAAGTTCTGGAGACAGATGGGACATGTACCAATCATGTAAATGGCATATTACTTCCCTATTTATTCGACTATAAGACTAAGTACAAAAAAGAACGAATAAATATAACAAGAATTTCTAATCTAGAACATTTATAATTGTCTTTTCCTACCTGATATTCAATATTTATTTATTTATTTAACTGTTAATTTTAGAGGAAACTGATTTTGAAAAACATACCATTTATAGAGCTCGAAATAACACTGCATTTTTGTAGATAGACGTCAAGAACTGAAGACAACTAAATTCATCTGCGAAATTCTTAATTCTAAGTTCATATTTAATCAATATAAAACAAAAACAAGGAATTATAAAGTGAGTTCCAGAAAGGACATAAGTTTTTTGTATATTATATTGTTATGTAGCATGATAATGTTAGCCTTAAAAATAAAATTGAAAATGAAAATGGGGAATGTGTCAAAGAGACAACAACCCGACAATAGAACAGACAACAGCAGAAAGTAACCAACGGGTCTTCAATGCAGCGAGAAATTTCCGCACCCGGAGGCGTCCTTCAGCTGGCCCCGAAACAAATATACTAGTTCAGTGATAATGAACGCCATACTAAACTTCAAATATTACACAAGAAACTTAAATAAAAAATAGTACAAGACTAACAAAGGCCAGAGGCTCCTGACTTGGGACAGGCGAAAAAATGCGGCGGGGTTAAACATGTTTGTGAGATCTCAACCCTCCCCCTTTACCTCTAGCCAATGCAGAAGAGTAAACGCATAACAATACGCACATAAAAATTCAGTTCAAGAGAAGTCCGAGTCTGATGTCAGAAGATGTAACTAAAGAAAATAAACAAAATGACAATAATACATAAATAACAACAGACTACTAGAAGTTAACTGACATGCCAGCTCCAGACTTCAATATAACTGATTGAAAGACTATGTCTTCATCATATGAATATCTTCGTTTTTTCGTAAGTAGTATTCTGCGTATTAAGTTTGAATAATAAAAATGAAGAAACAAATAAGCAATTTGAGTTGAATAGATGTCTCAATTAGAAATGATAAACACGTGTTTAAAAGAACGTCATAACCAAGTGTAACATAACTGTTGAAAACACAAGAATGTGTCCATTGTACACGGATGCCCCACTCGCATTATCATTTTCCATGTTCAGTTGACAGTGAAATTGGGATAAAAACTTAAATTTGGAGTTAAAATTAGAAAAATCATATCATAGGGAACATGTGTACTAAGTTTCAAGTTGATGTGACTTCAACTTCATCAAAAACTACCTTGACCAAAAACTTTGACCAAAAACTTTAACCAAAACTTTAACCTGAGCTTCGCACTATCCTTTTCTATGTTCACTGGACAGTGCAATTGGGGTCAAAACTTAAATTTGGAGTAAAAATTAGAAAGATCATATCATAGGGAACATGTGTACTAAGTTTCAAGTTGATGTGACTTCAACTTCATCAAAAACTACCTTGACCAAAAACTTTAACAAAACCTTTAACCTGATCTTCGCACTATCATTTTCTATGTTCAGTTGATCGTTAAATTTGGGTCAAAACTTTAATGTGGCATTAAAATTAGAAAGATCATATCATGGGGAACATGTGTACTAAGTTTCAAGTTGATTTGAATTCAACTTCATCAAAAACTACCTTGACCAAAAACTTTAACCTGAAGCGGGACAGACGGGCGGACGAACGGAGGAACGAACAGACGGACGAACAGACCAGAAAATATAATGCCCCTCTACTATCGTAGGTGGGGCATACAAATCGGCATCATTATTGCAACCTTTCAAACACAAATAATTAACTTTTTATTTGACTCGTCATCTGGGTTTATTTTCTTGCAAGAAAACAAGTTGCGTTTATAAAATGACAAACTTTCCAACACTTAGAGTATTAATGGGTAATTCTAAGTTGCTGTCGAGTTTTCAAACTTTTTATATCAAGCTTAGATCATGCTTCGATCTTAATCACCGTTTCAGACTAACATTCATTTACTTATGATAATTGACAAATTGCAGATGCGTGATTTGAGAATTTAAAGGACAGAGTAAAGTTATTCTCACAGTCAAAAGAACAAAGAACAAGTACATGTAATGTGGACACTCAAATCGTGGTAGCAAAGCAAGATAGTGCGTTTCTAATTTAGTAATGTACAATAAAATATGAGCATCCCCCAAGGGTGACTGGGGTATAGAAATATGGTCACTTGGTTTTCTCCCGACCGGCAGTAAAACGCTTGCCGAAGTGGGGCGTCCGTTTGGCTGTGCGGGATGTATCAAGCTCGCAGTCACGTCCGGTCAGAAGTGGGACGTTAAATCCGATGTCTCGTGTAAAGAGAGTGCCACGCTCTTTGCACGTTAAGAACCCTTGCAACAACTCTTTGAGGGGTCCGTAGGTGGCCTGCTGCAAGGCAAAATTTCTGTCCCTATCCAATATACCCTCATTTTCCAGTGGCAGTCCAAATTTCCCCGACCATCATCCCAGATGGCCAGATGGCCTCTATTGTACCAACCTACCTATTGTATTTATTGTGAACCTGTTCTCGTCCTGAATATGCATGAAATATTTTCCACTGGACGTTAAGCAACCAACAATCAATCAATCAATCAATTAAAAAACTACATTGATGATAAAAGGTGAGAGTAAAGAGCCTAGTGTGCACGTGTCTGAAATTAGGTATAAATTGTAATATCTATGTTACGATTTGCATGTTATTTTGTCAATATACTTTCATATATGTCATACACACTTAAATCAAAATCATGCGTTTATAAAAACTAGTAAAATGACACGAGCCTTTTTTTATATATAATAATAATGATTTTGAATCACAAGACAATATGGAATTTAACTTCATATTTCGGGAATGTAATGATTTGGAATTTCAATTGCTTAATTTTCCTTTTTCTAAACTAATTAATTTATGATAGATTGATTTTTCGTACGGCAGACGCGTGTTTTGTCTTCAATATATTCATCAGTGACGTTCACATCAAAATACACATACATCTCTGACATATAACTTTCTCTACATTGATAGTACACAGCTACTTTTGCATAGGTACTATTTTTGTACTTAAAATCTGTAGTACTGGAAAATTACTTGTAATATTTAGTACTATTTCTTTACTTTAGAATTATTGTAATATTTACGTACTTGTATTTTCCAGTAGTTGATTTGTACTTAAAATATTGGTACAAAAATAGTACCAACAATGATCACAGTATTTCATGTTTAAACATCATAACTTTATGAAAATTGAAAAAGACAAACTTTCAAAATGCTGAAAATAGTACAGTGCAACTTAAAATCTGTAGTACGTAAATTTTTTGTACAAATCAAGTACTGTAAAATACAGGTACCAACATATTACAATAATTCTTAATTAACAAAATAGTACTGAATATTAAAAGTAGATATCCAGTACTACAGATTTTTGGTACGTAAATAGTACCTATGCAAAAGTAGCTGTGTATATGACAGAAATCGACTACCCAGGAAAAAAGATTAAAACAAACTGTTGTTTAAAACAATTTTAATAGTTTATTTTCTTCATGTTGATGGATATTCGAACAATTATTTTTGTATCCTTTGGCCCATTTAGAAAAAAATCGTTTTATATGACTAAGGTAAGGTAATCATATACTGTGTTACTAATAATCTTATTTATCGGTCGTCCCACTGTCTATATCACTCTGCTCAGCTACTAATAAAATTGCATATCACGGCTTCCTGACGTGAAATACGTTGCCCGGCCTTAATAACTGTAATCCGGACATATCAGCGACGTCATAATATTTGAACCGACGTTGATAAGTTTGACCCGAAGTTATCAAGTAATCTTCCGGTTGCTGGTGAATAAATAAGAAAACTCTTCGAAAAGACGCAAATACAGCTCGATAAATCGATTATCAGGTTCTCTGCATGTTGATATTGTTAAATATCAGCTGCTCGATACAATATAAAGCCTTTTTTTTTATCTCGTTCGCTGCACTTTCTCGACAAAAAGCCTCATATTGTGACTCGCAGCTGATATTTTACAATATCAACATGCAGACAACCTAATAATCGGTACTTAACAGCCAAATTGAAAAAAGACACCTGTACTTTTTGAAATTTTGGATCCTCAATGCTCTTCAACTTTGTACTTGTTTGGCTTTATAAATATTTTGATATGAGCGTCACTGATGAGTCTTATGTAGACGAAACGCGCGTCTGGCGTACTAAGTTATAATCCTGGTACTTTTGATAACTATTATATACTGATAATAGTGAACAACAAGACAATATTGAAGTTAACTTGCAGTAAAATTCGAATATATTTCAGGAAAGTGATAATCTGAATGTTCAATTGCTTCTTTTGCCTTTACGTGACTCGCAGACATGTGTCATATTCCTTACTTTTCATTGATAGTATAACTAAGAAATCGTACAATAATGCCTTATTCCTATAAAGATTTTTTTTAAAAACGCTATGTTGTATAAGAAGATTTTTATTGATTATTTTAAGTGCAATAGTATTTGTTCATTTTGATCTAAGGTCTAAATAATAAATATTATCCCTTGGCCCATAGAACATAAAACAATAAAATTGCTACCTAATTGAGTTAAAGTAAAATATATCCTGTATTAATCTTATCAAACAACCTAATGGAATTACTAAAGGTTCGTTTTTGTTTTGTTAGCATTAGCGACATTGTTTTGTTTTCTTCTTTTGTTGTCAGGTTTTCTTGTGGTTTGCATAACAATGCTTGAATACATATTTACTCAGGTAAAACTAATATGTACCTATAATAGAAAGCCAGTTAACATTTCTCTGAAACACCAGGACAATAGAGATCCATCAGCCTTCATCCTAAGTAAAGTATATACCATTAGTTTAATCCATCAAAAGACAAATTGATCATCATCATCGTCAGCTTATGCATGTCTAACACCATCATTTGTTAACAAAGGAGATGGTTTGTTCTCATTTAGTAAATTGACTGAATATAATCTTCTCACCGAGGGAGTGTTTATAACATCACAATGGACTATATGCTTTGATCCGCTGGACAATTATTCAATATTACACTCCATGACACTTTCCCGCAAAAAATATTCATCATATAAAAAGAAAGTTAATTCTCTCGGGTGTTATCGATCGTATCAGAGTCAATCGAGTGGAATAATCTCCGTCCATAGGTCTATACGATAAAACTCATGTATATCAAATAATTGCAATTATTTCCTGCAAATATTTACACTTTTTTTCCAAGATTATATTTTATGAGGGCATGTTTCTTTATTAAATATATTGATTAAAGGTAACGGCAGGTAGTAATGATTAATCTTGTTTTAGTGATGAAGAAAAAGGATAAAAACAAATTAAACCGTCACAGGCGATCGACTGTCTTGTAATTGATACGGGTGATATAATATTCGGAAATTAATTCCAAATATTTTTTGAATTACTAGTATTGACACGTTTTAATAATATTGACAAGTAAATTAGATTTGTAGATTTTGCTTTTTGTATCAACACGTATGCTTTGCGGGAGAAAACCATTGCAATGGCTTCTTTGTACTAGCAATTTTATTAAAAAAAATTCTCAAATTAGAAAATAAAGACAGCAAGTCTTTGAAAACACCAAATGCTTCAACATTAGAATCATCTTGTGATAGCCGTATGGGCATTAAATAAATAAAGTTTGTATACAAAATGAAGCCCGGATAAGAGAAGAATCCGATTTGTTTGATCTTTCCAATATTTAGTTTGATATTTTTCAATCTAATATGAAATTAATCAAACGTTATTTTAAAAAAATATATTTTTGTTACACACGATTTATTCAAAGTTAAGTTTCTGATACTTGCGCCATCCTCCATTTATCACTTGGAGTTTGAAAAGCTTAAAATCGTTTGTGTATCACTCTTGTTCTTTTCTGTTATATCAATCTCATTAATTGAAGTTTTAAAAAAAATCTAAGTTTGGGTTTTTATTGGGGTTCTCTCTTATAAACGTTTACCCCACATATACATGTATTTCTAATAGCTCACCTCTCACTAAGGTACAGTGTGATCTTGGCCATCGCTTGGTGTCTGCCGTCTGTCATAAACTATCGTCCATTAACATTTACATGGAACATCTGCTCTGGCACAAATGGACATAATTCAACCCCTGTCTGCTGACTGAAATGACCGACATGGCAAAAACATTTACTACACGTATAAAAAGCAAGGATTTTTTATTATCTTAAAAAAAACACTATTAAATGAGAAAATACGGAATGGAAAAATCGTTCGGAATAATGATATCTAACTCCTGCCGACATATATCAAAACTGTCAGAATACTTCTCGTAGAATATATTGACGATAAATGTCAAACTTTATCAATTTGCTTTTTTTCACTTTTACCTATTATCTTGAAATTGGTAATTGGTAAGGTTCACTTTTATATAGACGGCTCCTTACTTGAGTGGTTCCCATATAAGTAAGATGATATTTGTACAGCAAAACTTTGATATCGTTGGTCGCCTTCTTGTTTAGAGTTAGTGTTCCTCAATGACAATTTTACCTATTTTGTTTTGTATTTGCATTTTATCTTTACATCTATTGTAGATAAGGCAAAGCTTATCAGCTAGGTACGATTTTCAAATAGGTCAGCATGCATGAAGATAAATTGGTCAGTTGTCTACTGATCAGCAAACAAGTTAAACAAAACAAAAGTTAATGAAGAATGATCTTCAATGTTGGAGAGTGATCGTTTATGGAGATGCTCATAAACGTAGGTGAGCGACTCAGGCTTTTCATAACTTCTATTTTAACGCTGATTATATTTCGTGAACAGTTGTTTGAAGGCATAACTTTTGGCATCAATGTTTTATTTGTACAGCAATTCCGCTTATTGATACAGTGAAAACTTTATTGATACAGTGAAAACTATCATATATTTAACTACACAAGGTGATTAATAACTAACTAAATATTCACATAATAATACTTTTTATTACAAGATAAAGTAAAATTTGCAATTTTAAAAGATTTTATAAACATTGAACTTTACACATAAGTTAGAAATGTCAATGAAAAATAATATGGTTTGTATATGAGTCTGAGTTAATCGGGGACATTTACATTATTATCTCATGATAGAGTAAGCTTGAATCAATAAGAGAATTGTTATGTGTTTTATATGTTAATTTTAGCTTCTAATGTTACTAAATTACAAATAAAGTAGTGGTAATTGTCTCAGATGAAAGACTGACATTTTAGTTGATTTTGAATAATTTTTAGAAAGTATCAAAGCATATAATTGGCATTATGTTATAATCAATTACAGCCAAATTAAACAGTTTATTCTAACACTTCATATCATTATATTGAAATTTTTATTCCATAAATTGAATTAAAATTAATATCGTTAAATATTCAAAAGACAAACGTTACCAGCACCTGTAAATACGTGATCACATTGGAAATACTAGTGTCTCACTATTCACATTGATAGTATGCATGTCCGACAAGCAGATTTTATATAAGAATGACGAAGAGTATCGTTTTTTATTATCATATGCAATTTCTGATTCTGTATTTTGAATCAAATGGTATAAATCTTGAGCAAATATTGTTAAGAATTTGTGTTCAGGTTTTGTGGAGTCACAATCGCGAATTTAAATAGTGATACACTTGTGTCCCATCTGTGGTAATCTTTAGAAACAAAATCGAACAGGCGATAGTTTTGGTAAAAACGAATAAACTTCATCCAAATCATTTGTGGACTGTGATAGCTCATAATTTCGGTCTTGTATAAAACAGGGTATTTTCAGATTGATTAAATTATTTTTGTTCTAAATCATTATGCTATAATTGCCACTAGATTTTTTAAAGAAGTAGTTGGCTACAGAATTCATTATGTTCAGATCTTTGTATATTCATTTATCTATAGCATGATTTGTAGTCATACCATATAGCTAGACGTATGCAATGATTTAGCAACTATATAGTAGAAATGTACCCTTCATATAGATATCGATAGATTTGAAGAGATACTACTGGACTTGTTTACCTTTAAAAAAATACTGTAAGATTATGACATAACACCTCTGAATGGCAATTTACTATGTTCTACGATCAAATTGGAAAAATAGGTTATATATTTGTGATATATATAGTAAATTACGGTTTTTCAAAGATGTGATTAAGTTACCCATTTTTATCCTTTTGTATGCTTGATAGAATTTAGTTCTTGTATTGAAATTTTCATTATGTTAATATGATCTACGATAATTTACGTTTGAAGTTGGATTCAAAACAAACTTGACATATATATATATATATATATTATGGTTAATTGCTATTAATAAGTATTGCAATGTACATTGTGTTTAAATGTAAATCAGTATTTAGTTCTATTATAATCTTAAATCAATCCTAATTCTATCTTACTTTTGAGATATAGTTTTTCAAATGTGACGTCATTTTTGTGATGTTTCCAAAATTCATGTGACTTAATTTTTCTGCCTTTTCACCATTCGTATGTGACGTCATTTTTATGATTTTTTGTGTTGATGCCTGGACTAAGTCGGTGTGTCTATTTTTCTGTGTTGGTCTTTGCATTATGTATTCGGGTTTTGTTTTTCTGTAAATAGTTAATACCTCAGTTTCATTATGTATATCTTTCATATTCATTTGATAAAATTTACGGTTTGCATAGCATAAATTGTTCTAAATAATAAGGATGTTCTTATCCCAATCATAAACACATAGCCGTATTTGACACAACCTTTTCAACTTTTAATCTTCAGTGCTGTACAATTTGTACTTTTTTTCACTTTCGATCTTTTATATCTGGGCGTCACTTGTGAGTCTTGTGTGGACGAGGCGCGTGTTTGGCGTATTGAATTTTAAACCTTTTGTTATCTATTAATGATGTGTTTCTTTGTCTAATACGTCCTCCTATTTATTTGTATTGTAGTCCTGTAATATTATGTTGTCATTTCAATGTTATATTTAACATTGCCATTAAAGTGCGAGGTTTGGCAGGCCACAAAACCAGGTTCAACCCACCATTTTTATCTTTAAAAATGACCTGTACCAAGTTATAGTTATAGTTCGTTTCTGTGTGTGTAACAATTTAACGTTATGTTTCCGTTGTGTCGTTTGTTTTCTCTTATATTTGAGTGTGAATTCACATTACTATAAGACGTGTCACGGTACTTTTCTATCCCAAATTCATGTATTTGGTTTTGATGTTATATTTGTTATTCTCATCGGATTTTGTATAATGCTTAGTCCGTTTCTGTGTATGTTACATTTTAATGTTGTGTCGTTGTTCTCCTCTAATATTTAATGCGTTTCCTTCCCTCAGTTTTAGTTTGTTACCCCAATTTTTTTTTGTCCATAGATTTACGAGTTTTGAACAGCGGTATACTACTGTTGCCTTTATTTAAATGTATATACACAACATAATCACAATTGTACATCAAATATAATACCAACTGCGTCGATACGATTATTTCTTTGCACAAAATACATTTTTTGAGCTTTTGATTTTGCCATTTGATTATGGACTTTCCATTTAGAATTTTCCTCGGAGCTCAGTATTTTTGTGATCTTACATTTTACTACGTCGAAGATTAACATTCGTGGTTCACCTGTAGTAACAAAAGCCACAAAAACTGGGTTTCTATGAGAACATATTACAGTACATTACTCTGCCTTTTGTATATTATGTCGTTTGTTTATTCGTTCTCAAAGAAATGGTGTTTTATTGGTATTTGTTCTACGACCTGTTGCCTAGTATACATCCATCCCATATGCCTTCTTTTTCTCCTTTTCTGTCAAACTGTATCACTGGCAATTCAAAATAGGCAAATGTACCTTGAAAAAATATGAATTTTGAAAACAGTCTAAATTTGATAATTTGAAAATTAACTATAGAATTAATGAATCAGAAAAAAATTAATATCTTTTTAACTATAATATTGAGTTAAACATCCCAATGTGAAAATCCGTAGTTCAACTCTGGAAGTGTTTGACAAGCATTGCGAACATGCAGATCCCGAATACGAATCACATTCTCATTTAATCTTTAAACTTATTTTACATAAATAACGTAAACGAAAATAAGAAACATTTAAACGTATTGATCATTTGAATAAACGTATTCTTACAATATATAATTTTTACACAGTTGTAAGAGAGAAGCGGATAATACAAAAACGGATACCAAACCTAAAAAAAAACTGTAAACGTCATGACGAAGACGAAAATTTCGAAAAGACAAACGACACTCTACTATTAAAAAACAAACACAACACATAGAATTAGACTGAGCAACATGAACAACACGAAAAAACCTGGTGGGATCTTTTAATGTTTTTATCAGTATTGAATAAAGTGATCAAAGATACAAGGATCTCAATAAATAGTGCACGCTGTGAAAGACTCTTAGTGACATTCGAATAAAATAAGTTAGAAATAGGCCGAATAAAGAACAAGTTTAAAAAGCATCAAGGAAAAAAACATTCCGAAAGATTTTGTCAACTACAACTAAGATAATCTACTCCTTGGTGTTCGAAAAATTCAAAGTTTTGTAAACTTTACTTTAAGATAATGACCATATTATTGATAATACATGTCAACATAGAAGTGAAGAATACTGGGTTGTATGAAACATCTACCAGCAGATGCATCGACCCAGTGGTTGTAAATTTACTCATCATAGATACCAGAATAAACAAAATACATGTAGGCCTGACGCGCTTCTCCTTATTGATTTTGTTTTTTAATAAATTAAGACATAACTAGATATCTATTCATTGCTTTATATTTCTTAAAAAAAAACACATGTTGAATCCTCTTTTTCATACACTTCAATAAATAAAACAACCAGGATAATAATGATATTAATTGATACATGATAGGTCTAGGTATACCCTGAAACATTTAGAGCGAAAATGATAAGAATCGAATGAATACCTAACGTAGTGATAATTGGTGGGCCGACAAAATATTCGCCTTCTACCTGTCATACGATTAACAGTAAAAGGAGAAAGACCAGGTGTGTCAACAGGATGAGGATAAATAACAAAGCATCTGTTTGATTAATATAACCTTTGACCCGAAACATGATGATAATGTTAACTTATAAATGCTTTTATTCCGTAACTGTGTCTGTAAGGGGAGGAAATATATTTGCATATTTTTTTCGTTTGCATTCAGGTTTTAAAAGACATATTTGTATTTTCAAAAGTATAACTTAAGTTTACATCAGTCGCAATTACAATAACATAATGTTGTTCAGTCTATACCCTTTAGAATTGAATTGAATGAACTGTAAAAAGGACCAAAAACGGCGAGCAATTATATTGTCAATACATTCCAATGACACCTTTAAACCATATTAACTTACAACACAGGTGTTTGGACTTAGCTTATGACTTGTAACAATTCACTCTGTCTTGTAAAGTTAATACGCTTTGAGTGACGTTTAACAAATTGTTGCCTTGTTATATAGGCACTGATGATCTGATTAAATAACAACTCAACCATCTGAATTCACAACGACATGACAATATGTTCATTTCGATCGTTTACCTTTAAAAAAAACAAAATCACGTTAAAAGCATATAAACTAACCGAGACTTATGAAAAACTATATAAAGTCTACATGAGAGTTACAGACCAAAAAAAATTAGCAAAAACAAAAAACCTTAAACCCCGAAAAAATGTACAAGAACAAACAAATGATTCACCAACTTGAAATCAGAGATGAATTCAGCCTTGATGCTCTCTGAAAAAGACTTGTAGTTCTTGCTTCCCATGTTACACTATTCCAGTTTTTTATGTTAACAATCGGATTGTATAGCACATACAGAAGGAAAGAAAAATACATCGAAAATATGATAATCAGACCATTCGTGGTTAATAAGTTAGGAGGGAACTATAAACTTCTGACAGTAGAACACCTTTCGTTAGAAACTTCGAAGTAGTACCGGTATATTCGATATGTAAAGCAGCTCTGAAGTACAAATTGATTAGGGAAATTCCATTGGTAAACACTGCAAAGAATCTAATTCTTTATTTGTATGGGTGAGTTATATTTCACAAATATTTATTCTACAAACTGCTTTAAACATACAATCGGGAAAGTCCTTTATTTTCTTTATTGTTTGTTTTGTTTTTATTTCGTGTTTATTATTTTTATTTGGGTGGTACTTATTCTTCATTACTAAGACAAATAGACAGCCCGATGCTTTTGTTGATACTATTATACAAAAATAATACTCGGGGGTTAAAAGCACCTAAAACCAGTATTGAAGGATTAATAATTCAGTTTGATTATTCAGCGACTTCTAAATGTATTTCAGAGTTCAGTTGGAACATAATTTATTATGGTCATCTATTTCCTTTCTCTCATTTCATCTCGAGGTACATATGGCAATCGACAATTGTGTTAAGAATTATGTGCACAAATAGTTATAAAATCTGACAGTTTGTTTGATCATGAATTACAACAAAATACACAATACATCACAGGGATAATAAAGCACAAAAAATAAAGATAGAAAATACGACATTTTATTAGGGCGTTTGATCTCTTAGTATTGCGTAAATCCCCTCGTTTCTGTAGTAGTGCATAAATATTCGTCTTTATGCTTCTATGCCTATGCAGGACGCTTAAATGGTTATAAAAATTTAAAGAAGTAAATTTCATAGCGTCATAAAACCATGGCGAACGCTGGGACGGATTACTAGTCATTGAAATATGTCAATTAACTTGTAATGTTTTGGTAATATATACTATGTTCCTATTGTCAATATAACGAGAAGCTCTTCACAAATATTCGTCTTAATTCTTCTTCGTTTACGATGATAGTATAAATTTGTTTAATTTTCGGTTCGGGGAAGTGACTTAAGCTGCCAAAATTGTAAATGTGATACGAAAGTTCAAATTTTCACACAAGAATTTTACTATATTAGGCGTCAATTTGAAGAAAATTCAATAAACGAGAGTACCTCTTCAAATTGCTTTTATTGTAATATATATTATATGTGACCATAATTAGGATTTTAATGCATAATGAGATCATTTTATAATAAATATTGTGGATGTGAAAATATAGTTTCAAAACATATTAGTTATCATTTAAAAGCGTCTAAAATTATTTATAACTGAAATACACATTACATGCAATAACATAATTTCAAATTATATAATCCTGTTAGTTCAAAAAACGTGATATCACAATTTTAAAACACATGCTAATTTAAGTCTTAAACACATGACAATGTGAAAACACATGGCAATATAATCTTAAAACAATGATGATATATGATGATGTTACTTCAAAACTCGTGACAATTTGGGTTCAAAACACCTGATAATGAAAGTTCAAAACAGATGATATGGTTAATGAAAACTCATGGTAACACGATGTTTGCTTAACGTCAAGTGATAAATAGTTCATACACATTTGCCGTAGTCATTTTGTTCCTTTTGTTTTTGTAAGTTGATATATCTGAATGATATGCTTAGTTTTGAAGTAAAATAAATAAAACAGAAAAAATATTTGCATTCAGTGTGTCACTCGGTATTTCAAGTCATTATTTAAAATCAAACAGTATTCAAAGTTAATTTTTTTATTCAAGCCGAATGGCAACTAAACTGGGTTTTTTTTCTAATTCAAGGTGCGTTATAATAATTTAATAATTCAATTATAATATTGATTATACATTTTTTCAAATTCAAAATTTATAAGTAATTACAAAAGTTTCTAGTCAAATAAGAATTGACTTAATTATTTACAATTGCATCAGAATTTGTTACAAATGAAAAGAAGTATACAAAATTTGCTTGTTAAACCGGAATGGATTAGGGAATTATGCGGAATGATTTCTTTGTATTAAATCATTGGGCTTTGAAATTAAACCAACGTGTCCATGTTTAGAAAATAAACACTCCATATCGTGTATTTTGTATTTTGTATCACTGTTAATATTTTCTTTTCAAACGATGAAAGTGAAATGTGTTTTGGAAATGTTTCCAATTGATTAAATAAAATGTTGCACTTTATCAAGTTAGAAATTCGTACTGGGTCTGCTTTTATTTCAGAAAATGTCGTTCTGTGCCTGAATAAACAACTTAATGTCAATATTCATATAGAAAATGAAAAATTAAATATTTAAAATGATATTACACTTTAGGGATTTGTCTGCAATATCTTTTCTAAAGATGATTTACTTTTTCTGTGAATAAAATAAGTTTTGCTACAGAATTATAGGAGATTAAGGCATATATAATGAATTCACAAAACTGGTAATTAAATTTTTAATTGCGTGCTGTTGTTGACTTTGGCAATATAAACGATTTAATTTGTAAACCTCATTTACAATTATAAACATTCAACATTATGCAATAGAAAAAATGTATTTTTTTTTTCAGATTACAAAATATCAGACATATTTTGATCGTTACGGGAATTAATGGTCTTCTGTGGCACTCGTTGACACTATGTATCGTGGTGGTATTCATGAGAACCTGGTGATCTGCATGAGAACCAAGTGTTCTGTCGTATGCATTAATGACATTTTCAATATGCGCTTATTATTAAATAAACTAATTAATACATTTCTCTCTATGATCATCAAATTGAACATTTCTAAAATATGTGCAACTGAAAAATAAAAAAAAATGGGACATAAGTTAACGGGAGTATTCATTGAAGTTTTATTGGAGAGAGTCAGACAATAGAGTCTTAACGGAGCTATCTGTGAGAAATTGATACGGACTTTGGGGTTGAAATCTATAATATACACATTTCTTTCCAAAAAAGATTAGATTTTGCAAGTCTCTGAAACAACCTTTAATACTTTTATTTTAATATATTTTTTTCAAATTTAAACTATGAATATAGGTACCTCTAGTCTATATATGCAAAAGCATTTCTCATTTATGTGGTAACCAATTTATATACGAAAGCTAAATTTCGCTGTTTATTTCTTATGTCAAGCTATTCCTCCTATGATTGTTTTAATTTTAGTTTATCGTTTTAAGAATCTCATTCCATTTATAAGATGATCTAGACTTAGCAGAAAATATACGGCACATTCGGAAACAAAAAAGATCAAAGAAAACCTTAAACATTTAATTTAACGTGAAACTGGCATCATGGGGTGCCAAACTACATTCCCATTATAGATTTTACTTAACAAGACATCTAAAGAATAATAAATATAACGTTTATTTTACATTTTCCAGATATTTTTTCACCATTTACAACTCATTAGCTGTTTTCAAACCAATGCGTTTCCTACAGAAAAATATTAATATCTGTTTCAATGATTTATTTACATACATTTAAAAATAAATATGTAAACGACAAAATTGCTATAGTATTTATCAAGATAAATTGATTTCAAACATGGCTGATTAATTCAATAGAATCGCGGCTCTTACAAGTTGAGTCTTTTGGGCTTTAACTGATGAGAAATATAGTACAGATTCAATAAAAATGTCAACAGAGTTGTGATAAACCCTTGAAAAACGATTTCATACGAATGAATATTTTCAAAAAATAAATACTGCATATCATATTTGTATTCCAGCTACGAATGTCGTAATCCTTTTTTCTATTATTTTTCTGCATACAGAAGCAGATCTGTTTATTTGTAATTCACTTCAAAACTAATAAAGCTTGGTTTAATAACCATTGAAATCACATATGAATGTCATGTAATAGACGAATTATTCTGTGTTGACATGGAGTATCCTTGCTAGTTATCATGTAAGCTCACAACACGTGCTTGCTTTAAGAATGCAAATCGTATATCTAAAGGGGTATGCACTGTTTTGTCTTTTAAATTCGAAAACCAAAAATATCATAAATCAACTAAATAATATCATTTAGCTATATATTTATAATTCATTTGCCTGTATATATATATTTACATTTGAATATTGTCTTGTATTAGGGCTTCAAACTTGTTTCAAAACCCATTATCTGCCAAAATAGCCTCATTTATATTTTAATTTGAACAGCCTTACTAAGAAAGATATTTTGATAGCAGGTACTTATTAGTAATACTTATTTTGGAAAGACTTTTGGGGAAAAGTTTCTCTCTCTCGTCTCTCCATATTTTTTTCAGACCCGTCTTTGTTATACATACTGATTTCCAAAAGATACTTACCACATTACATGTGAAGTTCCCTTTTAGTTCCATTTGAAATGACTACATGCGGAAAAATAGGCAGTATTTAAGTACTTCATTAAATTGTAAAGTGACAAGACTTAAATATGTATAATACATAATTTTGACTAATGGTTTCTTATCACTAGATATAGTTCTTATTAGTTTTGAATTAGATTCCGATAATTGTTAGTACTCTTATAACTGTCTATTGTGTTGGTGTTAGTTCAGTTTTTGGTGCTTTGTATCGAGTTTTAAGCTTGTAACTGATTTTCATAGTTTCTTTTTATGCTGTTCAGTTACATTATATTGTCCCAGATGTGGATGAGGTTTGAGCGCCCATAGACATGCTAAACACCGAAACATTCGATATGTTTAAGCCTGTAATTCAGCGTCTTTTCCTGGTTCACGTTTTTCATATTTGTGTTTCGCAAATTGTATTGTAATGAATACGGTTGTTTATTTTCCCGTTAAAATTGTCTCACAGTTTGTCATGTCGGATCCATTATTGCTGACTAAACGGTATGTGATTTTTCTCATTCTTGAAGGCTTAACACGTAAAGACAGAATATTAGATCTCATTCCTGTAAACAATCCAACTAGCATCAATAAACTTAACACTTTACCACCTATTAGCTCAGTAGATAACGATATAGTTTATGTAGAAGTGGACACCTGGCTTTAAAGACTAAGAGAAACACCAAGAAAAATACTTAAATATAAAGAGGCAGACTGCAACAACATAAAAAATGACCTTACTACAACACTTAATACCATCAATAAATTGTATGACTCAAGTGATGCAGATACACTATGGAACACCTTCAAAAACGATCTTCTCAAATCAATAGAGTCAAATGTACCTCACAAAATGCTCACATACAAACATAAACTACCGTGGATAAACAACAACCTTAGGAAACTCATTAACAAGAAAAATAAGTGTTATAAAAACAGAATTAGAAATCCTTCTAAATACAAGAAACTAAAACAAACAGTACAAAAAGAACAAAGAAAAGCATACTGGAACTACATAGAACAAATTATTTGTGATTTACCCATCAATGAACCGGACCAACATCAGTCCACAAACACAAAACCAAAAAATCTATTTCAGTTCATCAAAAGCACTAGAAATGATAATACAGGAATTGCGCCTCTGAAAAAGAAGGTATACTTGTAACAGACACTACTGAAAAAGCAGACATTCTTAACCAACAATTTCAGTCAGTATTTACTAAGGAACCACCATCTAATATTCCTGATAAGGGTCCAAGCCCATACACAAAAATTCCAGAAATAAACATCACTACACCAGGTGTCGAAAAATTGTTACATAAACTAAATCCACACAAAGCAAGTGGTCAAGATAACATCAGTGGACGTGTATTAAAAGAACTAAAAGCACAAATAGCACCTATCCTTACCACCATATTTACCAAATCTCGGGAATCGGGAATAACACCAAAAGACTGGAAACATGCAATTGTTGCACCAGCTTTTAAAAAGGCTGAAAATTATAGACCAATTTCACTCACTTGTATTTGTTGTAAATTGATGGAACATATTGTGACAAGTAACATTATGAACTATTTAGAGGCAAATAACATACTCTACGACCTCCAACATGGTTTCCGAAAATCGAGATCATGTGAATCACAACTAATTCAATTTATACAAGAACTTCATAACAATAACATTACAACAACAGCAAAAATATACAAACAGACCTCATTATTATGGATTTTGCCAAGGCCTTCGATAAGGTTCCCCAAAAACGTCTACTCTACAAACTAAAATATTATGGCATTCAAGGGAACACTCTAAAATGGATTCAGGCTTTCTTATCAGACCGTACGCAAACAGTGGTAATAGACGGAATAACATCAAATACAGCACCAGTAACATCAGGGGTCCCAAAGGAACCGTCCTTGGGCCTATACTCTTTTAAATTTACATTAATGATTTTCCAGAATACCTCGAACACAACAAATTACGACTCTTCGCTGATGATAATATATTATATACCGAGAAATTACATGCCAACAAGACTGCACAAATTTACAAAAAGATCTTAATGCAGCAGCTAAATGGGAGGCTGGTTGGCTCATGGCCTTTCATCCAGGAAAATGCACAATCTTAAGACAGCAACCATTTGATTGTCTGGGGGGGGGGCTATGTTTTTTTTTTTTTTTTTTAAAGTTTGTTTCCATTTTTTGGAGAAAAAAATAATTTGTTTTTGACCCTGAGAAAAAAAAATGTTTGTTTCACCCTCAACTGCCACTATATGTTTGTCCAGGAAAAAAATCCATAGCCCCCCCCCCCCCCCCCCCCCCCCCCGAAAATCAAATGGTTGCTGCCTAACCATCACACAAAAAAAGAAACCATTTAACCACGATTACATCCTACATAACCATCTTTTAGAACCAGTAACATCTGCAAAATATCCCGGCGAAACCCTACAGTCTAACTTAAAATGGAACAATCACTACGACAACATCATATCAAATGCAAATAAATCTCTTGGCTTTCTGAGGCGAAACTTAAAAACTTCTAATACCAGTATCAAATCCCGTGCTTACCAATAAATAGTGAAACCAAAACTTGAATACGCCTGTAGTTTATGGGATCCACACACAGGAGAAGATAAAAATAAGCTTGAAATGGTACAGAGGCGTGCGGCCCGATATGTATGAAACAATAACCACAACACCAGTAGTGTTACATCCATGTTAAACGAACTACAATGGCCCTCACTCACTGAGCGCCGCCTCAAAACCAGACATATCATGTTCTACAAGGTCATCCATGGACTCATTACAATCCCATCACTAGTACTCATACCATCAGATACTAGAACAAGAAAATTACATACTCAAACATTTCGGCAAATATCCACCTCTAAAGACAGCTACAAATGGTCAATTTTTCCGCAAACAATCATCCAATGAACTTGTTACCACAAGTTGTGGTAGCATGTCAAACCATTGAAACCTATAGAGATCAGTTGACACCAACTGTTCTCCACAACATAATTTCATTCTATAAATAACAATGTACATATCTTTTAATCACTTGTTGTTTTCTTTCATTTAAATATCACCAAGTATTCTATAAATTTAAAGATAAATTTGTGTTCATATTTTTAATCATATACTCCGCGCATGCAAAGGTTCGTAATCTTCAATCATTGAAGCTGTAACTGTATATCAGAAGAAGAAGAAGAACGTACGCTGTCCTCCACGTCATTTGAACTCTGTTTGGTAATTGTATCATTGGCAATCAAAACACATCCTACCGTATTTTTATCTTGGGCATATCAGAAGAATGGTATTAGGTCGGTTTATAATTCATTGTAATTTTCTCTTTCCAAAAGCCAAAAGTCCAAGAATATATCAAAGTTTGGTGACACTGTTGATCGCATCTATTCCCCTAAATTTTAAAATAAAGGATACCGTAGATAAAATTCAGTCTTATTCATGTCCATTATAATTTGGTTAACTTTAAAGAAATATGTGTGTCGTTTGTAGATGACCAACGACATGTACCGCGTCTCATCTTCTTCGGTAATGGAATTATAGA
Organism: Mytilus edulis; assembly: GCF_963676685.1. Classification (NCBI taxonomy): domain Eukaryota; kingdom Metazoa; phylum Mollusca; class Bivalvia; order Mytilida; family Mytilidae; genus Mytilus; species Mytilus edulis. Next base: position 10,772,638 of record NC_092347.1, on the reverse strand, counting down.
ATGTGACTTATCCTGGAATATCTGCAATGCCACATTGGTACTATCATTAACTGCTTTCGTGTTTTTCTTCTTTTTTTTTGGGGGGGGGGGGGGGGGAGGGGAGATTCTTGCTCAAACTTTAGTTTTCAATGAAGTGTTTTGTTGTTTGTCTTGTAACTCTGTTTGCTTTGGTCATGAACTTGTCTGTTATTCTAGACATGTCTTTTTGATTTATACAAAGTAAAGTGTATGTGTCAAAGTAAATAAAAAAAAAAACACTTTTGAATTGACTTCAGTACATATCTTTCTAGTTTATAATATGTATGGAGTTGTGTACCTTATGAATTTGTGCATGCACATATAAAACATCATTTTAACTTAATTTATAAAAATATATTCAGTTATGTTAGGGTAAAGTTGCTACATAATTGATGTTATGCAGGTATTATTTATTGGACAATACGTTTGGAGTGGACGCTGGTTGACCAAGTCTGCATATATCATAATCCCCAAAATCTTATTTAAAGAAGACCTTTCGTAAAATTTTAAGAAAAGTATTTTCGACCAAGTGTACTTTAAGATTTCGTTTGCAGATCGTATAATTTTTCTATGGATTCCAATTATTATCCTTTTAGAATATCTCTCGTGAAACACTAAGGACAGATTTTTTTTCGACCAAATGTACTCTAAGATTTCGTTTGCACATCGTTTTTTTTCAATTTTTTTTTTTTTTAGAGAGATTTCAATGATTGATTTTATAAGTTCAGAATGATGAGAGAGTATTATACCATATCTATAAGTGAAGATTGGAGCATCATATTTCAGTAAAGGGAGGACCCAGGAGATGCCGATTCTAAATTAAATATAGAATAATTGGTATTTTGTCGACTGACCCGCTAGAGTAAACATAAATTGCGAACAAAATGAATTATTCATTTTTATTACAATCCTTTATGTTTCACTGCCAAAATAAATAGACAAGTTTATTTTACATTTATCAATTTTGAAACCTAATCAAATTACTCTGCGGTGTTAAGCTTCAATATAACCACAAACGCAGGGCACCCCTGCCGTGCCATGAATTTTACAATCTTTACTGAAATTAGTAGGTAAAATGCAGGTGTGTGCTTCATTTATGTTGAATCTTTTAATTTTAAGTAGGTATCACTTCGTTGACAGAATCAATATTTAATTTTAAAGTAAGCTGTGTTTTGCCATAAAAACCCTGAGATGTTTACATTCCGGTTAGTAGTATATCAGCAGGCAGTTGGTAATATAATATGTTTATTTACTCTCTGCTTTACCTGACCAATCTCAAATAATAAAAGAAATTGAAAACAAGAATATTTTCTTCGTCCAGGTGTGTTTTCAGACGTGACAACTCCATTCACCTTTGGATTAAGATAAATAGTATAATAGAATCGGAGTGATGCTGTTAAAGTGATAACTTTCGGTCTTTTTCAAACTTCTAGAATTACTTCACACTCAGTAGCCTTTGACAATCGTAATTGATTTCGGTTTGTTTTAATTGATGCACCGTAAAAATACAATAGTAAAAGGCAACATTAAAAAGATCTAAAACTCCTATTTAAATTTAAAGTTCAAATAAATATTTTCCAATCCCTATCAATTTCAAATGACCACAGCGTTGGTCAATATAATGTTAAAGTAAATAGTGATACCACCTTGATCAAATATTTTATTTTGAATTCTTATTGTTCAGTTTGCGGTACCCAGTTCTAGGGTTACGACAACATTATAGTTCAAGTTTAAACCAACAGGATTTAAAGTTTTGTTTTCTATAAAAAAAAAAAATTTAAATAATCAGACTGAATTAAAACACCGTTTCATTGATTTTCATAAAAATAAAGTGTGTTGAAACTTTCAGTTGTCCAATGCTTTTCACTGATTTGCATATTATTTGTTTACAACTTGTTAATTTTGAGATTCTGTAACTTAATTTGGTTAGGTATTTTACGTGGGTTTTTTTTACAGTGTCTCACCAACAAAGCTTGACTATTTAACGAATAATGTACATTGTAAGATTAGCCGAACAAACGTTAGCAAAATGTTTGGTGATCGTTAAATATTTATTATTTTCTTTTCTTCTTTACATGCTAAATGTTACACGTGGAACCGGTTTATTACAGGATTTTTAAAAGTACACAATTACGATATTCAAATAATATTTAAATTTAAAATAAATGGAGATCAACACAGCATTTAAACGCTAAAAGATTGGAGGAATGACATCAAGTGTTAAACATTTCGTTTTCCCTGAACATTTTTAACTATTCATTTGATTTATAATTCCACTTGTATGTCCCTCTGGTATCTTTCACCCTCTTTTGGTCTTGATTATGCCCGAAATATTAGCGACCAAATATGAAGCAAGAAACGATTAAAATCAATAATTTAATCAAGCTGTATGACTATTTCAAATTGCCTTGTACTACGATCTGCAATAGTGTTTTTGCATTTCGGATATTGTATTAATATATCACGCAACGCTGTGTATTTTTGGAGTAGTTTGTTGTTTACTGTTTGTTTATTTACAGCGTCAATATTATGTTCCACTGCCAGTGTTATTTCTTACACTGAATGTCAAAGGCAACATGTAAAACTTATAATTAAGAACTCTGTTCATTTTCTTGTCTCTGTGTTTCATATTTTTCAATACTTAACAACAATAAATTTGAATTAAAATGCAATTATATTCAAATTCCAACATTTCCTGGGCAATTCTTCAAGTTAACCATGAATAAATATTTTCCATCTGTAAACCGGTAATGGAATACAATGAAATTACTTTCACTTCTGTATTTGGCCAAACCGAAAAATGTCTAGTTAAAACCGAATTTACGAGGACTGGTTTATGTTATCATTCGTATAAATGCAATGTTTGTGTCACACTATGGAGCGCTTAATGATCACTATGTTGTCTTTTTCCATCATAATTAAATTTCCGAATTGAATGTTGTGATTGGCAAATTACATCTCGTGTAACTCGATGTTACAAATAGCCTTATACGCGTGTCATCGTTCTCCACATTGCTATTATAGAAGTTTGGTCTTTGTTTGCATGTTATAATCAAACGGCGATTATAAATTAACAAATTAATTTAGCAGTATCAATTTTAGAAGGTAATCTGCCTATCATCGCAGATGGTGAAATTGATTATTGTGAGATGTTGTCGTAATGATACATCCTTGTCAAGTCATTCTCTATACTAAAGGGGTTTGTACCTAAGGTCACTGGTGTAAAACAATAAAGACTTTTGATGTAAAGATAACTAGAAAATAGTAACGATTATCAAAACAATTTCCGCTCGCCTGGATTTTCTTGTCCTGGACTGAAAGCCGGAAGTTATAGTGAGTACCATGATCTTTGGTAATTTGGTCATTTTCATTACACATGCAGTTGGTCTTTTCAATGGACCAAACCACCCTGTTACATTTTGAATGTTGCTTTAGCATGTTATTGTGTGGTTGTCGTTTGTTGTTGTGTATCATATTTGTTTTTCGTTCATTGTTAATGAGGCTGTTAGTTTTCTCGTTTGAATTGTTTGACATTTGTCATTTTGAGCTTTTATGCCTTGCTATGCGGTTAGAGTTTTCCTCATTGTTGAATGCCGCACTGTGTCATATACATTTTTTTTTTGTAGTTGGCAATCAAATCAATTCCTCATATGTATTTTATGTACATACTCAGAATAGTATTTGAACCTTAATGTACATACACAGAAAAGTATTTGAACCTTACTTTACCTTTCCCACGACTCTTCTTTTTTTTTTAGTTTTACGTTCAATACCCCTTAAAAAAGTTCGTGATTAGTTCATGGTTTGTTGTAAAACACATTTTCTTACCTACATAGGCACGGGACGCCAAAGTTTTCTGTAAATACATCTTTATTCTTCTGTATGCAATGTATTTCTTGATTTGAGAATTTTAATCTGTTCCGAAGAAATTGTTTACGTATACTTGTCCGAATCGTCCCAATGCAACAATAGTATTCAGTTATCAATCTACACCTTCAATACCATAATTGTAAATAAATCATTCGGGTACCATATACAATTTTACTTTCTGCTTGGGTTTTTTTTTGGTGAAATATGATTGTTCTAATGTTAATTGAAATTTGTATTGATTTTTATAATTGAAACCATTTATCATTATTTGTTTTTTTCTATTTTAACGTTATACAAGGCATCTTTAGGTATTTCGCCACCTTCTTATGATGTCTGAAGTTGTTTACAGAATAAAATGTTTATCCTGCTCTTCGGTAAGTGACAAATTGGGAGGGTCTTCTCTCCTTTTATATCAACAGTATACTTACAGCATTTTCCTTTTCTTATATCATAACGGTACTGGTGGTTGCTTTTATCAACATTGCAATTGTCTCTAGGGGCTCGGTGGCCCAGTGGTCTGAGTAGTCGAACTACTGTGTCACTGGCCAGTCAACACTGAGGTTGTGAGATCCAATCCCGCACAGAGCAGGTGCACTCGACTACAATCTTAATTGACTATGATTGTCAGTTTTCCTATCGAAGGTCGGTGTTCTATTCGTACACTTTGATTTCCTCCGCCAATAAAAACTTATCTCCACCAAATAGCACAATAGTGTTGAAAGTTGCGTTGAACACAAATCAATTAAACAAACAAATAACTTTGTCTGTGAAAGAACTATCACTTTGCTTTGTCTGTTAAAGAACTATCACTTTGCTTTGTCTGTTAAAGAACTATCACTTTGTCTGTTAAAGAACTATCACTTTGTCTGTTAAAGAACTATCACTTTGTCTGTTAAAGAACTATCACTTTGTCTGTTAAAGAACTATCACTTTGTCTGTTAAAGAACTATCACGTGATAGATTCATATACTTTGTACTCTTTGTATTTTTGTTGTATAATTTTGGATTACTTCAACATATAAGGAAACTTAAGAAACTACTTGAATTCGGTGTCCTGCACCCCTTAAGAAACCCCTTGAAGTCTAGTGTTGTGTTGACTTCTGTCATTGCATGTTAAAACTGACCGTGAGTAGGAGTTATCTTTCCTTTTGTGTTCTGTACCCCTTAAAAAAAACTTGAATTTGACTGACTTTGAGTTAGAGTTATCTTTTTTTAGGTCTTCTGCATCTCCCTAAGAAAAAACCATGAATTAGGTCTAGTGTTGTTTTAACTTTTGCAATTACATGTTACAAGTGACTATAGGTAAGAGTTGTCTTTTCTTAGGTGTTCTGTACCCACTGAAGAAACCCTTGTAGAAGGTCTAGTGCTGTGTTGTCTTTTTCCATTTCGTGTTGAAACTGACTGTAAGAGTTATCTTTTCATATGCGTTGTCTACTCCCTGAATTAGGTCTAGTGTTGTGTTGAATTTTGCCATTGCATGTTACAACTGACTATCAGTAAGAGTTATCTTTTCTTAGGTGTTTTGTACCCTCCTTAAGAAACCCCTTGAATTGTTGACTTTTGCCATTGCATGTTAAAACTGACATGTGTTCAAGAGAATGCTACATTTCTCAAATGCATTTTAATAAAAGGAAAAGCAACACTATTAACTATCCCTCGTCGAAACTTGACAATAAAAGGCAACAACTCAATTCATTATCAATTAGTACTTGACACTGCTTATTTAAAGTGAACAATATGGCCCTTTGAAAATCTTAACTGAAAAAGTTTAAATGGAAAATACACACGATGGGAAGAAAAGGAAAATTAGACACTTACTGAAGCTTAAAATCTATTTATTGCGCTCCGTGATCTCTTTATCCACTCTCAGCAAGATGACCATTAGAATAGCCGCACAAATGTCTGAAAATGGCTATCAACCGCAAATCTATCACCGACCATTACAAATAAAGCCAGGGAGTCAACTGTCTGAGCTTTTGTGTAAATATTTTGTTTAAACTTCCTTTCTTGATCAGTGTCTCTAATTTTATTAACAAGGTGGAATTTAATTTGTTCTAATTTGAAATTTCCATGACATTATTTTTGATAAATGTATAGTTATCATTTGTTTGTACAGAGTAATAAAAAGATAACGAAAGTATGATAGCAATTGCAATGGTATGTTAAAGAAAAGAGGAAATAAGTTAAAAGACAAAGTAGCGTATTGATCAATTTATAGTTACATTTCATAACTTCAAATTCACAGTAAACGTTTATTTCAATTATATTCAAGACAAGAGTGTTGACAACTCGGCTGTTGGTTTCCTCGGCGGACGAAACGTCAACTAACAACGGCATCGGTCCACTGGTTGTTTAAATTCATTCTTATAGTTTGGTACACAATTTGCATGTTTCGCTACACGAGACTCATCAGTGGAGCCCGATTCTAAACGTTTTAAATGCCGAAATCAGGGAAATGTCACGAGAGAAGGAAATTTAGTAGCTTAAAAATTGTTCTTAGCACTTAAAATAAAATTGAGAATGGAAATAGAGAATGTGTCAAAGAGACAACAACCCGACCATAGAGCAGACAACAGCCGAATGCCACCAATGGGTCTTCAATGCAGCGAGAAACTCCCGCACCCAGAGGAGATCTTCAGCTGGCCCCTTAACAAATATGTTACTAGTTCAGTGGTAATGGACGTCATCATACTAAACTCGGAATTATACACAAGAAACTAAAATAACTTAAAAAAAACAGTGTTTACAACAATGAGCAACAGCTCATCGCAATAAAGCTCATGATAACCTAACTAAAACCTTAAAACGAGAACACCCTAAACTCATAAATCTATAACAGATGAACACAAATGATACAGAGTACCGTAGAAATGAGATAGGAGTGTTAACAGATATCCATCCTTGCTGGTTTTTTTCACAGTCTAGAGGAAAGGGGTTTAACAATATCCAGAAAATTATACAGATTAAGATTACCAGAAGCACACTGAAATCTATAGTATACACTTATTTTACTTGAAGATCTTAAGATATACTTTAAAAGTATAAGTATCAACTCAAACGGTAATATATAAATTATGAATATACGTTTGAATCGAATGAATACCGATAAAAGAAAAAAGAACAGGAATGTCAATGCGACTGCAACCCAGCTACACGCAAAAGCAAAACAAAAGTCATAACAACTGCTAGCAATACCTGACCAAGCGGGCATGTACGTGAGCATATGGCGGTATTAAATTTCTATTTAATACGAATATTAAAATAGACCGGCTGCAAAGGTTACGTAGAACTAATAGAGGGATTTTGTTATAATTCTAACACCTTTTTTTGCTGGTTTTGTTTCCAGTGTGTTACGATTAATAAAGTATTATGGAAATAATTAAAAATCGGTTGATAAAATGCAGTTCTTATTTCTTTTTTTACAATTCGCCATTACATCCAATAATAAAATAAAAACTTCAACATATGTCGGAATTTTTAAGTTTTAAAAACACAGATAGCATCTACTGGCGCGGCTTAAAACGTGTTAATATTCATAGAATAACACTTCCATGATGACCAAGACACACCGTGTTTAAGAATTATAGATAAGTATTGAACACAAAGAATCTTTACTTTATTCTTTGCACGCGTTCATCTCAATATGTTTTCTTATCGCTGTTTACAATACATTTTCAAATCCTGTTATTTTTCATAATCACAGTTTTTTAATTCAATGCTAAGAACACTTTGTTATTTGAAGAATCCGACATGGCTGCTTTCATTGTAAAAATCCACATCTATTGAATGCAATCTGAAAGTTCGTTGTAGGCACTAATGCGGTTTAATGCATATATCTGATACAAGAAAAGAAATTAATTTAGCAAGAACAATTGCGAGTGTGGTTAAGAAACATGTGTTTTTTGTTCAGCTTAAGATACCAATACGTTATCTGAAAACCATTAAACCTTAGAGTCAATAATACCAGTAGACCAAAATTTAACACGAATTCAATTTGTTTGCATCTCTTAGCAAATTGACGAAGCAGTAGAAAATGAAGGGGATTTACTTGAAATAACCATGCGAACACTGTTATCTTGTAATTGAGAGACTACTAATTATCAATTTTACAAGGTTTAAGGTGGCTTGACTCAAAAAGGAGGGATATTCATGATTGGCACCAGACGGCAGCATCAAGATGTAAAAAGATTCTTAACTTCTTTTCGTACTTTGAAAACATAAAATATCATAATTAATATTAATGATATTTTGCAGTCTTGGACATACGATTTTTAATTTTATTTTTTTTTCATTGTCAACTTTTTTTCTTCATTTAATAAGAGATATTGACAGCTTCATGGAAGAAAAACGTTTAAGGGATGGTGGAATGCCAAAAATAATGACAAAACCATTAAGATTGAGTGATTTGGGAAGACACTGTCAAGTTGCGCTAATGTTTGTCTAATTTAAACGCAAAAAGGCTTTCTCAAGTAAACATTTTGATTTCTAGTTGATTGGCCGACGTAATGCACCGGATGTGAGTGTATTAAAGCACTTCCGGTAGTACACGGCATTTCTTCAGTGGTTCGTGACTGTGAATTGGTAAGTTGACAGCAACCGGAAGTCCAATCACAGAGTTAAGTAACTGAAATGTTAACTAATTAGAAGTCTGTTTGCTGTTCTCACTTTGTTTATTCAGATGTATATTTTAATAAAATGTGACATTCCACCATGCTTTTGTTGTTTTATTTTCTATTTACGAGAAATGTCTGAAGGTTTTATTGTCCGGGTTCAATAACGGGATACAAAGGTGGAAATGAAATGTCGCTCTTAGGACGAAATAACAGAAACAAATAGTACACGTTATGTTTGTATTTCTCTTTTTTATTATTTGATGGTTCGTGCAAATATGTAAAAACTGAGTCCTATAAACTGAAATTTATATCAATGTTGTTTTGAGCGATACCACAAAAAAGATTGTTCTCAGACTGTTGCAGCTTCGGATAATGAAATTACTACAGTCTACAGAAATCTACATTAATATTGATATTGTTAATCATGATGATTTTGTCAATATCTATGATCTTATAACTGTTTATGACGCTTGCTAATTTAACTTTATTTGTATATATTTGCGACATTTTGATGAATTAAATATTTTTTTGTTAACAATTTGCACCGTTTATTCAAATATTCTTCATTGTGATGGTGATAAAATTAAGACAACTATAAAATGAAGTATACTGTTATACAAACCACAATACGGACAAGTCGTATCACAAATAAAAAAAGAAAGTATTTGGAAACTTAGAATACATGTATGTTGACAAGTGTTGAATTAAGATAAATATGAACACAATGCATCTATAATTCACGATTCTTAAGATAAAAAATCAAAATCAAACGCAAGTATAAAGAAATGATCATCACAGTTACTGACTAAATATTAATATTTGAATTCTCTACAAATAATTATGTATCTTCATAAATGTCTTGTTCTCTCAATATGACCGTGATGTTGGAAGCAACTAACTAAGTCTCAGAACTTACTAAATAAGGTATTATAGTGAGTGGTTGGATTTTTTTTTTTTTTTTTTTTTTTTTTTAGAATTAATGAATTATTCTTGGATTAAATATCAAGCTTGCGATAAACAAAAACAAAGCATCACCTTGAAAAATTTCAATAAGGAAAGCTGTATACTTATGCATTTTTTCCTTTCAAACTTTATAACCGACTTAATATACACGAATCTCCCCTATCCATGATATAATTTAAAACTCTGCAGTTTAGTTATGTAGTATATACAATAACTTCTGTTTGTGTCGCCTTACTTTTATTGGTTAACGTATATGGAAAGATTTTTCCGTTAGTTACCTTGAATTATTTTTATTTTTTTATTTTCTTAATCAGATATTTAATTTCGTGTACCATAGCATTATTCTTCATATAAAATTAATAGCCAAATATAACGTTGAAGAATTAGAATTAACGAAAGATACCAACAATGTAGATCCAGCTAGACACAAGTGAAAACATTAAGAAATATATATTTTCCAAATTCAACATAAATGTAAATCTTGACTTCCAATATAAGTATCACACAGAAGAGAATAAAATCTTAACGTTATATTTAAAAAAAAAAAAAAAAAAAAGTAAATAAACATGTTATAATATCGTCATTTTTTGCAGATTTTTTTTTATCGAAGTTTATCATTATCAAATGTTTGTGAACTTGTAGGCTTACTTCATTTTTCATCGTTATCATGGTTTTGACGACATACCTGTCGGTCTATAATAGACAAACCATTTAGCTGATCATGCAGAAACCACCTATTTATTTCAAATATAGTAATACAAAAACTACTCTTCTTTTAAAGGAGCTCTTTTGTATTCAAAACTTTGTGTTTTTTTAAATTAGATTTTTTGAAAGATGCGAACAGGAGAATGAAGACTTCTTCTACCCGAAAAGAGATTTCAGCCTTAATAGACAATTTATAACTAGAAAACAGTAAAATTTTATATGTACTAGTTACAAAAGATTGGAACAAGGATCAGAATTAAAATGATTTAAACAGTGAGATAAGTTCCACCTTTAAAAAAAATAATAATACCAAAGCGGAAAACATATCTCACTAGGTCTAGAGTCCAGGTACATGGTTTCATCGGGGATAGCTGAGACACATTATGCAGTGCAATAAAACAATTATGTAAATTAAAAATTGCGTATAACTAATGATTTTGTTTGATTGACAAGGTTGCACCAGAATCAGCTTCTTTCTAGCATAGTAACTTTAAATAATGTCAACACAGAAGAATATCACTTTAGCCATTAGAGACTTTTTAAAGCATTAATGTGATGACATTTGTAAAGTGAGGAACATTTATCCACATTAGAAATTACATTAATACTCTGTTAAATCAGGGTGATTTATCGCCTTAATCGCTAAACTGACCACAAATAGACCCACTGACATTCATTTCAGTCCAGCAGTGAAGCAAAAATCAATTCACAAATTGTCTCATAAAGCAGTTGTAATAATCATCGAGAGCGTTTTCACATCAAGTTTAAATATTACAATTTCTTTATTTGTTGTAGGAATTAACAAATATCTTCTCTTTTGATTTGGTGTAAATTACACGAATGGGCATTGTGTTTATTTTACACTGTCATCATTTGAGCAGAAAATTAATTTAAAATTGAATTTCCACACGTAATGGGACTCGACATTATACGAGTTTTGTAAAGTGTTATTGACATCATTCCAGTCAATGAATAATCTTAATTTTTAATATGTCCTATAAAGAATATCAAATATTCCTAATATTTATTTGATTGTTGGTAACTGAATAAACTCTCTTGTGTGTTTCTGTAATTTTGAAATGATTTGGATATTTATTCGGTGTCATAGTTATTTAAATGAATTGTTACAAGTATTCCAATTTGTTTTTAATTATTTACGCATTTTGGTGTTGGTTCAATAGCCTGTCAATGTGTTTTTCTCGTATATGTATTATAACCCTATTCGAAAAATATATCATTTAGGATTTTAGCTTTTCGATTCAATTTGATCAGTATTTACCTCGTTCTCCATTCATCGGTTTTGAAGAAATAACTTTTGTGAGAAATTTGTTGTGAATCCGATATTATAGTATCGTTTGAGATTTTTTTTTTTCTATTTTCACAGATTGTAGCACTTGGAAATTATCCAGTGGCATGCCAATTTTTATTTCCTTGACAATTAATTTCGCCCTCAATTGCCAACACAGATTCACAAAACTTCATTAAGTGAATATATAGATTAATTGACACACAAGCTATCATATTCGTTTTTAAATAAGATTTTGATTTTCAAATAGTTTGCCCTCGAAAATCACAAAAGAGACTTTTAATTTCGCATCTGCATCTTACTATTTATTTTACAAAGTTTGTCTTTAGTACTGTTAAGAGAGACAGTAGAGTGTAACCTCGTGCTTCAGGATTATGGTCCTATGATATACAAGATAATTGAGTGTGTGTCTGAGTGGGAGCTTCCATATGTTCTTAACTTTAGGAATATTCATTCAAATCTTTTATGCTATTCAGCCCCGTTCTTGTTTAGAGGCCAGCTGAAGCTGGACTCCGTTTGTGAGATTTTCTGTGTTGAAGACCCGTTGGCTGCTTTCTGCTCTTTGGTCGGGTTGTTGTCTATTTGAATCATTCCCGATTCCTATTCTCAATTTTATCAAACGTGCTGAAACCAATTTTAAAATTGCTTTGACATTCAAGTAGTCGAAGTTAAAGGTCACTGTTTCTAAACAAAATTTGATAGTAACATGACATTGCTTTGCATAAAGTGAACAGAACTTAAATCGATGGAAGAATTAAGGATACGGAATATATGGATTCAATAGGTACACATTCTAGGTATCTAAATAAATTTTGTGGAGATATGTCCCGAAAAGTTTTTTTAAAGAAGGTAACTGGTAAAAGTATTTGTAAAAGATTTTGGCCCTCAATGCTCTTGAACTTTGTATTTGTTTGGCTTGTTAACTGTTTTGATGTGAGCATCACTGATGAGTCTTATGTTAACGAAACGCGCGTCTGACGTATTAAATTATAATCCTGGTACCTTTGATAAGTATTTGGTTTCTAGATACATTAATGATATAAGTTTCAGTCGTCCGAAGCTCTTTTCTGGGTTGATCTTCTTTGGGTACGCTCAAAGCCAAATATTCGGAAGCCAAGGACTATAAGAACCGAAACAATTAAAAAGCTATACGACCAAACACAACCTAATTAAATAGCCAAATCCATAAAAGATTATGTTTTGTCTTATATCCCTATACTTTCACTTGTTGATATTTTTTGTGCTTAGTTTCGATCTGATGAGGAATGCACTAGCTAACTTATTTTTACATTCATATATTGTGTTGTTGCACCAATGTACCAGGTTATGGATAGTTAAGGGTCCACATACATGCTTAATCTTATTGTATTTATAAATCACAAGTCGTTCTCTATGCCCGTGTATGCATGTTGCGACGTTTTGAATTTCACCGAATGTGATCTATGTATTACTGGTAAATTATCAAGTCATTTCTTCAATATATATACGACATATAAAGATTTGGTTTTGAAGTTTAGTTATAAAATGTGATAGCACATCTTTATTTTTACGGAGGTTTTCTTTACCGAGCCCGGAAATTTAGAAACGATCATGATAAGCTTATTCTAAAGGGTAACCAATTCAGCACTGCAAGAAGAACTTCGTATAAAAAAACATTGTTTTTGCTAGTATTTTAAAATACATTGATTTTGTTATATGCGAATTCATGATCGAAGTACACAATGTATTTAGTATTGTTATGTTCATAAGCACATTTTTATCTCCACAACCTTTGCGATCCTTGCAGTATCTTGGTCGTTTTCTCTGACGATTTATGACGTCATTACACTAAATACATCGGATGTTAGATATGTACACCATTTATAAATTAATGTTAGATGCATGCTTGTTTTTATTAGTTGTTATTGGTCAGTAACAACAAATACTCTTAGATCTGTGACTTTTTGTTGTGTGGATGTATTAGTTCCCGTCCACGTACACTCTCCGTTTTTGCAAGGTGTATTTCAATTTGTTTCAATCAAATGGGTTAAGTCTTTTTCCACTGACTTGTACAACTGAAATTTCTAAATCTAGAAAAGTATAGTTATTGCTGTTAATATTAATATTTATATTTAAAGTAAATTCCTATGGATAATATCGTAAGTACCTGTAAATTAAGAGAATTCTTATTTCCATTCTCAATTTTAGTCATCATTTCACGACAAAATATCACCAAGATAACATAATGATTTGTTTATTATATCATTAAATGGAATTCAGACGGGTCTTCATTGAGTTTGGCCATAAGCTGTGACTCATGTAGCGTGTCTCTGTACTTATATACATCCCGTTATTGTAAAACATTGTTTGAATAGTTGTCTTTCGTTTTAGCTGTATGCTTTGTCTATTTGTCTTCTTATGTTTCTTTGATACATATATGACGTGGCTCTGTCATTATTCATCCCGTCATTGTGTTATTGTACTATGGTAAATATAAGTATTCTTATCTTTAATGCTTGTTAATATGCTTGGTCTATATGCCATTTTGTGCTTCTTTGTTACATTTGTTTTAGTGATTAAAATTATAAAACATTGTTGACTGCTGTACCCATATTTTTGACATTTTTAACATACTATGTCTGTTTGTTTTGTTCACGCATTGTTTTCAATATAATGGAATTTAAAGCAACTGTGATACAAATGAGAGGTTAAGCCAGCTATAAAACCAGGTAAAATCCGCCATTTTCTACTTAAGAAAATGCCTGTACCTCGGAGTTCAGTATTTTTGTGATTTTACTTTTTTTTCAAAACAGTACAGGAGCAATTCTTCCGTTATTGGTAAGTCTCGTAAGTCAATAATCTTACTTCTGAAAAGCGACATGGAATGGTAGGTAGACTAAGAGTTTAACATATATCAGGAAATTTATTCATATTTGAAATGTCTCGGATTGATGAAATCCTCTGATTGCTATTCTGACCGGACATGTACGGCTGCGTTTGTATACGTCGCCAGTTTTTATCCACAATTGGACTGACAACACTTGCTATTATAGTTGTCATATTTTCTTCTGTTTCCGCATGAAGTCGAGTTCATAAAAGGAGCTTCATGATCCGATATCCCCTCCAAGTCTTTTTGGTGTTGTTCACATTTCCCAAACTTAAGATTTTCATGTAAAGACATAATTGTTTTGTGTTTTACAAATGTTTATGCGGTCGTCGGGTTTCTTTAAGTCGTGGTGTTTTCTATTTTCTCTTTTCACTGCTCGTTTTTTTTCATTTTATATCTTATCTCTCTTTGAACATTTCGCACAAAAAACTACAGCAATAGCTGAGAAGTGATTAGACCGTTGGCTTTCCCGTTTGAATGGTTTTACACAAGTAATTTTGGGGCGCTTTATAGCTTGTTGTTCGGTGTGAGCCAAGGCTCCGTGTTGAAGGCCGTACATTGACCTATAATGGTTTACTTTTTTTAAATTGTTATTTGGATGGAGAGTTGTCTCATTGGCACTCACACCACATCTTCCTATATCTGTAGACAAGGGAAGGGAAGACTGTCTTTACATACAATCTCTGACGATTATACAAAGAGGAACATAGGCTTATTGACAGAATATTGAGATGACGAAGAATATAACTATTGCACTGATAAACGAAATGCAATGTTAAACTTGAAGAACTTTTATTACTGAATAGTATTTAAACAAGATTTCTGATTGCACAAGTTTCAATGCTAAGAAGGACAACTCAAATGGTTTTGTTTAGATATCAATCATAAACAATAACACTTAGATAAGCAATTCAATAACACTTAGATAAGCAATTAAATTGTTTATTTTGTAGTCCTTTTGTTGTTAGTAGGGTAGCTCATGAAGAACGGAAAAAAGAAGTTCTACGCATAATTGAAACGTCGGTAAACACGGATTGTAAAATTCATTGATACCATTTTTTTTTCTCTTTTGAAATATTGCACTTCGATTGTCAGAAGAATACCTATTGTCGAAATTTAGTTATCAATCGTGACAGACAAAAACATGCTGTATCACTATAATTTTTAGGGTGATAATCTTTACTTCATTAAGATAAAAAAAATCTTTAAAAAAAAACACACAAAAAACAGGATTAAATCATTTGATAAAAGCCCTTTGTCAATTAATCAGGGATTTTCATCAGCTCAGTAGTCAGTACTCCAGAACTGTCATGATTTATTACAAACATATTCGTACCGTATTCGCATGTACACGTAAAAAGTAAAGTAACAACAATATCGATCTTCTAGGAAAATTCAAAATGGAGTTCCCAATCAAAAGCTCAAAACACATCAAACAGATAACAACTGTCATATTCCTGACTTTGTACAAACTAAAATTCTCGTATATCTCGTACCAACCCGTGAAGTCATTGTAAAACGAACTGAATAAAATCGTAATCAACACGTAAGCACGACTTGTTTCAGTTTGTTTGCTGATTTTTTATGAATTATTACATGTGCTTACTGTACGTGTTGTTTCCGATTGCATTCGGTAGTGTTACAATGACTTTATGGATTGTTATACGAGTTTTTACGATCTCTCCCTACGTGAAGTTAAGAGTACCTTACAGATAGACATGAGATATATAACTATTTTGTATAAAAGCTTCAAAAGTCGTAAGGACTCGTTATCAGGCCGTAATTAGCACGTAAAGCTTCGATGAATAGGAACATTTCATAATGTACCTGTAATAATCCGTAAAAGCCCTTAAGGTTCATGTGGACCCTATGGCTAAAATGGCTGTATTTTCACCTCAAAATTTACTCTGAGTACAGACAAACCTGCGCATCTATAAAAAATTTAAAGCATAGCATGCCCTAGATAAATAAATTGCAAACATGTTTTATGTTTTAGAAAAATAAAAACTTACCAGAATTTTGCCGTGCACTTTTTTTCATTCCTCCAGAAGGTGCCAAAATAAACTAAGTTGGGAAACAGGTTTGAGAACTTCCCCACAGGTAATAATTGAAGTGAGCTGTATTAAATGACATGGACAATAGATGGACAATAGATACCTGACAATAATTGGTTAATTAAACTGTGTACCTGAGTGGACCATATCAAGGTAAACTCAACTGTTTGTTAATTTTATCATCTTCTGCAGGGACGAAAAAATTAAAGTGTACGGCAAAATCCAGTTAAGTTATGAATTTTCTAAATCATACAATGCATTTGAATTCTATTTATCTAGAGCATGCTATGCCTTAAAACTTTTCCAGATGCATAGGTTTGCCTGTGCTCAGAGTAAATTTAGAGGTGAAAATACGGCCATTTCAGCCATAGGGTCCACATGAACCTTAAAATGTCTGTAAGTCGCTAATACTTTTTTCTGACAACTCTTCACAAATTGTGGAATTGTATCGTAAATACACCGAAATAACTCATAATAATTCGTATTAGACCGAAAATAACTCGAAATAACAGCTGTCAAATTGGTCGTAAATATTGGCTAAATCGCAAAAGACTTGAAAAAAATTAATTCAGTTTAAATATCAGTAGAATGTAGGATTCGACAAACAAAATATTAAAGTCTGATATGTAACTTGCTATAACAATCATGTCAAAATATATTTTTACGATGTGTGCGCTGCATATTTCCAGTTATAAGAGTCTCAAATTTCACATATTTTCTATCTAACTTTTGGTTTAGCTATGATTCATTGTGAATTTTTTTAGATTGCTTTTATATGATGTTTTTTAGAACCATACTTTTGTTTAAACAGTTTATCATATCATTTCAGTCAAATTCAAACTTTACACGAGGAATCGTTAACCCAGTAAGTTTATTAAAAGTACAAAAAGGTTCTTAAAAAAATATAAAAACTCATAAAGTATAAAAAGAATTTCAAACTAACCACTTGTCATTATTATGCAATATTGTTGAATCTTGTACATGTCATAATACTACATGTAGTTTAAACCGAGCGATAAGAAATATTACCTTTGACTCAAATCACAATTATCTATCATGTCTCTTCTATTTGACAAAGTTCAAAATCTTAAAAAGATAAAACGACCCTTTGATACATAAATTCAATTCAGTTCAAAGAAGAAAGGAGCAAAAATGGATAGGCGTTTTGATCGAAATTCCTTTGGATCATATGAAGCTCACGAAAAAACAGTTGAACGTTCTTTCGGATACCGGGGAAATTCGGCTAGTTTCCCGTCAATTCCACCAACGTACCAACATCCACAAGGATTTGCCCATAACACCAGCGTTCCTTCTTTTGAAATGAGCAGTAGGAGTGTAGAAACATCCTTTACTAATAGGGGATACATTCCGAGTACATCCCTCCCTGCAATAGATGACCGTTATCCAGAAGTGGTACCACATGAATATTCTAGAAGAAGGTTGGCCATAGAACCTCCACGAATGGCAGCACCTATTAACCAGCAACCAAGAGCCATGAACCAACATCCGTTGAATGGAATGGATCATTTCGATCGTGCAAGTGTTTCAACAGTAGAACTACCCGAAGATGAATTTTCTAACAATTCTAGGCGAAGAAGAAAGACTCGACCATCATCTTTTCCGCCGGACCAAACAATTGGTAGAGGTGATGATGAAGAAATTCCAAAATTGCAGAAGAAGCGAGAGTCGCAGAGAGTCATTCTGACAAGAATAGTTTCAGCGTTGTTTATCGTGATGGATAGCGTCTCTGACTGGATGCAGTGGTTTGATATGAAAGACCCGCCTTTGTATGTTAATGGAACCTCCAAATTTGGCAACTCCGGAAAAAATTGCACAGACATGGAGGACATAGCCCACAACTACATGTATTTTACCATTGCAGGTACAGCTATAGCTTTAATTCAAATTTCTAATATTATCTATCAGATAAGAGGCGAAATTGTGTTTAAAGAAAATCAGGAAAAGAAAAAGCTGAGAAACTTGGAAAAACGGAAAGGTATCCTCAGTTATCCGAAAAAATTCCTTGACGGTCGAACAGAGACTTTATATAAATTGATATTAATTGAAATCCCGCAAGCTATTCTCCTTTTACGCTATCAAAATGTTTGCTTACCGAGCTGCAACACTGATGTATTTCACGATGAGAAACATCTGAAAAGAAGGATAACTGCTGTAATTAATGGTGGCATGGCAATGATTAGTAATATATGGCGTTATATAACTAGTGCAACGTGTTGTGAGGAAAGTACCCTCATGACGCAAACGGTGCAAAAGAAGAAAAAAAGTAGTTGTTGCAGTTGTTGTAGCTGCTGCTGTCCCACTGAATGTTCCTTGAAAGGATGTATGAGATGTTTGTGTCCTTGTTGTTGTTGCTTCTACACGTGAGTATTATTCTTTGTATATGATGCTTTCACTGATATTGTACAACTTGACCCTGTAATGAAGAAATATAAAAGGTGTTTTATAAATACCTTTTCAAAACAATTATCCCTATTCGAGCGCCATTAGTGTGGTGTAGACCAAACATGAATATGTCGTATAAATGTACACATACCATGTAATTGAAGATGGTATTTATAAGAGTAGACCATTATTGTGGCACGAAAAAACTCAGTTTTCTTTTTAAAGACAGAAATAAAAATTCTTAAATGCTATTTTCGTCCTTTTTTGTGTTGTAAACACATCTTTTAAAAGAAGACAGGTGTTAATGTATTTGTTTTCGGAGAAAACTGTAGTATGTTTATTAAGCTCCGACGGCATCAATTGGTAATTGATGCTCGCAAATTAAGTAGTGGTATTTGTAACCATCAAATCACCAATTGATGTCGCGTAGCTTCAAATACAATATGTAAGCCGGAATGTTTTCTTCTCTATCGATTTATGAATTTCGAACAGCGGTATACTACTGTTATCTTTATTTGTTATCTCTATTCCATTAAAATGACAGAAAACATAAAATTTATCATCTGTCATACGTCGTCTGTGCATGCGTGTACGTTTCTATAACATCAATTGTGAATATCGATGATATTTGTATTTATTCTTGTTCTATTTAAGATGTGAATGTTCAAAGCCATGCTGTTTATGGGGTAAGAAGCTTGTAATTGATGAATGCAAACCTTCTTGCAAGCTCTGGTCATGTGATTGTAACCTGTGTTGTATCGGTGTACTATCTTGTTGGGCTTTGAACGATCCAAATGATGAAAACAGTGGACAAAAATGTTGTGATTTTAAGAGAACCTGTTGCGTAGAGTCCGAAGAGGAAGAGGAAGACGAAAATTACTTATCATCTACCGACAATGAACCATTCTTCCTTCATCGTTATTTAGGAGCTTTTGTTAATAGTGTGTACCCATTATTATATTTCATTAACGTTTGCAGTGCATTTTGTGTACTTTTGAACACTTTCATTTTTGATATTTTATCTTTTATCTTGCAAACATTATTCGATAGATTTGGAATATGAATAACTGTTATATTTAATCCCATAATTAACTTTTATGGATTTGCTGTGATTATTTTGTTATAAAGTGTATTGATATTCATGTATTCTTATCTTGAAAGATAATCGACAAAAACATATCTTTGTGATGACGATGGTTACCCTAGCTCATTATAATGATGTAGTCTTGAAAATACAGCTCAACTTTTATGGTCATGACATATAAAAAGATTTATTGAACTCCATAACTCGGATCATGTCCATTAGAAATAGCAAAAAGACAAATGAAATCCATAAACACAAGACAAACCATATGAAAAAACTATAAAAAAAGTAAATTCACTAAAATACTGAACTCCGATGAAAATTCAAAAAGGAAAGTCCTTAATCTACTGGCAAAAGCTCAAACACATCAAACAAATGGATAACAAATGTCATATTCACTTGGTACAGGCATTTTCTTATGTAGAAAGTTGGTGATTGAACCCGATGTGTGAAATGACTTTTGTTATCAACTGCGTCCGTTTTATTTCAACTGCTTCCGGTTATTACTGCATGAAATTTCGACGTCATTCGGCAAATTCCTGAAAATACACCTCAATGGTTACGTTTTTTTTGTGACAATGTGAAGCCTTTGGGTAGTTCGTTGTGCTCACTCGCAAAACGTGCTAACACAGATAAATAAGAGATGTGCAATTCAGGTTAATGACACTTTTCGGAGTTTTGTAATTTTGTGATTTTACAATTCATTATTATTCTTTCTTCTAAAGACACAAACTTTAAAAAAAAAATACATTGGTAAGGAAACAGGAAAAAGAATAATGTATAATAATAAAATATGTCAAGCTCTACATCGTCTCCATTCTATAGAAAGAATAAATAAAATGATTCATGTGCATCTGTACGTGCGGGATTGGATCTCCCAACCTCAGTGTTAATATGCTAGTGATACATTAGATCGACTAATTAGACCACCTGATCACAGAAGCCCCTTCTTGATTGGTATGTTGCTGTCTAACAAATGTTATTCATATAAGTGTTCTTATTTTAAAGTTTGAGTCATTTTTCGACAAATTTAAGAACACGATCATACTTAGTCAACCGTTTTAAAAATATTTGTGTCACTCACTGTCGTCAGTATACATTTTTGACGTCCTTTCTTTGTTCATAACTTTATCGAAAGCTATAGATTTGTCATCGGTATTGTCTATGTCATTTGCTACAAGAAAGATTTGGCTAGTTTGCACCATAGTTCACTTAACCATTTTTAGAGTGCATTCAGGTCACTTATGTTTTAATTTTCTACACAGTCTTTGTTTCTTTTTGTAAAGTTTGTGTTGTTTTTCGATTAGTTATGTCAACCTTATTTCCCGAAGAACTGTTTAGTTGATGCATTTCGAACTTTTACATTCCACCTGACAGGGCCGTAACTATATTGAGGCAAATGAGGCAAATGCCTCATGTTTTAAATTTCAAAAAAACTAAAACAAAAGATTGTTTTCATATCAAATTGTTTCCACGGAAAGTGTCTTGCAAGAAGCAAGTTCTCTTCACTCTCTGGTGTCTCCCCTGCATGTTTTTCGTAATCCATGTTTCTATTTTACTTTTGGTTTTCAGAGTTGATGGTCTATTGTTTTTACTTCTGTGTCTCGGGTTTGTCTTTTGTTCATTTATTGTCCTACATAATGACTAGTCTGATTGTTAATTTTCATTTGTAAACGTGTCACACTGTGTAATATTGCATGTCCAACGATGTCCAGGCATTATGCGAGAAAATATTTTAATATACAATGCTACTGAACACAGAAAAAAATGGTTGTTTCTTCATGGAGAATTTAACTTGATATCAAAGAATACAAAACTGCCTTGTTTTGTATATGAAACCACAGGCGCTTGGGTATATAATACAGAAAAAAATATCTGTATCATATAGTACCAAAGCGCCTGTGGATAAAACTAGATAGCTGACATGGTTTAAATTAAAGTACGTCCACCAATTTCCCGGTATCAAATCATTTTTTGAAGAAAAAAAACATCAATGTATTGCCATATAACCTTTTACATTCAAGGGTTAAATTTACATTAAGTCGTGTTCAGACCCTTTAACAGAGAGTGAAGGAATATGAAGTACACGTGCACGGGAGCTAATCGAACACAATGTATAAAAAAAATGATCAATGGTCAAAGTTTTTATTCCTGTTCTTCATCTTGATAGTTGCTGGAGGGTCTTCAATAATGACAGAATCATAAATACCGTAAAACAAAGTCAATATGGTCCCTATAGGGTAGACTTAAGCAGTACTAGTACTTAAAGTATATTACTCAGACTGCACTGTCATTATATCTTAGTCTAGTTATAAAAAAATCACAAGTCAGCACAATACAAGACAAGAACAGATAGACAGATCCAGTATTAATGATGATGAAAATTACGATTTTTGTTTTATCCTACAAATCGATCTTTTAATGTTCTCCCTAAAACCTTAAAGTTTTAAATAACAATGAATTTATGTTTTTGCTTTGAGATCAGAATATTGTCGAAAAAATAGCTAAACATTATTTGCGTTTCTATGTAAGAAAGAGTCCGGGAAACGCTCAGAATGCGCGATTTTGCGTTATTTTTCTCAGAGCTTCTGGCGGCGAATATATTTTGCCTCACTATTAAAAGAGACTAGTTACGGCCCTGCACCATACAAATGTATTTTAAAATAATTTGAAACGCGATATACACTTTGAGCTACAGTATGAAATTTTTCTCCACTACAACTTAACGGTGACAGGTTTCACTAGTGAGCCGGACCTGCGTACCTACCTAAGGGTACTATCGTTTTTATAAAAATAGTTGTGTTCGTGTTGCTCAAGCTTAAAGTCTTCCGTATAAGAATTTATTGTAACAGTTGTCTGTATTTACTATAACTTTAATTTTTGCAAAGAAAGAATTTTCTGCAACACTTTGACTCATGATTTATTAAATAAGTCCCACTTTGGCAATTAGATACATTCAAAAACGGCGGACCGGGTTGTGACTATGTCATATCCGATGTCGTCTTTGATACTGACACTCATACATGATATCCATGTAGTCCCATGCATGGATTTTAAAGAAATAATAATATCACAAATGTTATCTATTATCAACTGTTTTATTTTGAAGGTTTACTGGGTATACAAATATGGTAATCTCTTGACTTCCTTCGTCAGGCACTAATACCCTTACTAAACTGGGGTGTCTATTAGGGTTGGTTGATGTATAATACGCAGCCATAATGAAACCTACAAATAACTTTCTGAGAGGTTTCTAGTTGGACTGGTATACTAATACACAAACCCTTTTATTTATGCAATTGTTTTCCAGATACGAATTCCTCATACCTTGCTGTCTCTGTAGGCAGTAATAGTTTGTATTGTGTGTAATTGGTAAACAAAACCATGTTTCATACGAATTTTTTTCTGGATTATGTACTTTATGCTACTGTCCTCTTATGGAGCCTGAAAACATTAAGGAGAACAAAATGCTGCAATATTACAAGTAAATATTGAAAGTGTTTTGAAGGATCTTTCAACCGTGACATGCAATGCACATATGAACATATTACCTTAAAGTTGTTTGATACACTTCACTTACACGTTTCTGATTATCATGCTATAATGAATTAATTTTGTGAATGCGCATAATAGATTTTTATGGATTAGGATTCCTGTGCCTGCCTGTCTCGGTGAACAGAAATGCGTTTGTTATACAATGAATATGTAATTGCTGCAATGTTTCTTTTGTTGATTGTGTACTTGTTACTACTGTCAATGTAAAGACCATAAACCTAAATGAGGAAAAAAATATGCAAAGTGACAATTGCAAGTGGATGTTGTAAATTTTCTCAGGTATATTCCTCACTCATTTTTGAAACTCATTTTTATTCAACACGTTGCTTGCAACAACTGTTAATACCATTGATATGGTATTGTTATAACTATTTATTAAGCATGCATACATTAACTGTAGATTATTACATGTCGTTTTCAATATTGACCCTGTTATCAGCCCCAATCTCTCATATCAAGCCAGGAGAGACCAATTGCGAATAACAGGGCGTATATACAAAATGCCACGTTATGATCAATAATTCATCACATTTTATTTTTTGGTGTTTTTGAATGAAAAGGTAGCAGGAAGTTAAATTCGGCTACTCAAAATGGCATCTAAATTCAAAATATCGAGATTGACATGGAGAACAAAAATTTGTCCCAGACTACCGGCAAGTATACGACATGCAACCATGTTAGTACAACATATCAATATTACCCTAAACATCTTTGAATATAATTGGTTAAAAGCGACCGCGTGGAGACGTTTATATTTTGTAAGGGGTAAGTAGGCGTGGCTTATTCTAATACATGGTTGGTAGTGGTAGTTGAGGAAACATTTGAAAAAAGAACGATTGAAATAAATGCAGAAAACATTGTTGGCATTTGTTTTTGTAAAGACTTATAGGAGTAGGTTCTGTATATTGAAGATTTTGTCAATTTGATATGCCACTTATCTTAATGTCAGATGTTAAAATGGTCGGTAATTAATAGTTATCCCACGATGACGCGGTGTGTCTGTATAAGATCACCCCGATGGCCGGAGGCCAGAGGGTGATCAAATACTGACACACTAAGTCCGAGTGGGATAACTATTTTACATACCAGCTGTTTTAGATTAGACGAAAAACCATTTACAATTCATAAAATCTAGTTTAGACAATTTACCGGATTTGTAATCACATAAGCAACACGACGGGTGCCACATGTGGAGCAGGATCTGCTTACCCTTCCGGAGCATCTGAGATCACCCCTAGTTTTTGGTGGGGTTCGTGTTGTTTATTCTTTAGTTTTCTATGTTGTGTCATGTGTACTATTGTTTTTCTGTTTGTCTTTTTCATTTTTAGC
Organism: Mytilus edulis; assembly: GCF_963676685.1. Taxonomy (NCBI): domain Eukaryota; kingdom Metazoa; phylum Mollusca; class Bivalvia; order Mytilida; family Mytilidae; genus Mytilus; species Mytilus edulis. Next base: position 10,747,872 of record NC_092347.1, on the reverse strand, counting down.
CATGGCGTTGTCAGTTTGTTTTAGATTTATGAGTTTGACTGTCCCTTTGGTATCTTTCGTCCCTCTTTTATACATTACTATATGATTTATACCCTTTTTGACCCCGAACACGATGAGTAGATATCAAACAATGTAAACTCGCCCCACTGGCCAATCGGTCCAACCTATATCGCCACTTTATGAAACAAAATCGCCCCACTCTTGTTTACCGACTCGCCCCACATTTGAAAAAGCGTAAAATCAAACTGAAAAATCACTGACAACTTACTTATTAACGAAAAGGGTTTAAACCCCACTGCATAAAGGTCTGTCAACTCTCCCCACTTATAAAAATATCTTGCTTCCTTTAGGTATGTTAAATTACTGATAGTTTGTATCCAGTCATCCTGGTGTAGTGGTTGTGTCGTGGCTTGATATGCTAAAGGTCTTGAGCTCGAATCCCAGCATATACACTGGATTTTTTCTACGTGAATTTTGATAGATAGTCTTTTCCGTATAATTGTATATTTAATTATAAGTTTTATAGTGGATTTGACATTCCCGCCAAAATGTTACAGAACAAAGGAAAGCATCAATAACAAAGATACTCAAACTGGAGTTATCTGGTAGGGGTGATTCGGCTCAGATCACCCATGTTAGAACAAAGGAGCTGGAATGTAATAAATACGTTACACAGTGCACTAATGACCTAATACGATAAACATGGGATCAGTAAATTCATATTTAAACTTTCATAGATTACCTTAGCTGTATTTGGCAAAACTTTTAGGAATTTTGGGTCCTCATTGCTCTTCAACTTCGTACTTTATTTGGCCTTTTTTACATTTTTTGATTCGAGCGTCACTGATGAGTCTTTTATAGACGAAACGTGCGTCTGGCGTATCTATGATGAGTTTATCCTATGTAGAATTTACTTAACCCATATATATATCGTATTAGGTACTAGTAACATGCATACATTATGACCGAAAGTACACATAAGACTAGATACAAATATACCTGATAGATTCAATACTTAGAATATGATCATCATTTCGGCGAAAGACAATCATCTCAACAAATAATTTAACATTTTGAGATTACACTTATCAACAATTCGCTGTATTAATCTTTTTATATAATCATAATTAAACATTCCTCTATCTGTTTAAGGAAGTGGAAATAAGTGCATAGGAAGATTTTGTGGAAATAAATCCGGTAGTTTAAATTATTCTTCATGTTCTGAGAAAGAACAAATTTTAAAATACTCACATTTACTATTAACATATTTGATATCAAATTACTGCAAATGAAGGGATTTTGGACCCTATTATGGCATGGTATTGGTTGCAAAAATTTGATATTTTTCATTTGTATGCAATGATTTTAATTTAATTGGTATATTTTTTCATTTAAATGCAATAATTTAAATTTTATTGGTATATTTCTTCATGTAAATGCAATATTTTTTTTTATTTGAATGGTATATTTTTTCATTTAAATGCAACATTTTTATTCAAATGCAATATTTTTTATTTGAATTGTATATTTTTTCATTTAAATGCAATATTTTTTAATCAAATGGTATAATTTGTCATTCAAATGCAATATTTTTCATTCAATTGGTATAGTAGTATATGTATATATAATAATTGCACTATGGAAAATTCTTTGTCGTCATAAGGTTAAATTTGCAACAACGTTTGTGATTGGTCGGTAATTGTTTGGATTTCGCCCCTTTCTTTCTAAACATGACCAAAACAAAATGACAAATTATACCAAATATTGCATTTAAATAAAAAAATATATACAATTTCAATAAAAAAAAGTATTGCATTTAAAAGACAAATTATACCACTGGAATAAAAAATATTGCATTGAAATTAAAAAATATACTATTCAAATAAAAAATATTGCATTTTTAAAAATGAAGAATTATACTAAATTTGAAATATTGTATTTAAATGAAAAATATCAAATTTTTGCAACCAATACCATGCCATACTATATTGTTAAATATCATATTTCTATGTAAAGATATCTTTTTAAATCTAAGGCAACTGGTGTTGTATGTCTTTTATCATTCATTGAATGCAAAATTTTGAAAAATCTTTAAAAAAAAATTTCCACCTGTTTGTAAATTATTTCATATATTTCTACACTTGATTCTTCTTAAGTTTTGAAGATACTGTTTTTTTTCTTTTCAGTTGCATTGTTTAGACACAAAGACTTAAGGGTACAAAAATGAAAAACCTCAATTCCGGATTAAAATACTACCGAACAACCTTACAATAATTTTTGCTGTATCACCACTGTGTCCGCTTTTCTCCTGTCGCACATAGTTAAGTATTTACCCTTCAATCTGTTCTTCTTTTTCCTAGGGAGAAGGTTATGTGCAATGTTCTTAATGATAAATACGATTTAAAGTTTTGTGCGATTGAAAACGTCCACATTAAGCGGTGTACAAACATACATGCATGTCAGTTCATTATTAAGAGATAAAGGTGATAAAATATTAAATCAATAACGTTCCTTAGCATTTTAAAACCTCGATCTCTTTTAAATCCTAGTTAATATATAATGGAATACAAAAGGACAGTACTTATATGTATATAAGAAACATGTGTAATCTCTGGTGACAAAAGTTCCCTTATGGTTAGATTGAGTTCTTGAATCAAATTATTAATTATAATAATTTTATTATGCTTCGTGTGGACATGCTTTAACGTGCAATATATATTTAGATTCATCATCAATCAACTTATTGTTTACTGAATTCTTCAATTTTTGAACACATATCAAGTATGAAATTTAAATTGTGTTTTTCTTTTGAATTTCTAATCAGAGTTTCCCGATTTAATTCGTATCATACTTCATGTGAAGCGTTTTTTGTCGCACTTCAAGTTATTTTTTTCAATTTTTTTTAAAGGTGGGGTATTATAAAAAAACTGCAGCTCACAGTTCACCTAATTGTTTCAACTTACATAAGAAATCTGGACAATTCTTGACCGCTATTATCATGAAAGAGGGGCGAAAGATACTATAGGGACATTCAAACTCATAGATCAAATAAGGTTCTTCAGAAATTCTTTGAGTTGAATTTTTACGTGCTTATATACGAGAACACTAGTCAGCAACGCAAAATTGTGAATATTCACAGAATGCGGATATAAAAATATTTCCAAAGTTTCCTGAGTAATTCAGACAGACGAACAGAGTTTGGATCTTGTGATGTTCGGTAGCAGTTTCGAGTTCAGTCGTTGTTAAATAAGTTCATATACACTTTTGTATCAATAGGATCGATGGTTTTAAATTATTTAAACTCACTTTTCAGTATAGCAATATCATTCTTATGTAGAACAATGACCATACATATTTATGAAACTTTGCCTGATGGTAGCAATACCAACGCTTCTTGTGATATTTAAAGGAGTAAGTCCAATAAGACCCCTTTTTGGCCCCAAAATAAAACAGTTTTACAAATTGTTAAAATGTAAACTTTTAGTTATTTATTGGACAGTAGAATGCTTCTGCTACATAAATATGGACTGTTTTTGACAATACAATGCACATATATAGGGTACTAGCACCATTAAGTCATGCTAAATTACTGAAATCTTCACAATTCTAGCATTTTAGTTAAATTTTAGACAGTGTTCGTGTAAAACGAAAGTGGCCGCATTCGTGTTCATCCTTAATATTAAAATGTAAGTTGTATTTATGATAATACATAACCTATATAAAGGTTGAGGATGAACACGAATGCGGCCACTTTCATATTTGACAAAAACCATCTGAAAAGTGACATTTTTCGGCATATTTTGTAGATTTTTCATATTTTAGCTTGAATCGGGTCGTTTTTAATGTCTAAATCAGTTAATATCTTTCACATAAACTAATTGATTCAAATGAAATAGACACTTAAGTGTTAAAAAAGTGGTCAAAATCTTTCGTCTGATCAACCTGAAATTTGAGGCCAAAATCGGTCCTTACCGGACCTACTCCTTTGTTTTCAAGTCCTGATACTGTTCATCATAACAATTACGTATTCAGTGTTACCTACTGAAGTGATTGTATTGTAATTGTAATTTAGTGATATCAAACTAAAGACACACTAAATGTTTACCACTTAATCATTGAATGTACAAGGTATATTGAATAAAATTCTACATACTGTTAAGCTTCATTAACTTACATACGTGTGTTTCGAAAATGTCTGTTTGAGGGAAAAGCGAAAGATAACTGAATGCTCTTTATGATTTTAAAAACATTTGAAATATATCATAGAAATTTTATAAAACTAATAATTCTGCATCCAAAGAGTTGATTTTTTATTTGTTTTATCTTATGTTCCTGTAAAATTATTACATTCTAGAAGTAAAGCAAATTTTGATATTTCTATTTAGAAAATTTTAATGCATGTACTAGACTAGAAAACTTAACTTTCTGTTACAATATTCCTGTGGTCAGTTTCAAATTTGATAATATGATGTAACTTGTTCAGAAAGAAGGTATTCATATATGAAGAATACTTTCTTATGTATACAGTATTCGTCACAACAACAGATACAAAAAATATAAAAATGTTTCCTTAGAAGTTATTATAAAATAGAAGTACTGCAAGAAAAACTCACACAAAAATACCTGGTTCCTGATTTTTTTTCTATATGACCCCGAACACCCCCACCCCCATTCCTAAAAAAATCATAAAACAAACAGTTTATGTTGAAGATTCAGAAAAGTTAAATAGACAGTATGAATAGTGAATGAGGTGCAGAAGCGGATACAAATGTGAACTACAGTTTGCTGCAGTGTACAGATATGACAAAGTCGATGTTCTTCTCATTTATAATTTTCCCCCACATTATTCTTTAAAAGTACGTGTATAAACATAAAAAAAAGTATATCTAAAAGGGTACTATCGAAATAACAAACTAATTTTACTGTTTTATAATCTTTAACATTACACTTCTTACTTTTAGTTTCATAATACCAATTTTCAATCAAATCGCTCTCGTATCGTGAGGTCAAAGCGTTGTGGTAAAGCATACATCACAAGATCTGGATTTTACCAAACATTATTCTTTTTAAATTATAAAGTTTGTTGAAATAAATAGTTTGCTCAGCTCTCTTTACAATATCGTAAAACCAATACAAATTTTACAGTCATGTACCTAAGCAAGTACAAATAAAAAGATAAAAAATTACACAACTTGACATGATTACATAATATTCTCATAACTAAAGTTCAATACCTTAAACGCAGATAACAAAGACGTTTCGATGAGACTAACTCCGTACACACAAAAAGCACAAGGTAGATAATAAAGACGTTCAGATAAGGCAAATACCGACAGTTCACACAGAAAGCACAGGATAGTTTTGTGTCTTGTTCAAATTAATTGTAATATGCATAGTTATCCTAATTCATCGTTTGAAGCACACACCAGAAGTGAACAACGTTCTGTTGTTTATAGGGGACATGCTCCAGCCCAGTATTCTGCAACAGGACATGGTTATGGCGGTTCAGCACAGTATGGAATGTCCACAGAAATGAGGGAAACATCTTTTGTAAATGGGGGATATAGGCACAATCCACCATCAATCCAATCAATCGACCAATATCCCAATGACAGATTGGACCATTCTTATCACAGTGACAACACCCAGGCAATAGAACAATCAGGGATGGGTAACCCATCTAGTGGAGGACCGTATGTCGAGTCACCGTCAATTTCTTCAATGGACGAAACCCAAGTGCAAACGACATCCAGTGAAATGATGGAAAGGGCTCATGTAAATGAAGGATATACACATAGACCCCCATCAATCCAATCAATCGAACAATATCCTACTAACAGAATGGACCATGGTTATCACTATAACAACCCCCAAGCAATGGAACAACCAGGTATGGCTAATCCATGCAATCATGGAATATATGTTATGCCACCTTGTTCTCCTACAATGGACGGTGCACGAGAGGGGGAAAACAAAAAGCATCGAAAGACAAAACGAGATTCAATTCGTGTTATCCTTACCAGAGTTTGCTCAGCTATATTGGTCATCACAGACTGTGTATTGGACTGGATGCAGTCTAATGATATGACAACACCCTCCGACATTATCTCAGATATTTCTGGTTATAACGGTTTTACACCACAACCTATAAAAGAATGCACAAGTAGAGAAGATATCGCAGAGAAGTATAAGTATTTTACCATTGCGGGGACAGTTCTCTCAGTGATCCAGCTGGCTAATATCATCTTCCAAATTTACAGCGAGGTTCAGTTCATGAGGGAGAAAAAGCAAGCGGTTGAAGGCAATGATAGCACTCAGAAGAAAATGAGGGATAAGATTTTGAAATATCCTAAAAAATTACTGGATGGTAGGACAGAAACTCTTTATTCTGTTTTATTCATAGAAATTCCACAAGGACTTCTTCTCCTCCGTTACCAAGATGCGTGTGTATCTCTTTGTAGCAAGGATTTAAAGGGTAAACATCTATCTAAACGTATTTGGTCTGCCGCTAATGGAGGTATTGCACTTTTGAACAATGCTTTTCGTTATCTTACATGTTCTCTAATGTGTGAAGAAGAAGTTGAGGAAGATGACAAACCCGGATGTTGCAGCGGTGGTGGAGGAGGAAAGTGTGTTGGCTGTATAAGATGTCTCTTCAAATGCCTTTGTCCCTGTTTATGCTGCTTCCATCGGTATGTTAATTGTTTTACATTTAGCAAGTAAAAGAATATAAGAAAATATGGTTAACATATGATTTGAATTAAAAAATGGTTAACATTTGATTTGAATCAAAAAATGGTTAACATTTGATTTGAGTCTTACTTTCTCCTGATAATCGAGGTCCGGTAGTATTTTTACATCCATGGCTTTTATTTTATTGTTTTAAGCGTTTAGGACGAAGTTAAATGCAGAAAAGCGGTTTATTGTTCTAATATATCTTTTGGAGTCTTTATACATCCCTGACATATCTTTTTTTTTTCTCTTTTTTGTTTGTTTTTATCTTACGCGTACAACATTAAAAAATCGCACCGTACGCACCAAATCATAACATAAATGATATGCTCGTTGCCATGTACCTCGCCATCATGAATGTCAGTTGAACAAAATAAAACAAAATAAAACAAATAACCGTTTCCTGTCTATTGAAGTTATTTAAAAATTGAAAATGCTTTCATTTTATTAACGTATTTACCTTAAATGATTATATAAAAGATATTGCACAATTTTAGAGAGAAGGTAAACTTTTTTTAGTTGACGTGTTGGATTTATACGTTCTTAAAATCAAACAATATAACAATCGTCGCAACTTTATATTTTTCACCTTCTTCAGTGTTGTTTAAATATATACTTCGAAAGAAATTGCAGCTTCGCAAAATTTTAGTACGAGTTAAAAATCTAATTCAATTGTTTAATTCAAAAGAAAAGATTAAATGAAAATAGGTTGTAAGATTACTTTATCAATACCATACAACCATAATAGATTAATGTTGGTGCCTGATAATATTATGACCTTCTAATAAATATCAGAACAAGGTATAAGATTTGTGTAAACAACTGTACTTTTTTGTAAATATGAATGCTTTATGTTTAGCTGTTGGATTTGTGTAAACGAATGTTCTTTTTTGTAGATACGAATGCCTTATGTTTAGCTGTTGGATTTGTGTAAACAAATATTCTTTTTTGTAGATACGAATGCCTTATGTTTAGCTGTTGAATTTGTGTAAACAAATATTCTTTTTTGTAGATACGAATGCCTTATGTTTAGCTGTTGAATTTGTGTAAACAAATATTCTTTTTTTGTAGATACGAATGCCTTATTTGTGGCTGTTGGATTTGTGGAAAGAAATGCATCTGCGATATGTGTCAATGCTATACTGAACCGTGGTTTTGTAAGGTATTTTGTGGAATTTGTACTTTTCACTACTGTCCACTTGTGGACCCTGAAAAACCAATGGGAGCTCAAAAATGTTGCGATGTGACAAGCGAGTGTTTTAACTGTTCAAATGGATGTTCTGATCTCTTTGATTATGAACCACTCGTATTTAACACCTCTCTTGCTACGCTATTCAATGTCGTGTATGTGTTTGTGTATTTTGGGAACATATGCAGCACATTTTGTCTTGAGTTGGATTATCCAATCATTAAAGTTATTATCGATTGGATACTGTCCGCCGTGTCCACCTTGGCCACCACAATATTTTAAAGAAAACATGTGACGAAAAACTAAAGATGTTTGTGGTGTCAGTATTTGTAAATGTGTGATAACTGACAAAACAGTACACTGTATTTTTCCTCTATTATAACCAGACCGTAGCATATGTTTATCTTTTAAAAGTAGAAATTTGTATATTTGAAAACTTTTCAGAAATAAATAAGATAGTTAAAACTTTGAACACAAGTAAAATAATAAATTTTCTTTTTAGTTTAAGCATATTTTATTTACTCAAAGTGAAATAGATTCGACACAAGAAAACCATACTCATCTTTCTGTATAAACATTTGCCCTGATATTGAGTCTTTTGTTAACAGAACTACATTTGTTTAATCATATATAACCTCAAATACGAATTCATCAAATAAACGTCACAAAACGATACTTCGGGTATAATGAAAAGACAGCATAACCTAATCTACAAGTATTGTTCCTAACTGGAGATATGCATATGAATATGAGGCAGGTTTTAACAAAAATTTTAATAAACACATCCATGTTTATTCATTTAGATACCAGACATAGGAATAACACTTTAGTCATCATTATTATAAACTAGAACACACCCGTGATCTCACGGGTCCTTGACTGAATTAAAGTATATAACTATGCGCAAGCCTTATTTTAGTATTAGTATTGTCATCTGATAAAGTCATGCCGATTATAAGATACACAGTTTTCTCTGCTTTCAAATCTTTCTGTTTGAACCCGTCGAACTGGAACTTATCAATTATTGGTAATATTTATTATTTGGAAAACAATAGGTCCTGGAATGGAGTCATTGTCCTATATTAGTTATAAATAAAGTTGAATTCTTTGTTTCGCTGTTTTACGTCATGCCCACTAACAAATTGAAAACTGATTTTTAGTATTCGTATTGTTATCTTAGAAAGTCTTACTGATTAAAATACTACAATAGGTAACAATTTGACAATTTAGTAGTGTGATTATGACCCGTGTATATAGCATATTAATCCTGAATACACCGTTTGGTGGTGCGCCTGTCAGCTGCGGAACGTACAGATAAGGTTAAGGTGGCACGGTAGTATTTGCTTTCCAGAATTTAGGTTGCTTTGTACTTAGGTAAATGTATCTAAACAGTGTGATTGGACAAAAAATACAGTATCAACTGAACATACTTTCCCAAACTGAGTGATGAGTCAGGTGTAGAAAAATATGAATTAATTTTATATACAGATGAAAATGAATTTTTGAGATTTTTTTTTAATTTTGCATTCACTGCACCATAAAAGACCTAAAAGTACTAGTGGCCTTAGGATTTTAAAAATAGCAAAAAAAGTAAACGGTCATGGTACATATCCAAATTCATTTCTGAATGGTAAAATGAAAGTACTTCAGTTAACTGTGAATGTAGATTTTTTTGCAGTGTTATAAAGTGGTGAAAATTCTAAAAAGGCTATCATTATCCCTTATGGCCAGGAAATACTACCGTGCCACCTTAAGGGGGATATTTATTTTTACACTAAATCAATAAAGGAACTTTTTTTACCTATGCAATTTGTAAGTTTATCAATACAAAGTTGATTAAGGGCAACTATAATAAAAACAAGCCTTAAATTCCACCCCTGAGAGTAAAAATTGCTGATTCAGCAAATTTTGCCTGATCTGTTGGTAATAATGTAAAAATTTACCTAGAAAGTAGAAATTCATTATTTTTATGTAACTTGCACTACATTTTTAATTATAAATGCTCGTTTGACTTTTCGCAGTGTCTGACACATGTGCAACCACTGAAATTTGAGACGCGACATTCTTCGGTTGCATGTACATCCTATTATTTTGACCGAAATAAATAAATTGCATAATTTCTTATTTTTTTCAACACAATTACAGCTATACTAGTTTTCGTGAGGTTTAATTTGCAGTTTTGATGTAACATGACACCAGTTGGAGCTTTTGGGGAACTAGTAAGTGGTTAAGGGGTCCTTCCTTATTCATTAAGCTCTCATACTGATCTGAAATAGAGATAGAAATAGGTGTTTCTTTACATTGAATAGACCTTATTTTTGACAAAGAATGTATTTATGATGTTATATCAGCAAGATTAAATGGTTTATTCATTTTCCATGCAAATACCATTAGTTGTTAAGATTTTATGACAGTGAAAAGCACAATAAAGGCAAATTGATTGTGTAAGGGGACATAATTTAACTTAATGCATACATGAGAAATAGACAAACAGTCAACTTAGAGATGTGTTCTAGTACATGTATTGTCAAACAGATTTTGGAATAATAGTTAACTGCAATCTAAAGACTCTTGTTGTACTATTCTCATAATCTGAAAATGTTTAAAGTACTATAAGGCATGCTGTAAAATGTGGAATGGACTGTAATACCAGTTTTCATGATTTGGTGCTAAAACTGTTTCTTTCAGTCAGATTAACCATAAACAGAGTTGGCAATCCACTAATTCCTCCTGAATCATCATGTTTGACTTCTGTGTTGATTTGAAACATCATATATTTGGGTTTTGTTCACTCCTTAAGTAAAAATGGTAAGATGAAAAAAAAGTGAAAATCTGCCAGATGGGGTAGGGATGTAATGTTTCATTTTTTTTGGGTAAGAAATGAGTGCAGACAAGTATTCTTTATTGTAATATGTTCCAAAATAAGAAGTCTCTGCATCATAGGTGTCATGACTGGTTTCAAGTTTGTTATGTCTTGGTTAAGGTGGCACGGTAGTATTTGCTTTCCAGAATTTAGGTTGCTCTTTTGTGTACCCTACTTAGGTAAATGTATCTAAACAGTGTGATTGGACAAAAAATACAGTATTGTTGTGATCCCGAGTAAATACTAAGATCAATATATACCTTAGATGGTCGTTCCTGCAGTCAGGAACGGCCGATTGCTCTTCTAGTGAATTCGTCTGCTGTATAGCCATTAATAGTTTCAACCGGAAGAGGATGGTTTCTGGGAAGTTCTTCGGACATTGTAGATGGTCTGTCTGATGACCTAAAACTACCCCCCGGATACTACACTCCCCCCCCGTTTTATAAATAAGGCCCCCTCTACTGATGGGGGCCCTGTGATTTTCGCCCAAAATCAATAAAATACTGAAATAATACCAAATTTAGAGAAAATATGCATCAATTTAAAAAAGTATATACCCTATCCCCCTAATAATTTTTAAAAGAATAAAACCTATCCCCCAAACGGACCCTTTGTATCCATGGGTCTACTGATTAACTAAAAGCTAGTACAATGGGTTCCCAACCAATTGGGAACCCAGACAACTGTGAATTGTTCTTGTCTGGATCGTATACCAACTCTTCCCTGTCTTTATACAAACTAGAACCGGGCCATTTAGTGGCTGTATGTCCACTATATAGTTGGACCCAGGAAGTTGTGCTGATCCATTCTCCATCGTGAAGAGTTTGGTTTCATTTTTCCTCACTTGCACTGTCTTTATGCCTTTGTTTGGGTAGGGAATTCCAGGGTCCCACTGTCTTCTGTTGGGACCCGATCTAACTGTGCTCACACAAAAGACTGACGCCCCACTGTCTACTGGTGGCGGCTTCTGCTGATTAAAATACCTAGTGCCAACATTACCTGTTTTGAAAAGTAGCCCCAATCCCAAATCGGGGCTTTCTGGATTAATGTATACAGATTCCTGGTTGACCGGATTGTTACTTTCTGTTGCGGCTTTTCTGTCAGTTTCTCCCGTTGAGGAAGGGTCCTCAATTGGAGGTGAATGACTGTTTTCAGTATTGTCGGTCATTCCTCCGTCAACAACAGGAGTAGGGAAAACTGTGACTATCTTCTCATCATTGGCCCCTTCTACCAAGGTGGTATGTGCCTCACTGTCTGAGGTGGAGTCCCAACTTTCTTGGGCCTCCTCATCACTTGCCGAAGTTGTCTCTGTTGGGGCAGCAACCTTTTGAATGCTACTGTTATTCTCAATTGCCAAGATAGCTCCGTTGGGTCCCCTCACAATATTGGCTACTGGACCCTCCTGGTCTCCTGTGAGCAATGCTAAAGTATCCAAGTTGCCTTGGGGCACCTCACATTTCTCTACTAATGGTAAGGCTGGGGTATCCACAATGAAGGAATACCCCTGGTTGGCCCTTATTTTCCAACAACCACTGTCCGAGTCCTTTATTAAAGTGAACCTCCTGTCCACATCAACCGTGACCAGTTTATGAATATCAGGTAAGGAGTACCTGGCAAAGCCTGGGTCCCTTTTAAGGACTTCCTCAACTAATAAATACCCACCTGGGAGAAGGCTGTGGTCCAACCCCGGTGCACCATGCCTCAATATGTTCGCGAGACATTTTAATAAGTAGCAGTCCAATCCGCCTGAAGGAGTTGCCTCTTTGTCAGAAACAGAGCATTGCTCTGACTCGATCTCTGCTTTGACCTGTACTGACACACTGGGTTCTCTGTTCCCCTCTCTGTCCCTTGCACATACCCCTGGGCCAATTATAGCTATCTCCGCTACTCTTCCTTGGGGTACAGACTCTACTACTGAGAGGCCTAACTTTATTTGCGGGGACTCACTCCGGCCTCCTGAGTAGTCCCGTTTAAGTTTAATGGTACTGTTGCCGTTCTGCTTGACTGAATTGTGGAGGTAACAGTTCTATCCCTCCCCTGTAAATCCAGACAGTCCTTCTTAACATGTCCAGGCTTAAAACAATGGTAGCACACTCCCTCCCATGGAGGCCCTCTATCAGTGGAGGGACTCCCTGAGACAGACTTACCTCCATAGTTTTGGCATTCCATTTTGGAATGGCCCCTCTCCCCACAGTGGTGGCAACTTTCTGTCCCTGTTTGTCTGCCAGGTGAGCAGCTTCCTGTTATGGGGCTTGTGAGGAGTTGTTTGAATTGGTCCATCATGTCGTCTAATTTTTCGTTGACTTTACCAAGTTTGTTTTCAAACTTCTTATTAGACTTTTCTAACTCCACTTTCCATGTACTGGCTGGGGCCCTCTAAAGGGGCCCCCGATACTCACAGATGGCCTCATGGTGGTCTCCATACTGCCCATCAGTTACCTGCCTAACCTCACGCCTATTTGGCTTCCCATATATTGTCTGGGTATTATGTTGGAATAGCCGTATTTTATCTACGGCCTCCTCTATGCTTTGGGGCTGAAGGTTGGAGACTTGCACTCCCAACTGTTTGTTTTCAATACCCTGGCACAGCCGCATTACGGCTTGCTCATACATATATTCTTCAGGGAGGTTTCTAAATGCCCTGGTGGCCAAGGACAACACCCGATCAGACAAGTCATCAAGAGACTCCTCAGGGGCTTGCCGGGCATTGTTAAACTGGACCTGGGCAGTCTCAGGGAGTAACTTGAAACCAAAGCGCTTGTGAAGCTTCTCCACAAGCTCCTTATAACTCACCTCCCTGTCTCTTTCTGTTATAAGGGCAAAATATCCGCTGGCCTTTCCCTCAAGGCACCAGCAAAGTTGGTCCTTGCATTCCTGAGGACCCCATTCACAAACCTCTGCGTACCTTGCAAATTTTGTGAAAAAGGCCTGCCAGTTACCCTTTCCGTCATACTTAATATTTTTTGGGGCACTGGTAACTTTAGAGACGCCACCTAAAGTTCCTTGTGTCCCATCTCTGTTGTCAGGTGCCCTTGGGTTTTTTATAGGCCTGTCCTCATTATCTGGTACTGGGTAGGCCTGTTGTCCATAGCTCACCCCTGCGGTGACCCCTTGTGGGGGCACCACTGTATACCATTGATTATACTGGTTATTGGGTTGCCTATCCCCATAGTCATGAGATGGGGTCTGCCTTGTGTCTGCACCCCTATTGTCTTGTCTCTTGCCATACTTACTACAGGCCATCTCATACTGTCCCCCACCAGTAGTATTCGTATTGTTATCTTAGAAAGTCTTACTGATTAAAATACTACAATAGGTAACAATTTGACAATTTAGTAGTGTGATTATGACCCGTGTATATAGCATATTAATCCTGAATACACCGTTTGGTGGTGCGCCTGTCAGCTGCGGAACGTACAGATAAGGTTAAGGTGGCACGGTAGTATTTGCTTTCCAGAATTTAGTTTGTTTTCAAACTTCTTATTAGACTTTTCTAACTCCACTTTCCAAGGGGCCCCCGATACTCACAGATGGCCTCATGGTGGTCTCCATACTGCCCATCAGTTACCTGCCTAACCTCACGCCTATTTGGCTTCCCATATATTGTCTGGGTATTATGTTGGAATAGCCGTATTTTATCTACGGCCTCCTCTATGCTTTGGGGCTGAAGGTTGGAGACTTGCACTCCCAACTGTTTGTTTTCAATACCCTGGCACAGCCGCATTACGGCTTGCTCATACATATATTCTTCAGGGAGGTTTCTAAATGCCCTGGTGGCCAAGGACAACACCCGATCAGACAAGTCATCAAGAGACTCCTCAGGGGCTTGCCGGGCATTGTTAAACTGGACCTGGGCAGTCTCAGGGAGTAACTTGAAACCAAAGCGCTTGTGAAGCTTCTCCACAAGCTCCTTATAACTCACCTCCCTGTCTCTTTCTGTTATAAGGGCAAAATATCCGCTGGCCTTTCCCTCAAGGCACCAGCAAAGTTGGTCCTTGCATTCCTGAGGACCCCATTCACAAACCTCTGCGTACCTTGCAAATTTTGTGAAAAAGGCCTGCCAGTTACCCTTTCCGTCATACTTAATATTTTTTGGGGCACTGGTAACTTTAGAGACGCCACCTAAAGTTCCTTGTGTCCCATCTCTGTTGTCAGGTGCCCTTGGGTTTTTTATAGGCCTGTCCTCATTATCTGGTACTGGGTAGGCCTGTTGTCCATAGCTCACCCCTGCGGTGACCCCTTGTGGGGGCACCACTGTATACCATTGATTATACTGGTTATTGGGTTGCCTTTCCCCATAGTCATGAGATGGGGTCTGCCTTGTGTCTGCACCCCTATTGTCTTGTCTCTTGCCATACTTACTACAGGCCATCTCATACTGTCCCCCACCAGTGTAAGCTGGTTGGGTACAGGGTGCTGACCCCTGACCTGCATAGTTGCATGCATGGCCCATTGGATGTGAAGGTGTGCCCCAATAGTTTGGGGTAAGTTTGTCCCATGCACTGTCTTTACCTGCAGGCCAATACGGCTTGTTCACAATACTACCCCTGTACATGTGATGAGGGGGACTACCTTGGTTTGGGTCACCAATATCATGGTGACTCCACTCTTTTTTCTGTAACTGTTCCCTGTAGCCCCCATCCAAATTCCCTGTGGGTTCAGATCTAGCATTAGCATCCCCAGGATTCGGACTATTTTCAAGGAAGGTAGAGTCCATCTGCCTGCCTTGGGCCTGAGGTGGTGGCCCAATATTTTGGCCACCTCCACTTGGGCTAAAGTCCAGCCTGGATAAGAGGCCCCTTGTTACTCGTAGGTGGGAGATTGTGGCCAAGTCTGACTCGGTTACAAAGCCCTTGCTCTCCCTAATGTCCATTATTTGCTCCCCAGTTTTTATGCCTATACCTGGGAGCTGGAGTAACTCTTGAAAGCTACAAGTGGTTAGGTTTACAACCGACATTTGTATCTGTAAATAACTCAACAACAATTTGTAACACAGTTTATTTATTTAAAGAATAACCAACAATAAACAACACACTTAAACCACAATTTATATATTTACTAACACAAATACTTCTGCTTCGGGTAACCCGTCCTTCTGGTCTGCGGTTATCGAAGTGAAAAAAACAATAACAATACGACTGGTAACCCGTCCTTCTGGTCTGCGGTTATCAGAAGTAAACAAAACAATAACTTGTCGACTGGTAACCCGTTCTGGTCTGCAGTTACCGGTGATTGGTACCCAGCTGTCCCTTCAGGGTCAGCAAGGTAACCTGACGTCTACTTGCACAATCCTAAACAACCGTGAAGTATTCCTCCAAAATACTCCACGAGTGCCTGAAATGACTTATTCCCGTGCTGGAATAAACCAAATCACCTTTCCCCTCCTGCCTGAAATGACTTATTCCCGCGCTGGAATAAACCAAATCACCTTTCCCCTCCTGCCTTACTATTTTTTGCCGTACACTACCGGCACGGCAAAAACATAAAAAAATATCCCTGAAAGCAATAACACTACCCGCTTATTGCTCGCAGCGCCAATGTTGTGATCCCGAGTAAATACTAAGATCAATATATACCTTAGATGGTCGTTCCTGCAGTCAGGAACGGCCGATTGCTCTTCTAGTGAATTCGTCTGCTGTATAGCCATTAATAGTTTCAACCGGAAGAGGATGGTTTCTGGGAAGTTCTTCGGACATTGTAGATGGTCTGTCTGATGACCTAAAACTACCCCCCGGATACTACACTATCAACTGAACATACTTTCCCAAACTGAGTGATGAGTCAGGTGTAGAAAAATATGAATTAATTTTATATACAGATGAAAATGAATTTTTGAGATTTATTTTTAATTTTGCATTCACTGCACCATAAAAGACCTAAAAGTACTAGTGGCCTTAGGATTTTAAAAATAGCAAAAAAAGTAAACGATCATGGTACATATCCAAATTCATTTCTGAATGGTAAAATGAAAGTACTTCAGTTAACTGTGAATGTAGATTTTTTTGCAGTGTTACAAAGTGGTGAAAATTCTAAAAAGGCTATCATTATCCCTTATGGCCAGGAAATACTTCCGTGCCACCTAATAGGTAACAGGTGAATATACTATTGGTATCGGTATCGGACTCGACCCGGAACTTCTTAACTATTGGCAATATCAATTACGTGGAAAACAAAAGGGCCTGGAGTGGTGTAATTTTTAATCTACACCTTTGTACTATATTAGTTATATATAAAGTTGAATTCTGTGATTCGTCGTTTTTACGCAATGACGGGTGACAAATTAGACCTCGTAATTTTAGTATTATAGATACGTGTATCGAGCTGAAGGAAAGTACATTTGTATAAACAGTATCATTGTAAAAATCTTGATGAAAACAGAACTTTTAACCAAGTTTTGCAGTTTGTATATAAAGGCAATAGCAGTACAGTGCTGTTCAATTGTCATAATTCGATAAAGCAAACACATCCAGGAAACAAACTTAACCCGAAAACAGCACACCAACTATAAAAGAAAACCAATGGAACAAAGCAAACGCAAACATACGTAGAAACTGCCATATCACTAACTTGGTACAGTACATTTTAAGAAAAATAATGGGTTTAACATTAATAGCTTCCCAAACCTCCCACTTATACTGTTAATGCTACAAATACCGATTAAATGACAACAATTTGTCACAGGAATACATTACAATCGACAAAACTCAGCACAGAGAAATAAATAAATAATTAATATTATATAACAACATGTAAACTGCAGAGTCACAACGGACATTTTCTATGAATTTATGACAGCACACCACTATCCCATTTTTAAACCACACTTCCATATCTGTGACCTAACCCTGTTTAAGCTTCTTTTTTTCAAACACCCATTAAGTATGTATATGAAAACACGGAAATATTACATTTGTTTTCGATTTTACGTTGGTTGGTAAGATCTACAGTAATGTTCGATTTTGTCAATTAAATTGACTTCTTTTTTAATTTACCTTGGTGTTCGATGAATGAGTAAATATTGCCATCCGCACAAACTCATCATAAATACAAGGATTTAGATTGTGAGCACGAGACGGTCGTTTCGCCTACGGTGACAAAACCCAAGACACTCACCGTCTGATAAAAGCACAATCATTAAAAAGAAACCAATGAAACAACACCATCAAGAACAGGGAAATTGACAATCGGTGTACAATTCTTATATCAACACAAATCGATATTACTTTGTTAGGAGACGATTATCGTTAATTGCTATAGTTCAGAGATAACCATCTACTCAGAAGCGCGTTATAATTTTGCCAAGTTCATGTGTTTATATTACTTGACTATTTACCGGATTTGTTATCACATAAGCAACACGACGGGTGCCACATGTGGAGCAGGATCTGCTTACCCTTCCGGAGCACATGAGATCACCCCTAGTTTTTGATAAAGGTTCGTGATGTTTATTCTTTAGTTTTCTATGTTGTTTCACTACTATATATTCTATTGTTTGTCTGTTTGTCTGTTTCGTTTTGAGCCATGGCGTTTTCAGTTTGTTTCAGATTTATGAGTTTGACTGTCCCTTTGGTATCTTTCGTCCCTCTTTTACAAGAGACAATAGTAGTTCAGGCTTTAATGAATTTTATCAAAATGTGCTTTCTGTCCAATTTATAAACTTTACAGCTTTACAATGTAAATATTGACAATTTATATAATACATATATTCGAATGTTTCGACATTGATATCATCTGACTTTGGAAAGTGGTATAGTTATTATCTGTTAAATCGAGATGAATCAATGAGATATGAACAAAGAATAATGATTATAAACTCATCATATCAATTGTGTGCATAGGACGTGCGTGTTTTCTACAAACGTCTCATCAGAGAAGCTCGAAATTCTTTTACTTTTAAAAGGGCCATGTCAGGCAAGAAGTTGACGAGCATTGAAGACTAAAAATGGCGCTTATATGTCTTCTTTAACATCAGGAATTCGTTGGGACTCAACTGAAAACAGTAGGGTTGTGCAGGGTTCAAAGTCACACAAGGGTAGTAAAACATACATACATTCTTGTTTGAATTGTTTTACATTTGTCATTTCGGGGCATTTTAAAGCTGACTATATGGTATAGGCCTTGCTCGTTGTTGAAGGCCGTAAGGTGATCTAATTTAAAAGTTGTTTTAAATGCTATGCCATTTTGTCTTTTGTGAAGAGTTGTCTTATTGGAAATCACACCACATATTCTATAGTATACATATAAAACTGCGTGTTTGTCAGAAAAAAAAATCATTTTAAAATACTGTTTATATCAATATAATGCCTCCGTCCCACTAATATCGCACAACGATCTCTGATAAAAATGCTAATTTTGAAAAGCGTAGTGCGATCGTGTATATCGCAGTAAGGTCGTGGTGAGGGCTTTCATGATCGAAATGAGCGTGGGTCAACTTTGAACATGTTCAAACAATCGTAGTGCGCACTAAGATCATGGTACGATCGCAAAGGTCGTTGTACCATTGTAGCGACCCGCAGTCCCACTAGGCCACGATTGCACTACGATCTGTAAACATTGAAAATTTTGACGATCGTAGTACGATCGTTTAGATCTAGTAAGGTCGTATCACGGTCGGGATGAGGTCTTCAAGATCGTGATGAGCGTGGCTAGCTTTGAACATGTTCAAAACAATCGTGGTGTGGTCGTGGCGAAATCAGGTCGTAGTAGAAGCGTAGTTATAACGCAGTAAGGTCGTGGTACGATCGCAAGGGTCGCAAGACCATCGTAGCGAGAGCGTAGAAAAATCGGGATTATATTTGCAGAGACTGCGCTACGATCTCACAGCGACGTTATTACGACCTCACTGCGACCATCATGTTCTCACCGCGATCCAACTACGCTTCCACTGCGACTATATCACGTTTACACCACGTCATTCAAGACCATATTACGGTTCTAGCACGCCCATACCGTCCTTATCACGTTCTTCTTACGACCTGACTACGTCCATACTACGACCTGACTACGTTCATACTACGACCTGACTACGTTCATACTTCGACCATCATGCATATTGTCATTTCACATAAAATATATATAAAAGCTCTCTAGTAAAATTGAAAATGGAAATGACGAATGTATCAAAGAGACAACAACCCGACCATAGAAAAATCAACAGGAGAAGGTCACTAACAGGTCTTCAATGTAGCGAGAAATTCCCGCACCCGGAGGCGTCCTTCAGCTGACTCCTAAACAAATATATACTAGTTCAGTGATACTGAACGCCATACTAATTTCCAAATTGTACACAAGGAACTAAAATTAAAAAAATTCAAGACTAAACAAAGGCCAAAGGATGCTGACTTGGGACAGGCGCAAAAATGCGGCGGGGTTAAACATGTTTATGAGATCTCAACCCTCCCCCTATACCTCTAGCCAATGTAGAAAAGTAAATGCATAACAATACGCACATATAAAATTCAATTCAAGAGAAGTCCGAGTCTGATGTCAGAAGATGTAACCAAAGAAAATAAACAAAATGACAATAATATATAAATAACAACAGACTTCTAGACAGGTTCATTCTGCGATCTTACTACGATCCCAGCAATATATCGCCAACATCTTGTTTCATATAAAGTATCATTCATTCTGTTTCACATTGATACGTAGAGTTTCCCAGAAACAACAACCAAAATCTACAAGAACTCGTGGGCTTGGTGGTAGGGGTAGATGAGGTAGAGTCAGTCTGATAGTAACGAATCATGATCAAGTAGAGATATGTCGGACCGACCAATCCAACTTGAATCACAACTTATTGCTGGTCGATCAATATCAAATGACGATGCTTAAGTGAACGATAGTAGGGATGACACAGATGTGTCAAACAAAGTTGAGCTGTTGAGGAAAAAGGATAAGAGGTCCAAATTACATACAGACAAACAAAAGCTGGAGAGGTTTAATATGACAATATAATGACAATGATCATGATGATCGTAGTATGAACGTAGTAAGGTTGTCAGAACAGCGTGATGAGGGCGACTTGGGCGTGCTTAAATCGTACTATGGTCTTTGACAGTGTGGTACAAATGTGGTATAGTTGTAGTGAAAGCGAGGTTGGGTCGCGTTAAGAACGTGATGGTCGTAATGAGGTCGTTGTAAAGTCCCTTTGAGATCTAAAGCCCCAGTCTCACTAGACAAGTATGAACCTGATATGATCGTAGTATGGCAGCAGTAAGAGCGTGCTATAATCGTAGTAGAAGCGTGGTAAGATCGTGTTGCAATCGGATAAATCTTGGTATGGTAATAGTGAGGACGTGATGAGGGTAGAAAGATCGTGATAATTGTGGTGAGCTAGCAGAATAAGCGTGGTGAGAACGTGGTATTTTCGTAGCGAGATTGCTGTAGAAGCGTAATGAGGACGTAGTAGCAACGTGAAAGAAACTAAAATCTACATTTTCGTACCGCTCATACTGCGAGCTCACCACGAACTGAATTTATTTTTGATCTGGTGAACGTGGTGCTATCATGGTATTCCCTAGGTTCAAGAAATAAACGTAAATACATAAAAATAAGCCTATTGGAGAGGTTACGGAGGACCTGAATGTCGAAATACGCGTGAATATTAAGAAATAGTTTATTTTGAATTATGTAATGGACCGCTGCGACCCGTCAGCTCCTTATTACAGAAAATTTCATACATTACGTGAAAGCTTATTGATAGACGAATCAAACTATTATAAACAATCTGTGTCGCAATGTCCATTAGAGGGGTTACAGAGGACCTAAATGCCAAAATACGCGTGAAAAAAACAGGTTTCTGTAATTAGGGGCTGACGGGTCGCAGCAGTCAATTTCCATTATTCAAAATATCCATTCCATTATCCATAATTGAATATTTCGTTACTTTTTAACACGTACTATGTCATTAAGGTCAGATTTAAATTTTGAAAATTAATTCGTCTTGAGGTAGGATATTGTTATTGATTACAATTGTCTCAGTTTCAATGTCAATTCAACAGATTAATGGATCCAGTGTGTGTTAAACAACATCCATGCTCTTGGCAAACCGAGAATAAAGACAACATTTATCGGTTCTGTTCTCATTAGTTTTATTTAATATCTAGATCTGTTTTGTTTGAAAAAAAACCAACATTATTGTCATGGCTGTTCTTGCAATGCATTTGAATCCGACGACCTAACTTGTAATTAATAATAATCCACCATATGTTCTGTTAAGGTGTCTTAATTTATATTACCCCTTTATTAAAATGCCCATAGTTTCTTTTATTCTCATACTTTTGGTGTCGTTATCCAATGACAATCGGGATTACCGCAGTGAATATGAAACCTCTAATAGTTCTGGCTGCATGTTCTGTTAAGGTTCGTATTAGTCATATACCGCAGTGAATATAAAACCTCTAATAGATCTGGCTGTATGTTCTGTTAAGGTTCATATTAATCATATAGATCCTCAATTGTTAAAACATTCCTTACTTTCGTTTTTCAGAGTTCCTGCAGAATGTAAATTGAAAAATCGCTTCGGACGTACCGAACTAATAAGTGAAAAGACCATTAATACGTAGTACAGTGTTTCTTTGAGACCGTTTGCTCGAAAACTTAATATTTGCTAAGAGTGTATGTTTTTAGACCGAGAACTGTACTATTATTCCTTTTCATATGGAAATGTTTTGCATAAGTTTGATATTTTGATTTGTTCATTTTGAGCCCGTTGTAGTATATTAATGAAACTTTGTGAACGTTACTTCTCTGAAGCAGTATGTTAAAAAAAGTCCATATTTAAACAGTTCGTTTGTCATCATGTGTAGATACCTAATACTGTATACTGCAACTTTGTTATTGAATTTTGTCTATCCAAGCATAACTACACCTTGTGAACGTTCTCCCTTCATACATTATGTTCGAAACTTTTACACTGAGAATGTTGTTCACCGCATAATGCTGACCTCACTAAATCGCAAGTTATGATTTTCCCTCATTTGGACCGCCGTCGTCGTCGTTGTCGATCGTTGTCCGTTGTATTTAAAAAAAAGATTGTCTCTGATACTGCTGTGCCAGATTAGAATTAGCAACAATCATAAATAGGGTTTGTTTATGTAATATATACGTGTTTCTCGTTTCTCGTTTTGTTTATATAGATTAGACCGTTGGTTTTCCCGTTTGAATGGTTTTACACTAGTAATTTTGGGGCCCTTTATAGCTTGTTGTTCGGTGTGAGTCAAGGCTCCGTGTTGAAGGCCGTACTTTAACCTATAATGGTTTACTTTTTAAATTGTTATTTGGATGGAGAGTTGTCTCATTGGCACTCACACCACATCTTCCTATATTTAGTTAGTTTTAAAAGAGTATCCGATGACAAGCCTGCTCGACATGTTTAAAATATGGTAAAAACCTATTATTTTAAAAATCGCCATAGTTATAGAAAATGTAACCGTAGCAAAAATGTTCAAAATGATGTGCTATTGACATCAAAACGTTAAGACGACTTTTTAATGGAGTTATAGCCCTTAACATTAATTAAAAAAAAATCGTTTTTGGTCATTATCTCAAAACTTATAATCAGTACATGTAGACTAAACAGACATGATCTACAAATTAAATCAACATGCTTGAAATGGTCAGTTAATTCTTTGTTGAATTATTGCCCTTTAATGACGATTTTTTTCTCAATTTTTGCATTTTTGACTAATATCTTGAAAACTAATAGAAAGAAAGAAACTTTTTAAAAGACAAGACAAGATATTCACAGAAATCATAACTCGATATTGTAGTGTTTGTTCTTTAATGACAATTTTATCATTGATGGGCATTAATATGCATATTATCTTGAAAACTATTATTATAGATAAATAGAAGCTTTAAAGGCAAATGACCATCAGTGTAAGATCTACAAAAAACGTTAACATGACGGACATTTTCAGTTATCTTATAAAAGAGATATTACCGTTTAAGGATGATTTCTACTAAAAAGACAGCAATTGTTTAGGATGTTGGTATGCAACTCATTTCTTTAGATACTCTTGTGTAGCATATTACCTTGGCATTTAGATTAAAAAATTAAAAAAGTTCCATTTTCTTACCAATAGAGCTACATTTCTGATCATTGCCCATCCTCCCATCTCGCATTTGTAGTATTTCAATTTCTGTTTGAAATTAGTCCATTGCAAGCGTTTAGCCTCTCATCCGTTGTCGTTCAGGCTCGTTTAGTACTACGGTATGCTGTAGAAGATATAAACGTTTCTACACATTTTGTTTATTTAATTATTTAACTCAGAATATCAAATTTCAACATGTTTACAAGTGTTAAATTTATCTATATAGACCCATAAATAGATATATAGATAAATTATAAAATAAAGAAAAGTAAAAAAATATGTGTGTATCATAGACAAACTCCAAAACAGTGGTGACATCGGACTACGCATCTTTACACCACTACCATCAACCCTTTTCAAAATCACAAGATTCTTGTGATCCCGCTTGATTATTAAAAAATGATTAAAGATACTCATAAAAATGTCAATTTTATTGTCGAGCCTGCAACTTTTTTTTTGCAGAAAGCTCGACATAGGGATAGTGATCCGGCGGCGGTTAGCTAACTTTTGAAAAGCTTTATATTTTAAAAGGTGGAAGACCTGGATGCTTCATACTTTGTATATAGATGCCTCATTTACGAAGTTTCTGTCAGTCACATGTCAAATGTCATTGACCTCATTTTCATGGTTCAGTGACCACTTGAGAAAAATAATCAGATTTTTTGTACTGTTGAATTCTCTCTTATTATAAGTAATAGGATAATTATATTTGATATGTGCGTACCTTGTAAGGTCCTCATGCCCCTCAGACACTTTTCACTTGACCTCGACCGCATTTCATGGATCAGTGAACAAGGTTAAGTTTTGGGTGGTCAAGTCCATATCTCAGATACTATAAGCAATAGGGCTAGAATATTCGGTGTATGGAATGACTGTAAGGTGTGCATGTCTAACTGGCAGGTGTCATCTGACCTTGACCTCATTTTCATGGTTCAGTGGTCATAGTTAAGTTTTGTGTTTTGGTCTGTTTTTCTCATACTTTATGCAATAGATTTACTATATTTGTTCTATGGAATGATTGTAAGATGTACATGTCTAGCGGGCAGATGTCATCTGACCTTGACCTCATTTTCATGGTTGAGTGGTCAAAGTTTAAGTTTTTTAGTTTTGATCTTTTTATCTAATACTATATGCCATATGTCAACTATATTTGGTGTATGGAAATATTTTATGATCTATATGTCAGTCGCGCAGGTTTTATTTGACCTCAACCTCATTTTCATGGTTCATTGCTCAGTGTTAAGTTTTTGTGTTTTGGTCTATTTTTCTTAAACTATAAGTAATAGGTCAACTATATGTGTTGTATAGAAGCATTGTCAGCTGTACATGTCTGCCTGGGATGGTTCATCTGACCTTGGCCTCATTTTCATGGTTCATTGGTCTTTGTTTAGTTATCTTGGTTAATGTTAAGTTTATGTGACAGTTTTTAATAAAGCTTTATACTTAGGACTATCAACATAATATCAATGATTAGTAAAGACGGCGATACATTTCAGCGTGGGCACTCATGTTATTTGTATAAAAGGGAAGTATGATCCTAACGATAACGCTGTATGGAGTTTGTTTCATAGACAAGGACTTTCCGGTTTCTTCTTCCCGGAATTACTTGTAAATGATGGATCATTAAACAAACGGACATCAAACCTATCAGTTGACTGATACACCTTGAACAAAAAGGATCAATCTCACAGCTGTGCCAGCCCCAAGTTAAAATCACGACTAAGTATGGCTAGCCCATCTATTCCTGGACCAATTGTCAGGCAACCATCATCTCCTGCCTTGGTTGGAACCGGAGAGAGAAGGGCACAGATGGAAACATCGTTTGAGGAGGAAAAACAACCATCAATCCAAGTAATGGACAGATTGGAACATTCGATAGACGAGGACCAAGAAGGATCTAGTGATCAGAAAAAAATAAAAACAAAACGCAATTCGATTCGTATTATCATTACCAGGATCTTCTCAGCAATATTAATTATTGCAGACTGTGTTTTTGACTGGTTGCAGTATTACCAAATTATTACAACGCCGTTAGATATTATAACCGAAATTATAGCTGATGACGAAGATTCGCAAAACAACGCTTATTCAAATGACAACTACCCATACAACAACTACCCATACCGCAACTACCCATTCCGCCGCAACTACCCATACCGCCGCAACTACCCATACCGCAACTTCCCAAACTACAACTACCAAGGTTTCCAGCGAGGAAATGCTTTACAACAAACAACTGAACCACCAGCATCGAACAGCACTTTGTTTTGCATAAGTGATGTTGGTGAGATTTTCAGGTACAGTTCTATCGTTAATCCAACTGGCAAATATTATCTTTCAAATTTACAGCGAAGTTGAGTATCTTAAAAAGAAAAAGCAATTTAGTGAAGATAACGACGAAACTCCTAAAAAAATACTAGATGGTAGGACAGAAACTCTTTATTCCGTACTATTCATAGAAATACCGCAAGGAATTCTTCTCCTTATGTACCAAGATGCATGCCTACCGAGTGTTGGCAAGACTTTAAAGTGTAAACGTCTCAAACAGCGTATTTGGGCTGTCGTTAATGGTGGTATTGCACTTTTGAACAATGCTTTTCGTTATATAACATGCTCTAAATGTTGCGAAGAAGACATTGAAGACTCAACATGCGGATGGTGCCGTGTCGCTTATGGAAAGTATATTGATTGTTTTAGCAGCGCTAGAGAAAAATGTGTTGTTTGTTCTGGCAGATGTAAACCAAAGTCCAAAAAGCCAAAAAAGTCCTTTGATTGTTTTAGCGGCGCCGAAGGAAAGTGTGGCGGTTCTTTTTGGAGTCTCCTTACATGCTTCTTTCCGTGTTTGTGCTTTTTTTCCCGGTAAGTTTATCTTTTGTATTCTGGGAGATGAGAGGAACAGAAAGATTGTTCTTAACGATTTACTCATTCTAACTTGTATATCTTTGCCGCGTAAATTTTCATATCTATACACATATAATTGTAACCACAAAGAAGCCCATACGGAACCTTTATAAAAATGATATTATATCGTTATCTCAATTTATATATATTTATTTTGATATCAGTTAACCGTTATCTCGATATATTTATATCGTTATATAGACATATTTATTTCGCTAGAACTAGATTACTATTTTATGCGGCATACAAAAGCGTTAACCAATCGTATACATTTGCCTTTCGACGTACTTCAAACTTATGCAACGAACGTCTAATGATAACTGAGTGTTCCTCATGCGTGTATATAACGGTCTTAGTCAATTTTTTCTGTATTTCTGGTGCACTTCGGTTTATACGCCAATGTGTGATGTCGGCATCCAACTGTAGATGAGCGCTTGCTAACAAACGAGAGGATAAATTGACAGTTCCAGTATCTCCTTTCGATATAAATCATTCCATTTATATTTTCCTGTGTTATTTTTTTTTATTTAACGGCAATTTGTCCCAGGTTAGAGTATTCTTGTTAACTCTCTTACTATATATTATTTATTACCACCTCTAGTATATTACAGATATTCATGTTAGTTAAAGCTGGTAAGGGACATTTGAAACATTATGTTAAATAAAGGTTAAAATAGACTTTGCTAGCTTTATATTGTCTCTGAAAAGATGGCATTTCTGTGAACAGGGAATCTTAATCTATTACCTGGACGACTAAGATAATTGTTAACAGGGATTATTTTGGAATTTAATAAGAAGAAAGGCTTCAGCTTTTACGACTTTCAAAATATTGTTAGAATTATGAAAAAAATGCAAAAAGAAAGGGCCGTAGCTCTAGATCTGAAAAGAATTTTCCTATCAACCTGAACTTTAATTTCGGCAGAAGTAGATTTAAATCAACTCTCTGTTAGCTTTGATATCTGTTAAAGTTTTTGAGTTATTTGCAAAAAGGTAGCTTAGCCCCACCTTGACTATATAATTATATCGAGATAACGACCTGATTATATCGAGATACCGATATAATTCTATAGAGATAACGGAATAAATATATCGATATAACTATATAATAATATCGAGATAAAGAAATACATATATCGATATAACGATATAAACATCGATATAACAATATAAATATATCGAGATAACGATATAATTATATCGAAATAACAATATTTATATTGAGATAACGATATACTATTATTTTTTGTAGGTCCTCTCTGGGCTTGCATAATATCAAACTCTTCTCAAAGTGACTAAATTATAAAAAACATAACATATTTGATCAATGAAAATTCTCAAATTTGTTCAAGCACACAAATAAAGCGAAAAAGTAAATGATGTGATAATTGTCAAATGAAAAATTAATATAAAAAAGTGCGGGTAATAGTCTTTGACTTGCAAATGATCTAATGAATGAAATAGCACAAATATATCGTTATTTTCATATAGAAATAAACTCGTACTGAAGTATAGACATATAATATTCTTTGTATAACAATGCAAGGTTCTGATTTGGGTGATGCAGTTTAAGATTTGTTTTTGCAGATACGAATCCCTCATGTTGTGTGGCATTTGTGGAAAGAAATGTATCATTGATAAGTGTAAATGCTCTACTGAACCGTGGTCCTACAAGCTTTCCGTATGTGGATTCTGTTTTTGCCACTACTGCCCACTTGTTGACCCAGATGATCCCGAAGGTGGTGGACAAAAATGCTGCGATGTCACAGGTGGAAGTTTGTTTAAAAGGTACACTAGAAAATGACCATAATTTTACTAGAAAGTCATCTCATAAGGGAAATTTTGAATGTGTATCCAATTTTCTGAAAATAAGTTATTTATAAAAATATAGAATATTTGAATGATAATAAATCAATTTTTATATTAGAATCTTGATGGGGTTTACAAAATACAGAATAATGGACAAAATGTGAACAACTGAAATAATAAAGAACTTCCTTTCGGAACTAGGTATAACTAATAAATAAACCATGTTTCCATATATTTAATAAATTAGTAAACAATATGCAAGTTTGATTTTTAGTGATAACATTAAGAAATGGTATGTCCTATTGATGACAAGGCAACACTTCGGATTTGTGTAAAACAGTCTACATTTTCTTTTTTAGATACGAATGCCCCATGCTGTGTTGTCTTTGTGGAAACAAATGCGTCATTGATAAGTGCAAATGCTCTACCGAACCATGGTCTTACAAGCTTTCTTTGTGTGGACTCTGCAATTTCCACCTCTGCCCCCTTATGGACCCTGATGCCGAGGGAGGAGGACAAAAATGCTGCGATGTGACCAGTGGACTTTGTAAATGTTCAGACGGAACTTGCTTCGATGGGACAATTGGATGTTGTGAGTGTTCAATTGGAAAATGCTGCGATGCGACAGGCGTGAGTTGCAACAGTTCAGACGGAAAATGCGCTGTGACAATCGGATGTTGCGAATGGTCCACCGGAAATTGCTGTGCAGGACAAGGGACTTGTTTGAAGTGTCCAGAAAGAAAACCCAGAGAACCCAGCAATGGATGCAAATGTTTTGACGGAAAAGGCTGCGATGAATGCAAATGCGATGACCCAAGCGAGTGTTTTAAATCTGCATATGGAAAATGTTGCGGTGGTTCAGACGATTTAATGAAATGTTCAAACGCATGTTCTAATCCTTTTGATTATGAACCTCTCGCATGCAACGTCCGACTTGCACTTATTGTTAATATTGGTTATTTGGTATTGTTCTTTTATATCGTGCTTAGAATGTTATGTATTCTGCAGAAGGTTCCTTTGCCAGAGAAAACAAGTAGTTTGCCTGATTGGTATTCTGCAAATGGATTTTGATAATCAATTTTGTGAAAGTTTGACAAAATATATCGTATCAGTATTTTTAAATATGTGATTACTGACTACATTTTTTTTTATCTATATTCCTTCATAATCATAACTAAACAAATATTTATCTTTTAGAAAAAAATGGAAATAGGGCATATATAAACATTTCAAAAATATACCTGGTAGTTACAATATGTATTTCTATGTATTTTTGTTTCTGTATAAACATCTACAGCGATATTGTGTTCTTGTTTAGAAAAAAATATTTTTAGCCCACAGGCCATTATTAGTTTTCTGCCATCACTTGTCATCTGTCTTCGACATTATCCCTAAACATCCATATGTTAACGTTTGAAAAGATCTTCCACAAATAACAATAGAACATAAGGGTAAAAAACTTGTTTTATCTATGGTTTTGAGACGACTTCTTAAAGGAGTTATTACCCTGAAAGACGATTAATTTTACCAATATTTTGTGTTTAAAGTTTGTCTATTTTTCAAGAATCATGATATTGCTAAAATCATAAGTGAAATCTTTAACTTA
The DNA here is from genome assembly GCF_963676685.1 of Mytilus edulis. NCBI lineage: Eukaryota > Metazoa > Mollusca > Bivalvia > Mytilida > Mytilidae > Mytilus > Mytilus edulis. The sequence continues at coordinate 10,717,681 of NC_092347.1, read as the reverse complement.
TAGGACAGTCACATCAATATGTGGCAGAATTAACTGCAGCATCGCCCTGGTAAGCACTTAGAGGTGGATGGATGGCAAGAAAAAATGGTGTTCTTTTCTCAATGTCATGGCAAATCAAAAAACCATCTCAATCAGGTTTAATATATAAGTAAAGAAAATGTAATGACTCAGCGTCCTTTCAGGAAGATGACTGTTGACCCTGATTTATTGCAACTTTAGGTAAAGATCCAATTAACAAATTTTCTAACAAAAACCATTACAAACTTCCTTGTTTTGCCTCTCATCACAACAGTATAAACAGTAGTAAAGAAATCATTTGAGGAAGAAGTCAATATCTGACTGACTTGTGGAGAGGGCTTACGGCTTTGCTCATTGTTGAAGGCCGTACGGTGACCTATAGTTGTTAATGTGTGTGTCATTTTGGTCTTTTGAGGATAGTTGTCTCATTGGCAATCATACCACATCTTTTTTAGATTTACATAGGCTATGCCTGTTGCCCAATCCAATTCAATTTATTTGAATAAAATATTGTTTAAACTAAAAAAATATCTGACTGACCTTTCTGTGGAAGAAACAAAAGATGAACTTTCAACGAAGGTGTAAGTTAGTTAAAGGATTCTAGTTCTAAAATAGATAAAGCAAATCTAAACATTTTAACTGACCAGTTACCCTCATCTTATATTCTAATGAACGATTTCAATGTCCATCATTCAAGGAGAAGCAGATTTTTTAATGACCAGGGCAAAATTATAGAGGAAGTTGTGTTGTAAGCAGGCTTATGCATTGATAGATCTGATACTTATCTATGCCTATACTTTAATTGATAAAATTTTATGTGACTCTTCTCTTCTGTATGATTCTTCGTGGTGTCTATCTTTGTGGGGGGGAAAGAGGGACGAAAGATACCAAAGGGACAGTCAAACTCATAAATCTCAAACAAACTGACAACGCCATGGCTCAAAATGAAAAATACAAACAGACAAACAATAGTACGCATGAGACAACATATAAAACCAAAGAATAAACAAAACGAACCCCACCAAAAACTAGGGGTGATCTCAGGTGCTAGAAGGGTAAGCAGATCCTGCTCAATAAGTGATCATACTTGAGCATCTTTTGACTTTTGTACAACAGAGAGTTCTTCGTTGTAAACTGGTCAAGGTTTATTGGCCTTTGTTAGAGACTCTGTGTGGAGATAAATCACTGTGGAAGGTGGTTACAGATATAGGAAGATGTGGTGTGAGTGCCAATGAGACAACTCTCCATCCAAATAACTATTTGTAAATTTAATAAAAAATGTAAATCATTATAGGTCAATGTACGGCCTTAATCTGTTTAACATTAAATCTTATCTTTTAAAACACTTTAAGCCTCAATAGCTGAAATATTAAACTATTCCTCTGTGCATAAGTATGTTTCTGAAAAACAACATTTCAATGAAAAACGTAAAGAACATGATTTAAAGGTCAAAAGTATAAATTCAAAATCAACATTCAAACATTTAAAGAAAGGCAATACTTTCTTAACATATGAAAAATATAAATCACCAACATACCAGGTAAAAGATTTTCGAAATCTGACAATTACAATCTAAAAAAATACAAGCTCGTTAATAGCTCATGAATGACATTTTGAATATTGTGATTAACCATCTATCTGGAAGCTTGCAGCCGTTCAGGGGGCTATTTCAAAACAAACATAACAAAAAACAGAACATACGGATCTTATAAATTATCGATCTAGTACTCTTATGTCGAATGAACAATTTGTTCGCATATTGGTGAATTGTGCATGTTTTAAGGCTTCTCTCCATGTACACATGCATGCATGGATATTGTCTACTCAGAAATCTTTCGGCCTTTTAAGTTAAAAGTCGGAAGCGTAACCATAGTATAATTGCTATATAAGATCATATAAAATGACGGAAAATCGTAAAATAGCAAGATTCAAAACAAAAATACATATGCAAGAAGATGATTTGTTCGCATACAGGGAAACACCTTGTAGGTTGAATTTTAAAGTTAAATAACTTTTAACTTGCCTGCTTTCTTAAGTTTTCGGCCAAATTATTTCAAAAACATAATTATTTCAACTTTCCTATTTCGTAAAAAGTAAAACAATTTAAAGCTTTTTCCCTTAGAATTACACAGTAAATATTCGCCAAATGATTTTTAAAGATACATTAGTTTTAGATACATGACGGAAACGGACTGGATTATCCGCAAATCTAGAATAAATTATATTTTCAATCGTACGCTTAGGGAGGTATTTTGATCAAATGGGACACAGTCACGTGGTGCAAATCATTTGAATTAAGTACCCTTAATTTTGCCATATGTTCTGCTATTTCTTCGTACACAGACAAAATAATACAGTCTTTCCTTAAGGAGGTTTGGTAGCCATCAATCATTGACAGCAAGAACGACAAAGTTGCACTATCAATTGCTATCGTTGTACAATTCGTATATCAACACAAATCGATATTACTTTGTTAGGAGACGATTACCGTTAATTGCTATAGTTCAGAGATACTCTTCTACTCAGTAAGGTACTATAATTTTACCTAGTTCAGGCTATAGTGAATTTAATTAAAATGTGCTTTCAGTCCAATTCATAAACTTGCAGTTTTACAATGTAATATTGAAAATTTGTATAATACAGATATTTCAATGTTTCGACACTGATAACATTTGACTTTTTAAAGTGGTATAGTTGTTATCTGTGAAGTCTAGATGAACCATTAAGATATGAAATTCACCATATCAATTGTGTACCTAGGACGTGCGTGTGTTCTACATAAGCAACACGACGGGTGCCACATGTGGAGCAGGATCTGCTTACCCTACCGGAGCACATGAGATCACCCCTAGTTTTTGGTGGGGTTTGTGTTGTTTATTCTTATTCCAAGTTTTCTATGTTATGTCATGTGTACTATTGTTTGTCTTTTTCATTTTCAACCATGGCGTTGTCACTTTATTTTAGATTTATGAGTTTGACTGTCCCTTTGGTATCTTTCGTCCCTTTTTTCTACAAACGTCTCATCAGAGAAGCTCGAAATTCTTTTTACTTTTAGAAGGGTTAAGTCAGGTACGAAGTTGACGAGCATTGAGGACTAAAATTGCACTTTTATATCTTCTGTTACATCAGGAATTCGTTGGAACTGATTCCAATAGGGTTGTGCTGGGTTCAAAGACAAATAAGGGTAGTAATACATACATACATTCTTGTTTGAATTGTTTCACATTTGTCATTTCGGGTCATTTTTAAGCTGACTATGCGATAAAGACCTTGTTTGTTGTTGAAGGCCGTACGGTAACCTAAAGTTGTTCTAATTGCTGTGCCATTTTGTCTATTGTGAAGAGTTGTCTCATTGGCAATCACACCACATATTATCTCCTGTTGGTGATCTTCTGCTGTTGGTTTTTCTATGGTCGGGTTTTTGTCTCTTTGATACATTCCCCATTTCCATTCTCAAATTTATATATATAGGATAAATTTTATGTCTAAGAATATGACTTAAACACGCTAAGTTATACATTAAAAGTTCTATAAGATTTTAAATTGAAATACGCAATATTTCGCTAAACAAATTAGCTTCATCAGGCTTGTGCATCTCTCAAGGTGAAATCGGATGCATGACAAAAAAATATTTGTGTAGCTTAATTTATACAAGAGTTGAGAAAAAGTGTTACATATTGATTGATGTTGCATAAAATATGTTTGTAGCTACAACTACATGAAGTTGGAATAAAAGTTTAACACATTTATAGATGTTCGATTAATTGTATGAATTTCAATAACTTAATTTGTATGATTTCAAAATAATTATGGTTTTGATTTGCTTTTAAATCTTTTTCGTCTCTCCCATTGAGTCCATTAGATTCAAGAGTTCGTAACTTGTGCATCCAAAGTATCTCTCTTTTTTGTCTTCCTTGTGTATTCCAATTTTGATTTTTTTCAATGATTTGAAATATGATGTTTTCAAAATCATGTCCTGCTCTTAAAAGGTGTTTTGTAATTGGGCAGTTCCTTTTTTTTGTATAAAATGACCGATGGTTATTTAGTCGGATGTTAGATGGTGTTTCTGTTTCACCAACATATTGTATTTTGCAAGTTCCACACGTTAGAACATAAATGCAAGTTTGCGTTTTGCAATTTGATGTTATAAATATGTTGTATTTTTTCTTTGTGACTATGTTGACGAACTGGGTTTCGATGTTGGCGAATTTGCTTAGAAGCGTGGTAAGATCGTGTTGCAATCGGATAACTCTTGGTATGGTCATAGGGAGAACGTGATGAGCGTAGTAGGATCATGATTATCGTAGAAAAAGATTGGTGATAACGTGGTTTAATCGTAGCGGGATCGTTTTAGAAGCGTAATAAGGACGAAGTATCATCGTGAAAACGACGTTATTTCATGCAGCTGATACCGCGACTTCACCACGATCTCAATAAATTTAAGAATGTGATGAGCGTGGTGCGATAGACTAAGTGATCTAGTTGGACTGGGGCTTGAAATGTCACAGCGACTTTACAACGACATCATTGCGACCATCACGTTCTTACCGCGACCAAACCACGCTTCTACAACTATACCACGTTTATACCACGCTGTTAAAGACCATAGTACGATTTATGCACACCCAACTCGTCCTCTTCACGCTGTTCCTTCAACCTAATACCGCAGTCCCACTAGGCCACGATCGCACTACGATCTGTGAAAAAAATGCAAATTTTCATGATCGTAGTACGAACATGTAGATCGCAGTAAGGTCGTATAACGGTCGTGGTGAGGTCTTCAAGATCGTGGAGAGCGTGGCCAACTTTGAACATATTCAAAACAATCGAGGTGCGGTCGTGGCGAAATCAGGTCTGTTAATACCATTTATATGGTATTGTTATAACTGTTTATTAAGCATTCATACATTAACTGTAGATTATTACATGTCATTTTCAATATTGACCCTGTTATCAGCCCCAATTTCCCATATCAAGCCAGGAGAGACCAATTGCGAATAACAGGGCGTATATACAAAATGCCACGTTATGATCAATAATTCATCACATTTTATTTTTTGGTGTTTTTGAATGAAAAGGTAGAAGGAAGTTAAATTCGGCTACTCAAAATGGCATCTAAATTCAAAATATCGAGATTGACATGGAGAACAAAAATTTGTCCCAGACTACCGGCAAGTATACGACATGCAACCATGTTAGTACAACATATCAATATTACCCTAAACATATTTGAATATAATTGGTTAAAAGCGACCGCGTGGAGACGTTTATATTTTGTAAGGGGTAAGTAGGCGTGGCTTATTCTAATACATGGTTGGTAGTGGTAGTTGAGGAAACATTTGAAAAAAGAACGATTGAAATAAATGCAGAAAACATTGTTGGCATTTGTTTTTGTAAAGACTTATAGGAGTAGGTTCTGTATACTGAAGATTTTGTCAATTTGATATGCCACTTATCTTAATGTCAGATGTTAAAATAGTCGGTAATTAATAGTTATCCCACGATGACTCGGTGTGTCTGTATAAGATCACCCCGATGGCCGGAGGCCAGAGGGTGATCAAATACTGACACACTAAGTCCGAGTGGGATAACTATTTTACATACCAGCTGTTTTAGATTAGACGAAAAACCATTTACAATTCATAAAATCTAGTTTAGAACGCCACACAACCATTATAATATACTTAATGATATCGGATATGTTCTTTACGTCGTAACTACAATACCCTTCCCTTTCATGAATGTGACCTACCGAATTAGACTATTTACCGGATTTGTAATCACATAAGCAACACGACGGGTGCCACATGTGGAGCAGGATCTGCTTACCATTCCGGAGCATCTGATATCACCCCTAGTTTTTGGTGGGGTTCGTGTTGTTTATTCTTTAGTTTTCTATGTTGTGTCATGTGTACTATTGTTTTTCTGTTTGTCTTTTTCATTTTTAGCCATGGCGTTGTCAGTTTGTTTTAGATTTATGAGTTTGACTGTCCCTTTGGTATCTTTCGTCCCTCTTTTATACATTACTATATGATTTATACCCTTTTTGACCCCAAACACGATGAGTAGATATCAAACAATGTAAACTCGCCCCACTGGCCAATCGGCCCAACCTATATCGCCACTTTATGAAACAAAATCGCCCCACTCTTGTTTACCGACTCGCCCCACTTTTGAAAAAGCGTAAAATCAAACTGAAAAATCACTGACAACTTACTTATTAACGAAAAGGGTTTAAACCCCACTGCATAAAGGTCTGTCAACTCTCCCCACTTATAAAAATATCTTGCTTCCTTTAGGTATGTTAAATTACTGATAGTTTGTATCCAGTCATCCTAGTGTAGTGGTTGTGTCGTGGCTTGATATGCTAAAGGTCTTGAGCTCGAATCCCAGCATATACACTGGATTTTTTCTACGTGAATTTTGATAGATAGTCTTTTCCGTATAATTGTATATTTAACTATAAGTTTTATAGTGGATTTGACATTCCCGCCAAAATGTTACAGAACAAAGGAAAGCATGAATAACAAAGAAACTCAAACTGGGGTTATCTGGTAGGGGTGATCCGGCTCAGATCACCCATGTTAGAACAAAGGAGCTGGAATGTAATAAATACGTTACACAGTGCACTAATGACCTAATACGATAAACATGGGATCAGTAAATTCATATTTGAACTTTCATAGATTACCTTAGCTGTATTTGGCAAAACTTTTAGGAATTTTGGGTCCTCATTGCTCTTCAACTTCGTACTTTATTTGGCCTTTTTAACAATTCGAGCGTCACTGATGAGTCTTTTATAGACGAAACGTGCGTCTGGCGTATCTATGATGAGTTTATCCTATGTAGAATTTACTTAACCCATATATATATCGTATTAGGTACTAGTAACATGCATACATTATGACCGAAAGTACACATAAGACTAGATACAAATATACCTGATAGATGCAATACTTAGAATATGATCATCATTTCGGCGAAAGACAATCATCTCAACAAATAAATAAACATTTTGAGATTACACTTATCAACAATTCGCTGTAATAATCTTTTTATATAATCATAATTAAACATTCCTCTATCTGTTTAAGGAAGTGGAAATAAGTGCATAGGAAGATTTTGTGGAAATAAATCCGGTAGTTTAAATTATTCTTCATGTTCTGAGAAAGAACAAATTTTAAAATACTTACATTTACTATTAACATATTTGATATCAAATTACTGCAAATGAAGGGATTTTGGACCCTATTATGGCATGGTATTGGTTGCAAAAATTTGATATTTTTCATTTATATGCAATGATTTTAATTTAATTGGTATATTTCTTCATTTAAATGCAATAATTTAAATTTTATTGGCATATTTCTTCATTTAAATGCAATATTTTTTTTTATTTGAATGGTATATTTTTTCATTTAAATGCAACATTTTTATTCAAATGCAATATTTTTTATTTGAATTGTATATTTTTTCATTTAAATGCATTATTTTTTAATCAAATGGTATACTTTGTCATTCAAATACAATATTTTTCATTCAATTGGTATAGTAGTATATGTATATGTCGTGTACAAGTTGCGATTTTGTACAGGTTATAACATGTACAAAAGTATTGTACATGTTATAACTTGTATAATGCAAAAATACAAGTTATAACATGTACAAAAGTACCTCATACATGTTATAACCTGTACAAAATATTGCTTAAAAAATGGTTTTAACTTGTACAAAATTTAAAATAAATCTTAATGAAGTAAAATATACATTTAAATTCACCAATGCATCAAGAACAACAATAAATAGGCCAGAACGTGTCTTTTTCTGTAGAGGACAATGATCACAAAGTTTCAGAAATATATGTTTCATGACTTATGTTGGCAAAATGTGTTTTCATGTAATTGTATGTTTTATGCAGTCCATCATGGCTTAACTAAGTGTGAAACTATTTACTAAAAGCTTGCATTCCTCAATGACAATTACATTAGATACTAGTAGCTAAATTCTTCCAAAACATTTAAGAACGATTCCTAATAATTTTGGGTAATACTCCTCCCTCTCGTTTTTATAGCATGCAAAGACTAAAACAATATCTTATATGCTTACTCTGTAAAAGCAAGAGAGAGCTGAAACAGTTTTCATTGGACCACGCTTCATTATCAATATCTTTGGATCTACTCTTCAACATTTTTGGCCTTCAACACGACTTATGTAAATTTATAACTCAATTTTTGTTTATAAACTATTAAGATCAATGCATGAGGCGAATGTCATTTTGATGTTTTAAATATATATCCTCTACTTTGAAAGCATGTATTTGTGGCCTTTGGATGTTGTCTGCTCCATGGGCTGGTTGTTGTCTTTTAGACACACACCCCATTTCTATTCCCAATTTTATTTGTAGACACATCTATCCTGGCTATCCTCTTATGTCTTTTAGTGTCAACTAGAAAGAAAGTATTTTACTATTGCCTTCAAAGTGGACACTCACAATTATAATTCATCAAATAAAGATATGTCCATAGATAGTCATAAGAGTATCATACGACATGTCCTAAGATATATCTTATGACAAGTCTTAGGAATGCTTCGTAATACCCCTAGACATTAACTGTATCAAAAAAGGACAAAACACACTAACACGAAGGAATAATACAAAAGTTATGAAAATGTTATTGAGGTCAATATAATCTGTTGCGATAATAGAAAAATATCCTAATTTTTCGATTTTGTACAAGTTAAAACCATTTTTAATCAATATTTTGTACAGGTTATAACATGTATGAGGTACTTTTGTACATGTTATAACTTGTATTTTTGCATTATACAAGTTATAACATGTACAATATTTTTGTACATGTTATAACCTGTACAAAATCGCAACTTGTACACGACATATATATAATAATTGCACTATGGGAAATTCTTTGTCGTCAAAAGGTCAAATTTGCAACAACGTTTGTGATTGGTCGGTAATTGTTTGGATTTCGCCCCTTTCTTCCTAAACATGACCCCAAAAAATGACAAATTATACCAAATATTGCATTTAAATAAAAAAATATATCCAATTTCAATAAAAAAAGAATTGCATTTAAAAGACAAATTATACCACTGGAATAAAAAATATTGCATTGAAATTAAAAAATATACTATTCAAATAAAAAATATTGCATTTTTAAAAATGAAGAATTATACTAAATTTGAAATATTGTATTTAAATAAAAAAATATCAAATTTTTGCAACCAATACCATGCCATACTATATTGTTAAATATCATTTTTCTATGTAAAGATATCTTTTTAAAGCTAAGGCAACTGGTGTTGTATGTCTTTTATCATTCATTGAATGCAAAATTTTGAAAAATCTTTAAAAAAAAATTTCACCTGTTTGTAAATTATTTCATATATTTCTACACTTGATTCTTCTTAAGTTTTGAAAATATTGGTGTTTTTTTTTCTTTTTAGTTGCATTGTTTAGACACAAAGACTTAAGGGTACAAAAATGAAAAACCTCAATTCCGAATTAAAATACTACCGTACAACCTTACAATAAATTTTGCTGTATCACCACTGTGTCCGCTTTTCTCCTGTCGCGCATAGTTAAGTATTTACCTTTCAATCTGTTCTTTTTTTCCTTGGGAGAAGGTAATGTGCAATGTTCTTAATGTATATAAGAAACATGTGTAATCTCTGGTGACAAAAGTTCCCTTATGGTTAGATTGAGTTCTTGAATTAAATTATTTTATTATGCTTCGTGTGGACATGCTTTAACGTGCAATATATATTTAGATTCATCATCAATCAACTTATTGTTTACTGAATTCTTCAATTTTTGAACACATATCAAGTATGAAATTTAAATTGTGTTTTTCTTTTGAATTTCTAATCAGAGTTTCCCGATTTAATTCGTATCATACTTCATGTTTTTTGTCGCACTTTAAGTTATTTTTTTCAATTTTTTTTAAAGGTGGGGTATCATAAGTAAGCTGCAGCTCACAGCTCACCTAATTGTTTCAACTTACATAAGAAATCTGGACAATTCTTGACCGCTATTATCATGAAAGAGGGGCGAAAGATACTATAGGGACATTCAAACTCATAGATCATATAAGGTTCTTCAGAAATTCTTTGAGTTGAATTTTTACGTGCTTATATACGAGAACACTAGTCAGCAACGCAAAATTGTGAATATTCACAAAATGCGGATATAAAATATTTCCAAAGTTTCCTGAGTAATTCAGACAGACGAACAGAGTTTGGATCTTGTGATGTTCGGTAGCAGTTTCGAGTTCAGTCGTTGTTAAATAAGTTCATATACACTTTTGTATCAATAGGATCGATGGTTTTAAATTATTTAAACTCACTTTTCAGTATAGCAATATCATTTTTATGTAGAACAATGACCATACATATTTATGATACTTTGTCTGATGGTAGCAATACCAACGCTTCTTGTGATATTTAAAGGAGTAGGTCCAATAAGACCCCTTTTTGGCCCCAAAATAAAACAGTTTTACAAATTGTTAAAATGTAAACTTTTAGTTATTTATCGGACAGTAGAATGCTTCTGCTACATAAATATGCACTGTTTTTGACAATACAATGCACATATATAGGGTACTAGCACCATTAAGTCATGCTAAATTACTGAAATCTTCACAATTCTAGCATTTTAGTTAAATTTTAGACAGTGTTCGTGTAAAACGAAAGTGGCCGCATTCGTGTTCATCCTTAATATTGAAATGTAAGTTGTATTTATGATAATACATAACCTATATAAAGGTTGAGGATGAACACGAATGCGGCCACTTTCATATTAGACAAAAACCATCTGAAAAGTGACATTTTTCGGCATATTTTGTAGATTTTTCATATTTGAGCTTGAATCGGGTCGTTTTTAATGTCTAAATCAGTTAATATCTTTCACATAAACTAATTGATTCAAATGAAATAGACACTTAAGTGTTAAAAAAGTGGTCAAAATCTTTCGTCTGATCAACCTGAATTTGAGGCCAAAATCGGTCCTTACCGGACCTACTCCTTTGTTTTCAAGTCCTGATACTGTTAATCATAACAATTACGTATTCAGTGTTACCTACTGAAGTGATTGTATTGTAATTGTAATTTAGTGATATCAAACTAACTAAAGACACACTAAATGTTTACCACTTAATCATTGAATGTACAAGGTATATTGAATAAAATTCTACATACTGTTAAGCTTCATTAACTTACATACGTGTGTTTCGAAAATGTCTGTTTGAGGGAAAAGCGACAGATAACTGAATGCTCTTTATGATTTTAAAAACATTTGAAATATATCATAGAAATTTTATAAAACTAATAATTCTGCATCCAAAGAGTTGATTTTTTATTTGTTTTATCTTATGTTCCTGTAAAATTATTACATTCTAGAAGTAAAGCAAATTTTGATATTTCTATTTAGAAAATTTTAATGCATGTACTAGACTAGAAAACTTAACTTTCTGTTACAATATTCCTGTGGTCAGTTTCAAATTTGATAATATGATGTAACTTGTTCAGAAAGAAGGTATTCATATATGAAGAATACTTTCTTATGTATACAGTATTCGTCACAACAACAGATACAAAAAATATAAAAATGTTTCCTTAGAAGTTATTATAAAATAGAAGTACTGCAAGAAAAACTCACACAAAAATACCTGGTTCCTGATTTTTTTTCTATATGACCCCCGAACACCCCCACCCCCATTCCTAAAAAAAATCATAAAACAAACAGTTTATGTTGAAGATTCAGAAAAGTTAAATAGACAGTATGAATAGTGAATGAGGTGCAGAAGCGGATACAAATGTGAACTACAGTTTGCTGCAGTGTACAGATATGACAAAGTCGATGTTCTTCTCATTTATAATTTTCCCCCACATTATTCTTTAAAAGTACGTGTATAAACATAAAAAAAAGTATATCTAAAAGGGTACTATCGAAATAACAAACTAATTTTACTGTTTTATAATCTTTAACATTACACTTCTTACTTTTAGTTTCATAATACCAATTTTCAATCAAATCGCTCTCGTATCGTGAGGTCAAAGCGTTGTGGTAAAGCATACATCACAAGATCTGGATTTTACCAAACATTATTCTTTTTAAATTATAAAGTTTGTTGAAATAAATAGTTTGCTCAGCTCTCTTTACAATATCTTAAAACCAATACAAATTTTACACTCATGTACCTAAGCAAGTACAAATAAAAAGATAAAAAATTACACAACTTGACATGATTACATAATATTCTCATAACTAAAGTTCAATACCTTAAACGCAAATAACAAAGACGTTTCGATGAGACTAACTCCGTACACACAGAAAGCACAAGGTAGATAATAAAGACGTTCAGATAAAGCAAATACCGACAGTTCACACAGAAAGCACAGGATAGTTTTGTGTCTTGTTCAAATTAATTGTAATATGCATAGTTATCCTAATTCATCGTTTGAAGCACACACCAGAAGTGAACAACGTTCTGTTGTTTATAGGGGACATGCTCCAGCCCAGTATTCTGCAACAGGACATGGTTATGGCGGTTCAGCACAGTATGGAATGTCCACAGAAATGAGGGAAACATCTTTTGTAAATGGGGGATATAGGCACAATCCACCATCAATCCAATCAATCGACCAATATCCCAATGACAGATTGGACCATTCTTATAACCGTGACAACACCCAGGCAATAGAACTACCAGGTATGGGTAACCCATCTACTGGAGGACCGTTTGTCGAGTCACCGTCATCTTCCTCAATGGACGAAACCCAAGTGCAAACAACATCCAGTGAAATGATGGAAAGGGCTTATGTAAATGAAGGATATATGTATGCATAGACCACCATCAATCCAATCCATTGAACAATATCCTACTAACAGAATGGACCATTCTTATCACTATAACAGCTCCCAAGCAATGGAACAACCAGGAATGGCTAACCCATGCAATCATGGAATAATTGTTATGCCACCTTCATCTCCTACAATGGACGGTTGACGAGAGGGGAAAAATAATAAGCATCGAAAGACAAGACGAGATTCAATTCGTGTTATCCTTACCAGGGTTTGCTCAGCTATATTGGTTATCACAGACTGTGTCTTTGACTGGATGCAGTCTAATGATATGACAACACCCTCAGACATTATCTCAGATCTTTCTGGTGTTGAACGACAACCGAAAAAAGAATGTACAAGTATAGAGGATATCGCAGAGAAGTATAAGTATTTTACCATTGCGGGAACAGTTCTGTCAGTAATCCAACTGGCTAATATCATATTTCAGATTTACAGTGAAGTTAAGTTCATGAGGGAGAAAAAGCAAGCGGTTGAAGGCAATGATAGCACTCAGAAGAAAATGAGGGATATGATTTTGAAATATCCTAAAAAATTACTGGATGGTAGGACAGAAACTCTTTATTCTGTTTTATTCATAGAAATTCCACAAGGACTTCTTCTCCTCCGTTACCAAGATGCGTGTGTATCTCTTTGTGGCAAGGATTTAAAGGGTAAACATCTGTCTAGACGTATTTGGTCTGCCGCTAATGGAGGTATTGCACTTTTGAACAATGCTTTTCGTTATCTTACATGCTCTCTAATGTGCGAAGAAGAAAATGAGGAAGATGACAAACCCGGTTGTTGCAGCGGTGGTGGAGGAAAGTGTGTTGGCTGTATAAGATGTCTCTTCAAATGCCTTTGTCCCTGTTTATGCTGCTTCCATCGGTATGTTAATTGTTTTACATTTAGCAAGTAAAAGAGTATTGGAAAAAAATGGTTAACAATTGATTTGAGTTCAAAAATGGTTAACAATTAATTTGAGTTAAAAAAAAAAAAGGTTAACATTTGATTTGAATTAAAAAATGGTTAACACTTGATTTGAGTCTAACTTTCTCGTGATAATCGAGCTCCGCTAGTATTTTCACTTCCATGGCTTTTATTTTATTGTTTTAAGCGTTTCGGATGAAGTTAAATGCAAAAAAGCGGTTTATTGTTCTATTAGAGGTAACTGGTGAGATCACGAATCACGAACGTATCACCTATGACACGAAGCAGGATGCATAAGTGTTCATGTTTATCTCGCTTTGATTACAAGTGCATTTTTTATTGATTGATTTTTTCTGTTTAAAATTAAATTAATATTAAGATCCATTTTGTAACATATGGTGATCAATTTATTTGGCAATCGCTCATGGCAGTCACCAAGGGTTAAGAACATCAGTTGTTCGTCAAATGCGTTTTGCTAAAGTATACTTTTTCACTTTTTTGGTCTTTTGGAATATGCTGTTTGTGCTGTATTTAGATCCTTCTTCAACGATTTGTTTTAACTGCACACGTATAAAAATTGCGGTTTCTATCCAACGCAATCATAGATTTGAACGTAGTTTTCAATTTAGACTTGATTATATATATATATAAGTCCCAAGATGGATGAAAGCGCTAGACAATGCTGCTTTTAAAACTCTTTTTGTGTATTTAATTTTTAATATATATATATATATATATATATATATATTATACATCTGAACAAGTGACAACCCTCTAGGATAGATCGATACATTGGATCACCAGTGAAGGCGATACATGGCTGAAAACACATATTATATACATAACTACTTTAAATAACAGCACAACAATGTTAGATGTCCGACGATCTAGACCACTCGACCACCTAGGCTCAAGCTGCCGGTGACTGTGTGTTACCTATTTTTTTAAATCGACGCTAAGCGCCTAAGAAAAAAAAAGGCAGCACCCATTTAAAAAAAAAAGCAGAATAGAACATATAGCGGGCTAAAAAAATTGTGGCCCGCATGAAAATCATAGCCCCTTTTCCAAATAAGCCAATGGTCCATAATTGACCATCATAAAGTTTGTTATTTATGTATATAAGAATTGCTTGTCATCTTTTTCGTTCGAAACAAGTTGCATGGGCTGTCTTGAAAAGGGCGGCTTCCAAGACATGAACATTTGTATTAATCCGGATCATTATTTAATGTACAATGAGCTAAATAACAAAAAAAAAGGGGGGGGGGGAATTCCTTGTACCGAATACTTTAACAGAAAACTAATAAAGATATAATAATATAATTTTATAATTCCAGCGTATTTAGTTCCATTTTTTTCTGCGTACTATAATAATAACAGCAATACCGCATACTAAATTGGGGTTAGAGGACACCCTTTGACTCTAGGATCGGAGCTGGCAGATTTTGTAAATAAATTTATTGGCCAGGAATAAAATAGTAGTAAATGTGATGGCTTCCACCTAAAAAAAAACCTGGCCTACAAATTGAATTCTATTATACAGTGAAATGATACATGTGTAATAAATAATCTTGCATGTAGCAGTTGAAATTTTTTTTCTGAAATAAATAATCTGACTGACCAAATTTGCCAGGCCGGACATATTTAAATAATATATATATAGTCATGGAACCTCGGACCATTACCCTACATGTAACGACAGTTATTTAATTAGATTTGTTTTTTTAGATATAGGATTTCGGAAGGTACGATAGATTAAAATATAAAACCACCAGGTGGAAGGAGATAACTATACAAAATATTTTAAATATAGGGTAGTCAGAAACCCCCTCCCCGCTCTTCAAAATTACAATATTACATTGTTTAACTTAAGAAATAAATATCAAAGGAAATACATTGTCTTCTTCTCTTTATACAGAAAAATAAGAAAATAAAAAAAACCAAATACTTCCTTGATTCAATATTTGCAACGCCAAAATAATAAAATGAAGAAAAAAGATGATATTCATACTATACCGTATGCTGCTATATGATACACCGGAGTTAGGCTCTCTCCTATGGAACCGTTTTTTAGCGTGTAATTGCGTTTTGCCTACAGTACTGAACCTTCATGAAATATATGCCACTGGACGTTGAGTGATATCTTCGAGTCTATCTTCCAAGCATGTGTACTGTTAAATCGTCATTATAAAATCCACAACATAAATGATGCAAATTTGTAGATTTATTTTATTGATATATATTTAGGTGTTTAAATGTGTATGTAAATGAACCAAAACTCAAGGGCAGATTTAGGGGGGATTCGCACAAAAGTACCTCTACTCAACAGACACATTCCAAGCCTACAATTCTAATTAATTTTTTTCTAAATTTATTATATACAATTAAGTCAGATAGAGAGACGGTTTAATTTCCTAAACAACCAAGTTTCTCTTTTTTGATTTGAGTGTAAGGGAACAATTCACTTCCGAAGAGGGATGATTTTTCCTTTAAAAAATATTTTGATTCCCTTTCCCCAAAAAAAATAATGTGGTTTTACGGTCTTGCGGATTACAAACAAAAAATTCTGAATCCAGATTTTACCTTTACCCTATAGTGTAAAAATTTTGAAAAAAAGATTTGATTGATAACGTCGAAAAACTAAGAAAAGAAAAAAAACATAACCCCTTCTCTTTTGAAGTTCAATGGTTGCTCCCCATAACTTGTTTGTTTTTATTCTTTCCCCCCCCCCCCCCCCCCCCCCCCCCATTTAATACTTGTTTAACAGTGTGAACTTTGTAACGTTCATATTAAACAGAAGTTGCAATTAAAGTTAGAGTTTCACATTTGTCACCTGCGATCACAAGAGTTACATTACCCTTTTTAACATTTAACATAACATTAATAGAAAAAAAATGATCACAAAATCTGTTTTTTTCTAGATTTATTTCACATTACTTTTTCAAAACAATGCAACAGCATTGTTTTGAAAATCTCGATATTCCACGTTGACAATTTGCTGATAGTGTACTTTAAAAAATAATAACAAATGTGAATCTTGTCGTTAATTTTTTTGATTAATGTACTTCAATAATGCCATTAACATTTTAATCGTGAAACTCGTGCTTAAACTATTCCCGCGGAAATGTGTGTACTTGTGGTTTACGTAAGTAACGTATCGGACGTAAGTGTATTTGACACTATTTTTCTTTGTTTTCTTATATTAAAAGCGTGTATTTTTAACGATATGGTTATTTTTAAAAGATAAATTTGATCTAGAAAAGCGGATAAAACAAAGACTCTAAATTGTTACTGTGGAAATGAAATACGTGCTCCCTTTACGTTCGTTCGTACCTTCCGTCAATTTGTAAGAAAGCTCTAATATATCTTTTGAAGTGTTTATACATCCCTGACATATCTTTTTTTTTCTTTTTTGTTTGTTTTTATCTTACGCGTACAACATTAAAAAATCGCGCCGTACGCACCAAATCATAAAATAAATGATATGTTTGTTGCAATGTACCTCGCCATCAGGAATGTCAGTTGAACAAAATAAAACAAAATAAAACAAACATCCGTTTCCTGTCTATTGAAGTTATTTAAAAATTGAATATGCTTTCATTTTATTAACGTATTTACCTCTGTCAAATGATTATATAAAAGATATTGCACATTTTTCGAGAGAAGGTAAACGTTTTTAGTTGACGTGTTTGATTTCTACGTTCTTAAAATCAAACCATATAACAGTCGTCGCGACTTTATATTTTTAACCTTCTGCCTTGTAGTTGAATATACTTCGCAAGAAATTGCAGCTTCGAAAAATTTAAGTAATAGTTAAAAATTCATTTCAATTGTTTAATTCAAAAGAAAAGTTTAAATGAAAATAGGTAGTAACATTACTTTATCAATACCATACAACCACAATAGCTTAATGTTGGTGCCTGATAATAGTATGACCTTCTATTAACAGTACAATGTATAAGATTTGGGTAAACAAGTGTACTTTTTTGTAAATACGAATGCCTTATGTTTAGCTGTTGGATTTGTGTTAACAAATATTCTTTTTTGTAGATACGAATGCCTTATGTGTGGCTGTTGGATTTGTGTTAACAAATATTCTTTTTTGTAGATACGAATGCCTTATGTTTAGCTGTTGGATTTGTGTTAACAAATATTCTTTTTTGTAGATACGAATGCCTTATGTGTGGCTGTTGGATTTGTGTTAACAAATATTCTTTTTTGTAGATACGAATGCCTTATGTTTAGCTGTTGGATTTGTGTAAACAAATGTTCTTTTTGTAGATACGAATGCCTTATGTGTGGCTGTTGGATTTGTGTAAACAAATGATCTTTTTTGTAGATACGAATGCCTTATGTTTTATAGCTGTTGGATTTGTGTAAACAAATATTCTTTTTTGTAGATACGAATGCCTTATGTTTAGCTGTTGGATTTGTGTTAACAAATATTCTTTTTTGTAGATACGAATGCCTTATGTTTAGCTGTTGGATTTGTGTTAACAAATATTCTTTTTTGTAGATACGAATGCCTTATGTTTAGCTGTTGGATTTGTGTTAACAAATATTCTTTTTTGTAGATACGAATGCCTTATGTGTGGCTGTTGGATTTGTGGAAAGAAATGCATCTGCGATATGTGTCAATGCTATACTGAACCGTGGTTTTGTAAGGTTTTTTGTGGAATTTGTACTTTTCACTACTGTCCACTTGTGGACCCTGAAAAACCAATGGGAGCTCAAAAATGTTGCGATGTGACAAGCGAGTGTTGTAACTGTTCTGATCTTTTTGATTATGAACCACTTGTATTTAACACTTCCCTTGCTACAGTTTTTAATGTTCTGTATGTGTTCGTGTATTTCGGGAACATATGCAGCATGTTTTGTCTTGAGTTTGATTATCCAATCATTGAAAATATTATCAGTGTGATACTGTCCGCCGTGTCCACCGTGGCCACCACACTATTTTAATGAAAATATGTGGCGAAAAACTAAAGATGTTTATGGCGTCAGTATTTGTAAATATGTGATAACTGACAAAACAGTACACTGTATTAATTCCCTATTATAATCAGAATATAGCATATGTTTATCTTTTAAAAGTAGAAATTTGTATATTTGAAAACTTTTCAGAAATAAACAAGGTAGTTAAAACTTTGAACATAAGTAAATTATTAAATTACGTATCATCTTTCTGTTTAGTTTAAACATATTTTATTTACTCAAAGTGAAATAGATTGGACACAAGAAAACCATACTCACCTTTCTGTATAAGCATTTGCCCTGATATTGAGTCTTTTGTTAAACAGAACTACATTTTTTAATTATATATAACCTCAGATGCAAATTCATCAAACAAACGTCACAAAACGATACTTGGGGTATAATGAAAAGGACAGCATTATACAGATGTTATCCCAGTATAACATAAGAATATAACTACGGATATTGTTCCTGACTAGAGATATGCATATGAATATGAGGCAGGTTTTAACAAAATTGTTAATAAACACATCCATGTTTATTCTTTTAGATACCAGACACAGGAACAACAATTTAGTCATCATTATTATAAATACGTCTATCGAGCAAAAGAAAAGTGCATCTTTATAAACAGTATCATTGTAAAATTCTTGATGAAAACAGAACTTTTATCCAAGTCTTGCAGTTTGTATATAAAGGCAACAGTAGTACAGTGCTGTTCAATGGTCATTATTCGATGAAGCAAACAAATCCGGGAAACATACTTAACCCGAAGAAAGCACACCAACTATAAAAGAAAAACAACGGAACAAAGCAAACGCATACATACGTAGAAACTGCCATATTACTAACTTGGTACAGTACATTTTAAGAAAAATAATGGGTTTAACAGTGTTTAATGGCTTCCCAAACCTCCCACTTATATGCTAATGTTACAAATACCGATAAAATAACAACAATGCGTCATAGGAATACAGTACAATCAACAAAACTCAGCACAGAGAAATACATAAATAAATAATATAATACTATATTACAACATGTAAACTGCAGAATCACAACGGACATTTCCTATGAATTTATGACAGCACACCAGTATCCCATTTTTAAACCACACTTCCATATCTCTGACTTAACCCTGTTTAAGCTTTATCAAACTCACATTAATTATGTATATGAAAACACGGAAATATTACATTTGTTTTCCATCTTACGTTGGTTAATAAGATCTAATGTAAGATTTTGTCAATTTAATAGACTTTTTTTTTAATTTACATTGGTGTTCGATGAATGAGTTAATATTTCCCCCCGCACAAACTCATCATAAATACAAGGATTTAGATTGTGAGCATTAGACTTCGTTTCGTTTACAAAAGCATCATCGGTGACGAAACCCAAGAAATCGCTGCACTCACGAAAATATCAAACCGTCTGAGAAAAGCACAATCATTAAAAAGAAACCAATGAAACAACGACATCAAGAACAGGGAAATTGACATTCGGTGTACAATTCGTATATCAACACAAATCAATTTTACTTTGTTAGGAGACGATTGTCGTTAATTTTTATAGTTCAGAGATACTCATCTACTCAGTGAGGTGCTATAATTTTACCTAGTTCATGTATATATATATATTATAAGAGACAATATGAGTTCAGGCTATAGTTAATCTATTTAAAATGTGCTTTCAGTCCAATTCATAAACATGCAGTTTTACAATGTAAATATTGACAATTTGTATAACACTGACACTGATAACATTTGACTTTTGAAAGTGGTATAGTTATTATCTGTGAAGTCTAGATGAATCAATAAGATATGAAACTCATCATATCAATTGTGTACCTAGGACGTGCGTGTTTTCTACAAACGTCTCATCAGAAAAGCTCGAAATTATTTTACTTTTAGAAGGGCTAAGTCAGGCACGAAGTTGACGAGCATTGAGGACTAAAAATGACGCTTATATGTCTTCTGTTACATCAGGAATTCGTTGGGACTCAACTGAAAACAGTGGGGTTGTGCTGGGTTCAAAGACACATAAGGGTAGTAAAACATAAAACTTATTTCAAACTGGATAGCACATCCTCATTATTACGGAAATGTTGTTAACCGTGCCCGGAAATTTAGAAATGATCCTTGTAAACTTATCGCTCCTTTAAATAAACTTATTCTAAAAGGTTACCAATTCAACACTGTAATAAGATCATTGAATATTGTTTTTATTAGTATAAATATTGATTTTGTTATCAGTAAATTAAAAACTAACTAAATATTACTGGTATGCTATATACATATACACATTCATGGATCTACAATCTGTCGATACCTGTAAATTGGCATTGCACAAGGTCATATTTTTCTCTGACTGTTTATGACGTCTTTACACTAAATCCATTGGTTGTTGGATGTGTACAGGTTGATAGTTTAGTCTTAGATGCATGCTTTTTTTTATTAGTTGTTAGTGGCTTTGAACTAGCTGTCAGATAACTGCGAGTACTCTCAGATCTGTTCCTAGTGTCTTTTTGTTGTCAGGATGTACAAGTACTCGGCCACGTCTACTTGTATTTTTGTCCATCTGATGAGTTAAGCCTTTTTCAACTGATTTTTATAGTTCGTTCTTATGTTGTACGGTTATACCACTGTCCCATGTTAGAGGGAGGGTTGGGATCCCGCTAACATGTTTAACCCCGCCACATTATTTATGTATGTGCCTTTCCCAAGTCAGGAGCCTGTAATTCAGTGGTTGTCGTTTGTTTTTGTGTTACATATTTGTTCTTCGTTAATTTTTTTATACAAATAAGGCCGTTAGTTTTCCCGTTTGAATTGTTTTACATTGTCATATTGGGGCCTTTTATAGCTGACTATGCGGTATGGGCTTTGTTCATTGTTGAAGGCCGTATGGTGACCTATAGTTGTTAATGTCTGTGTCATTTTGGTCTCTTATTGTGGACAGTTGTCTCATTGGCAATCATACCATATCTTCTTTTTATATATACATTCTTGTTTGAATTGTTTTACATTTGTCATTTCGGTGCATTTTTAAGCTGACTATGCGGTATAGGCCTTGCTCGTTGTTGAAGGCCGTACGATGGATGTTGCTGGGTCATTTTGTCTATTGTGAAGAGTTGTTTCATTGGCAATCACACCACATATTTTATTACATATATATAGTATATATATAAAACTGCGTTTTTGTCAGAAAAACATTCATTTTTAAAATATTTGTTTATGTCAATAAAGTACCTCCGTCACACTAGTATCGCACTACGATCTCTGAAAAAAATGCAAATTTTGAAAAGCGTAGTCTGATCGTGTATATCGCAGTTAGGTCGTGGTGAGGTCTTTCATGATCGTGGATCAACTTTGAACATGTTCAAAACAATCGTAGTTCGTTTGCGGCAAAATCAGGTCGTAGTAGAAGCGTAGTGAGAGCGCAGTTAGATCGTGGTAAGATCGCATAGGTCGAAGTACCATCGTAGCTACAGCGCGATTCTAGTCGCGGAAACTTCGCTACTACCGCAGTCCCACTAGGCAACGATCGCACTACGACCTGTGAACAACAAATGAAAATTTTGACGATCGTAGTGCGATCGTGCAGATCGCAGTAAGGTCGTATCACGGTCGTGATGAGGTCTTCAAGATCGTGTTGAGCTTGGCTAACTTTGAACATGTTCAAAACAATGGTGGTGTGGTCGTGGCGAAATCAGGTAGTAGTATACGCGTAGTTAGAGCGCAGGAAGGTCGTGGTAAGATCGCAAGGGTCGCAATACCATCGTAGCGAGAGCGTAGAAAAAGCGTGATTATATTCGCAGAGACTACGCTACGATCTCACAGCGACGTAATTACGACCTCACTACGACAATCACGTTCTCACCGCGATCCAACTACGCTTCCACTACGACTTTATCACGTTTACACCACGTCGTTCAAGACCATAGTACGATTCTAGGACGCCCATGCCGTCCTTATTACGCTCTGGCTACGACCTGACTACGTTCATACTACGACCATCATGCATATTGTCATTTTCACATAAAATATATGAAAGCTCTCAAGGTTTAGTTTGTTTGTTTGTAATTTGGACATCTTGTCCTTTTTCTCTAACGGCGCCACAACCATGCTTGGCACATATGTGTCATCCCTGTTATCGTTTACTAAAAAATCGTCATTTTAGCTTGATGGACCAGCAATAGGTTGTGAATCAGGTTGGATTGGTCGGTCCGACATATCTGCTGGATCAGGATTCGTTACTATCAGAGCTCCCTCAGCCTCAACATCTACCCCTACCACCACGCCCAAGTGTTCTTGTAGATTTTGGTTGCATTACTGTGTTGTTTCCGAGAAATCTACGTATTAATCAGAAAAATAAGGAATGGAACAGTATTTATACGGAACACGATGTTGCCTTTATTGCTAAGAACGTAGTGAGATCGCGGTCTGAACGTTGTATATTCGTAGTAAGAACGTGCTATAATCGCAGTAGAAGCTTGGTAAGATCGTGTTGCAATCGGATAACTAATGGTATGGTCGTAGGGAGAACGTGATGAGCGTATTAGGATCATGATTATCGTAGAAAAAGATTGGTGATAACGTGGTTTAAGCTGGGGTCACACATTCACGATTTTTACTGCCGTCCTTGACAGGACCATTCCCGATTAAAATTTGTCAAAAGTCTGATCAAGATCCTGTAAATCGTTGATTGAAATTCAAACTTTAATTAAAATTTGTAAATTAATCACGACAACCGTTTCCAAGCGAATTTGTCCCGATAATCCCGTTCTCAATCCGTTTCCTATCCGATTTGTATCTTTCGCATGGTTAAATTCGACCGATTCTGTCACGACTGCGTTCCGATTCTACCGAATGTAATCCGACAGAGATCAGACAGTGACCAGACAGTGAACCGACGCTGACGGAAGTTATCCGTTCAAAAACTGTCGACATACTCGTGATGATGAGGTACTGTCGGAACGTAATCCTATCACGGTCTGCTCTATCGCATTGCAAACGGCTTTGTCTGGTCTCAGTCGTATTGTATTCTGTGATTGTCGGGACTCTGACGTGGGTATCATTGACGAATTTCGTATTAATAACGGGACTGTTCCGGAACAATTCGCAATCGACAAGATCTGGATACAATCTGGACTCAATCGGTAGAAAAACAGCAATGAAAAATTTCTCCAGATCATTCCCGTTCCACAGAACACCATCCAGAAAAACACAGAACAATGTTAGGATTTTGATCCGATACAGCAGAATCTGTCACGTCATAGTCACGCTTGTAATCCGACTAGACAAAATCGGCTGAGTTTCCCCGAATGTTACGGGACGCACCTAACTGTCGGGATGCTTCGCCGAACTATCCGGGCCATTCCCGACCCGTAGGAATCTGTTACGAACTTAAACGACTGCGTTCAGACAATGAAAGTACATTCCAGATAATTGAGGATAGTACTCCGACTTTTTCACTTTTCGTGTCCTATCGCTGTCTGATCTCAAACGGGAGCAATAATCGGCAATGTGTGAACCCCGCATTAATTGTAGCGGTATCGTTTTAGAAGCGTAATGAGGACGTAGTATCATCTTTAAAACGACGAAAATTAACATTTTCATGCAGCTGATACCGCGACCTCACCACGATTTGAATAAATTTAAGAGCGCGATGAGCGTGGTGCGATCGTGGTCTAGTGGGACTGGGGCTTTAGATCTCACTAAGCGACTTTACAACGACCTATTTACGACCATCACGTTCTTACCGCGACCCAACCACGCTTCCACTACAACTATACCACGTTTATACCACGCTGTAAAAGACCATAGTACGATTTAAGCACGTCCAAGTCGTCCTCGTCACGCTGTTCTTACAACCTTACAGACTATGCGCACAGTATTGGTGCTACGTTTGTAACGTCAGAAAACGTTCATCGACGGAACGTTGAGAAAACGTTATTGAAGCCTGTGTCAACGTTTGCATCTAAATCTTTTTTAAGTTTTTTTTTCTTTTGTGTCTACTGTGAGTCAATAAAAATTGCAGTTTACAAATTATAGATTTTGTATGTACGTGTTATTGTTTAAGTATATTAATTGTTGAAGGTTTGAAGTTTAATAAATATTTGAATGATTGAAAGGATAATTTCCATAATGGCGATCGACAAAAAAAGAAACATAATTTATAAATACATTTTATTCATGGTCTAAGCACCGCAGAATTCGGCCATGCAGAGACTCATTTAAATTGATTAGACCATTATCATCAATATCAACCTCTGAACAAATGTATATAACTGAAAGTGCGGGAACGATTGCCGGAATTCGTTTTAATAACTTCAATTTGAATGGGTTATTATCAACAGTGTTAAAGTAGTAACCATGTATAACTTTATTTCCATGATGATACGAGGCACCCCATTTGTCGGTAGCTGTTTTTCTTAAAATTAGTGGGTCTTTGCTTGCTCTTAAAATATAATATGGACAATCAGTGTCATCCGCCTTAACTGCAAAAATTGTTCCATTTGAAACAAAGTCACAAATATTAGTCTCGTCATCAACCCCTTCGTCTTTATTGGAATCGGCATCAGAGTCATTATGTTCCGATTCTTTCACCATTTTTATTTTATTATATGTTCCCAATTGTGCATCGTTCATACAGGTGCTATAATTTCCAACAATACAACTTTGACAAGAATAACAAGATAATTTTCTTACAAAAATCTCTCCATCATCGAATGATCGAACTTGGTGAATTTTTCGGTTTTCTTTAACGGGAAGAAAGTTCCGATCCCGATCTCGATTAACGGAGTCTACATATCGAAAAATTTGTCGAGAACATTTAGAAGAGTCTGCCGTAGTGGACAAATTACTCTGCGCGTAATCAAATGGGTCGCTTGAACTTTGTATCACATGTGTACCACGAATAACTGCTAGATCAGCTTGTTTCAAAATCTTTATAAACCCGCCTGCTGCATCTTGTGGACCACGCGCATGAGATGTTTCGAAATAGTTTCAAAGAATCGTTGCATATCCAAAATCGGAGCAGGAATAACTTACATCTCCCATACAATGTCGACTTTTATATTGTGAGCTACACCCGTCAGTAAACTCATGCATTACCGATATTTCACAGTTAATAGATTTCAAATATTCCGAGACCAAGTTTTGCACACAATGTATAATGATGATCATGTTTTTGGTCTGGACTTATCACAAAAAACTGTTCAGTGACAATATTTGGTTCTTCCGCGGTGCTATCTTTTCCGTCATATTCGAGAACTGAATGTCTATGTAATATTGTAACATGTAGTGAAACCTCTAATTTCTGAAAATAAGAGGATTGAATTTCATTCTGTTCAGTACACTTATAATTCTCAGAAAAATCGTGAACTGTCACACAATGACCTATCGGAAGATTTTCAACCAATGATTTCATTTGCTTAGATTGCCAGTATGCACGGAATTGATGTGCAGGAAATGTCTCTAAAAGTTTTTTTAAGTATTGAAACATTTCAGCAAGGGAAGAACTTTTTCTCACAAGAACCAATTTCCTTATCATTTTATCACCTTTAACTTTAACATTTTTGTATTCGTATCGTTCCCAAGAAATTTGGACATCACTTTCATCTAATTCTCCTGGCAACATTGAAAATTTACAGACGCCACATTCAGAGCACAGCCTATCTAAGCACGATATCTTATGTTGATGTGTATTTGTTGAACGAGTACATAAAGTATCATCTACAAGCTCACTCAAAGATTCATACAATTTTACCTCACTGCTTCCTTCCCTGGACAGTAATCTTTTACGAAATTGCATACATGATTTAAAAAGCGACCTCATCTCAACATGCTGTCGACAACAGCATGTAACTTTGTCCTTAAACTGTGCTGTTCTTACAAAATACGGCTTGCATTTTTCAAACGCCCTTTGTCCAATCTTTTCATCAGGATATTCATTCTTGAACTGAAGAAATACTTCGGTCTGTGTTTTTTCTAAAATATAACACGAATGAGAGAAATATACATTGGGGCTAATTCTTACTCGTTTGATGTCATTTTTGTTATTTGTTGGTCTGCTGACATTTGATTGAAGCCAGAAATCATGAACAATTCTTTTGGTTCGTTCTGTCAGGGCATCGGATCTGGTTTTCCGAGTCGTGTAAAGAAATGACGAGTGTTCTGAATGCAAGACTTTGGTTCTATTTTTTTCCCTTTCTGTAAAGTTCTACTATTTACGCCTAATATATTTGCCAAACTTTTCGTTGCTCTCTTTCTATCGGATATATTTTCACCGCTAACAGACGAAGTTAGAATATTTAATATGCAGCTTTAGCTTAGACTCCATTTCTCTTGTGTTTTACCGACGTAATTACATCTTGTATATTACGAATCGCCATTTTTTCTACGCTTTCTTCAAACGAATCATAAATTTTTTTAACTCCTGGTGATTTTAAAATTCGATTACAGTCAACGTATGCAGAAAGTACAGCCGCTCGTTTATTTGGAGTTATTGGAAGTGTTTCAATTTTTTGATTGACCTGGAAAAAAAAGAAGACAGGTCATTTCATTTGAATAAACCCGTGATGATTTTTACGAGACATTTACGAAGCTTTTTTTGTATTTATAATTATAAAATGCATAAAGGGGGGGGGTCTGATATAAATTAATGTAGCCTGTACCGCTGTCGTAAGTTTGACTTCCGCTTAAATATGTAACAAAAAAGGAATGCTCGGTTTGTATGTGATCAGGATTATCCTTATATATAACCTGCAAAAAGGAATCCTTCTGTCTATTGATAACAAAACTCTTCCCATGAAAAGGGGAGCTATTTATTCCCTTGTCTTAATCCACATGTGTATTTGGACTAGTTAATGCTTCTATCTTCGATATACTAATTTTTTATACAAAAAACTATTTAAAGTTACTTTATTTTTATTGGTTTTTTTTATTTCAAGAAATGGCATACTGTCAGATCCCCTTTAATGTTCGGGTTTGGTTTAAGATATATTTCATCCATTTATTTGGTACATGTAGTTATTTTTATTTCATAAATCCCAATTCAAATAAATGCGGTAATAGATGTCTAAGTCCCACAGTACACGGGTAAAAGAATGAGTCTTAAGATTTTGAAGATTCAATTTGTTTAATTGTTAACAATTTGTTTTATGTCATTCTATTTTATTTTCAATTTTTTACCTCGCTTTATCCATTCTGTTAGAAAATGGGATTCCCTCGTCACTCTTTGGTGTACTTGTTAAATCAGCACGTATTCTTTTTCTGTAATTTTTCATGTAATTCCTTCTGTTCTCCTTCTTGTTATCTTTTTGCAGGTTTTGCTGTTTTCTTCTTTCATTATAAAGTCTTTGTTTAATTGCGTTCTTTGTTTCACTTAGTGCTTTAGTCTTTGATAATTTATTTTTTTTGTAACGGTTTTTTATGTAGCATCTCGCTTTTTGTTCTCTTCTTCTTTTTTCCTTTCTTTCTTTATTTAATCTTATTCTTTCAGTGGTGGTTAAATTTGTTTTGGCCTACAAGAACGTACATGTAGTTTATGCATAAAAAATTAAAATGACAAAATAAACGTTACGTTGAAAATCACGGAAAAACGTTACAAGATTGCACGGTTACAAATCAGACTAGACATTTCGATTTTCTTATTATTTTTTTGTCTTTCATTATTTATTCAAAATTCCTTTTATATGAGAAAGACTTTTAAGGGACCGTTCAATATTTATCAGATGGATGGGCCGGTGCAAAATGGGTCGGGGCAAGCACTTTTTTTGTGGAAATATTTGGATGGGCGAGAACTTTTTTTAATATATATAGTGGATGGGCTAGAACTTATTTTATTTGAAAAAAATTTGCTTTCAATTTTATCGGTGTGGAGGAAATTCCGTTTGCAGGCACAAAAAACATAAAGGACATGGTCTCAACAATAATTTTCAGTTTAGGCCAAATCCAGATAGTCATCTTTAAATTTTTTTATAACTTTTTCAAATCAACATGGATTTTCATAAAACTCTACAATTATTTCATTCATATATTGATCTTACAGAATACCAGGTTGTTTGGTAATTTGACATATCTCTACTGGATCATGATTCGTTACTATCAGATCTGCCTCTACCTCCTCTACCCCTACCACCACGCCCACGAGAGTTCTTTCAGATTTCGGTTGCATGACTGCGTTGTTTTCAGGAAACTCTACGTATCAATGTGAAATAGAAGAAATGATACAGTATTTATATGAAACACGATGTTGACGATATATTGCTGGTATCGTAGTAATTGTGTTGCAATCAGATAAATCGTGGTATGATCATAGTGAGGACGTGATGAGCGTAGAAAGATCATGATAATCGTAGTGAGGTAGCAGAATAAGCGTGATGAGAATGTGGTATAATCGTAGCGGGATCGTTGTAGAAGCGTAATGAGGACGTAGTAGCAACGTGAAAGAAACGAAAATCTACATTTCATGCCGCTCATACTGCAAGCTCACCACGATCTGAATTTATCTTTATATTTTTAATATGTCCCGCAACGTCTATTAGAGAATTTAAATGTACGGAGGACATAAAAGTCGAAATACGCGTGAACATTAAGAAATAGTTTTTTTTTAATTATGTTATAAATGCTGCGACCCGTCAGCCCCAAATTACAGAAAATTTCATATATCATATTTGAAAGCTTATTGATAGACGAACAAAACTTATAAACAATATGTGTCTCAATGCCTATTAGAGGGGTTTACGGAGGACCTTTATGCCAAAATACGCGTGAAAATAAAGTTGTCTGTAATAAGGGGCTGACGGGTCACAGCAGTCCATTTCCATTATTCAAAATATCCATTCCATTATCCATAATTGGATATTTCGTTACTTTTTAACACGTACTATGGCAGTAAGGTCATATTTAAATTTTGAAATTAATTCGTCTAGAGGTAGGATATTGTTATTGTTTACAATTGTCTCAGTTTCAATGTCAATGCAACAGATTGGTGCACCTACACGAAAGCTGTGTCCCATTATTTTAGTAGGATCCGACCTATTAAAGTAATTAACTGTTTTATCTGTTCGGTCACAAAGTGTTAATAACAATCCATTGGTATGTTGAAATAAGGTACCTTATAAAGAGTTCACGAAAGCATATAGTGTATTAATAGGATAAATTCTAAAGTAGCTTGGCAATGCTGACAAGAAAATTGTTACTGGTTTATTAGTGAATTATTTAAAAAAAAAATAGTTTTAAATAAGTTGCAATAACTTGTTTCCCAATCCACTATAAATAAATATGTTTAAACTAGTTTTAAATAGAAGCTTAAAAGGCTTGTGAAGCTTGTAAAATTCAAATATCAGAAAAGGTCGTTGACAAACTTGTGGTATTTCAATTATGTTGCCATTATAGCAAGTTAAACCTGAAATTTTTGTGTGATTCCCTTACTTATAAAGGCATGTCTAAAAGTAGTTTTGAAACAAAGTTGTAAGTCTTCGTTATCAAAATCATGTAAATAAAGTTTAATAAAAAGACAGTTTCAATGTCCATGGAATTGCACATAGTTTATCGGTTCAAGGGCAATAACTCAATAAATATTCCTTTGTTTCTTCCAAACTCACCATATATTTTTCTTAAATATTTGATCTGCATTTATTTTCGAAATGTCCAATACATTGCTGATATAAAACCTATAGTATAATTGCAAAAAAAAAATCTGGCAAGAATTGTACACTATGGAGCGGTAACAATTAAAATTTTCATAGAAGTAATATTTTAATGGGGCATAACTCTTTTGAAAATAGATAATAGGGACTGATTTTCAAACTTTTCCGAGACTTAGCTTACATAAATTATTGAAATCTGGCCTCAATTGTACATAGGTGAGCGTTCCAAAATCCTGACAAACCGCCTCACGGACGCACGGACCGACGCCCTGTATGTTTATATACCGCGTAATACGTCACAAGGGGTCATTAAAGAAAAATATATATCATGTATGTTTGTTTTATTCTTATACATCTGTAAATGCATTACATTTGTATAGAAATCAAATACGAAACGGATTGGTCCTTGGCAAAACGATGGATTTAAAATTACCCATGGTTCGTGTTTTTTTCAGGATACGATAAATATTTAACCCTACACACATGGAAAAACATGTTAAACAGTCCACAACACCGCTAAAGTCCACAACAAATTTCCGCTAAAGTCCACAACGCCGAAGTCCACAAACTTTCCGCTAAAGTCCACAAAATGACCTCCACTAAAGTCCACAAAAAAAAAAAACACCGTAAAATTCCCAATATCAAGTTCCCCTAAAGTCCAGTATAATTAAAAGCATGAACTTTTGTTATTGGTAGTTTTTTCTTATCAGCCTGATTTATATGTTTAATAAAGAAGATTACATGTATCTGTATATTTTGATCCACATAATTTGATCTATCATGTATTGTGAAGTTTTGTGAATCAAACTGGCAACATTTAGGAAAAGTTATCTGGGTCTAGCGTATCCACTAAAAAGACATAGAGTTCTCTTTTTGTATATGGTAACATTTTAAACAATGTGTGTGGGTCTTGAACATTTTATTTTGTTTGAATAATAGTTAAGGCGGGAGAAACAAAGGAGCCTCTTGTCTCAGTACATGATACTGAACAGCAAGATTTTTTAAATGTCCTCTAGGAGTGATAAAAATATTTATCTAACTTAGAAATAAGTTCACTTACTAGGTATTTTCAATTGTTAAAGATGATCATGGCTATCTAACTTGGATAGCAAAGTAAACATTGATACTTGATGATCCAAATACGTAAAAATAAAGATGTCAGGAAACTTGCGTTTTTTACTTTATATTACCCCTTTATTAAATGACCATACTTTATGATCTTCTCGTGCTGTTGGTGCAGTTATCCAGTGACAATTGCGATTACCGCAGTGAATATAAAACCTCTTATAGTTCTGGCTGCATGTTCTGTTAAGGTTCCTATTGATCATATAGCTCCTAAATTTTATAGACATCCCTTACTTTCGTTTATTCAGCGTTCCTGCAGAATTTAATTTTTTTTAAAAGCATCGCGCTCACCAAACTAATACAATGTTAATACCATTTTAGTGTCCCCCGCTACACCTCTATAAACGTAATACACCTTTTTGTGTCTCTGAGGCCGTTTGCACGAAAACTTTCATATTTGGTAAGAGTGTAGGTCTTTATAATATACCGAGAAACGTACTATTATTCCACCTCATATGAAAATGTTTTGCATGAGTTTGTTATTTGAATTTAGTCATTAGTAGTTCGTTGTAGTATAATAAAACTTTGTGACCGTTGATTCTCTGAGGCAA
The DNA here is from genome assembly GCF_963676685.1 of Mytilus edulis. Classification (NCBI taxonomy): domain Eukaryota; kingdom Metazoa; phylum Mollusca; class Bivalvia; order Mytilida; family Mytilidae; genus Mytilus; species Mytilus edulis. The sequence goes on along the minus strand of NC_092347.1, from coordinate 10,685,574 downwards.
TATGTTAAAAAACAATGTCCATATCTAAACCGTTTGTTTATTACCATCTGTAGCTACCGTATACTATACTGCCACTTTGTTATTTGATTTTTATGTTGCTCATCGTATAATGCTGACCTCACTAAATCGCCAGTTATGCTTTTTCCATCATTCGTCCCTTCTTCGTCGTCATCGATCGTTGTCAATTGTCTTTTACAAAGATCATCATCTCTGATACTGCCGTGCCAGATTAAAATTGACCACAATCATCAATGGTTTTTAAAAGGATCCGATGACCTCGCTTCCTGAGAAGCCTGGTCGACATGGTTGAAATAGGGCTAAAACCTATTATTTTAAATACCGCCATAGTTACAGAAAATCTTCCCGTAGCAAAAATGTTCAAAATAATGTGGTATTGACATCAAAACAACAAGACGACTTTTAAATGGAATAATAGCCCTTAAACAACGATTATAATTTTTTTTTTTCATTTTTGGTCATTATCTCAAAAATTATAATAGGTACATGTAGACCAGAAGACATGATCTACAAATTAAATCAACATACTTGAAATCGTCAGTTGATTCTTTGATGAATTATTGCCCCTTTATGACGATTTTCTCATTTTTTGCATTTTTGACTATTATCTTGTAAACTAATAGAAAGATAGAAATGTTAAAAGACAAGACAAGATATTCACATACATCATAATTACCGAAATCTTCAGTCAATTCGTTATTGTAGTGTTTGTCCTTTAATGACAATTTTATCATTTATGGGCATAAAGCATATTATCTTGAAAACTATAATCATAGATAAATAGAAGCTTTAAAGGCAAATGATCATTAGTACATAAGATCTACAAAAAACGTTAACATGACGAACATTTTCAGTTAGCTTATAAACGAGATATTACCGTTTAAGGATGATTTCTACTAAAAAGGCAGCAATTGCTTAGGATGTTGGTTTGCAACTCATTTCTTTAGATCCTAATGTGCAGAATATTACCTTGGCATTTAGATTCAAAAAGTTCCATTTTCTTACCAATAGAGCTACATTTCTGATATTTGCCCATCCTCCTATCTCGCATTTGTAGTATTTCAATTTCTGTTTGAAATTGGTCCATTGCAAGCGTTTTGCCTCTTATCCGTTGTCGTTCAGGATCGTCTGGTATTACGGGATGCTGTAGACGATATGGACGTTTCTACACATTTTGTTAAATTTAATTATTTAATTCAGAATATCAAATTTCAACATGTTTACAAGTGTTAAAGTTATCTATATAGATCCCTAAATAGATATATAAGAAAATTATAAAAGAAGAAAAGTAAAAAAGTATGTGTGTATCATAGACAAACTCCGAAACAGTGGTGACATCTGACTACGCCTCTTTACACCACTGCCATAAACCCTTTTCAAAATCACAAGATTCGCGCTTGATTATTAACAAAATGATTTAAGATATTTATAGAAATGTCAATGCATTAAACAATTAAATTTTTTGTAGAAAAAGGGAAGTATGACACGAACGGAAACGCTGTATGGAGTTTGTATCATAAACAAAGGCTTTGCGGTTTCATTTCTTCCCAGAATTACTTGTAAATGATGGATAAATAAACAAACCGCCATCAAACATATCAGTTGACTGTAACTCTTTGAACAGAAAGGATCATTCTCACTGCTGTGACAGTCCCCAGTTAAAAGCACGACTTAGTATGGCTAGCCAATCTATTCCTGGGCCAATTGTCAGGCAACCATCATCTCCTACCTTGGTAGGGACCCGAGAGAGAAGGGCAAAGATGGGAACATCGTTTGAGGAGGAAAGACAACCATCAATCCAAGTAATGGACAGATTGGAACATTCGATAGACGAGGACCAAGAAGAATCTAGTGAAAAGAAAAAAAGGAAAACAAAACGCAATTCGATTCGTATTATCATTACCAGGGTCTTCTCAGCAATATTAGTTATTGCAGACTGTGTTTCTGACTGGTTGCAGTATTTTGAAATTATTATACCCGGTTTAAATGAGGCCAAAAGTGATTTTGAAATTATTATACCCGGTTTAAATGAGGCCAAAAGTGATTTTGAACGATCGTTTCGCAGTTCACCGCAAGCATCGAACCAAACTTGCACAAGTAAGAGTGATGTTGGTGATCAATTTATGTACTTTACAATAGCGGGAACAGGGGGATCGTTAATCCAACTTGCAAATATTATCTTCCAGATTTACAGCGAAGTTGAGTATCTTAAAAAGAAAAAGAATAAGCAATTTAGCGAAGATAACGACGGCACTCCTAAAAAACTACTGGATGGTAGGACAGAAACTCTTTATTCCTTACTTTTCATAGAAATACCACAAGGAATTCTTCTCATGAAGTACCAAGATGCATGCCTACCGAGTTTGAGTTTGAAGGCTTCTAAAAAATATAAACGTCGCGTTAAACAGCGTATTTATGCTGTCGTTAATGGTGGTATTGCACTTTTGAACAATGCTTTTCGTTATATAACATGCTCTAAATGTTGCGAAGAAGACATTGAAGACACAACTTGCGGATGGTGCCGTGTCGCTATAGGAAAGTATATTGAATGTTTTAGATGTGTTGTTTGTTCTGGCAGCTCTAAAGCAAAGTCCAAAAAACCATGCGGAAAGTGTGGTGGAAAGTGTGGTGGTATCCTTCCATGCTTCTTTCCGTGTTTGTGCTTTTTTTTCCGGTATGTTTATCTTTTGTATTTTCTGCAAGAAACATATATTGCAAAAATGTTTATAAATTTGTTAATAGTAAATATTCGATTTAGGGTGTAGTCATTTATTATTCTGGGAGAAAAGAGGGACAGAAGGGTTGTTTTTAACGATTTGCTCATTTTAACCTGTCTGTCTTTGCCGCGCAAATTTTCATATCTATACACAATTATTTGTTGCATTTTGGTGGTCAGAAAACTAATTGTAATAACAAAGAAGCCAATACGGACCCTATAAAAAAATGATATATCGTTATCTCAATTTATATATATTCATTTTGATATAAGTTAATCGTTATCTCGATATATTTATATCGTTATATCGACATATTTTTTTCGCTAGAACTATTATGCGGCATAAAAAAGAGTTCACCAATCGTATACATTTGCCTTTCGACGTACTTCAAACTTATGCAACGAACGTCTAACGATTACTAAAGCGTTCTTCATGCGTGTACATAACGTATAGGTCTTAGTCAATTTTCTCTGTACGTTTGGTGCATGCCGGTCTATACGCCAATGTGTGATGTCGGCATCATATACACGAGGTCGGACAACTGTCGATGAACGCTTGCTAACCCACGAGAGGATAAATCGATAGTTCACGTATCTCTTTTCGATAAAAATCATTCTATTTATATTTTCCTGAGTTATTTTTTTTTATTTAACGCCAATTTGTCCCAGGTTAGAGTAGTCTTGTTAATTCTCTTACTATGTCTTATTTATTACGACCTCTAGTATATTAAAGATATTTATGCTAGTTAAAGCTGGTCTGGGACATTTAAAACATAATGTTAAATATAGGTTAAAATAGACTTTGTTAGCTTTCTATTGCCCCTGGATGGATGGCATTTCTGTGAACCGGGAATCTTAATCTATTACCTGGACGATTATGATAATTGTTAACAGGGAATATTTTGGAATAATAATAAGAAGAATGACTCCAGCTTTCACGACTTTCAAAATATTGTTAGAATTATGAAAAAAATTGCATAAAGAAAGGGCCATAGCTCTGAAAAGAATTTTCCAATCAACCTGAACTTTAAATTCGGCAGAAGCAGATCTAAATCAACTCTCTGCTAGCTTTGATATCTGTTTAAGTTTTTGAGTTATTTGCAAAAAGGTGGCAAGCACCACCTCGGCTTGACTATATAATTATATCGAGATAACGACATGATTATATCGAGATAACGATTTAATTATATCGAGATAAAGAAATACATATATCGATATAACGATATAGACATCGATATAACAATATAAATATATCGAGATAACGAAATATATATATATATATATATCGAAATAACAATATTTATATTGAGATAACAATATAATATTATTTTTTTGTAGGTTCTCTCTGGGCTTCCATAATATCCAACTCTTCTGAAAGTGACTAAATTATAAAAAATATAACATATTTGATTAATGAAAATTCTCAAATTTATTTGTTCAAGCACACAAATAAAGCTAAAAAGTCAATGATGTGATAATTGTCAAATGAAAAATTAGCATGAAAAAGTGTGGGTAATTATCTTTGAAACTTTTGACTTGCAAATGATCTGTTGAATGAAATAGCACAAATATATCGTTATTTTTATATAGAAAAAAAAACGTACTGAAGTATAGACATATAATATCCTTTGTATAACAATGCAAGGTTATGATTTGGGTGATGCAGTTTATATTTTGTTTTTGCAGATACGAATCCCCCATGTTGTGTGGCATTTGTGGAAAGAAATGCGTCATTGATAAGTGTAAATGTTCTACTGAACCGTGGTCCTACAAGCTTTCCTTGTGTGGATTCTGTTATTGCCACTACTGCCCACTTATTAACCCTGATGATCCCGAGGGAGGAGGACAAAAATGCTGCGATGTGACCAGTGGACTTTGTAAATGTTCAGACGGAACTTGCTTCGATGGGACAATCGGATGTTGTGATAGTTCAATAGGAAAATGCTGCGATGCGACAGGCTTGAGTTGCAACAGTTCAGACGGAAAATGCGCTGTGACAATCGGATGTTGCGAATGGTCAACCGGAAATTGCCGTACGGGAAAAGGGACTTGTTTGAAGTGTCCAGAAAGAAAACCCAGAGAACCCAGCGATGGATGCAAATGTTTTGACGGAAAAGGCTGCGATGACCCAAGCGAGTGTTTTAAATCTTCATATGGAAAATGTTGCGGTGGTTCAGACGATTTAATGAAATGTTCAAACGCATGTTCTAATCCTTTTGATTATGAACCTCTCGCATGCAACGTGCGACTTGCACTTATTGTTAATTATGGTTATTTGGTATTGTATTTTCATATCGTGTTTAGAATGTTGTTTGTTTTTTTTTAACTACATAATAATTTTATTCATAAAATATTGCTTGTTACATAAACCATCAAGATTCCAAGCTTCACTTGACGTACCCTGTTACAATCCACTGACTACCCATGAAATAATCAGCTGATTAAATAAATTGACATAAATTTTGTTTACAAAACTCTATATTAACAATATAAAAATTATTCATTAATTATGTTTCTTTTAATTGAAAGCAACATTAGACTTATTGTCTTATGTCCATTAATATTGGTATCTACTCTCTTGGTGTATTCATTAATAAAAATTCTGAATACGTCTATGTTTTTTGTTTTCTGCTCAGATACATATTACGACTTATATATTGAAAAACTAATAATTGTAACCAAAAAATTTATTGGGTAATACTTGCTGTCTGTAATTTTGTATCCAAATATCATGTGTTTTAATTTTATTGAAAAATCTAAATTACTCTTTTTTAAGAGATCGTTTATTTGTTGCCAAAATCTTGTTAAATAAGAGCAATTGAAAAAATAATGAGCATAGTCTTCTTCTATGTTACAAAAATTACACAAACTGTTATTAGTTATTTTCCATTGTAATAAATGCTTTTTGGTTGGTACAATAAACTGTAGTAGTTTCCATCTGTATATTTTTAATTTATTTTCAGTTAAGTATTTGAAAATAAAGTTATATAATGAATTCATATTTGAAGCTGCTTGCAATGGTAAAATTTTGAGCCACCTGTTTATCCCTACTGACGTTTCTTTTTTACTATTCACTAGAGAGTTATATAACATTTTATTTGAAAAAAATGTAGTCTCAAAATAACGATCTTTCCATGCTATCTTATTTCTATGGATATTTACTTTACTTTGGACAGAATTTTCTTGTTTAACTATGTCAATCCAATAAGTGCTTAAAATGTTATGTATTCTGCAGAAGGTTCCTTCGCCAAAGAAAACAAATAGTTTGCTTGATTTGTATTCTTCATATGGATTTTGATCATCAATTTTGTGAAATGCTTGACAAAATATATCGTTTCAGTATTTTTAAATATGTGATTACTGACACAACTGCATTTTTTGTATCTATATTCCTTCATAATCATAACTAAACATATATTTATCTTTTAGAAAAAATGGAAATAGGGCATATGAAAACTTTTTAAAAATCAATAGAACATAAGGGTAAAATAATTGTTTTAGCTATGGTCTTGAAAACTTCAGACGACTTCTCAAAGGACGATTAATTTTACCAATATTTTGTGTTTAAAGTTTGTCTATTATTCAAAAATCATGATATTGCTAAAATCCTCAGTGAAATTAAGAAATAACTGATGCAAGCTATACTTTATTGTAGTTTTAACATGGGTAGGCATTATATTCGTGGTTATTTTTGCCCGACCGATAGTGAGGGCTAAAATAACACGAATATAATGCCTACCCATGTTAAAACTACAATAAAGTATAGCTTGCATCAATTATTTCGATTCTGATTAAAACAATTAAGGTAATTTCTATGTCCGATGTGTATTAGTGTAGAGTGTTTCTGTAGGCTCTTCCATAAACCCCCCTTTTTTGTTTGTAAACAGGCAAACGACTGGCAATGTAATTTTTCAGAGGGAGCAGTTTTGAACAGCCAGCATGAACGGTCGTCGTATCTAGGTCACATATGTCAATTTCCAGATGCAACACATTACAGTCAAAATAAATGAATAAGTAACAACATTTGCATCGTTCAAGAGTTTTGGAAGTGTTTTAAGTTAAAGAAATATATTAAATGCATGATAATTTGATAAAATTCATTATTCTGCAGTAGTCAATATACGCATGGACAAACAAATTTTATTGGATTTAGAACATGGGTTTATTCACAAAGCGAAAGAAGCACGTCATATTAGAATCTTTAACTGATTGGACAGTCACATCAATATGTGGCAGAATCAACCACATCATCGCCCTTGTAATAAGCACTTAGAGGTGGATGGATGACGAGAAAGGTTTTACTTTTCACTTTTTCTATGACACATAAAAAAACAATCTCAATCAGGTTTAATATATAGTAAAAGAAAATGTAATGACTCCGCGAGATGACAGTTGACCCTGATTTATTGCTACATTATGTAAAGATCCAATCAACAAATTTTCTGACAAAAACCATTACAAACTTCCTTGTTTTGCCTCTCATCCAACAGTACAAACAGTAGTAAAGAAATCATTCGAGGAAGAAGTCAATATCTGACTGACCTTTCTGTGAAAGAAATACAAGATGAACTTTCAACCAAGGTGTACCTGATAATGTTAGAATTAAAATAAAAAAACGAAATACTAATCGTTTGACCTTAAGAACGTCAACAACTCCTCAGTCTATTAAATTGGGGTGCTTCGGATGCAGAATAGACAGGTTTATCCCTAATCCAGTTCGATGATTGACTTGTCAAAAGGTCGTGGAACCAACAAGTCGTCGCAGGCAGAAATGCTTCCTTTGAATGTTCTATTGAAGGGCATGTGGAAACAACCTGTAACTCTGAATCTCTGCAAGCTGTGGTGGATTTTATGTTTTTCGTCTTGTTTTCTTTTAAGAAAAAAATATAATTAAAATTTAAACAGAAGGAAACAGCAGTTAATCAGAACCTATACAGGTAGCTTCTGCTTCGAATGATCTTCTAGTTTCAAATACCCAATCGGATGCCATTAAAATTTATCGTATATTCCGTTACGATACTACACAAACTGAAATGGCCCATTGATGCTGACACTTTAACAAAATTGCCTGTTAAAACAAAATTCCAAGAAAACCAAAATCTTATAACACCGCTACCTAGTCAGCACAAACTGCGTTACAGACAAATCGAAATAAATGAGAAAGTATTCTTTTCTCAAAATAGGTATGCTTAGGATTCGCAGATTGAAGGCAATGGTGTTCAGAAAAATTTCTATCACAAGGTGATTGGGTGAAACATAATGGCAAGTTTAATCCTATTCGCCCTTCTCATCATTCATAACCAATCTTATCCAATGTAATTGATGAGGTCTTGGAATGAATCTTGAACGAAACAATTACTTTATGTTCAATCTCCTAGTTCTAAAAGTGATCAAGCAAAACTAAACATTGTAACTGACCAGTTACCCTCACCTTATATTCTAAAGGGAGATTTCAATGACCACCATTCAAGGAAGAGCAGATCTTTGAATGACCAGGCCAAATTATAGAAGACGTTGTGTCTTAAGAGGGCTTGTGCATTTTGACGGATCTGATACTTATCTTTGCATATACTTTTATTGATCTAACTTTATGCTATCCTTCTCTTCTGCAAGATATTGGTGGCCATTGTGATATGTTGTTTGTTATATTGTTCAGTTTGAAAATTAAGTATTGCTGTGGATTTAAAAAGTAGTATGAAAGTATCTTTGTATATTGATGATTTGAAAAATATGAGTGATATAGAACTTCAATTACAAGTATATCTTGATAAAATTGAAAATAGGCTTCTAGGAATGAAAACTCAAGCCCTACCAATTCTAATTCAATGGTTTACTGTTTTACCTGATTCATGCCCAGATATATTAAAGAAGATACAAGCTATGCTATAGAGATTTGATTGGGATGGTAAAGGGGACAAACTTAAAAGAAATATACTTTTCTCAAATTACGAGGATGACGGGGTAAAAATGCCACATCTTGAATCCTATATAAAAAAGTATCAAAGGTACCAGGATTATAATTTAGTACGCCAGACGCGCGTTTCGTCTACATAAGACTCATCAGTGACGCTCATATCAAAATATTTATAAAGCCAAACAAGTACAAAGTTGAAGAGCATTGAGAATACAAAATTCCAAAAAGTTATGCCAAATACGGCTAAGGTAATCTATGCCTGGGATAAGAAAATCCTTAGTATTTTGTAAACAGGAAATTTATAAAAATGACCACATTATTGATATTCATGTCAACACCGAAGTGTTGACTACTGGGCTGGTGATACCCTCGGGGACGAAACGTCCAACAGCAGTGGCATCGACCCAGTGGTGTAAAAATTTATCAAAGGTACCAGGATTATAATTTAGTACGCCAGACGCGCGTTTCGTCTACATAAGACTCATCAGTGACGCTCATATCAAAATATTTATAAAGCCAAACAAGTACAAAGTTGAAGAGCATTGAGAATACAAAATTCCAAAAAGTTATGCCAAATACGGCTATGGTAATCTATGCCTGGGATAAGAAAATCCTTAGTATTTTGAAAAATTCAAAATTTTGTAAACAGGAAATTTATAAAAATGACCACATTATTGATATTCATGTCAACACCGAAGTGTTGACTACTGGGCTGGTGATACCCTCGGGGACGAAACGTCCACTAGCAGTGGCATCGACCCAGTGGTGTAAAACGTTATCAAAGGTACAAGGATTATAATTTAGCACGCCAGACGCGCGTTTCGTCTACATAAGACTCATCAGTGACGCTCATATCAAAATATTTATATTGCCAAACAAGTACAAAGTTGAAGAGCATTGAGGATCCAAAATTCCAAAAAGTTATGCCAAATACGGCTAAGGTAATCTATGCCTGGGATAAGAAAATCCTTAGTATTTTGAAAAATTCAAAATTTTGTAAACAGGAAATTTATAAAAATGACCACATTATTGATATTCATGTCAACACCGAAGTGTTGACTACTGGGCTGGTGATACCCTCGGGGACGAAACGTCCACCAGCAGTGGCATCGACCCCGTGGTGTAAAAAGTTATCAAAGGTACCAGGATTATAATTTAGTACGCCAGACGCGCGTTTCGTCTACATAAGACTCATCAGTGACGCTCATATCAAAATATTTATAAAGCCAAACAAGTACAAAGTTGACGAGCATTGAGGATCCAAAATTCCAAAAAGTTATGCCAAATACGGCTAAGGTAATCTATGCCTGGGATAAGAAAATCCTTAGTATTTTGAAAAATTCTAAATTTTGTAAACAGGAAATTTATAAAAATGACCACATTATTGATATTCATGTCAACACCGAAGTGTTGACTACTGGGCTGGTGATACCCTCGGGGACGAAACGTCCACTAGCAGTGGCATCGACCCAGTGGTGTAAAACGTTATCAAAGGTACCAGGATTATAATTTAGCACGCCAGACGCGCGTTTCGTCTACATAAGACTCATCAGTGACGCTCATATCAAAATATTTATATTGCCAAACAAGTACAAAGTTGAAGAGCATTGAGGATCCAAAATTCCAAAAAGTTATGCCAAATACGGCTAAGGTAATCTATGCCTGGGATAAGAAAATCCTCAGTATTTTGAAAAATTCAAAATTTTGTAAACAGGAAATTTATAAAAATGACCACATTATTGATATTCATGTCAACACCGAAGTGTTGACTACTGGGCTGGTGATACCCTCGGGGACGAAACGTCCACCAGCAGTGGCATCGACCCAGTGGTGTAAAATCACTTTAGCTATCCTGGGTTAAAAAAGTTTTAAACCCCACAAATTATTCATCATGGAAGATGCTATCGTTAGATCATCTTGAAATGAATGGCGGAGAAATAATTTGGCGTTGATCAAAATCAGCTCTCAATAAAATTAAAAAAGAATTTAACCCGTTTTGGCAAAATGTAATTTCAGCATGGGCTTTACTTCGTAAACCTCTGCCCACAGCCTCAATTAACATTTTGTGTCAACCATTATTTTTAAATGAAAATATTATGATTGATGGAAGAACAGCTTTTTATAATAGTTGGATAAAGAATAATATATTTGTAACAAATAATCACATTAAGGAAAATGGAGAATTTTACAATTTTGAAGAATTTATTAGAAACTACAATATAAAAACAACGTTCCAAGAGTTCTATGGACCATTCTTTGAACTTCCAAAGAAATGGGGGAAAGTTACCAGTATTCATTCACAAGTATTTTTAAAACTAAATATTGTCGGTCACAAAATTGTAACCGCCATAAAAACGGTGGATAAAGTATCAATACACTTTTATAAAAAAAAAATACTTTACTTATGAAGTGTAAATATATAGTTGTGCACTTTTTGTACAAAACCTACAGAAACATATATACATCTCTTTTTTTAATGTAGATATGTTCGAACAATCTGGCTTATTTTTTTTCAAAAGTTGGAAGAGGTATGTAAAATAAGTTTTCATCCAACCTTATCAAGTATAAACTTGAGTGTAAAATATCATGTATTTAAAGATATTCTTAATATATGTATTATCATATTGAAGAGATATGTTTACTTATGTAGAGTTAAATTCACAGTCCCATATGTTGCTGAAGCAATTGAATTGCTTAGATGTTATTATAGGATTGACATGGTCTCTATGAGTTTGTGCTCGACCAATAAAGCAATAAATAGAAGAAAAGAAAAATGGTCGAATATTGATAATATTATCAAGAAATAGAGCTCAATAAAGATGTATTATATACTGTATTATATAACCTAGTATTTCATATACTAGTCAACAAAAGAAACGATACAAGTCATTGGAATTAAATTTATCAAAAAGTATTAAATATAAAACAAAATAAGATACACTATTTTAAAAAACTTTCATTTGCAATTTATGCACACATTATAATGAAAATCAAAACCTGATGGAAAGTAACTAAATTCCGTGTAAACGATCATAGGGTGCAAATTTGTTTTGCGGAAAGTTGGATAAAAAAATCGACGCAATTTTCTAAGTACAAAATGAATTTTCAAATGTGGTTAGAAATATTCAATATGGTAATCAAGTTATGTTTATGTTGTAAATAATGGGTTGAAATAACAAAAAACTCTAATTTTGGTAAAAAAGTGTTTTTTTTAAATCTCCAAAAATGCAAATAAAAAATTTATTTTTACGTCTCAAATCAATGCTTTAGACATGAAAACTACACACTGTAAATTTGGTCTTTTCACTTTACACATACTGTCTATGGTAAATCAATCGATAATGGAAATTTTTGAAATTGTCGTTTTATGTTAATTTTGTCAAAAAAATTAAATTTCGGCAAATGACGTCATGAAAGCAAGAAATGTTTTTTTGGAAACGGATTTATATTTCCGTGGTCATTAAGTATTACTACCTTCAATATTTGTCCTATCAACGGAAAACTTCATCTTTAATTTGAAAAAAAGTGGTGTATCGTTTCTTTAGTTGACTAGTATAGTTGGTAACAATTATGGTTGACCATAATATTTATGAGTTATTACAAAACTATTGTTTGTACATCTTTATTTGTAGACGAGATAAGAGAGTGATATGAAAATGATAAAAATATATATTACAAAAAGAGTTTATATGTTTAGGCTGCTGTAATGTCATTGGTACATTTTAGAATGAAAATACCCAACTGGTCTTTGAGCATTCATGCTTGAAGCTAACATCATAATTGTTGCTACGCATTTGTGATAAATGCTGTGTTGTACCAGACGACATAGACTGTGTTAATGATACAACACAATTTTAACAGTCATCAGAAAATGTTTGACCGATACGGCGTGACTTTATCTCAACAAACAAAAGATCACATTTCCTAGAAGTTAAAAAGAGTTGTTTGATCTTTTTATTTGTCGACTGTAATTAACATTAACGATACCAATTTTATTTTTTCCCTGTGTTGATTAGATTTGTCGACAGGATGGACAAGATTCTTACACTGTTAGTCCAGTCAATCTTTGCAATAGATGTTAAAACATCAATAACACTACAACTGAAAATATATCAGTGTTCTTTTGTATCTATGATATCATTATCTTTGGTATACCAAATATTTGAGGTTCGAATCGTCGTTTTTTTAATACAAATTCATAAAAACTGGGACAATCTTCGCGTTAATGGAGCAAAAAAAACTATTTAAAATCTCACAAACATATCTACACAGGAAAACTGACAAAATTGCATTACTAGAAAAAAAAAGGTATTTTTAGGCACGAACATAGATTTTTATCAGAATACTCCAAAATCAGGAAGTAGGAAAACTTGTCAATTTGTAACTCTTAAAGCATGTGACAGATCACAAAAACGATTGTAGAAGGAAACGGATAAAATTGTATGACAATGATAAAAAGTATTTTGAAGAAGAGTCTTAGATTTGAATGATTAATTTTTCGTAAACGGGATAACGGAGAAATTTGACGGATGTAAGATATACAAATTTGAAGATGTTTTGTAAATATCAGCACCCAACGTTAATATTGAAAAAATGAGAAGAATTAATGATGTCGTAGTCAAAAGCTTACTTTTATAAATAATCAAAATATAAAACTGGTAAATCAAATAAAATGTATCTAATTTTTTTTAAATATACATTTACTGTGTCCCACATCCACCCCTCCCCAAATCCCGATTTATTTGCCCTGTTCATAATAATTTTGCTACAAAATAATCTAACATATAACTTGATATGACAATGTTGTCGGTGTTGACATGAATATGAATAATGTGGTCATTTTTATAAATTTCCTGTTTACAAAACTTTGAATTTTTCGAAAAACTAAGGATTTTCTTACCCCAGGCATAGATTACCTTAGCCGTATTTGGTACAACTTTTTGGAATTTTGGATCCTCATTGCTCTTCAACATTGTACTTGTTTGGCTTTATAAATATTTTGATATTAGCGTCTGGCGTACTAAATTATAATCCTGGTACCTCTGATAACTATTGTCTACACCTGCAATGTTACAATAAGAATAAAGGGGCAATTTGGGATAGTATTTGTTATATTTCTTTTCCAATCTTTAAAACATATAAAAATATATAAAGATATAAGAATTCAATGTGATTCATCATAAATTACAATTTTAATATCGATTACCAAATAGTTTACACCAACTAAATTCTATAAGCTACCAGGCATTTAATTGCTTACACAGATTTTAAAAACCTACTGAGGGTTTGAATCACCTATCCATGGTAACGGTAATAGTCACTGAATTTATTTATTTTTTAAACTGACATATACTTGACTGTGTCAACGGAACACGTCTTGCTCTGTCGAGAGTTCGAGCGATTCCCAATAACAGATAAAAGAAAGTTCAAATTACCTTGAGGAATTCGTCCAATCATTTGTTAAGTCAGACAGTACAAGTTATTTAGAGAAAACATCATCAGATATAATATTCTTTTTTGAAATACATTTCGAAATAAAGAAACTTCAGTTAAAATTTTAAGTTTTACTTCGTACCGATCAGATGATTAACGCCTTTACCTATTGTATAATACGGTTTGTTGCCATGGTGTGCTGTTACACCAATATATCAAATTTGGAGGATAGAGCACTCGCTATCAAACAACATGCAATCCACAATTTTCTACATTTGAAAATGCCTATACCAAGACAGGAATATGACAGTTGTTATCCATTCGTTTGATGTGTTTTATAATTTGATTTTGCCATTTGATTAGGGATTTTTCGTTTTGAATTTTCCTCGGATTCAGTATTTGATTAGGGATTTTTCGTTTTGAATTTTCCTCGGAGTTCAGTATTTTTTCGCTAAACAACTGTGTTACATCTGTAATAAATGGCGTATTTCACTCACAAAGACTTCTATCCCTGTCGTGATTGGGTTTGTCAGCAAGACGAATAAGATGCTTACCAAGTTTGTCAAGTCAAGCTCTGCAATGAATATAATCTAATGTTTTAACATCAACAAAACTGCCACAAAAAATGTATGAGTGTTCTTTTGAGTTTAGAATGTCATTATCTTTGGTATAGCAAACGTCTACCAACAAAAATGTGGACTGGGAGTTAAAATAAGCGTTTCAAACCGAGGAAATGTATTTAGTTGATGGAGCAATATCTTTTAAAACATTGCAAAAAAATAAAAATAAAAACAAAACTATTTATAATCTAACAAACATATCTGCACTGAAAACTGACAAAATAAAATGACCAGAAAAAAGAATCTTGCGGTACAAACATACTAGTATCATAAAATCTCCGAAAACAGGAAGCCGGAACATTTGTCATTGTTACTCTTAAAGAATATGAAAGATCACAAAAACGATTGTATTAAGAAACTGATAAATATCATGACTTTGGAAACAAGTGTTTTGAAGTAAAAAAAATAAGATTTTTATGATTAAATTTCCGTCAACAGGAAAAGGAAAACATGACAAATAAATTTAGAACAATTGAAGGTCTTTCCACCCGATACGATATAGTTTGATGTTGAAAATAATAAATCTCAGTTAGAAATGTGATGAAACGGAAAAGTGAAAAGACCTAATAAATATTAATTTTAATATTATAGTTTGTACATAACAGCACCCAAAATTCCTATTTAAAAATGAGAAGAATTAATGATGTAGTGGTTAAAAGTTTACTTATAGAAATAATAAAATACAAAACTGAAAAATCAAACGAAATGTATTTATCAAACAAACAAAAAACGTTTGCTGCCTTCAACCCACAACATTCGTACCGACCAGATTAGTCCTTTCCAACTGATTTCATTGGGTTTGTTTAGTTCTTTTTGTGTGATGTTACACCAATATCTCAAGTTTTAAAAAGGATTGAGCACTCGCAAACAGGTTTCACTCCACTACATTCTATATGTGTTTGTCCCAATTCAGGATCCTGTAATTCAATTGGTGGTTACTGTCGTCATTTTTTTGGTTATCCTCAATCAGGCCATTGGTTGTCTCTTTTATGTAGTTTTACATTTTGTCCTGACGGATACTTTGATATATATCTTTACGACATTGGTATTGTGACAAAAATGCAGTTAAAGCATAAAAATAGAATTTGTAGTTTTTTGTTTAATAGTAATTATCATAAATTACTCGTTTGAACTATACATTAACGAAAGCTTAATTGATAAATGTCCTTTTATCCTTGGTTGCTATGAACTCGTTGATGCTAGTGTGCTCTCCTTGAGGTCCACGCTATACTCTAGTTAACATTTTTAAACTTTTTCACAAACATTAGATGAATAATATATGAACTTTTACAATCGTTAATTCTTAATCTATAATTATCTGTATTTAAATTTGAATTGGCAATTGACACGTGATATTAGAACATTTATATTGAACTAACAGTAAAAGGTGACTTATTGGTCCATTGGGCCGGGTGTATTATATATGTAATTATATTTTGTACAAATTTATGCTGGTTTACACATGTCACTATAATAAACAATTTACTTACTTACTTACTTACTATATAACAAGAAAACTTGACTATTATGGAAAAAGTTGGTGATTTTATTGGTAGTTTTTTTTACTTAAGAAGAACAGGTTTTGATACTATTATTTAATATCAATGTGTTTGTTGTTTAAAATTTTAATTACGTTTTGGCTTTGATTCTGACTGAGACTTATTTTGATATAATGATACATATTTTATATTGTAATGTATTATTGTTGACTTAATTACTTCGATCATTGTACTTGATTTACATGCTCTTGATGGACGCTGTAATTTGGAAATAGAATATTCTTATACTTATTCGTATAAAGACACAGACACATTGTGCGAGATCGCACATTTATTATTTGGCTGTTGATGGAGAAGCATCGGAAAAATCATACCAGCAAATAAAAGAAGTTAGAATTGGACAGTTTTTATGCCCCAACTACGACAGTAAAGAGGCATTATGATATCTGGTTTGTGCGCCCGTCCGTTCGTTCGTCTGTTCGTCCGTTCGTCCCGCTTCAGGTTAAAGTTTTTGGTCAAGGTAGTTTTTGATGAAGTTGAAGTCCATTCAACTTCAAACTTAGTTTAAATAATAGTTTATTTCAAACCAAAAGCAATACAACTTATAGGTATATCATAAATATAAACATGTATATCATAACAGAACATTTTAAATACAATTGGAGGCAATACTACATAGTATAAATTAATTCAGAGGATTGTCGTGCAAATTTTATATCTGTGGCGTATTTCAGATATTTCCTAAATTAGACAATTCCGATACATTGTTTGTTGACAATAATTGAACTTATTTAAAAACAGATGCATTTGTATAATAATACTTTTTCATATACAATTTTCCTTTAATGTCATATTTTTGACATTTTAAAATAAAATGAAACTAATCCTCGGTTCAACCATGTTCCCTATGAAATGATCTTTCTAATTTAAATGCCATATTAGATTTTTACCCTAATTTCACCGTCCACTGAACATAAAAAATGATAGTGCGAGTGGGGCACCCGTGTACGTTGGACACATTTTTGTTAATCCTAGCCCGCGTTGAAAGCTTGTGGTTTTGAAGCAAACGGTTTAGAAGACTTTACGATCAGTCCCAGAGGGTATCATCGGCTCAGTACAGTACTTCGGTACTGACATGATTTAACAAACCTTTCTAAAATTGTCCGTTTATAAATTTTGAAATTATGAAGAAACTAAGGTTTCAACTCCCTCAGGCAAAATTGACTTTGTATAAATTGGGCTATTTATTTATGGTATTTTTGTCATATATCTCTTCAGCGATTTTGGTACTTATACATCCTCGGATTTCAAATGTTTGGTTTTGAGCGTTCCTGATGAAGGTAAATCCAGAAAGGCGCTTCAGAAGCATGAAACTATTGAACGTGTTTTCTATTTTTTGCAAGCTACCGGGTTGTTCTGAAACTGTAATTTCCAACGGGAAAAATCGCAGTCCCTCGAACAGGTAGTTTGTAATAGTATGGTGACTTCGGTTTTTCGGGAATAAGTTGTCTCAGGAACTAGGTGCTTCAGAGACTAGGTGTTTCAAAACATATTTCAATATTGGGGATAGATATTTAAATGTTTTACACGCAAAATTAAGAAACAAATGCAGTGCCCTTAATATGGATCTGTATCACGCAAATATTAAACCTAACGCAATGTTTCAATGTGGTTATTTATACGAAAATGCTCAACATTATTTCCTCTCGTGTAAACATTATACAGTGCAAAGGAATAAATTATTTTTTGAACTTAGGAAAGAAAATATACCTACCGACTTTGAAAATTTAATGTACGGCAATGCTTTGTTTAATATGAACATAAACACGCTAATTTTTATAAAAGTGCAGCATTATATTAAAGAGACCAATCGCTTTTCATAGTTTATAGACATTATGGTTAAATATATACCAATAACAATGTTAATTACTTTGTGTTGACTTTGAATGAAATTGTTCATTTTTTCCTAAGACATGGATCATCAATTTGATTTATTATATAATCCATCAGTTGACAACAACAATTTAATTTAATTGTTTAAAATACAATAAAAACTTACCTTTTGAGTGAATATTTATTCCAAGATTAAAACAACCTATTAGGTAGGTCTATCATAAAAATTTACGGTCAACTCGACTTTTAGGAATCGATGAGCCATGTCGTTTAAATTCTTGTTAATTTCATGTCTCCATATTAATATTGTTTATGATGTTATTATTATTTATTTCATATTTGTTCGGTTATTTATTATTTGTATGTAATGGAGAAGACGTTCTCAGTTGCAAAACTTGTGTATAATCCTATTGTCAATGTTTTTGGACAATAAAATATGTTTAAACTACACTAAACTAGGTGCTTCAGAGACTTGTTATTTCAGAACTAGTTGTCTCAGAAACTAGGTGTTCCAGAACTAGGTGTCTCAGGAACTTATGGATTTAAAGCTTATCTTCTTATAATTTGCGAAAGGTTATAATTGTTGAGCAAATCAGTTGGGTCTTCGGAGTCAGTGAAAGGATAAATCGCGGTTATAGTTTTTTAATACATTTTGATAAAAACCAGGTTTAAAAACGTGTAAAATTTGTAAAATTTTGTTAATTGTGAATATGAGAGTAAAACTAAAACAACATTAGTTGCAAAATATGAAGTATGGCGTTATTATATAACGATTTGAAAAGCCGACTTTTTTTTCTTATATTCCAAATGTTTTTTGGGGGGAGGGGGTGCACCGGAATAATTTGCAAATAGAATTGATCATATTTATGGAAGGAACAATAGCGTTTAAATATGTTATTTTTAAAATATATTTTTTTTCATAAATCACGTTAAAAATAAATTTTACAATAAGAAAAGTTTTAATCAGAATAACACAATAGCCGATACTTTAAAATACTCTGCTTAAGAAAGAAAAAGTACGCTCAGTTCTTATGTTTATCTTTTTGGTGGCATTGATAGGTGATTAGAAATCAGTTATAATTATTATAACGGCAATTATCATTAACACACACATCTACAAATAGACTGTCCTTGTGCAAATTGAAACATAAGCTCCGTCCGATCAGTTGAAATTACATTGGTAATATCATAACAAAAAAGAGCAGTTTATTTACATTTATAACATAGAATAAAGAATTAAAATGGGGAATGTCTCAAAGACACAACAGCCATACCAATTAGCATAAAACAGTCAAAAACCATCAATGAGTCTTCAAAACAGAGATAAAAATGTTTTCTCAAAAACGGGCTTCAACTGGCCTCTAAAAACAATAACTGTAAACTATTTCAGAGAAATGGACACCACTCTAAACTAGTGAAATCAGTGAACCAAAATAATAGAAATAGCTTCTTGACTTGGGAGAGGCATGAATATACGGCGGGGTTAAACATGCCTTGTGAGTTCTCAGCCATCCACATCTAGCAAATGTAGAATAAACAAAACGAACAGATAACCTGTTAAAGAAGTCCAGGTACGATTTGAGAATAGGTAACAGATGAAACTACTAGTAAGCACAATGAAGATGATCAACATGAATTTAGGTAACACAATACAAAGATTTTATAACTCCAACTCCCAAGTTTTAAAATGCTGTAACTTTCTTAATAATGCTTGAAAATTTATAAACGTGGTATTTATTGATAGCTAACAGTTTACTCTTTCAAATTAATGCAATGTTAGTATAATGCAACAATTATGTAACCAATTATAATGTTAACTGTGTCTAAAATATTTTTCCTCAAAATTCCACTTTCAATTGAAATTAGCTTCCTCATAGGTATTCCTAATGGGTTGATTTTATGATATGTTGCCCGGTTCCCATGGCCTTCATCTACAAAAGCGTGTCTCAGATTTCAGATAGAATGTATAGTTTTATTATATTGATATTTTGGGAGGCGACTTTCCTGATATGGAACTTGCGCCCTATTTACACTTATCGTGAATTTTTTTTGGAAGAACAAAAAAAAATCGAAAAAATCTTAGTGTTTCGTGTTTTGTTTACTGCACGTGAGTTCTTAAGTTGTGAGGGTTTTTTTCCAAAGTCTTTAATGTGTTGTGGTTTTAATTTTGTAAAAAAAAAATGTTTATTTTGTCGTTCTTGCTTTTGTTTCGTTGTATTGCTAATTACATAGATGATTGCTTTGATGTGTAAGGTAGTAGTAGCTAATAAATATACACAAGTGTATAAATGAATCTTAATGTCCATCGCTGAAGATAGAGATTAGATAGTGCTTCCCGATAGCCCGGTGTCAATTATTTTATGAAAAATTGCCAAAAATTATGTATGCGCCAGAAAAAAAGACTGTCGCATACTTTTGTAACCTACATTGGGATTATTAAAAGAAATAAAATGTTATATATGAAATTCCCACAGATACCAAGAGACCAGTTTGAGTCATGGTCCCTTTGTTCAGTGAGGATTGTCGTGGTCTGTGTATTGACCCCGACTGCCCTCACTGACCATGGGACCACCGAATAATCAATCTGGTAATCAAATTTTGAACTGTATCCCATTATTGACACCGTGATTTCGGGAACTACTAATACCATACGTTTTGGACCCAGAGATTGGCGTCCTGATGCAAATGAGGCATATTGTGTTTAACTTTGTAGTATAATGAAAGAAACATGTGCGACCAGCAGTATTATTTTCACTTATTTTGCTGTATTTTATTTTTTTAAATTTAAAATAAGTTTAACAAACATTTTATCCATTAACAAGTTTTCTTGGGTTTTTTTTTTTGTGGGGACAGATCTCAATGAGTTCTTCCTAATGTAGGTAGACCCCTTTTATTTTATGTAAAAAGATAAAATCAAGTTATTGTTATAAAAGTAATACTTTTAGAGTATCATTCTATTCGTGCTTTTTACGTATGTATCAATTGGTAAAAAATTATATCCAGTTAGGATATTTTTTAATTGAAATTTCTGTATTTGTAATTTTCTTAAACTATCAAATAAAATAGATCGTTCTGCGTTATATAATTTGCAGTGTAGTAAGAAATGTTCTACTGTTTCTTCAACACGACACTCCTCACACAATTGAGTGTCAGATATGCCTATTTTATGCAGATGTTTGTTCAATGGTATATAACCAGTTCTTAATTTAAAAATTTTATGAAAAATATGTGGCAAGAAGAATGGGATAAAGAGAAAGATAGAGCATTATATCAAATAATCTGGACATTTTTGGTATTTTTATGTCAAAATTAATTTTTGGACTTATTTGATATAATGCTCTATCTTTCTCTTTATCCCATTCTTCTTGCCACATATTTTTCATAAAATTTTTACACAATGTTTTAAAATCATCTTTGAACAACGGTACAAAGATATTAATATTTTGAAAACTTAATGCCTGTTTAGCATGAAAATCAGCCAACTCATTGCCTTGTATTCCTACATGACTCGGTATCCATTCAAAAGTTATATTTGTACCTGACTGATACAATGATCTTAGTAAAAAATGAATGTATAGAACAAATTTTACACCTAATTAACATTATCTTCTTTTATGTGGTTAGGATGTTCACACTAATTAGAGATTGAGGAGAGAATGAAATACCATATGGACAATTTGAGACACCCTTTTGAAGCCCATGATGTGTTGATTCAGATTTCGTCTATATATACCTTATTTATTATTTTTTTTGCATTCGTAAGAAAGTTACAGAATTTTAAAAGTTAGTGATTGGAAGTAAAAAAATCTTTGTATTGTGCTATTTCTAGACATCCCAGCTCAAGACCTCAATTAAACTGACCAAAAGGTTATGTCTTTAAGAATATACCACAATCCGATTCGTTATGATTTAATATCATGCTATCATTAATTATACTTCATACGAGAATCACAGAGCCGTCATAACCCGTATCATGCCAACAACTGGTACAATGAATGTATTTATTTCAGACCCAATAATAAATAAAATTTTAATATTGGCGCATCTTTTATAGTATGCATGTGGTGATTTCTTTTAGTAAACAGAACATTATTTGGAGTTAAATGCCATCTACAAGTTCTGAATGTAGATCAAAATGGACAGGAATAGATGTCTTCGTGGGCAACTTTTAGTTTCAGGTTGCAGCAAGGTTCTGATAAAACATTTAAATGATCACAAAAATTTAAAACTTTTCGAAAGCCTAATGGCTGCCCCATCACAAACAAAAGGGTTTACAAATAACTCCATTTGGAATATGTCCGACATCCAGTCTTTAAAGAAAATGAAACTGTGAGTCACCTTAAAGAAATACTAGCTTTGTAATATGGGAGTATAAACGGGTAAATATATATACACGTGTATTTGTTTATGCTCTGGCTTAGTCTAATTCAAAATAGCGTGCTATACCAAAACGTATATATTAAAAACATTAATTAAAGTATTCACCAAGCTTATTTTGTGAGCTACAAGGTTGTACAAAATTATTTTATATTAAGGATTAAACACGAAAGCGCACTTTAATTTATATGACTAGAGAAAAAAAAAGTTGGTGGGATTTTGAAATTAAATATGAGAAGAAAGCTCTTACATTTCTAGTTACATTTGTAATACATTCTCTTGTAAACCTATTTTATCTTAGTTATCTCCTCTTAGAAGGTAAAATAAGTAAAGTGGTATCATTTTTGAATTGGTCGAAATATTTTCTACATTAGCTATAACAGACATCAATCATCCATATTTCTTCATTGAAAGGGCAAGATCAGTGTCCTTTAATTTTTCAATAAAAATAGTAAATTTTCAAAGTCAAAATGTACCCTTCAGTTTAACAAGAATTCTGTTTCGATCCAAGAAGGCGGTATTTTTGCATTTTAGAGAGCGGCATAACAAAAACAAAGTGAAAGATCCTAACAATTACCAAAATACCAAATCATTCGAGATTAACCGGCCTTCTTTATCGTTCAATTCAAATATGTAAATTAAATAATTGATATATAATGAATAATGTTTTAAAAAGTTTGCATAAAGTATAGTAGGGTGCCCAATCAACGAATTTGATCGATTTGCCTTAACGGAATAACACACGGCTATATTTTATATCATTGGAAAGAGGAGAACAAGCCTCATCGAAAAACCGTTGTCGTCGTTGTCTGTCGTGGTCACGTTTTTTTAAATCTGGGTCAAAGGTCAAAGAAATATCTTTTGTATTTACATTTAGAGCTAATTTTATATTTTTATCGCCAAAAATGACTTTAGATTGACTTTTTTTGCATATAGGGTGCAAATTTGAAATTTCCAAACATCTGTTAAATAACAGTGACCTTGACCTATTTCAATTTCTAAATTTGAAATTTTTGTATTCAATTTATTACAAGTAAGATCTAAAGATGTTTTTAAGATCTTAACTTTAATAATTTGTCGAAAACAAAATGTGTTTTTGACGTCTTTTGATAGTAAGGTGTTTGTCAATTTCAAGGTGAATATCAAATTTCTATGATTTGGTTCGAAATTTGTGTAACATTAACGTCGAACTTGGTTCAATATAAGGTTCTGTGTATAGCTTTGTTTTACAGAAGTACAAAATAACTGCAAACAGAGAAAAGGGGGGGGGGGGGTAAAGTTATGAAAACAAAACGTCTATTAGAAACAGGTAAAACACCGCATCCTACATATACAGATGACTAAATGAGCAACAATTGGCTATAATGTTTACAAGTATTCCAATAATATAATAAGGTGGTTATGTACAACACCGATGTATTTTACAAATAAATGCAAACAAAAAAGGCGTGAGAAACCAAAGGGACATTTTACTTATAAATTGAAGACAAGCTGACAACAGCATGGCAAAAATTCGAGAGAAAAAAAAGAAAAATGCAACAAGAAATTATGATCGAAGCTAGTTTTACCTACTACGTTCTATGGTCTCCAACCACGTCAAGGTCAGAGAACGTATGGCAGGTTTTGTTTTTACATTTCTTCCCCCACTAGATAGATTATTACTATATTTCCCACGATTTCAAAATTGAGTAGATGTTTTTATTTATTGTTTAGAAAATATTATGGACTGCTTAATTTTCATTCGATTGCTAACAATAATTAATAAGGTAAATTACATGAAATCTTATACATCGTCATCTTCGACGTCATCATGAATATTTCTAACTGCAACCAGACGAGTATTTACATTTTGACATATGTCATTTGGCTGACATGGGCATTATATGGTACATGATGGATTGTGTTCGAAGCAAATGCAACCCTTTGAAAACAAAGATTTCCCCTTACAAGTACAAACTAAATCTTGCAGAAGTTCATATGATATCTGACCTTCGAGATAGACAGGAGCAAGTCATTCTTCTTTTCGCATCCGAACTGAAGAGGAGAATGTAAGGGTAGTTTTGCTACATGGGAAGACATCAAATTTATGTCTGGAGTGAAGCTCTTATTACTAGTACATATTGTTTAAAAGTAGATTCACAAGGAGGAAGTTTGACAAGGGGGACATTTTAAACTGTAGCCAATTTTACGCTCAATTTGTTTAGGTCACTATAATCTATTTTGAGTTTTGACTTGAGATCATTCAACCTAACAAGATATCGAGCTGCATCTATAGATTCATCGATGTCACAATTATAAAGGTTTGACAAATCGGTGAAATCATCTGGATTGTCGTTCAAGACTAAAAACAGTGCGCTTACCGATCAGGGATGACGTTGTACCGCATCATGTTACAGCATCTGCGACTGGAAGAATGTTACAAATGGCAAACCCGAGACTTTAAATATTTCGTGGACAGGTATATAGCGGGGAGGAGGGGAGGTAATGAACATCTGTATCTTGTGACTTTATAAATATCCTACTCTTGGTTCCTTTCACTCCGAACTCTTTGTCTACAGAATAGCATGTAAAATCATGCGAGTACTAGTATCTACTTAATCGGGCATACAAAATAATTCTTAAAATCTGAATACTCCTTCTGAGCAGATTAAGGGTACTTGGATGCTAGCTAGATAAACGACTTCCTCGTGTATCATGGTAACTGTTGATCTACCATGATGCAGAACAATCGATTCGCCAAGATATCTGATTAAGGCCTGCTGGTTCTCACTGACTCAAAGAAACTTTTTCCAGGAAGGAATTTAAAGACCTTCTATATATGACCTGAAACACATTAACAGACAAACTAGAACTTGATTCAGCTTTAAATTAACTGCAGATGTGTCTGCTAGTGTAAGATTTATAGCAAGAATAGTGGTGCAATAGTTTGTTTATATCATCAGTACGAAGATGGTCTAGGTCTAAAGCATCATGCACTATACATGTATTAAAATATATGTGATCTTTTCGTGCTCCCATAGCATCGATAAGTTTGTTTTTTGTGCTAATTCCATATAACATACTTATCCCATTGTATTTCGTTTCCACTTGGTTAAGGGCTTGATGGGCATAGTTTAACAGGACTGTGAATTTGTCCCATATTCCGGGTCTGAAACGTGACCGAAGGATTTGATTTGTATATTACAATGATAACAAAACTAATCAATTCAAAAAAAACAATTAAAGTTATAAAAAACAACGAAAAAAATATTTCCTAAAACAAAACAACGATCTTCAAACTAACTGGACTATTCAAAACATACGATTCGACCATACAACAAGCAAAAAGGAGAAATTAAGTTAGTGACAATCGTCCTAGTTAATGACCTGATAGTGTAAGCTACAAAACGATTAACGGCACGAGAAAAGGCGTGTTTGAATCAAGGCAGAATTATCACTAAATTTGCGTTTTAAACTGCTATTTTCTTCGCACCGATTAATATTGCACGAAAGATATTTGGCACACATATGAACCATGTCTTATTGGTGTAATCAGAGTAAATATTCTTGGAAAGTAACACGCAATAAATTTTCTTTCGTTTAAAATGTGGTAAATTGATGAACATGAATTGGACAGCTAGTGCCCTTTAACAAATACATTTACATTGTACGAAAGGAAGCTTGAATTAAAAAGTTTCATATATGTGATTTAGTAATTGAAAACTGGGAATTTTAAAAACAAATAGCCTAACTACATCATTTATACTTCTTATTAAGATTAATTCATATGTTAATCATTTTGAACATGACGAATATGGAGGACGCATATTTAAATACGTCCTAGAGAACATACGAGTAGTCCTTTTTGATACAGATAAGCAAACATGTAATTTAGTTCTAAGAAAAGTCAAAATGTTATACAATTTTTCATCTTTATGGCGGTATTAGAGGATTTCATACGTTGACCGGCTCACTAAACCAATAATAATGTGTTTCCGGTAAATATTTAATCATCTTTTGGAAACTTGTTTTATGGTCGGGAAAATGATAAATAAAGATAGCATAGATACTAGGCTAAACTACTAGTATTTAAATGTTGTACGCCAGACGCGCTATTCGTCTTTCAAATACTCATCAGTAACGATGAAGTTAAAAGGGCTAAACAAAATACGCAGTTGAATAAAAGATTAGTCTCAATTTTCCTGAGTTTTTGTTTTATTTTAGTGATATATATGTCAACAAAGTATCAATAACAGAGTGTAAACAACATAGTACAAACAAGATAGTGTAGATTTATTAAGTTTATTCTTTTTTAATAAAATGAAAAGTTACTTCTTCATAATTCATGAGATAACCAATATCAACAAAATAGATAGTTCGAATTCAAATAATATTCTGATAAAAGGGCTATTTATCAATAATATAAAAGTATATCCAAGTGCATATCATAAAACCTTCAACATGCACAGCAGAAATATAAAAAGAAAGGATCAAATGTAAACACTAAATAAAAACAATTTAAATGCCGTGATTTAAATCCGTTAAAAGATCAGGCAAGGATATATGAGAAGTCGTGCAGCTTTTATTGAATAGCACGCGAAATTTGGTAAATGTTTCTACTTCATCTTAGTGTTTCACGTTTTCTGTACTTATGATGGATAGTAACCAACAAGGAGCAGGACGACCACACATGACACATGCATCAACAATACCGCCATTATCTCCAACGATGGACCGTGGAGTGACAAATCAACAGCCACGAAAGACAAAGGGAGAATCCACCAATGGAGTGACAAATCAACAGCCACGAAAGACAAAGCGAAAATCCATCAAGGTCATACTCACAAGACTCTGCTCGGCTATATTAATTGTAATGGACTGCGTTTCTGACTGGATGCAGTACAACGGTATGAAACCACCACTAGATCTTGATGGGTCAGCGACTGGCTGTGTAAATAAAGATGATATTGCCAACAAGTATATGTACTTCACAATAGCAGGAACAATCCTTTCAGTAATTCAACTTGCAAATATCACCTTCCAGATTTATTGTGAAGTTTTATACCGAAGAGAAATGAAAACTGGGGAAAGTAGTGATGAGAAAACCTTAGGAGAAAAACTGTATGAGAAGATGAAATATCCTAAGAAACTGTTGGATGGTCGAACAGAGACTTTTTATTCCATGCTATTTATAGAAATTCCACAAGGACTTATCCTTCTTGGTTACGAGAACGCGTGTGTGAGCAGTTGTAATGTGACAAATAAGAACATCAAGAAGGGGATAACAGCTGCAGTCAATGGCGGCATGGCACTTTTTAGTAATGCTTTCCGTTTTCTGACATGTTCTACACTTTGTGAAGAGACTGTTGTGGACGAGGGAAATGAAAAATCGAAGTTTGTAGCTTGTCTGAGAAGTATCTTTAAATGTTGTTGTCCGTGTTTGTGTTGCTTCCATAGGTATGTCTATGACCTCTTGAAAACAAAAAATTTAAATCATTTTAAGGTACATGTATATATAGTGATGTACACGTCTTTAACTTTCATATGGCGATTAACCGATAAGACACGGATTATTTCAAGTTAAAAATTGCAACTGTATTGTAATTGTATTATATCTTATTGTATCTAAAATTTCCAGAACTTACAAGTAAAGACAAATTGTATTTGATCAAAAGATCATTAAATTGTTTATCGTAACTATAAAATTCAGAATGGAAATGAGGAATATGTCAAAGAGACAACAACCTGACCAAAGAGCAAATAACAGCCGATGTAGAATAAAGAAGCACACATCAATGCGCACAGTAAAATTCAGTTTAAAGAAGTCTGATGTCAGAGTAAGTAACAAAAAAAAAACTAAGCAAAATGACAATGATATATATATTAACAAAGGACTACTAACAGTTACCGACATGCCAGCTTCAGACCTCAACTAAACTGATTGAAAGAGTATGTCTTCATTATATGAAAATCAAATGTTTTCAAATATAAAGTGTCGGGTTTCTTTTTCAAAGATAGTACTTATTGTCTATTTCAGATATGAATGTACCATACCTTGTTGTATCTTTGGAAAGACGTGTGTTTGCGACATGTGTAGATGCTACGACGAACCGTTCTTTTGTAAAATTCCTTTTTGTTTTCTCTTCACGTTTCACTATTGTCCACTTAAAGATCCAGATGATCCTAAAGAAGGACAAAGATGTTGTAAGGTTGAAAGCAATTGTTGCAAATGTTCTGGTTCAGACTTTTTCGAGTATGAGCCGTTGTTTTTCCACACATTTCTAGCAACGTTTTTTAATGTTGTGTACGTCGTGTTGTATTTTTTCAACGTATGCAAGATAGTTTGTTGGAGTCCTTCTGTCATTGGTAGTTGTATATCATTTGTACAATCAATAAATATGCTTGCATTTGACTAACTGTAACGTACTGTTTTGTGTAATTATTTAATTATTGATATAGGAAAGAGAAATAAATTATCTGTTCATATCATATAACATCGATCGTATCATATTTAAACGAAGTACTGTCGAGACGCAGAGCTATGTGTTGTGTATAAAAACAAGATTCACGAGGGAAAAGGAAATTGCAGTTATGGCGGGTCTAGTTTTGATATTTAAAAGTTATAAACCTTTTTGTTATTCAACCATCACCACTGGTGTCATTCGGTATATCGAGGAAAATTATCGATGGTCAATCATTTCGATTGGGTCGTGAAAGATCTGACAACTTGTATCGGAACGTGAATGCAATTTTAAAGTGTTATGTATCCTCAGAATCTGTGAAAAATTTGCGACATACTCAGTCTATGGAAGAAGCGTATCGATAAAAAAAATTTCTTATATTACATAGCGATATTGTCTAATATTATTAATTCGTATATTTTAACAAATTTGATTCGTTTAGGGATAGTCACATGTTAAACTATATTTTCGAAGGTAGAGAGAAAACGGCGGATAGTAAAACGCATATTGACCTGCAAAAAGCATATTGCACGGTTATTTTTAGAATATCTAAAAACCAATATACTTTGTGACGTCATATAATGAATTTCAGGATTTGAAACACATGATATCTGTGATCGATTATTTGACGAAAAAAATCTTCAAATACATAAGATGTCAAAAAAAAGGAAATGAAATAACAACTAATATGTTGTTATTGTCAAGGAGACAATGTAATATCTATAAAATTCCAACAAACCTAAATGACGATTTTGATACAAATATGGTCAGCAATTAATAATATAACAAATATAGCCTTTGTATGAGGTCAATACAGGACATATCGACCCAAAGAAGTATATCGACCTCGGACTTCGTCCTCAGTCAATATACTTCTTTCAGGTCAATATATCCTTGTATCGACCTCATACAAAGGCTATATTTGTATAATATCAATTGTAAATATGCAGACATTCCTTGCGGAAAATGTTGTTTTCGGCAACGAAAAGTTAAGAGAATACTAATTTTAAAACTTATTGTTAAAATATAAACAACAATTGAGTCTAACTATACATTCAGAAGTTAGTAAGAAGCAAACGTTTGTGTCCGTGTAAAATTTGAAGTGTTATGTTTTTCTTATATACATAAATATACAAATGCTATTTTTTCTAATATCAATGCGATACTTTTAAAATATCATAGCGGTGTTTTTATTATATCAATATTAGTACATATTAGTATTAATATATGAATACTGTATCCATAGGTTGACAATTTTACCTATTATGTCTGTTTTGTTCATGCATCGTTGTAAATATGAAAGAATTTGATGATACTGTCATACACGTGACATGTTTAGCGCAATAAAACCAGGTTCAATCCACCATTTTCAAAATTTGAAAATGCCAGTACCGATGGGGTTTAATAAACAATGTCGTAATCAAATAGCTAAGTATCAAAATCATTGTTCACATATATATAACATTTAGCAAATTTTATAATGAACGCACCGAAATAATGTATAGCAGATATGCTCCCAACGCACGCATGGAAGACTTTCTTTATTGATTACAATGAAACTAACTTTTGACAAAGATGAATCATACTGTCCTCGTTTAGATTGATTCGAAAACATTTGGCCTGTGCATTTTTGAATCTCCTTTTTATACAAATTAGACTTGGTTTTCATGTTTGAATGGTTTAAACTAGTAATGTTTTCGGTTCCCATATAGCGTGGTGTTCGCTGTGAGTCAAGGCTCCATGTTTAAGGCCCTACTTTGATCTATAATGGTTTACTTAAAACAAATTATTACTTTGGTGGAAAGTTCTCTCATTTGAACTCATGCACCATCTTCTTATATCTATAAATCTTTAAAATTTCTCCTTATAAATAACTGCTTTCCAGTCCTTCAAAACGTCATTTGGGTACTGAATCTTTTGTTAAGTGCAATATGAACTAGCACACTTCTAAAGCTTTAAAGGTAACGACAGTTATGATGGTACAAGAACGATAACGTCAATAAAAATACCAAATAAACAGCACTGAACGATCTAAATGTATAAATATAGAAAAAATATATATACATTTCTAACGTCAACAGACATTTACATCTTATTCATTTATTTTCTTAAATTTTTTTTTAGTATTCATTGCAGTTTATTACAAGCGATACGGATTGTTATTTTGCACTAAGAAATTTTCGCGTATTTATACGATCGATTACTAGTCAAAAACGCAAGTCAAATATCTGTGGTAACAATACATCGGAATGCCCTCACGGTCATCTCGATGTAAAAGAGCGTCCAGGCGGCGAGCTGATTATGTTCATAGTGATATCGATTTACCAACGGGGAAAGTCTTTGATATCAAAAAAAGAACTGTTTTCCTTCTCAATATTTTTTTCCATGTAAATAATAAATACATTTTCTGTAACGTGTTTGACAAGATTTTTGACTTTCGTTGTATCTGAAGTTGTTCAATTTATAGTCTGAGGCTACTCAGTTGGTATCTTCAAAGTTCGGGACATCAGCATTTGTACATTTTAATTTTTTTGGAATATTTATTTTACCATTTGAATATTCATTGTTATTTGGAGCTGTATTAGATTGGATTGTTTGAATGAATGTTTTTCTTCTTCTTTTAAGTAATGATATGTATATACGGCCCGCAAAGAAGTTTTAATATTTGAAAAATCGCATTTATATTGACTTTTTTTCTAAATGCTTTCAGATATTGGACTGATTTTTTTTGTATGTGAGCTAATTATGATGATTTGCAGATGACATTTAAATTTGTTTTGCTCCGCTAATTTTGGCCAAAATTAAGGGTTAACAACTTCCAAAATTGTTGAAAACACAGTTATACAGACTCTTTTTCTATAAGCCTCTAGATTTTGAGCTGATTTTTGACATGTGAGACTACCATCATGTTTGTGTCCACATTTGTTATTGAAATTGCAGATTTTTCAACATTTTAAGACGGAACAATTCGTGTCGCTTTGACATATCTAGTTTTTGTCTGTTTCGATATTACCCATGTGGATAGGCTATAGCAGTGTGACCTCAAGGGCGGATCCAGCCGTTTTCAAAAGGGGGTTCCAAACCTAGGATAAGGGGGTGGGGTCCAATTAACCATATGTCCCCATTCAAATGCATTGATTGGCCACTGGACCTATATTAGAATCTAATAGGTTGGTAGACTATTTACAACCGCATTAAAATTCCACCATTGCATCATCACTTCAAACAGAATTAGTCGGTTAAACCCTGTGATTGAAAACAATAGACTGAACAGGTTGTTAACACTTTCAAATATCAATAGGGTCAAGCAACATTTTCAAAATGATAAGTTCAAGTAAGCGTTAATTTTGTTACAGATACGAAATTTTAGTGATATTGATCCTCAAACATTAAGCCGGTCATGAACTAAGTTTGTGAATTATGTTTGCGGTTCTTTTGACATGCATTGTGACGTGTCATCGTATTAATTTTATATTAGAAAACTATAGCAGTTATATTAGAAAAGTATCGCATTCATGAATTTTTGACGTATGTCTTGTTAAATGTCACCCTGTTTTAAGAAAAAAATCATTACTTTATACCAAGAAATCTGCCTTTCTTCGTACAAATGCTAACATTCGTCTGAAATTTCCCACAATGCAACTCGTTGATATAAGACAATATCGCTCGTTGATATAAGAAAAGCTTTTATCGAATCGTTTCTTCCATAGACTGATACTTTTCAAAGGTACAACAAATATTGAAATAGAATTATGCCTGTATAAATGATTCAACTTCTTTATAATAGTGTGTACTACGTTAAATAAAAATGCAGTATTTTTTTTTTAAGAAAACACAAAATTCGACAAACAATCCAGTGGGATCGTTGTATGGAATAGTACATATAATTCGGAGTTTAGTATGACGTCCATTATCACTGTACTAGTATACATTTTTAAGGGGCCAGCTGACGGACGCCTCCGGGTGCGGGAGTTTCTCGCTACATTGAAGACCCATTGGTGGCCTTCGGCTGTTGTCTGCTCTATGGTCGGGTTGTTGTCGCTTTGACACATTCCCCATTTCCTTTCTCAATTTTATAGTGTTATTCTTTACTGAATTTGTCACAATATTGACTCTTTCAAAATTATCAAATGTTTAAGATGATTTCATGTTCCTCTTAGGTTTACTTTTAACTGGAAATCGTTTACAGTGGATTGCTATCATGTTGTGTATATAGGTCCCATGTTATGGCCCCGTATTCCATAGTCGATCTCACTAACGATATATATGCGGTCTTTTTTGCAATCTTTTGAGCAAGAACGTAGATTTCTTCTTCGAAAGCCGAGCCTCAAATTGGCTTTCTTGGCTAAATTTAAGATGTGTGTAGTCCATTTCAGGTCATCCAATATATTTGCAAGCTTATGTATGGATTATGTTGGACTTGTTGTAGTACATGTCCGTCTAGGCTATTCCTGTTCTGTCTTTTGTTCTTTGTGCTAAAAAAAAACAGCACTTCTTTGCATTGAAACGCATGCACTAGAATTTGACCCATATCTCAAGATTATTTAGGTCTCGCTGTAGGAGTGTATGGTCATGTCGAGTATTTATGTTCCTTTACAGAAGGCAGTCATCCGCAAAAAGTCTGACCGATGATTTAACTGCATCTGGTAGGTCGTTAATGCTGCATAGGAAGAGAAGAGGTCCTAGTACAGTTCCTTGTACTTTTAGCAGTGTGTCAGATAGTCTAGGTAAATAAGAATATGGTATTACTTGAAAAATTCAATTTGTTTTTGAAAAAAGTATACCTTTGTTGATTTTTAATCAAAATTAATCGTGACAACGCAGCATTTTGATCCCGAAAGACAGAAATATGTTCATTCAAATTGTTGGTTTAAATTTGTTTAAAATGAGATACATAATCAGGTTAAACAGGGTACTCTATGTATTACCAACGTGGCTAACTTTGTCTTTTGATAAGCGTTAATTTACTTTGGAGGTGGTGTATACAATAACTTCACAATTTGTTTGGGGTGTTTCAAAAGATTGCATGGTTTTAGACAAAAGAGGGAAGACGAAAACTATTAAAGTGAAGAAAAGGTAACATAAACTTGTTTCTGGTGCCCCCCAAAATATTACTAGTATTTATCCAATTTGGAAGAGTACCTTCCATATAGCATAACTTGTCATCGATATTTTTCTTCTACTTTTGCCTTTTTTCTATTTTCTATTTTGGGGGTATTTTCTTTTTTTTGGTGAATTGGATAATCTATGAATATTCGTCGAACGCAGTAAATTTAATGTTATTTGCAGGTTGTAAATGCATGCGCGACTCGAATTTTTTCACGCCCTACGTATTTAATCACAGTGACTTACAATTCCTAAAGTGTATTGTATTTATATAATGATTTATGTCAGACTGATAAATATCAAGTCGTATTGTTTGTCCTATTAGACACTAATATTACTTTAAAATATATTTTGACCTCTCTTTGTGTTTCGTTTGAATGCAAACTCATTGACAATTTCCACATGCACATGATTAGTATTATCTGACTTATAGAAATACGTATACAACATTAATATCTGGCTGTCAGCAACACGTCAATCGATGAAAATGTGCATCTGGTGTCATTTGTTTTTTTCACTGAATAAACTTAGAGTAGCATTCTCTTGTTTCTAATGTACCAGTAAGGTAAAAGGTTTATATCACGTTATTTAGTCAAGACAAAGTAAATAAAGTAATTATGATTAAACATCAAAAGCTGTATAAAAGATGTCATACGGAAACTTAAAGGGTCATTTCTTCAGTTCCGTGCAAACAAAATGTATAGCATAAACACTGCTCTTTAAACGACATGTATAGTTTAAAATGGATAAATAATCATTCCTCGGTTAAATAGTCAGTCAGTGCGACATGTAACCTACTCTCATATTGAATAAAGTAAATGTAGGGTAAACTTCAACGGGAAAGCAACGCCACATCCGATTTTAACAAACAAAAGATCGACAATACATATACAGTTTCTTCGTTCATTGAAGCGTTGATTGCGTTTGATTCAATCGTTCATCATATGCCATTCCTGATATAAGGCCTTATCTTAAGACACCAAAGCGTCCAATCTAATTAAAATATTGATCTCTGATTACGTTATACTACATATGGTTTTTTTCTGCTACAAATGCGGGCCCGCATCCTTCTTTTTTCTAGGCGGTCCAAAAGACTGTCCACTTGTATGTTTGTCCATCTGATGAGTGAAGCCTTTTTCAACTGCTTTTTATAGTTAGTTCTTATGTTGTATTGTTATACCACTGTCACAGGTTAGGGAAGGATTGGGATCCCACTAACATGTTAAACCCCGTCACATTATGTATGTATGTGCCCGTCCCAAGTCAGGAGCCTGTAATTTAGTGGTTGTCGTTTGTTTATTTGTTGCATATTTGTTTTTTGTTCATTTTTTGTACATAAATAAGGCCGTTAGTTTTCTCGTTTTAATTGTTTTACATTGTCATTTCGGGGCCTTTAATATCTGACTATGCGGTACGGGCCTTGCTCCTTGTTGAAGGCCATGCGGTGACCTATAGTTGGTAATTTCTGTGTCATTTTGGTCTCTTGTGGGGAGTTGTCTCATTGACAAACATACCACATCTTCTTTTATATATATATATGAAACGCTA
Organism: Mytilus edulis; assembly: GCF_963676685.1. Taxonomy (NCBI): domain Eukaryota; kingdom Metazoa; phylum Mollusca; class Bivalvia; order Mytilida; family Mytilidae; genus Mytilus; species Mytilus edulis. Next base: position 10,650,010 of record NC_092347.1, on the reverse strand, counting down.
CGAATTTTCACTCCTTAGTGTCAAGCGATCAGAAAAAGTAATATATCTGTTTACGTAACTATAATCATGACACATCTCTAAGTGTTAGGCAATTGGGCGGTCAGAAAGAATGATATATATATTACGCTACAGATATGACCAAACCTCTTAGTGTCCAGCGGTCAGAAAGTATAATATACATATAACGCTTCAGATATGACAAACTTCTTCGTGTCCAGCGATCAGAAAGAGCATTATATTTATTACGCGGCAGATATGACAAACCTGAGTGTCAGGCAGTCAAAAAGAGTGACTTTAAATGTAGCAGCACTCTTAAAGTAAAGTGATCAGAAAGAGTAACCACTCTATGTATCATCATCATACTACAAATTGGACAGCCCTCTAATTGTCAAGCGATCAGAAAGAGTAACATATATATGTTACGAATGATCACTGTTCTTTTTGCCAAGCGGTCAGAAAGAGTAACATATGTATCATGCTACAAATGGGACAGTCCTCTTAATTGTCAAGCGGTCAGAAAGAGTAACATATGTATCGTGCTTCAAATGTAACATCAACCTTATTTATAAGCAGTCAGAAAGAGTAACGTATGTATTATGGTACAAATGTAACACCAGCCTTATTGTCAAGCGTCTTAGAAAGAGTGACATATGTACCATGCTACAAATGTAACACACCTCTTATTGACAAGAGGTCAAAAGGAGTAACATAAATCGTGTGCTATAAACGTGACACCCAGTGTCAACAGCTGATCAAGAGTGCAATATTGTAAGAGATTTAAACTATTTGGGTTAAAATCTGTAAAACAATCTTTAACGAAAAGGAATCTACATTTTTTAGTGTAATCGCTACATTAGGCAGATGATTAGCGGGGGTATAAGTTATCGACAGGCTATTTTAAATATCACGTACAATATATATAATTTGTATGAAATAAACTCATCATATATACCAGGACTAAAATTTGTATATACGCCAGACGCGCGTTTCGTCTACAAAAGACTCACCAGTGACGCTCGAATTCAAAAAAGTTAAAAAGGCTTAATAAAGTACGAAGTTGTAGAGCATTCAGGACCAAAATTACTAAAAGTTTGCCAAATACAGCTAAGGTAATTATGCCTGAGGTAGAAAAGCCTTAGTATTTCAAAAATTCAAAATTTTGTGAACAGTAAATTTATAAACATAACCATATCAATGATAATTCATGTCAGCACAAATGTGCTAGCACTACTGGGCTGGTAATACCCTCGGGGAAATAAATCTCCACCAGCAGTGGCATCGACCCAGTGGTAGTAAATAAACTCATCATAGATACCAGGACTTAAAATCTGTATATACGCCAGACGCGCGTTTCGTCTACAAAAGACTCATCAGTGACGCTCGAATCAAAAAAAGTTAAAAAGGCCAAATAAAGTACGAAGTTGAAGGGCATTGAGGACCAAAAAGTTGTATGAAATATTGTTTTTATCATGTCTTACTTTTGCTTCTGTTTTGGTACATAATTGTAAATAATTAGTAAATAATTGCCAGTTTACCAATGGCAATTGAGAAGAAATGTCTAAATTTCCAATTTCAGATTGTTATTTACCAAAAATGATGAAAAGTGTCAATCTATAATTGTTATGAGAATTTTGAAGATTATATCTGATATTGTATAATATTGTAGCTTAGTAGTGTGAACTTTTCAAAACTGTTTGTTTAGGTCAGATATGATAAACTATCAATCAATCGAAGAACAGATTTTAAGTAATTAACATTTGGGAAAAGCGTTATTTTCGCATGGGTATTATCGGTCTAAATACCTTACTTAGTATGAAACACATAGACACAGCACACCTGTTTGTACACTGTTTATACTGCTTGTTTGCTTGTTTTGTCAGAATTTACTGTTGCGGTTTCATAACAAATTTTGTCGCACAGTAATTTATGGGACTCGTTAACTTAAAGGGTCAACTCATATCCGATCGACAATTTATTTTATTTTTCTAATTTCTAATTTACTTTTAAACATCCTTTATTAATTCAAATGATGTGCGCAAAATTCCCTCATTGGTCAGATCAAGCAGGAAAATACCAAATATACGGTGATTGTCATAGGGTGTGCCTGTAATTAGTACACCAAGTGATCATATGTGTTTTCCCTTATTCTCTTCACGTATAAAACATTTATAACTACAGCAAACAAACTAAATCTTTAATCAAAATGTTGGCATGTCATTTCATAACTAACATGCATTATCACTAAGGAGTAACATTGTATCCCCGATATATATTCATTATTGATTCACATCGTTATCTTTTTCTTTAGGCCGTGTTTGTTGTTTTATTTGCTTCGAGCAATGTCAAGGGTTTAGAACCAACGATAAAGCCCGTACGAAGAACACACAAACATGAAAAAGCACCCATATTTAACTTAACATGCATTCGGTTTGATGTCAATCTTTAATAAAGAACTATTTAAATGTAAAATTCAGCCAACAACACAACAGAATTTAATGTTTCTGCATTGGAACCAAAAACAATTTGTGCCTATAATAAACAAGTTAATCTTAAATCAAACTTTGGGCATGTCATTTAAACATATTTGGCCAATGCATTTGTCTCTGAAAAAAATATAATATACTAGTACTTGTGTCCGAAAAAACAACCTATAAACTTTAATTTACCACCTTGTATTATATCAAAGTATATATATAATTATAATATAATTATTTTTCAGAGGAAAGTACCTGTATTATTTGATTACCAAAAAGTATAAGCAAGAACAATATCTCCGATATATACAAATATTTGATTTACTCTATGACCGTGTCGTGTCGATTTATAATTTGGTTCCCGATGACCCCTTCAAGTAATAAAATGTGTAACCTAAAGGTCTCCGTCAGGCCAACTCAGCTGCCAGAAAGTGACCTTTCAACAGAATATAACGTCTCCGTCAGGCCAACTCAGCTACCAGAAAGTGGCCTTTAACAGAATATAACACAACTTTGGCCTTACCTGAAGTGAACTACTTTATTTCATATATATATATATGAAAAATATCATTATCAAGAAAGTGACGCTATGTGCATCGATATAAAAGTATAATTCTTTAACGCATTTACTATTTACAATTAATGATTTTGACTGACTTTCGACTTGACGGAATCGAAAAGACTCCGCCTAATGGAATGTTTGTATAGGTATACACAAATAAATAACCCTTCAAATACTCTGAAAACTAAAACAAAAAAGTGATTAGTTCTTAACGTCGGTGTTAAATCTAACTTCATGCTGATAAACTTCTCATTCAAGTGCCTGCTACATCCTGGGTGAAAACCATCAATTTCTCAAAAATCACATGATCATATTAATGACGAATATTTATAAAGATCTTAATGCTACAAGAGAAACTGACAGTTGAAATTGAGACTTTGGATTACATACAGTGTGAACTATGGACAAACTGTTAATATGGATGTTCTGTTTTGTAACTTCAATGCTATATGGAATAACTTATTGCAAATCTTTGGAGTGCAAACAGAAAGAAAACTGTAAACTACCAAACTGTTTCTGTTCTACATTCAATCATCCTCTTTTGCGTGTATCAGAAATTCCGCAAATAGTTTATTTTGGATTTGATGATGCTCTTACGCCATTAGTTGATCCGCTATATAAAAAACTGTTCCGGTCCAACAGAACAAATCCTAACGGATGCTCGATTGGAATGACCTTGTATGTATCTAACCAGTACACATCATATGCAGAGGTCAGAGAGTTCTATGGCAGAGGAATGGAGATTGCGTCTCATAGTGTTCACCATTCTCATATTAGGACCGAACAAACGTTATTTAAAGAAGCAAGATTACAAAAACAGAATCTGGCAAGGCTTGGTGGAATTCCCGAGTCTGAAATAATAGGTTGGAGAAGCCCTTTCCTGGAAACAGCTGGGGACTATCAGCCTGACGTTTTACGAAAGTTGGGGTACGAATATGATATTTCACTTACCTACACCAGAAGACATATGAAAGCACACAATCCCTGGCCATTCACTGCGGACTACGGATGGCCATATCAATGCCAAATGAAACCTTGCTTAACTAAACCCCATCCAGGATTCTGGGAATTTCCTGTTAACTCAATGATGGATTTTAAGGACCAATATCCATGCAATTATGTTGATGGGTGCCTCAACAGACCTAAAAATGAAACTGAAGCATACAAATATTTAATTGACAATTTTAACAATGCTTATAGAGGAAACAGGGCACCATTGGGAATACATATGCATGCGGCTTGGTTTGTATCAAAGTATAATTTTAGAGCTATGGACAGATTCATCACCGAAATCTTAAAGCGAAGTGATGTGTACATTGTGCCTGTAAAACATGTCTTAGCATGGATGAAACATCCAACTTCATTGTCCGATATAAAAAAATTCCAACCCTGGCAATGCAAAACAGGAAACGTTGTCCCTATTCTATCTCAATCTACACCGAAAGTGAAGCACACAACAAAAACGCCTACTACAAGGGCTACAACAATACCTAGCACAGCTGCAACAACAACGACGACAAGGACTACATCGTCAACTACAACAACAACAACACATTCTCCGACGACAACTACAACAACACCATCTTCGACAACAATCAAATCAACAACACCATCTCCGACGACAACTGCAACATCAACAACAACTAAGAGTACTTCAATAAAATCAACAAAATCACCATTTTCTGTTCCGATTTTATCTGAACAATGGCCATTTACCTATAAATATATCAAACTGACTCATCAAACAAAATTTGCTGACTTCGCCACTCATAGACCAACAGAAATGCATCGTCAACCAACATACCAACAACCTGCAAGTTCAAGCGCATCATCTAATAATTTCAATTGGTCTTGGATGTGGAATGGTTTTCTTAATAAGCAACAACAGCAGGCAGTGCAATCAAAAAACGGTGAACAAAATAGTGCTGAAAATTCTAAGGAAACCTGTATACAGGGATTAAATTGTAAACTGCCAGGTTGTTTTTGTCAGGGAGGTAAAACTCCAGGCGGGTTTGGCCGAGAAAACACGCCTCAATTCGTGTACATTTCATTCGATGGCGACATAGATTCTAGAGTATTTTTTAGATTCAAGAAAATATTTTCTGGAGATAGAAAAAATCCTAATAACTGTCCGATATCAAGTACGTTTTTTGTGTCTCAAGAGGGATCAAGAGACTCGTTTGTTTCTTTCTTGAATAATAAGAGTCAAGAAATAGCTATGCGGGGATCTTCGTCGTCCATAGCGAACATAGCAGAGTTTCGTCGTCAGCTAGCACAGCAAAAAGGTAGAATGAAACGAAATAGAGTGCAGGTTACCGGATGGCGGAGTCCGGAACTTAAACCCTTTGGGGACGGTCAGTACTCTGGACTTGTTGAGGAAGGGTTGCAATATGATTCCACTCTAGTATTGCAAGAAAATGAAAAAGTTTGGCCATTTACATTAGATTATGGATGGAAAGATCATTGCATAATACCAGAATGTCCGAAAAAGAAATATCGTGGACTTTGGGAGGTTCCAAATATTCCTGTTAAAGATTATTTAAACAGATATCCTTGTAATTACGTGGATGGATGTATGTTCTCTCCAAAGACTGCTGAAGAAACTTTTCAATTTCTCTGGAACAATTTTTATAATTTTTATAATTCAAACAAAACTCCTTTCGGGGTTAACTTTCGCCATATTTGGTTTACTCATTCAGCTTATAGAAACAATGCGCGAGGTTTTGAAATGTTTTTAGACAAACTTGAGCAAATGAAGGACGTTTATATTGTTTCTACTGCTAAATTAATTGAGTGGATGAAAAACCCTCTACAGCTCTCAGAAATGCAATTCCGTTTCCGTTGTTGATGTAATAATGAATCTCATATTGGTGAAAATTTTGTATTTTTATTGTTTTAAAATAATTGTATGTTTATATACATCATTGGTTCCCTGATGTTGTTGTTTTTTAATTGTGGCATCAGTGGCGGATCCAAAGGGGGGGTTCCGGGGGTTGGAACCCCCCTTTTTTGGACGATCAATGCATTTGAATGGAAGCATATAGTTGGAACCCCCCTTTACTCTGGGTTTAGAACCCCCTTTTTAAAATGGCTGGATCTGCCCCTTGGCATCCATTGTTCAAACCCATGCCAGGACAAACCAGAGACTTATCAATTTGTTTTTACTGCTTCTAAGCTTTGCATGCGGTATTTAGGAGTAAGAGCAAAGATCGGTCGTTTCGTAGACAGAATAAAGTAGATATAAGAAGATATGGTATGAGTGCCAAGGTGACAACTCTCCATCCAAGTCACAATTTGTAAAACAAAATGTTTTCATACGGACTGTTGTTACCGTTTGAACTATCGAGTTAATTGAATAGCCGACTCATCATGCTGTATTATAAAACGCAATGTTTATATTCATATCACATAAATATATTTTCGTCTTGTTATGCATGTTATATTTACCTATATGTATCCATCAATTTTATAAATATTATTGTGTAATTACCCGTTTTGTTTGAAAGAAACAATATACTAATACCTTAAACCAAAACCACAAACACAGTTTGTTAAATTGAGTTAGTCAGCAAACCGAACATTTTACAGAAAATAGTAAGAATTTAACTGCCAATTATTGTTTTTAAGTAAATTCATTTAATCTATCTATTCAGTTTTTGTCCTAGATCTTCTTCCGGGATCTTTTTTCAAACATATCCGTTTGTCTTTCCTTCTAAAAAGAATGACACATTGTGTCACGTCGTGTGATAATTTCTTCCTTATGAAGCGCAATAAGTAAAAATACGCATACCTGTTTAAAATATTTGTGAATCAAAATATTTTCATTTTCATTCTGTGTCTATTCATCCCACAGTTTTTGATGTTACTTATATGTCTCATTTTGTTTGTTGATTCCTAATAGAAAATGCTATTATTTTGGTTGGACAAATTACACGCTCAAAAGCATAAAAAACACCAAGAGTTATATTAGGTCAACATTCTGTCTGTGAGTTGATGATTGTCTGACTACATCCGGAAAATAAAAATAATCAAGAACCCCAAAACAGGGCTTTTAGGTACCAGACATTATATTATTCGTTATAGTTTCTCAAATTAGATTTTCTTTTATAGCGTTACTACAGCACTATACTTTCATCTATTTTCTGAGCAAGTAATAACCAAATTTTAGTCTAAAATGCGTGTTCTTCGTGTGGATCCTTTTATTGTTTATAGTAATTTTTGCAATCGGGCTGTATCGGTAAGAAACGTCGTAGTTTAAAGTGACTTTTTTCGATCACATACGGTTTTTTTTTTTTTTTTTTTTTTTTTTTTTTTTTTTTGTTTGTTAATACATTGTAGCAAGTATGAATGTAATGCCCTTCTATTCTTATTTACCAGAAATAAGAATAGAGGTACCACAAAAACAATTTTCAATAAGTTTGATGTCAAAGAAACTTTTTGTAGCAAATGTATTTAAATAAGTAACATTCATTGCACCAAGGTTTATTGCAAAAGATGCAAGACCGAATTGGTATGTTTCGGTTCCCCGAAAACTATTCAACTATATATGTGATCATATGTGATAAGCAGATATTAAAATGTAGGGCCTAATTTTGAGTTTAAACTTAATGCACAAAACAATACAACGGGTCAACGTAGATACTATTACCTTTTGTAAGAGAGGAATACACCTAACTTAGTTACAAAATTACTCTAACTCAAACAAAACAAAACTGACGTTATCAAGATTCTGGATTTCTTGATTGACGGTATAGTTGTACCGTTTGAAGGGCGTGTTTTCAACACACAACCGATATTCCCATGTGGACCAATTGTGCTCCTCTACTTGCCGACTTATTCCATTATTCATATCAGGCTGATTTCATACAGGATCTTCTTATGAAGAATGAAAAACAGATAGCATTAATCCTTTAATTTCACGCTTCGGTATTATATATAGATGAAGCCAATTCACTAAAAGTAAAATAACAAAAATACATAGCTCCAAGGCAAATTCATAACGGAAACCCCTTTATCAAATGGTAAAATGAAAATACATCAAACGAATGGAAAACAACTGTCATACTGATTCTTGACAAATTAAATGCATTTCATTTCTATATGAAGAAACTGGTGGATTAAACCTGGTTTGACTGAACTTTCATAGCTAGCTTAACCTTTCACTTGTATGATAGTCGTATAGAATGCCTTTATATTGACAAAAATGTACGAGAAAAACAAACAGACATTATAGCCTAAAGTGTCAAATAATTCAAAGTTTGAGGAGTACTATGTTTCACGCATGTATCCCATCAAACTTGGAATAAAGGATGCAACAGATACAGTTAGGTTTGCCTAATATCTCGACATACTTGACTTATGTTGTACTGTTCCATCAATGTCCCAGGTTAGCGTATAGTTGGCGCCTTTGAACGAGTTCATCCCCGCCCCATTCTGTATTCTATATTTCATTGGTTGCCCTTCGTTGCTGTGTAACATATTTGTTGTTCGTTCATTATTTGTACATAAATTAGGCCGTTAGTTTTCTTGTTTGAATTGTTTTACATTGGTCATTTTGGGGCCTTTTATATAGCTGACTGTGCGTCATCGGATTTGTTCATTGCTGAAGGCCGTACGGTGACATATAGTTGTTAATTTCTTTGTTATTTGGTCTTTTGTGGAGAGTTGTCTTGTTTTTAAATTTACACACATTGACAATGAAGATCGATCGTGAACAAAACGTTACGACAAAAAAACGAGTTCAGCTTCCCGGAAAATTGTGAACGTTCCATTTCTATGTAGAAATATTCCTTCAGCGCCGGGATAATTTTGTAGTATTTATCTCCCAGTTTATAACGATAGTTCATAGCTTGCGTTCATTTTTATATCATAAATTTCTTGGTAGAGGGTTGCTGTTCACCAAGAGTTCCAAGTGGTGAAGGGTCTCCGAGAACTTTTACAGGCGCCCTCACGAGAGTCAGTTGACCGTTATGGAATATCTGTTTCGCGGATGACGACGGATATGTTCCAATTGTCGTAACCACAATTTTGTCCTCTTTTCTTCGAATGTAGCCTACAATCACCGGGTTTGTACTTGCATGAGCAACACGACAATTGCCACTCTTCATGAGCACATGAGATCACCCGCAATTTTTGTTTATGTTCGTGTTTCTTTGTTGTTTATTGTATACATACTGCTGTTTATTTGATATTTGATCATTTTTAGTTTTTACCATGGCATTGTTGACAGTATGTGTTCGACTAATGAGTAACACGTCAGTGGTCACATATGCTTATACAATCACAAATTGCCACATGAACATTTTAAAAGCGGAAATTTTACCATACAAAACATCATGTCCTCGAAATGATGATGTATGGGTTTTTCCGTCCGGCTATCCTTTAAGGGTATTGCGGACTTTTTACTTATTATCTGGTTCTGCTGACCGTTTAGCTTTTACTTTGTTTCTCAGGTGTTTGATAAGGCGTCCTCGAAATGAAAATGACAATTCCTTTTCTTATACTTCACGTTAATATGCCATATTTTGATTGGCTAATACGAGGGTGTTTATTTACTCTATCACATGGCTGAGCGGGTGACAATTTTTTTGAATGTTACCCTCTCGTCTAGACCAATCAAAATCGATAATTTTATAGACAACGAATAGAATTTGCATGAAGTAATTAAATACAATGCTTATATTAAGTTCTACGTTGTGGCTCGGGTTTTATTATTTGACTGTCAAAATAGGGTAGGCACTTAAAGTTAACCATCGAGAGACGTTAACCACCGAGAGTCGGTTTTTAGACCCGCCCAGTGCACCTAAGCACGCCTACTTTTGGAGCTCTTTAGTATGAAGATAAGAAAAATATACGAAATTACGGAACTATGTACCCTGTTTTATCCTTGTTGTTGGTGTTTCTTGCGCATGCGCACAAAGCACGGTGATAGTTACGGTTACTGACTCAGGAACCTTGTATATTATATACCTCGGTTTACAGACGTTTAATAAACTGGATCCCTGTTGTGTTCACTTATCGATACACTACGATGGAATTACGGACCAGTTTAACATAAACATGGTAAATAGATAGATAATTGATTAAGAAATAACCTGAAAGAAGAAATGAGTTAACTATTGATTATAACAGAGACGAGAATGCCATCGTGTTTGTTCTGCTAAAAAAAGCAGGAACATTGGAGTTTATGGTTAGATTTTAAATATTTATTGTCTCCAAACTGGGTAAATTTGATATAGTAACAACCCCCCCCCCCCCTTTTTTTTTTTTTTTAAATAACTCGAGAACCACATATCGCGCTCGATTAACACATAACAATAAGAAATAATAATGGTTAGTTTCAAGAATAATTAATCGTCAAAACTTTTCCCCTCCCCGACATCAAAGGAAGTTAATTGTATTATCCCAAAATTAGACCAAATTATTATGATATAAGGACGTCTTGACAGGCTATTATTTTATTTTGTTTTGTTGGGTTATTTTTTGCGTTGACGTCTTCCTCCTGTATGAAAAAAAACATAATAGTCCCCCCCCCCTTTCCCCCATAATATAGCTTTTTAAGAAGTCATAATTATTTGGACAACCCTGAATATATTTCAGACAGACTTTTCTCTAAAAAAATGTAAACATGATTTGAGAGAAATCTTTGGAATAGTTTTTTAAATGATTTAATTATTATGTCATGTATATAATTAACATTAACATAGTTATAAACTGAGACTACTAGTATAACACATAGTGTTATAGTAGTCTCAGCTATAAACTTTCCATTGTATTGACCAATATGACTAACTCATATGCTCTTTCCCATAAATGTCACAATATCAATATATTACAGTAAAACTGATAGTTTGATGACATTGTTTAAGACTATTGACCTCAGGTCAGCCTAAACTGAGTTTTAAACTGTAATTTATTCATTAAAACAGTTCAAGACATGTACCTTCTGAAATGTGATTGCATCAAAATTAAACCTAAGGCATAACATACTTAGTGTGCAGGAAGTGCCACCAAATAAATACTGATTTGTAAAATTAGATTATTATATTTGTGAAGTCAAAGATATTATAGCTAGTTATAACTGGTTTTAGATATAAATCTGAGTAAAAGGTTGATTTATATGTGCTCTTTCATGTTTAGATTATAATTTAAATTTAATCTTTTGAAGTTTTTTTTATAATATTAAGACATTAAAATCATAATTATTTATTTATACACAAAAAAATAATTTTTGTCCTTTTTTAGTTGAATGACTGTACACAAACATTATACACACATAATTTTGATAATTCTGTAATGTTTTTTTTCTATAGCCCCAGAATGTGACAAAAGACTTATTAATCCAGATTTACAAAAAATAGAAATAGTTCAGCTACCATAAGACTGCTATGACAAAAATTCTGCAGTTTCCAGAATTTGAGGTAGAGTATAGTTAGGAATAGTTTGATTATGCAGATGCTTAGTTTGCCATAAACAATTATGCCCTTGATACAAAAGAACAAAAAAGTATGAAAATAGTTGAAAAAAGTAATCATTATTACCTAGTCATATACTGTAAATAGAAAAAGAGAAAAGCACTGGTTATGATTTGGTATTTTTAATAGCATTATCGATTCATTTGTCCATAACTTGGAATATATACTGGATTGAGCTTGACATTTATTTAATATCATTGACACATGGTTGCAAGAAATGAAAGATGGTAATTTAAACCTAGCAATTTTATTAAGATTTAAAAAAAAGTTTTTGATTTGGTAGAATATGACTTTCTTTGTTTAAAGCTCGACATGTATGGATTTAGTGAGACTATTGTTAGTTTTTTTAAGTCATACCTGAATAACAAAAGGTATACATTTGTAATGTTAACTCTGAACAACAACATGTAAAATTTGGTGTTCCCCAATGTTCTATACCGTGTCCTCTATTGTTTGTGCTATTTATAAATTACCTTCCCTTATGCATTAAAAATTGTGAAACAGACCTATATCGTTGTAATTGCTGATGACACCACTATTCATAAATCAGGGGGAAACATCTAGAAAATATAAATGATGATGTTCAAGAAGATTTATACAGGGTTGAAGAGTGGTGTAAAATGAATAACATGTTCATAGATGCAAATGAAACAAAATGTTTGATTACTGGAACAAAGCAGAAACTATTCAGACTTTTCAACCAAACTTGATAATAAATTAAAGTATTACAAAATTCTTCATGTGAAAAAATATTAGTTTCAAAATTGACAGCCCACTAAGTAACTGGAGAAATCAAATTGACTATAAGGTTGTGCTAATATATCATCCAGAATATACCATCTTTCTTAAATACATTTTTTTTTATATAACTGCAAGAAAACATAATACAATGGGTGTTCTGCTCCTAATTGACTACTGTTGTATTATTTGGGATGAATGTAAAAATTGAGGGATAACAAGAATTTTAAAAATCCAAAAAAAAGGGCAGCATGATAAATTCTAGATGCAGATCCGTTATCCCTCTTGGTATATAGGAGCACTATATTCCATTTTAACCTCCGACAGTAGGTATAAACAAATACTGTTGATAGACGGTATATAGGAGCACTATATTCCATGTTAACCACCGAAGGTAGGTATAGACAAATACTGGTGATAGACAGTATATAGGAGCACTATATTCTATGTTAACCACTGACGGTAGGTATAGCCAAATACTGTTGATAGACGGTATATAGGAGCACTATATCTTATGTTAACCACCGACGGTAGGTATAGACAAATACTGGTGATAGACGGTAAATAAGAGCAATATATTGTATGTTAACCACCGACGGTAGGTATAGACTAAATACTGTTGATAGACGGTATATAGGAGCACTATATTGTATATTAACTACCCACAGTAGGTATAGATTAATACTGTTGATAGACGGTATATAGGAGCACTATATTGTATGTTAACCACCGACGGTAGGTATAGACAAATACTGTTCATAGACGGTATATAGGAGCACTATATTGTATGTTAACTACCGACAGTAGGTATAGACAGATACTGTTGATAGACGGTATATAGGAGCACTATATTGTATGTTAACTACCGACAGTAGGTATAGACAGATACTGTTGATAGACGGTATATATAGGAGCACTATATTGTATGTTAACCACCGACGGTAGATATAGACAAATATTGTTGATAGATGGTATATAGGAGCACTATATTGTATGTTAACTACCGACGGTAGGTATAGACAAATACTGTTGATAGATGGTATATAGGAGCACTATATTGTATGTTAACCACCAACGGTAGGTATAGACAAATACTGTTGATAGACGGTATATAGGAGCAACTACCGACAGTAGGTATAGACAGATACTGTTGATAGACGGTATCAAAGAGCACTTTATTGTATGTTAACCAGCGACGGTAGGTATAGACAAATATTGTTGATAAACGGTATATAGGAGCACTATATTGTATGTTAACTACCGACAGTAGGTATAGACAAATACTGTTGATAGACGGTATATAGGAGCACTATATCTTATGTTAACCACCGACGGTAGGTATAGACAAATACTGGTGATAGACGGTATATAGGAGCAACTACCGACAGTAGGTATAGACAGATACTGTTGTTAGACGGTATCAAAGAGCACTATATTGTATGTTAACCAGCGACGGTAGGTATAGACAAATATTGTTGATAAACGGTATATAGGAGCACTATATTGTATGTTAACTACCGACAGTAGGTAAAGACAAATACTGTTGATAGACGGTATATAGGAGCACTATATCTTATGTTAACCACCGACGGTAGGTATAGACAAATACTTGTGATAGACGGTAAATAAGAGCAATATATTGTATGTTAACCACCGACGGTAGGTATAGACTAAATACTGTTGATAGACGGTATATAGGAGCACTATATTGTATATTAACTACCCACAGTAGGTATAGATTAATACTGTTGATAGACGGTATATAGGAGCACTATATTGTATGTTAACCACCGACGGTAGGTATAGACAAATACTGTTCATAGACGGTATATAGGAGCACTATATTGTATGTTAACTACCGACAGTAGGTATAGACAGATACTGTTGATAGACGGTATATAGGAGCACTATATTGTATGTTAACTACCGACAGTAGGTATAGACAGATACTGTTGATAGACGGTATATAGGAGCACTATATTGTATGTTAACCACCGACGGTAGATATAGACAAATACTGTTGATAGATGGTATATAGGAGCACTATATTGTATGTTAACTACCGACGGTAGGTATAGACAAATACTGTTGATAGATGGTATATAGGAGCACTATATTGTATGTTAACCACCAACGGTAGGTATAGACAAATACTGTTGATAGACGGTATATAGGAGCAACTACCGACAGTAGGTATAGACAGATACTGTTGATAGACGGTATCAAAGAGCACTTTATTGTATGTTAACCAGCGACGGTAGGTATAGACAAATATTGTTGATAAACGGTATATAGGAGCACTATATTGTATGTTAACTACCGACAGTAGGTATCGACAAATACTGTTGATAGACGGTATATAGGAGCACTATATCTTATGTTAACCACCGACGGTAGGTATAGACAAATACTGGTGATAGACGGTATAAAGGAGCAACTACCGACAGTAGGTATAAACAGATACTGTTGATAGACGGTATCAAAGAGCACTATATTGTATGTTAACCAGCGACGGTAGGTATAGACAAATATTGTTGATAAACGGTATATAGGAGCACTATATTGTATGTTAACTACCGACAGTAGGTAAAGACAAATACTGTTGATAGACGGTATATAGGAGCACTATATTGTATGTTAACCACCGACGGTAGGTATAGACAAATTCTGTTGATAGATGGTATATAGGAGCACTATATTGTATGTTAACTACCGACGGTAGGTATAGACAAATACTGTTGATAGACAGTATATAGGAGCACTATATTGTATGTTAACTACCAACAGTAGGTATAGGCACATACTGTTGATACACGGTATAAAGGAGCACTATATTGTATGTTAACTACCGACGGTAGGTATAGACAAATACTGTTGATAGACGGTATATAGGAGCACTACATTGTATGTTAACTACCGACGGTAGGTATAGACAAATACTGTTGATAGATTGTATATAGGAGCACTATATTGTATGTTAACTACCGACGGTAGGTATAGACAAATACTGTTGATAGACAGTATATAGGAGCACTATATTGTATATTAACTACCCACAGTAGGTATAGATTAATACTGTTGATAGACGGTATATAGGAGCACTATATTGTATGTTAACCACCGACGGTAGGTATAGACAAATACTGTTGATAGATGGTATATAGGAGCACTATATCTTATGTTAACCACCGACGGTATGTATAGACAAATACTGGTGATAGACGGTAAATAAGAGCAATATATTGTATGTTGACCACCGACGGTAGGTATAGACTAAATACTGTTGATAGACGGTATATAGGAGCACTATATTGTAAATTAACTACCCATAGTAGGTATAGATTAATACTGTTGATAGACGGTATATAGGAGCACTATATTGTATGTTAACCACCGACGGTAGGTATAGACAAATACTGTTGATAGATGGTATATAGGAGCACTATATTGTATGTTAACTACCGACGGTAGGTATAGACAAATACTGTTGATAGACAGTATATAGGAGCACTATATTGTATGTTAACTACCGACAGTAGGTATAGACACATACTGTTGATAGACGGTATATAGGAGCCCTATATTGTATGTTAACTACCGACAGTAGGTATAGACAAATACTGTTGATAGATGGTATATAGGAGCTCTATATTGTATGTTAACTACCGACAGTAGGTATAGACAAATACTGTTGATAGACAGTATATAGGAGCACTATATTGTATGTTAACTACCGACGGTAGGTATAGACAAATACTGTTGATATACGGTGAATAGGAGTACTGTATTGCATGTTAACCACTGACGGTAGGTATAGATAAATACTGTTGATAGACGGTATATAGGAGCACTATATCTTATGTTAACCACCGACGGTAGGTATAGACAAATACTGATGATAGACGGTATATAGGAGCAACTACCGACAGTAGGTATAGACAGATACTGTTGATAGACGGTATCAAAGAGCACTTTATTGTATGTTAACCAGCGACGGTAGGTATAGACAAATATTGTTGATAAACGGTATATAGGAGCACTATATTGTATGTTAACTACCGACAGTAGGTATAGACAAATACTGTTGATAGACGGTATATAGGAGCACTATATCTTATGTTAACCACCGACGGTAGGTATAGACAAATACTGGTGATAGACGGTATGTAGGAGCAACTACCGACAGTAGGTATAGACAGATACTGTTGATAGACGGTATCAAAGAGCACTATATGGTATGTTAACCAGCGACGGTAGGTATAGACAAATA
The DNA here is from genome assembly GCF_963676685.1 of Mytilus edulis. Lineage (NCBI taxonomy): Eukaryota > Metazoa > Mollusca > Bivalvia > Mytilida > Mytilidae > Mytilus > Mytilus edulis. The sequence goes on along the minus strand of NC_092347.1, from coordinate 10,633,492 downwards.
TTGTTGATAAACGGTATATAGGAGCACTATATTGTATGTTAACTACCGACGGTAGGTATAGACAAATACTGTTGATAGACAGTATATAGGAGCACTATATTGTATGTTAACTACCAACAGTAGGTATAGGCACATACTGTTGATACACGGTATAAAGGAGCACTATATTGTATGTTAACTACCGACGGTAGGTATAGACAAATACTGTTGATAGACGGTATATAGGAGCACTATATTGTATGTTAACCACCGACGGTAGGTATAGACAAATTCTGTTGATAGATGGTATATAGGAGCACTATATTGTATGTTAACTACCGACGGTAGGTATAGACAAATACTGTTGATAGACAGTATATAGGGGCACTATATTGTATGTTAACTACCAACAGTAGGTATAGGCACATACTGTTGATACACGGTATAAAGGAGCACTATATTGTATGTTAACTACCGACGGTAGGTATAGACAAATACTGTTGATAGACGGTATATAGGAGCACTATATTGTATGTTAACTACCGACGGTAGGTATAGACAAATACTGTTGATAGATGGTATATAGGAGCACTATATTGTATGTTAACTACCGACGGTAGGTATAGACAAATACTGTTGATAGACAGTATATAGGAGCACTATATTGTATATTAACTACCCACAGTAGGTATAGATTAATACTGTTGATAGACGGTATATAGGAGCACTATATTGTATGTTAACCTCCGACGGTAGGTATAGACAAATACTGTTGATAGATGGTATATAGGAGCACTATATCTTATGTTAACCACCGACGGTAGGTATAGACAAATACTGGTGATAGACGGTAAATAAGAGCAATATATTGTATGTTGACCACCGACGATAGGTATAGACTAAATACTGTTGATAGACGGTATATAGGAGCACTATATTGTAAATTAACTACCCATAGTAGGTATAGATTAATACTGTTGATAGACGGTATATAGGAGCACTATATTGTATGTTAACCACCGACGGTAGGTATAGACAAATACTGTTGATAGATGGTATATAGGAGCACTATATCTTATGTTAACCACCGACGGTAGGTATAGACAAATACTGGTGATAGACGGTAAATAAGAGCAATATATTGTATGTTGACCACCGACGGTAGGTATAGACTAAATACTGTTGATAGACGGTATATAGGAGCACTATATTGTAAATTAACTACCCATAGTAGGTATGAATTAATACTGTTGATAAACGGTATATAGGAGCACTATATTGTATGTTAACCACCGACGGTAGGTATAGACAAATACTGTTGATAGATGGTATATAGGAGCACTATATTGTATGTTAACTACCGACGGTAGGTATAGACAAATACTGTTGATAGACAGTATATAGGAGCACTATATTGTATGTTAACTACCGACAGTAGGTATAGACACATACTGTTGATAGACGGTATATAGGAGCACTATATTGTATGTTAACTACCGACAGTAGGTATAGACAAATACTGTTGATAGATGGTATATAGGAGCTCTATATTGTATATTAACTACCGACAGTAGGTATAGACAAATACTGTTGATAGACAGTATATAGGAGCACTATATTGTATGTTAACTACCGACGGTAGGTATAGACAAATACTGTTGATATACGGTGAATAGGAGTACTGTATTGCATGTTAACCACTGACGGTAGGTATAGATAAATACTGTTGATAGACGGTATATAGGAGCACTATATCTTATGTTAACCACCGACGGTAGGTATAGACAAATACTGGTGATAGACGGTTTATAGGAGCAACTACCGACAGTAGGTATAGACAGATACTGTTGATAGACGGTATCAAAGAGCACTATATTGTATGTTAACCAGCGACGGTAGGTATAGACAAATATTGCTGATAAACGGTATATAGGAGCACTATATTGTATGTTAACTACCGACAGTAGGTATAGACAAATACTGTTGATAGACGGTATATAGGAGCACTATATCTTATGTTAACCACCGACGGTAGGTATAGACAAATACTGGTGATAGACGGTATATAGGACCAACTACCGACAGTAGGTATAGACAGATACTGTTGATAGACGGTATCAAAGAGCACTATATTGTATGTTAACCAGCGACGGTAGGTAAAGACAAATATTGTTGATAAACGGTATATAGGAGCACTATATTGTATGTTAACTACCGACAGTAGGTATAGACAAATACTGTTGATAGACGGTATATAGGAGCACTATATTGTATGTTAACCACCGACGGTAGGTATAGACAAATTCTGTTGATAGATGGTATATAGGAGCACTATATTGTATGTTAACTACCGACGGTAGGAATAGACAAATACTGTTGATAGACAGTATATAGGAGCACTATATTGTATGTTAACTACCAACAGTAGGTATAGACACATACTGTTGATACACGGTATAAAGGAGCACTATATTGTATGTTAACTACCGACGGTAGGTATAGACAAATACTGTTGATAGACGGTATATAGGAGCACTATATTGTATGTTAACTACCGACAGTAGGTATAGACAAATACTGTTGATAGATGGTATATAGGAGCACTATATTGTATGTTAACTACCGACAGTAGGTATAGACAAATACTGTTGATAGACATCAACGGTATATGGGAGCACTATATTGTATGTTAACCACCGACGGTAAGTATAGACAAATACTGTTGATAGACGGTATATAGGAGCACTATATTGTATGTTAACCACCGACGGTAGGTATAGACAAATACTGTTGATAGACGGTATATAGGAGCACTATATTGTATGTTAACTACCGACAGTAGGTATAGACAGATACTGTTGATAGACGGTATATAGGAGCACTATATTGTATGTTAACCACCGACGGTAGATATAGACAAATACTGTTGATAGACAGTATATAGGAGCACTATATTGTATGTTAACTACCAACAGTAGGTATAGACACATACTGTTGATACACGGTATAAAGGAGCACTATATTGTATGTTAACCACCGACGGTAGGTATAGACAAATACTGTTGATAGACGGTATATAGGAGCACTATATTGTATGTTAACTACCGACAGTAGGTATAGACAAATACTGTTGATAGATGGTATATAGGAGCACTATATTGTATGTTAACTACCGACAGTAGGTATAGACAAATACTGTTGATAGACATCAACGGTATATGGGAGCACTATATTGTATGTTAACCACCGACGGTAAGTATAGACAAATACTGTTGATAGACGGTATATAGGAGCACTATATTGTATGTTAACCACCAACGGTAGGTATAGGCACATACTGTTGATACACGGTATAAAGGAGCACTATATTGTATGTTAACTACCGACAGTAGGTATAGACAAATACTGTTGATAGATGGTATATAGGAGCTCTATATTGTATGTTAACTACCGACGGTAGGTATAGACAAATACTGTTGATAGATGGTATATAGGAGCACTATATTGTATGTTAACTACCGACAGTAGGTATAGACAAATACTGTTGATAGATGGTATATAGGAGCTCTATATTGTATGTTAACTACCGACGGTAGGTATAGACAAATACTGTTGATAGACAGTGTATAGGAGCACTATACTGTATGTTAACTACCGACAGTAGGTATAGATTAATACTGTTGATAGACGGTATATAGGAGCACTATATTGTATGTTAACCACCGACGGTAGGTATAGACAAATACTGTTGATAGATGGTATATAGGAGCACTATATTGTATGTTAACTACCGACGGTAGGTATAGACAAATACTGTTGATAGACGGTATATAGGAGCACTATATTGTATGTTAACTACCGACAGTAGGTATAGACACATACTGTTGATACACGGTATATAGGAGCACTATATTGTATGTTAACTACCGACGGTAGGTATAGACAAATACTGTTGATAGACGGTATATGGGAGCACTATATTGTATGTTAACCTGCGACGGTAGGTATAGACATATACTGTTGATAGATGGTATATAGGAGCACTATATTGTATGTTAACTACCGACAGTAGGTATAGACAAATACTGTTGATAGACGGTATATAGGAGCACTTTATAGCATGTTAACCACCGACGGTAGGTATAGACAAATAATGTTGATGGACGGTGCAAAGGAGTACTATATCGTATGTTAACCACTGACGGTAGGTATAGACAAATACTGTTGATAGACGGTATATAGGAGGACTGTATTGTATGTTAACCACCGACGGTAGGTATAGACAAATACTGTTGATATACGGTATATAGGAGTATTGTATTTTATGTCAAACATCGACGATAGGTATGGACAAAATCCAACAAATACTGTATACAGACAGTGTATAGAAGTACTGTATTGTATGGTAAACACTGACGGTTGGTATGGACAATTCCTGTATCATGCATCAATTGTAAATAAAAGTATCATGTGAGTGACACAGGCTCATTGAAGCCTCTAGTTTTGATATTATTAATGTGGAGATCTGGTCTAATTTATCATTTTCTCTATTACATGCATGATAACTGCAACAATTCAATTGAAATAAAAGTGATAATATTTCTGTTGTAGGTTATCAAGATTTAGTGTTTCCATACAAGTGACAAAGATTGAACAACAAAAACATCTCAAACTTTACAGGACAGAGTAGACTTTTTTCACTGTGCTTAGTTGTGTCTTTATGTCTAATTTATGATACCTTTAAAAAAACCAATAAAATATGGAATAACATTTATTTCTATCTTATAAAGTGGAGTGAAGAAATAAGGGGTCATTGAAAACATAAGAATATATTGCTATCATATATGCAGATCAGCAGCCCATACATTTGCTATAGCAGATAAATATGGGACCAATAATTTCAAGTTTTAAAAAAGACCTTATTAATGTTATGCGAGATACCACCAAAGACCACTAGGTGTTGATCAAATGATATTGTAAATAAGAGGGTTGTCCAAAATATTTCCAACAGCTGTTTGATATACACTACCTTAATCAAACCACAATGGTAAAAAACAGTTTTGGTCAGTCTTAAAAGAAGCAAATATAATTTAGAAAAAGTGCAAGCTGTTGATAAAAACTACAAATAACTGCCAGTCCTAAATGTGGGTGGAGATTACCATTTAGCACAAATGAGTTTTTGGAGTAAAGAAAGTAATTTCGGCACAAACCGATTATACCCTTTCAAAAACTATGTGTAGTCCCTTTTATAAAAGTGGCAGATTATCTTTCTATCTAGAGTATCTATGACAACTAACTGCTGCTCCTAGTGACGTTAGTCTTTGGTTTTTGAAAAGATTGGATATATTGTCACAATTCCTTTCTAAGGTACCGGTCTGATAAACAGGAAGTAGCTAGATTAGCTACTAAATATATATGCACACTGAAATATAGTCCCTTAAAATTCCCATGGCTGTGTTCATGTTCAGATACGAACTATGAAAATTTTGTTTATATCTTTAGAGAAGTAAAATCAAGTATGTATGTCTTTAGTTTTGTCAAATTGCTGTCTTGTGTTGTCCTGTTATTAGGTAACAGTACTGATACAATACTGTAAAAATACGGAGATGTGGTATGATTGCCAATGAGACGCCTACATGTATCCACTCAAGTTCAAATAAAGTGGATGTAAGCAGTTATATGCAACCATACAGCCTTCAACAATGAGAAAAATCATATCAAATAGACCCTTGTAAATAGGTGTTGATCAAATGATATTGTAAATAAGAGGGTTGTATATTTCATGACGGTATAATACTAAACCCCTAACAGGAGGGATTGTGCCTGATATTCATATGATGAAGACATAATCTTTCAATCAGTTTAATTAAGGTCTGGTTCTGGCATGTCAATAACTGCTAGTAGTCTGTTGTTATTTATGTATTATTGTCATTTTGTTTATTTTCTTTTGTTTCATATTCTGACATCGGACTCGGACTTCTCTTAAACTGAGTTTTATTGTGCGTATTGTTTCGCGTTTGTTTTTTCTACATTGGCTACAGGTATAGGGGAGGGTTGAGATCTCAAAAACATGTTTAATCCCGCCGCAATTTTGCGCCTGTCCCAAGTTATGAGCCTCTGACCTTTGTTAGTCTTGTATGATTTATAATTTTAGTTTCTTGTGTATAATTCGGAGCTTAATATGACGTCTATTATCACTGAACTAGTATACATATTTGTTTAGGGGCCAGCTGACGGACACCTCCGGGTGCGGGAGTTTCTCGCTACATTGAAGATCTATCGGTGGCCTTCGGCTGTTGTCTGCTCTATGGTCGGGTTGTTGTTTCCTTGACACATTCCCCATTTCCATACTCAATTTTATAGTATGATTTACATCTGCAATAATCACAAAACAATTAGAGACAAGTTTGGGTCTAAATCTGTATGTCCCACATAATCAAATTGACCGAAGAGAGAGGCGAAAGATACTAAAGGCTTATTCAAACACATAAGTCAATAATAAACTGACAAAACCACGGAAAAAAAAGAGAAAGATTAAAAAACAAACAACAGAATGCAAAACACAACAAAGAACATCACAGACTGAACAAAACGAACCTCGCCCAAAAACTGGTGTGACCAAATGACTAATTTATCTCAGCCTTACATTATTTAGCAGACCCTTTATTATACCAAACCAAACAAAGTTCTTTATGGTACAATGTTTTTGATCCATCGGTCTGTCAGTCCTGTTCTCGTTATTGCAACTCCTCTGAAAGCACATAACAGAGTTTTATAAATCTTTGTAGATAATGAGGAAATTATGAAATTATCAATTCATTGATTTTCTATATACTCCTACAACAGTTTGTCATAAAATCTGTCTAAAGACCACAACAGAGTTTCATGATTTTTTTAGATAGTTAGGACATGCTATGTAAATGTGCATATTGGCAGAAAATCATGATTAATTTTTTTATGCCCCACCTACGATAGTAAATGGGCATTAGTTTTCCGGTCTATGCGTCTGCTCCTTCGTCCGTTTTCTCGCTTCAGGTTAAATGTTTTGGTCAAGGTAGTTTTTGTTGAAGGTCAGGTCCAATAAACTTAATAATATGTTTTTTTCTAAGCTTAATGCCAAAGAAGGTTTTTTTCCCTATTTCACGGTCCACTGAACAAAGAAAATGATAGGGCAAGTGGGGAACGGTGTACGATGGACACATTCTTGTTTTTGTCGAGCCTGCGACTTTTGTCGCAGAAAGCTCGACATAGGAATAGTGATCCGGCGGCGGCGGCGGCGACAGCGTTAGTTCACTTCTTAAAAGCTTTATATTTTAGACGGCGAACGACCTGGATGCTCCATACTTTAGATACAGATGCCTTAAGTTTGGAAGTTTCCGTCTGTCACATGTCCATTGTCCTTGAACTCATTTTCATGGTTCAGTGACTACTTGAAAAAAAGTTAAGAGTTTTTGTAATTTCTCTCATATTATGGGTAACTATGTTTAGTATTTGCGTACCTTGGTCAGCATGCCCATCAGACAGTTTTCACTTGACCTCGTCGCCATCATTTCATGGATCAGTGAAAAGGGTTAAGTTTTTGGTGGTCAACTCTATATCTCAGATACTATATGAAATATGTCTTGTATATTTGGTGTATGGAAGGATTGTAAGGTGTACATGTCCAACTGGCAGGTGTCATCTGATCTTGACCTCATTTCCTTGGTTCAATGGTCAAGTTAAGCTTTTGAGTTTTGTTCGTTTTTTCTAATACTATATGCAAAAGGTCAACTTTATTTGGTGTCTGGAAATATCTTATGATGTCAGCCTCGCAAGTCTCATTTGACCTTGACCTCATTTGTATTAAATGATTGTAAGGGGTAAATGTATTCCTCATTTTGGTCATATGACCTTGATCTCATTTTCTTTGGTCATGTTATTAATAAGTTTATGTGATAATTGTAGTAAAACTTTATATTTAGGTCTATCAACATAAATAAGGAGAGAAATTTCAACGTGTGAACTCTTGTTAGGAATTAGGAACTATGCCTTCTGAACTTAGAATTTCGGCCTAAATATACTTCTGCATATCTTCTGAAATTACACAACAGAATTTCATGCGTGTTTGAACTAAATAATCTGTTGAAATTTTGTTTGCTTAGTGACAATGTCGGGCTGTGAAGTATGTGAGCGTGCTCACAAAGGTTCTTTGATTACACACAGTCAATGCATTGTCTGTGCTTCCCATTTACAGTTTGTATGCATTTTCTTTGTTGTAAATTAAATTAAGTTTATGTATTGTACGTCGTTCTTAGTCTTTATACATTGTTGATATGCTTTGACTATGAGTCTAAGATTTTGACCTTGACCTCATTTGTATTGAATGATTGTAAGGGGTAAATGTATTCCTCATTTTGGTCATATGACCTTGATCTCATTTTCTTTGGTCATGTTATTAATAAGTTTATGTGATAATTGTAGTAAAACTTTATATTTAGGTCTATCAACATAAATAAGGAGAGAAATTTCAACGTGTGTACTCTTGTTAGGAATTAGGAACTATGCCTTCTGAACTTAGAATTTCGGCCTAAATATACTTCTGCATATCTTCTGAAATTACACAACAGAATTTCATGCGTGTTTGAACTAAATAATCTGTTGAAATTTTGTTTGCTTAGTGACAGTGTCGGGCTGTGAAGTATGTGAGCGTGCTCACAAAGGTTCTTTGATTACAAACAGTCAATGCATTGTCTGTGCTTCCCAGATACAGTCTGTATGCATTTTCTTTGTTGTAAATTAAATTAAGTTTATGTATTGTACGTCGTTCTTAGTCTATATACATTGTTTATATGCTTTGACTATGAGTCTAAGATACTTCTATTGTCGGTATATCTTAGATTTAGTCGGTTAACACTGTCTATGGATCAGAGACACAGTATGTATGCATTGTAAGTTGTTCCAAGTTGAAATAAAAGTCTGTATGTTTGCCTGTTACTGCAAGATAAAGTGTTTCACTGCCTGTGGCTCTTATATACAGTCTGTATGCATTTTCTGTATGCTTTATCTATGGGTCTAATTTTTAGATACAGTCTATACAAACTGTATCTCTGACCCATATACAGTGTCCAAAAAAACTCTGTTTTAAGATCTCTAACCCATATACAGTGTGAAAATGATCTTTGGTTCTAAGATGCATTTTGTTTGATTGGCTGAATGCTTAGTATATATTGGTTTCGATATATGGTCTGTATGTATTGTATGGATCTTATATATTTGTATTTTTTTCCATCTGATGAGTAAGCCTTTTTCAACTGATTTTTATAGTTCGTTCTTATGTTGTACTGTTACACCATAGTCCCAGATTATTGGAGGTTTGGGATCCCGCTAACATGTTTAACCCCGCCACATTCTCTATGTATGTGCCTGTCCCAAGTTAGGAGTCTGTAATTCAGTGGTTGTCGTTTGTTTATATGTTACATATTTGTTTTTCGTTCATTTTTTTGTGTATAAATTAGGTCGTTAGTTTTTTCGTTTAAATTGTTTCACATTGTCATTTCGGGACTTGTTATAGGTGACTATGCGGTATGGGCTGTGCTCATTGTTGAAGGCCGTACGGTGACCTATAGTTGTTAATTTCTGTGCCATTTTGGTCTCTTTTGGAGAGTTGTCAGTAGTGTTTGTGGGACAGAATGAACCCATAAAGGTGGACGTCGGACGCTAACGCTATATTTGGACCTGGGTGTGAACGCCGACGCCATATTTGGGCCTTAAAGCGGACGACATGGTCGACTATGAAATCGGGACGCGAATTTGAGGTTGGACCGTATGATTCGGACATCGAGATACCGACGCCATATTTGGACTTTAAACTTGGACGCTATACCTTAATGTTGCATCAGACTTCCCTTTAAAGTGACGTCATACCCTTAAAAGTGGACGGTATATTCTCGAAAATGGACGAGAATTTGTCTTTGATAAACGCTTACCCAACCCCTAGGTAATAAGTCTGAGATAATTCTGAAAAGAATCTTCTACCTCTTAAATAATTAACTGCTTATACATGTTTATAACAACTGTAAGAATTCTCCAAGATATACTATTTATATTAATCAGAAAAACTGTCACTCAATGCAGTAGGCGGAACTATTCCCGTGTAAAAAGAATTGGATTAAAATGTTTGATATCAATACATAAAATATTTGTCTTTATCTTTTTAATTTTTGGATTTCTTATCTTATTAACATGACAATCGTGAAACATTCAGTAGTATTGCTTTCTACGGAAGCCCATTTAGGATCTCCCAAAAGTATAAAATTATTTGAATTCGAAATCACGAATTTAAAATGTTATCTCGAATTTTATAATTCGTTTTAACAGATTAAATTTGTGATAATGAATTGGTGAAAATCGTTATAACAGATCTTGTAATTCGTTATTAAGAATTAAATTCCTTATCACATTTTTTTGTAATTTGTGATAACGATAAATTCGTTATAACGATTTTATCGTTATAACGAATTGTAGAATTTGTTTAAACTGATTAAATTTGTGATAACGAATTTGTGGAATTCGTTATCACAGTTTTTATTGTAATTGGTAATTTCAGATTAAAATTCATTATCACAGATTTTTAGCTCACATGGCACACAGAATTAAGAGAGCTTTCTTCCTCACTCTGCGCCCATCGCTGTTTATTACTTTTACAAAAATCATTAAAACCTTTTTGACAAAGTGAAACAAATTTGACCGCAATCAATTTAGTTTTAACGCATTTTACACTATACGTAGAAATTTTTGTCGTGTAAACGGGTGGGTTTATTAGCCAGCGACCCAGTTTACACACCGAAACTCTCCGGGGGAAAACTTGTCTAATTCTCATATTTCTTGACCGAAATATTTTTATTTTTTATTTTCTACCAAAGTTTTTTTAAGCGGTGAATATCATTAGTGTGTGTACCTGGATACATTTTACACAGATGCAACGGAAATAGTTTCGCCAACATGGTTTATCGAAATGTAAACCTCGGGATAAAAATCTTAGGTTTTACACTTCGATTAACCATGTTGCCGAAACTAATTCTTTTGGTTCTGTGTAAAATATATTAATTGGCGATACACACGAAGGAAATCGCCTGTCTAAGAAGACTTTAAATTAAGAAAAAGGAATACAAATGTTACTGTCACGAATTATGGGTATCAAACACATTTTTTTATGCCCCCGCCGCTAGGCGTGGGAGAAGTTTAGTCTAGCCCTTGTCCGTCAGTCTAGTCCGTTTGTCGGGTACGTTCCCAGAAATGGTTTCCGTTTGCCTCAACCAAATGTTATAAATTCAACTTATACACTATGCCAATTACTAAAACACACAGATAAAATTTGAAATTGAAGGGCGTCTCTTTTATAGTTCGTGAGTTATGCCCCTTTACAAATGGTCAAATATGTAGTGCTTATTCTGTAATTTACGCTCTCTACATTTAGTTTGCCTCAACCAAATGTTATTGAATTAATACACAATGTTTATTAACACAAAACACTGAGTCTGATGATCAAGTTTGAAATTGGGTGACGTCACTTTTACCGTTCTGAACTTGTGCCCCATTCAGCGCTAATTTACAAAAACAAAACAAAACCAACAAACAACCAATCAATTTTGCTAATTTTTAAAATAGAAATCGTTAAAACTAAATTGCTCGTGGTCAAGTTTGTTTAACTTTGACCAAAAGGTTTCAGTAAAGAGAAAAAAGCTCACTTAACCCTGTGTGCCAGGTGAGGTAGTTAAAATTTAGGTGAAAATGTTTTTAATCTGGAATCACAAATTACATAAAAAAAAATGTGATAACAAATTCCACAAATTCGTTATCACGAATTTAATCTGTAATAACCATTTATACAATTCGTGATAACGAATTTAATTCGTAATAATTCGTAACGAATTACAAAATCTGATATAACGATTTCCAACAATTCGTTCTCACAAATTTAAGCTGTTATAACGAATTATAAAATTCGTAATAACGATTTAAATTCGTGATTTCGAATTCAAATTATATTTGTGGGAGGTCCTATGGGCGTCCGTAGCTTTCCGACTTATTTGAACCACTTAATTAATATCCTATGGTCCTGTTTAACATGACATCTCAAATAATTAGATTAAGAGATAAAGCACATCTGGTGATTAAAAATAAGTATCTTTATACACTTTCTTTCAATAACATGTTTACAGGTGTACACTTTTTTTATTTGGTTCTAATTAACGGACACCAATTATAAAAATATAGTCTGTGACATTAAATAATTATCTTTATCTTTTAGATAAGCATGAGAACCGTAAACATTGAGTAGTATTGCATTCCAACTCATTTCAACCACATATAATTACTATCATATGATTAGGATTTCAACCCAAATGATTAACTAAAACCACGTCTGGTCATTTAAAATTGTTTCTCATTTAACATAATCTTAACTATATATTTGAAAATTCCACGGTCGTAGTTGGTTTTTATCTTCAAAAATACACGGAAAAAAAAATTTATCAATCAATATTTATATACAAGGAGTTTGGATTGGGTTTACAGAATAGAGAATAATGGACAAAAAATAAATAAAGAATGATATGGGCGAGTTTTGTTTATTTATTAATAGCGAAAACTCGCTTTCATCCATCGTTTGAAAATAACGTACGTTAATTTCAAAGTGCGCCTTGCAAAACGCTATACGTTGGATGGATCGTGGGAATGTGCATTGAAGGTGTCGTTCATACCGGAATTAGAAGCCTAAACGAGACGTATGTACTTCTGTTTCGATTTCGTGCACCAGTCGTACGTTAGGGAAAATCTCTCCATATTCTCCAGTCGATACGATTAAATGAAGATATCACGGACGTGACGTTTGGGAAACCAGTCTATTTCACGGTAACCAGCAATGAATTGTATCACATCGAACTTGTTTTGAGATACGATCATCTTCAAATATGTCGTCTAAAAGATGACCATGTATTTCTCTTGCTATATTTTCGAAGGAAGTGAAGTAAATCTATAAGAGGAAACTACTCACTGTCATTTAGGAAATTACGAGTATGTTTAATTGTAATATTTGCTGTAAAGTGTATGTGTGGTCGCACGATCTTCAAAGACATATAAGAAGTAAGCATTCTTCCGATGAGCCACTATACCACCCAGGTGTTACCCAGCAGCAGCAAAAGCAGCAACAGAAGCAGCAGAAAAAGAAGCAGCAGCAGCAAAAGCAGCAGCAGAAGGCTTTCGTGTTTAGACACCCTTTCACCATGATTGTGTCCGGTCCAGCCTCCTGCGATAAAACTTATTTTATTTTATTTGTTTCAACACATAAAAAAAACTGTGAAGTCCTAGTCCAGACAGGATCGTTTGGTTGTATAAAAGGTGGCAACCTCATTACGAGGAAATACAACGAACATGCAGTGCTTCCACGCGTTGAATTCATTCGTGGAATTCCTTTTGATCTCGAAAGGGACGATTTTTTCGATCCCAACATTCGAAACATGATCCTATTAGATGACCTCATGTCGACATCGGACAAAGACTCCAGAATAAATGATTTGTTTACGGAAGGGTGTCACCATAGGAATTTATCGGTCGTCGTTTTTAATCAGAATTTATACTTTGGCAAAGACCCTACCCAGAGACGAAACTGTCATTATCTCATTCTCTTTAATAACCGCATTGATCGACAGCCCATCGTGACTCTTGGCCGACAGATGTATCCTTCTCGAGGGGACTTCTTTCTCCGGAAATTTGAAAAGGCAAAGAGGACACCTTTCGGGTACTTTCTTATTGACCTAAAAGCTAGAACCCCAGAAGCCTCTAGATTGCACACAGAGGTCTTGCAGGTCGGTCAAGGAGAGACACCAGACGGACAGAGGGATGATGACCGTCTCTCGAATACTTTTGAAGACGATAGTTTGGTCTCATCAGACGAATATATTGCCGACGAGACAACACATAGTTCGTCAGAGGATGCTGAAACACGGAAAGATCTCATCGCCTGTCAGGATGCGGAGTACTTAGTGTTTGCTCACCTACGTGGATTAGAAGCCCAACGTCAGCAAGGTTGTGGGAATAAAAACGGCATTGCCCTTAACGATGACCGGGAAAGATGTAGAGGATGCTTTGAGTGGATTGCCCGTAACCGTTTGATGTGCAGAAGACTTGCCTAGATATGTGAGCGACAGGCTTAGAAGGTTTGTGGTCAATACGGACAACTGTGATCAAAAGGGGAGTCATTTGGGTTGCATTTCATTTCCCCGCATCGGGTCCATCAGAATTTTTCGACTCCTTAGGACGATTACCGGAAAAGTACCAACGCTACTTCAGAAATGTACTCATCGTCAATGGACCGAAATACTGTGTGGTTTGCAATCAAATCCAACCCGATGATTCAGATACATGTGGCCTGTATTGCATTTATTACGTCAAATTGAGATGTCGGGACTCGAGATGAAGGACATTATCAACAACTTTTCATCCACTGAGACGATTCAGAATGACAGTAAACTCGTAGCTCTATTTGGTTAAATGAAAAATAATGAAAAAAGAAAGAAAAAAAAACAGATGAAAAGAAAAAAAAATCTTAAAACACCTACATGGATGTATAGCAGGTCTCAAGTCTTAAAAAACTCTTTCTAGGGTCACTAAAAGTATCCACCCTGGAGGGTAGCCTGGTCAAACATTAAGATATAGCGTCCAGGATTTAAGCCCAAATATGGGGTCGGCGTCTCAATGTCCGAGTAACATGGTCCAACATGAAGTTTGCGTCTTGATTTCATGGTCGACTATGGCGTCCGCTTTAAGGCCCAAATATGGCGTCGGCGTCTGCACCAACTTTCGAATATGGCGTCAGCGTCCGACGTCCACCTTAATTGGGGTCATTCTGTCCCACAAACACTACTGTTGTCTCATTGGCAATCATACAACATCTACTTTTTTATATTATATATATATTATCTATACGTATATATTTTCTATATACGAATTTTACATGTTTAGATAATGCAATGAAAATTCAGAAGATATGTGGTAATATTGCCAATGGGAAACTTATCCACCAAAGACAAACGAATGTGAATCAGCCATGAGTTACACATATGTATTCATGTAAAATGCTATTAAAACCCATTCCTGACTAGATGTGACGAAAAACGAAAACTAACAGCCCGATTAATGCTGAAACGAAAAACGTAAAATCAATATCAAAGACAGCAACCAATAACAATACAGTGCTCCTATATATCGTCTACCAACAGTATTTATCTATACCTATCATCGGTGGTTAACATGCAATACAGTACTCTTATTTACCGTATATCAACAGTATTTGTCTATACCTACCGTCGGTGGTTAACATACAATATAGTGCTCCTATATACCGTCTATCAACAGTATTTGTCTATACCTACTGTCGGTAGTTAATATACAGTATAGTGCTCCTATACACCGTATATCAACAGTATTTGTCTGTACCTACCGTCGGTGGTTAACATACAATATAGTGCTCCTATATACCTTCTATCACCAGTATTTGTCTATACCTACCGTCGGTGATTAACATACGATATAGTGCTATTATATATACCGTCTATCAAGAGTTTTAGTCTATACCTAATGTTGGTAGTTAACATACAATATAGTGCTCCTATATACCGTCTATCAACATTATTTGTCTATACCTACTGTCGGTAGTTAACATGCAATATAATGCTCCTATATACCGTCTATTATTAGTATTTTTCTAAATCTACCGTCGGTAGTTAACATGCGATATAGTGCTCCTATATACCGTCTACCAACAGTATTTATAATGAAATTCAAAACAGTGTGGCTGTGGCCATTGATTGACACATTAAATTCATACATTGACTGGGACAATTAAGGTGAATGTTTGTATGTAACTAAGACTGCTCACTATGTACTTTTTAAAGACACTTAAACTATGGGGTCACCAAAGGTTCTCAACAACTTAATAAAGTAATTCGAAAAACTAATCAGAAATAACACGATGTTTTGATTTATATCAATTATATAAATCAAAACATAAAGGTTATTCCTGATTATTTTTTTGAATTATTTTATAATTAAAGGCGTTAAGAAACCTTTGGTGACCCCACAGTTTAAATGTCTATCGTAGGTACGTCGTGAACAGTGGTCGTTACAGACAAACGTTCATGTAAATTGTTCCAGTCAATGGATGAATTTAATGTGTCAATCAATGGCCACAGCCACACTGTTTTAAATTTTATTCTATCTATACCTACCGTCGGTGGTTAACATGCAATACAGTACTCCTATTCACCGTATATCAACAGTATTTGTCTATACCTACCGTCGGTGGTTAACATACGAATTAGTACTCCTTTACACCGTCTATCAACAGTATTTGTCTATACCTACCGTTGGTGGTTAACATGCAATATAATGCTCCTATATACCGTCTATTATCAGTATTTTTCTAAACCTACCGTCGGTAGTTTACATGCGATAGAGTGCTCCTATATACAGTCTATCAACAGTATTTTTCTATACCTACTGTCGGTAGATAACATACAATATAGTGCTTCTATATACAGTCTATCACCAGTATTTGTCTATACCTACTGTCGGTAGTTAACATACAGTATGGTGCTCCTATACACCGTATATCAACAGTATTTGTCTGTACCTACCGTCGGTGGTTAACATACAATACAGTGCTCCATTACACATTCTATTGACAGTTGTCTATACCTACCGTCGGTGATTAACATGCAATATAGTGCTCCTATATACCGTCTATCAACAAAATTTATCTATACCTACCGTCGGTGATTAACATGCAATAAAATGCTCCTATATACCGTCTATTATTAATTTTTTTTCTAAACTTACCGTCGGTAGTTAACATGCGATATAGTGCTCCTATATACCGTCTTCCAACAGTATTTATCTATACCTACCGTCGGTGGTTAACATGCAATACAGTACTCCTATTCACCGTATATCAACAGTATTTGTCTATACCTACCGTCGGTGGTTAACATACAATATAGTGCTCCTATATAACGTCTATCAACAGTATTTATCTATACCTACTGTCGGTAGTTAACATACAGTATAGTGCTCCTATACACCGTATATCAACAGTATTTGTCTGTACCTACCGTCGGTGGTTAACATACAATACAGTGCTCCATTACGCATTCTATTGACAGTTGTCTATACCTACCGTCGGTGATTAACATGCAATATAGTGCTCCTATATACCGTCTATCAACAGAATTTATCTATACCTACCGTCAGTGATTAACATGCAATAAAATGCTCCTATATACCGTCTATTATTAATTTTTTTTCTAAACTTACCGTCGGTAGTTAACATGCGATATAGTGCTCCTATATACCGTCTTCCAACAGTATTTATCTATACCTACCGTCGGTGGTTAACATGCAATACAGTACTCCTATTCACCGTATATCAACAGTATTTGTCTATACCTACCGTCGGTGGTTAACATACAATATAGTGCTCCTATATAACGTCTATCAACAGTATTTATCTATACCTACTGTCGGTAGTTAACATACAATATAGTGCTCCTATATACCGTCTATCAACAGTATTTGTTTATACCTACCGTCGGTGGTTAACATACAATATAGTGCTCCTATATACCGTCTATCAAGAGTTTTAGTCTTTACCTACTGTTGGTAGTTAACGTACATGTAGTGCTCCTATATACCGTTTATCAACAGTATTAGTCTATACCTACTGTCGGTAGTTAACATACAATAAAGTGCTCCTATATACCGTCTATCAACAGTATTTGTCTATACCTACCGTCGGTGGTTAACATACAATATACTGCTCCTATAAACCGTCTATCAACAGTATTTGTCTATACCTACTGTCGGTAGTTAACATACAATATAGTGCTCCTATATACAGTCTATCAACAGTATTTTTCTATACCTACTGTCGGTAGTTAACATACAATATAGTGCTCCTATATACAGTCTATCACCAGTATTTGTTTATACCTACTGTCGGTAGTTAACATACAGTATAGTGCTCCTATACACCGTATATCAACAGTATTTGTCTGTACCTACCGTCGTTGGTTAACATACAATACAGTGCTCCATTACACATTCTATTGACAGTTGTCTATACCTACCGTCGGTGATCAACATGCAATATAGTGCTCCTATATACCGTCTATCAACAGAATTGATCTATACCTACCGTCGGTGATTAACATGCAATAAAATGCTCCTATATACCGTCTATTATTAATTTTTTTTCTAAACTTACCGTCGGTAGTTAACATGCGATATAGTGCTCCTATATACCGTCTACCAACAGTATTTATCTATACCTACCGTCGGTGGTTAACATGCAATACAGTACTCCTATTCACCGTATATCAACAGTATTTGTCTATACCTACCGTCGGTGGTTAACATACAATATAGTGCTCCTATATAACGTCTATCAACAGTATTTGTCTATACCTACTGTCGGTAGTTAACATACAATATAGTGCTCCTATATACCGTCTATCAACAGTATTTGTCTATACCTACTGTAGGTAGTTAACATACAATATAGTGCTCCTATATACCGTCTATCAAAAGTATTTGTCTATACCTACTGTCTGTAGTTAACATACAATATAGTGCTCCTAGATACAGTCTATCAACAGTATTTGTCTTTACCTACTATCGGTAGTTAACATACAATATAGTGCTCCTATATACAGTCTATCACCAGTATTTGTCTATACCTACTGTCGGTAGTTAACATACAATATAGTGCTCCTATATACCGTCTATCAACAGTATTTTTCTATACCTACCGTCGATGATTAACATACGATATAGTACTATTATATATACCGTCTATGAAGAGTTTTAGTCTATACCTACTGTTGGTAGTTAACATACAATATAGTGCTCCTATATACCGTCTTCCAACAGTATTTATCTATACCTACCGTCGGTGGTTAACATGCAATACAGTACTCCTATTCACCGTATATCAACAGTATTTGTCTATACCTACCGTCGGTGGTTAACATACAATATAGTGCTCCTATATAACGTCTATCAACAGTATTTATCTATACCTACTGTCGGTAGTTAACATACAATATAGTGCTCCTATATACCGTCTATCAACAGTATTTGTTTATACCTACCGTCGGTGGTTAACATACAATATAGTGCTCCTATATACCGTCTATCAAGAGTTTTAGTCTTTACCTACTGTTGGTAGTTAACGTACATGCAGTGCTCCTATATACCGTTTATCAACAGTATTAGTCTATACCTACTGTCGGTAGTTAACATACAATATAGTGCTCCTATATACCGTCTATCAACAGTATTTGTCTATACCTACCGTCGGTGGTTAACATACAATATACTGCTCCTATAAACCGTCGATCAACAGTATTTGTCTATACCTACTGTCGGTAGTTAACATACAATATAGTGCTCCTATATACAGTCTATCAACAGTATTTGTCTATACCTACTGTCGGTAGTTAACATACAATATAGTGCTCCTATATACAGTCTATCACCAGTATTTGTTTATACCTACTGTCGGTAGTTAACATACAGTATAGTGCTCCTATACACCGTATATCAACAGTATTTGTCTGTACCTACCGTCGTTGGTTAACATACAATACAGTGCTCCATTACACATTCTATTGACAGTTGTCTATACCTACCGTCGGTGATCAACATGCAATATAGTGCTCCTATATACCGTCTATCAACAGAATTTATCTATACCTACCGTCGGTGATTAACATGCAATAAAATGCTCCTATATACCGTCTTATTAATTTTTTTTCTAAACTTACCGTCGGTAGTTAACATGCGATATAGTGCTCCTATATACCGTCTACCAACAGTATGTATCTATACCTACCGTCGGTGGTTAACATGCAATACAGTACTCCTATTCACCGTATATCAACAGTATTTGTCTATACCTACCGTCGGTGGTTAACATACAATATAGTGCTCCTATATAACGTCTATCAACAGTATTTGTCTATACCTACTGTCGGTAGTTAACATACAATATAGTGCTCCTATATACCGTCTATCAACAGTATTTGTCTATACCTACTGTAGGTAGTTAACATACAATATAGTGCTCCTATATACCGTCTATCAAAAGTATTTGTCTATACCTACTGTCTGTAGTTAACATACAATATAGTGCTCCTAGATACAGTCTATCAACAGTATTTGTCTTTACCTACTATCGGTAGTTAACATACAATATAGTGCTCCTATATACCGTCTATCACCAGTATTTGTCTATACCTACTGTCGGTAGTTAACATACAATATAGTGCTCCTATATACCGTCTATCAACAGTATTTTTCTATACCTACCGTCGATGATTAACATACGATATAGTACTATTATATATACCATCTATCAACAGTATGTGTCTATACCCACTGTTGGTAGTTAACATACAATATAGTGCTTCTATATACCGTCTATCAACAGTATTTGTTTATACCTACCGTCGGTGGTTAACATACAATATAGTGCTCCTATATACCGTCTATCAAGAATTTTAGTCTATAACCTACTGTTGGTAGTTAACGTACAATGTAGTGCTCCCATATACCGTCTATCAACAGTATTTGTCTAATACCTACTGCATGTCGGTAGTTAACATACAATATAGTGCTTCTATATACCGTCTATCAACAGTATTTGTCTATACCTACCGTCGGTGGTTAACATACAATATAGTGCTCCTATAAACCGTCTATCAACAGTATTTGTCTATACCTACTGTCGGTAGTTAACATACAATATAGTGCTCCTATATACAGTCTATCAACAGTATTTGTCTATACCTACTGTCGGTAGTTAACATATACCTACTGTCAGTAGTTAACATACAATATAGTGCTCCTATATACCGTCTATCAGCAGTATTTGTCTATACCTACCGTCGGTGGTTAACATACAATATAGTGCTCCTATATACCGTCTATCACCAGTATTTGTTATTACCTACTGTAGGTAGTTAACATACAATATAGTGCTCCTATATACCGTTAATCACCAGTATTTGTCTATACCTACCGTCGTTGATTAACATACGATATAGTGCTATTACATATACCGTCTATCAAGAGTTTTAGTCTTTACCTACTGTTGGTAGTTAACATACAATATAGTGCTCCTTATACCGTGTATCAACAGTATTCGTCTATACCTACTGTCGGTAGTTAACATACAATATGGTGCTCCTACATGTGTATATACCGTCTATCAACAGTATTTGTCTATACCTACCGTCGGTTGTTAACATACAATATAGTGCTCCTATATACCGTCTATCAAGAGTTTTAGTCTATACCTACTGTTGGTAGTTAACATACAATATAGTGCTCCTATATACCGTCTATCAACAGTATTTGTCTATACCTACCGTCGGTGGTTAACATGCAATATAGTCCTCCTATATACTGTCTATTAACAGTATTTGTCTATACCTACCGTTGGTGGTTAACATGCCATACAGTACTCCTATATATCGTCTATCAACAGTATTTGTCTGTACCTACCGTCGGTGGTTAACATGCCATACAGTACTCCTATATACCGTATATCAACAGTACCTGTCTATACCTACCATCGGTGGTTAACAAGCATTACAGTACTCCTCCTATATACCGTCTATCAATACTATTTTTCTCTACCTACCGTCGGTGGTTAACATATAATACAGTGCACCTATATACCGTCTATTATCAGTATTTTTCTAAACCTACCATCGGTGGTTAACATGCAATATAGTTCTCCTATATACCGTCTATCAACACTATGTTTCTGACCTGTTTCTATACCCACCGTCGGTGGTTAACATGCAATACAATGCACCTATATACCGTATATCAACAGTATTTGTCTACACCTATCGTCGGTGGTTAACATGCAATATAGTCCTCCTATATACTGTCTATCAACAGTATTTAGTCTATACCTACCGTCGGTGGTTAACATGACGTATAGTACTCCTATATACCGTATATCAACAGTACCTGTTTATACCTACCATCGGTGGTTAACAAGCAATACAGTACTCCTATATACCGTATATCAAAAGTATTTGTCTATACCTACCGTCGGTGGTTAACGTAAAATATAGTGCTGTCTATTAAAATTATGTGTCTATACATACTGTCGGTGGTTAACATACAATAAAGTGCTCCTATAAACCGTCTATCAACAGTTTTCATTTATACCTACCGTCGATGGTCAATATAACGTATTATATGGTCCGTATATAGTGCTCATATATACCGTCTGTCAGAAGTATCTGAATTTACCTACCGTCGGTGGTTAACATACAATATAGTGCTCCTATATACCGTCTATTAACAGTATTTCTTTATACCTACCGTCGGTGGTTAACGTAAAATATAGTGCTCCTTTATATACCGTCTATTAACAGTATTTCTTTATACCTACCGTCGGTGGTTAACGTAAAATATAGTGCTCCTTTATATACCGTCTTTCAATAGTATTTCTTTATACCTACTGTCGGTGGTTAACATAGAATTTAGTGCTCCTATATACCGTCTATCAACCGTTTTTGTCTATACCTACCGGCGGTTGTTATCAAAACAAACTATTTTCAATCGACAGTCCAAAGTTTCGTATCTATACTTCACTTTGAATGACCGATGACATTTATTTGACCAGTAACATTCCCTATTGTATTCATTATTTAGTTTTCTCCCTGAACTTGTCTGAAATATTTGCGGCTGTACTGATGGCAAACAACAATCAATCAATTTCTTAAAGTACTTCTTAATCTAAATCATATATTATGTTTTAATCTAACCAGTAATATGTGATCGGTGAATGTACGTATGACAATTACGCCAATTTTGAAAAAGCATATTTTTTTTCATTTGCGCACATTGACATTTTTCAATTTGCGCCAAATTGATTCGAAAGGTTAGGTCTGATAAATTTAGATGATAAAATTAAACTTGTTTAACCAAACGCAGCAATTCAATGAACACAAGCTACGATATAGATAAATGTGTGTATAGACACATGTTGAGCTCATGGGTATCATCATTTAATCACACTTCTGGTACCCGAACATTTACTTTCATATATGGAACCGATGCCATAAAGAAAAAAACAGGCTTTAACTTATAAAAATTTTGATAAAAAAAGGGGATGCTTTATTGTAGGGAAGATATCACAAGGTTGCAGTTCAACAGAAGTGTTGCATGACAATACTCAGTTAAAAAAGATTTGTGCATATGCAAATGTGCTTTTTATGTCAAACAGTTACAATCTTATTTTATAAAGTGCTACTTCAAGTGTGATGTACACTTGCAATAAACTTATCCTGCTTTCAATCCCCCTCCTCCTCCCTGTCACGTGTGAGCAAGTGGCAGGTGGCAAAAGGCCAAAAGGAATATTTTTGTTACTATACTATATATAAAAATATTAATTTTCGCGAACCATTTAGGTCACGGAAATTCCAAAATATGGCATCAGTAAGGAGAGTTGTGCAAATAATGTGAATACACAGAACCCCCATCCAAATTATCTTTAGCTAAAAGTATTCATCATTTTCTATTTTATATGTACTAACAACATTCCATTTTTCTATAATTTCGATTAAAATATTCCAAAATCTGAGTTAAAAAAAGTCAAATGCCCAAAATAAACATTGTCTGATTGGTTGAAGTACTGTGGCGTCAATGATAAGCATAGCAAGCCTCGATGTAAAGCACACGCTTCACATGAATAAGGAGAGTTTTACAAATAATGTTGAATACACAGATCCTACATCCTATTTATATTTTGCTGAAAATGTTGCAATGTTCATCATTTCTGTTTTGATTCTGCTAACAACATTCCATTTTTTCTTTAATTCCGATTTATATATGTGGAACCCGCAATAAAAATAGATGGCCTCAATGATTTAAACGCAACGCAAAAAATTCCGTTGACCCTGAATTCAACGGATCGATAATAGCATCATCACCATCAACAAAATGTTTACCGTTATCTTTGTGAAATTTCAGTTATATAGTTCTTTAATTAGAGAAATTTTGGTAAGTATTACTTATTAATGTTAAGGTTCTACTGATGTGCTCCTCTAGACCTTTTTGACGGTCCGTTTTATCCCATTTATCTCAATATTATCTCCGATGACAGTAATGTCAACCCGACCTATTCATGTCAAAAGTGAAAATCGCATCGATTTATTGAACTAATTTCTTCTTAAACTGTGCATGCATTATTTCTGTATTATATGATAACCAATCACATTCACGTTGCATGTTTGCATGAAAATGGTCATGTATTAGTGAATTGTAAGGGCGATGCAACTTGAGGTCAGTGCGCGATCACGTGACATTATTATTTGTAAACAAATTTAAAACATGCTCCCCGCGTAACACGTGTCTGAATTATCCTTTCAAAGTGTTATGAATCTTTCAATCACTATTTTATGAAATATTTCTATGTTTGCATATCAGTAGTCAAAGTGAATTAAACGTAGTTCTTAGTTGTGTTTTTTTTATATAGAATTAGAAGGTAAATCTACATAAGGGGGTCTCATTGGGGGGGGGGGGGGGGGGGTGTTCTGATCCCAGATCCCACTTACTGTTTTGTCAGATTCCCATATCCCGCTTACACTATGTACATGAGCAATTTTCATTTTTTTGTCATTTCCGGGGTCCTGCAGAACCCCATTTCCCGTTTTCACGACAGACCTCATTTCCCGTTTTCATGACACAATAATTTGACTTTCACCTTTCATGCTTGCGAAAAATTGTCAATATTGGTCACGCTTAGACCCAATGAGAACCACACACTACTCTAGTCAGTATTTAACTTCACCCAAAAAGATGACTCAACTTCCCTCTATATTTAAAACCTGCATACTAATTTAAATAGCATTTGCTCCCCTTGAACACTATTTGGCCCCTTCCGTGTCATTTCCCTTTAAATTTGCTGAAAAGTCATACTTTAAGTCCATTTACAGTAACGGCTAATATTTGATTTTACCATCTTAATTTCAATTTTCATATTGAACACATTTGACCATTCAATATGAGTTCCCATGTATTTTTGTCATATATGAAGGAGGTTTTAGGTCATGTTTTCCTAAACACCTTATTGCTATTTGTCTGTCTGGATTGTTAAAACCACAAAATCAAATATTGATGAATATGCAAGTTTTCAACAATCCCGGAACATTAACAAAGATGTGTGTGAGAGGGTGAAAATTACCCTTCTGATGTACTGATATTTTTAGCACCCCAAGTGAGAATCTAACTCAGGACTTTCAGCACTGTAGCCATCGGTCTTAACCACAAGATCACGAACTCATTTGATAAACTAATTTCTTCTATATTAACTGTACGTGCATAAATTCTGTATTATTTGATAACCAATCACATTCACGTTGCATGTTTGCATGATAATGGGTTCTGTATGAGTGAACTGTAGTGTATTGCAAAATTAATGCAAATTGTGACGTCAGTGCGCCTTCACGTGACATAATTATTTGTAACCAAACCGGCTTCTCATGTAATGTAACGGTTTATTTCGTCCTCTGTGATATTTTATCCTGAGGATAATTTGTTCCGGTAATTTTTTTCCAGGCATGGTATTTCATTTCACAGGTTGATTTTCTCCATCCTATTTATATTTTGCTGAAAATGTTGCAATGTTCATCATTTCTGTTTTGATTCTGCTAACAACATTCCATTTTTTCTTTAATTCCGATTTATATATGTGGAACCCGCAATAAAAATAGATGGCCTCAATGATTTAAACGCAACGCAAAAAATTCCGTTGACCCTGAATTCAACGGATCGATAATAGCATCATCACCATCAACAAAATGTTTACCGTTATCTTTGTGAAATTTCAGTTATATAGTTCTTTAATTAGAGAAATTTTGGTAAGTATTACTTATTAATGTTAAGGTTCTACTGATGTGCTCCTCTAGACCTTTTTGACGGTCCGTTTTATCCCATTTATCTCAATATTATCTCCGATGACAGTAATGTCAACCCGACCTATTCATGTCAAAAGTGAAAATCGCATCGATTTATTGAACTAATTTCTTCTTAAACTGTGCATGCATTATTTCTGTATTATATGATAACCAATCACATTCACGTTGCATGTTTGCATGAAAATGGTCATGTATTAGTGAATTGTAAGGGCGATGCAACTTGAGGTCAGTGCGCGATCACGTGACATTATTATTTGTAAACAAATTTAAAACATGCTCCCCGCGTAACACGTGTCTGAATTATCCTTTCAAAGTGTTATGAATCTTTCAATCACTATTTTATGAAATATTTCTATGTTTGCATATCAGTAGTCAAAGTGAATTAAGCGTAGTTCTTAGTTGTGTTTTTTTTATATAGAATTAGAAGGTAAATCTACATAAGGGGGTCTCATTGGGGGGGGGGGGGGGGGGGGGGGGGGTGTTCTGATCCCAGATCCCACTTACTGTTTTGTCAGATTCCCATATCCCGCTTACACTATGTACATGAGCAATTTTCATTTTTTTGTCATTTCCGGGGTCCTGCAGAACCCCATTTCCCGTTTTCACGACAGACCTCATTTCCCGTTTTCATGACACAATAATTTGACTTTCACGTTTCACGCTTGCGAAAAATTGTCAATATTGGTCACGCTTAGACCCAATAAGAACCACACACTAGTCAGTATTTAACTTCACCCAAAAAGATGACTCAACTTCCCTCTATATTTAAAACCTGCATACTAATTTAAATAGCATTTGCTCCCCTTGAACACTATTTGGCCCCTTCCGTGTCATTTCCCTTTAAATTTGCTGAAAAGTCATACTTTAAGTCCATTTACAGTAACGGCTAATATTTGATTTTACCATCTTAATTTCAATTTTCATATTGAACACATTTGACCATTCAATATGAGTTCCCATGTATTTTTGTCATATATGAAGGAGGTTTTAGGTCATGTTTTCCTAAACACCTTATTGCTATTTGTCTGTCTGGATTGTTAAAACCACAAAATCAAATATTGATGAATATGCAAGTTTTCAACAATCCCGGAACATTAACAAAGATGTGTGTGAGAGGGTGAAAATTACCCTTCTGATGTACTGATATTTTTAGCACCCCAAGTGAGAATCTAACTCAGGACTTTCAGCACTGTAGCCATCGGTCTTAACCACAAGATCACGAACTCACATTTGATGAACTAATTTCTTCTATATTAACTGTACGTGCATAAATTCTGTATTATTTGATAACCAATCACATTCACGTTGCATGTTTGCATGATAATGGGTTCTGTATGAGTGAACTGTAGTGTATTGCAAAATTAATGCAAATTGTGACGTCAGTGCGCCTTCACGTGACATAATTATTTGTAACCAAACCGGCTTCTCATGTAATGTAACGGTTTATTTCGTCCTCTGTGATATTTTATCCTGAGGATAATTTGTTCCGGTAATTTTTTTCCAGGCATGGTATTTCATTTCACAGGTTGATTTTTCCCAGAGGAGTGAAAATCTATCAGATTTCTGTGTTATGCGGATAGTATGTACGGGTATATATTTGCCGTATTATATTTCACAGAACCGTGTGAAAAAGAGTCCCATTAACTACTATGTAAGTTACTCTCAATCAATATATACCTGACTATAATTATAAAATGTTTACAAAGGTAAGCAACTGTCTAGGGCCAGGTAAGGGAGGGGAAAAATTAGTATTAGTACTATTTCGCAGAACGATAAACAGATGCATAGACAGACCAAGGGGGTGGGGGAAATTTAGCTTATGACATATATGTAAGAAATCATTGAAGCTTGATGGGAGTGGGCAACCCTCTGGTCCATCAGAGCCCCCACACCTTTTTGAAAAGTTCTGGATCTGCCACTGAGATTTGCAGGTTTTCTTAGTAAAGATACCTTAAAATATCACAAACTGTGTGCTTTCCAGACCATAGTTTACATTTTTTTCATATTTTGCCGTGTCAAAATGACCTAAATTTAAAGGACAGTATATAGACCCAAAAATGGTATATCACATTCTACACATCAAGATTTTAGCAGGAAAGACTGCCATTGGAGTTTTTAACCATTGTGACTTTTTAATTTGATCTACTCCACTAATTAAAGTCGTTGAAGTAGAATATTTAATGTAGGTTTGTCCACATTTTGGTATATATTAATACATGTTTAGAAATAATGTTGAGCCTGTTCCTAGATGCCTGTTATAGACTTCAATATTTATTGTTTATTGAAAATAAATGGAATCAATTCTTTCAGAAAAGTTTAATTCTATGGAAATGTATCCCCCCTTTTATAAGTTGAAAAGGCTACATAGAGGTCAATATACAGTCTCCAACAGAAAACCAAAAAAGGAAAAATAAAGTGAATTTTGGAGAATTATTAAATGTACATGTATGCATTTGAAATATTTAAGATATATTGTTTCAATTTTTTTAGTTCTAGGTTCCACATAACTACCATTTTAGAAAACTATTTCAATGCTAAGTCTATTAGAGGGATATTTGATTTTCATTGGTTGTAAATATGGAATCTTATTCAGTGGCAAAGGAAATAGACACTGACAAGTCTTAGATAACATTTTATATAGTTTTGAATTTTTCTTCGTCAGTTGACTAAAATTAGATGGAGGTGTGTTCTAATTTCCAACAGAGGAGCAATCAACCTATATCAATATGTGCATGAAGCAAATTGATAGTTGCTAGATACTGAATGATTATATCCACAATAAAGGTTTAACCTGTGCATATATACTTAAAACAAGATAAAAAAAAGTCATGTCTTTTTCAGGACTTCTGAATCCAATCATGTAGTATGGAATGTTATTGAGATATGGTTTGGGTGGATGGATGGTCATGAAGGACCTGTAGTACAAAGTATATCACTGGATTTAGCTCTTTGTCTAAGTGTATTATTAAAGTACTTTGCTTTGAGCTCAGTTCATTGTTATGCAATTCATTCTTTGTGAAATTAAGATTTGACAGACAACTCTAATGGACAAGGATTTGTCAAAGTAGTATCATCTCTATGTACAATGTAAGTATTCAGGAGATAAAAGCATTCTATTTTGATTTGAACCATACATTTTATAAAAAAAAGTGGGAACAAATTTACCGGACAATGCTACTTCCACTACTAGCAATATGATGCTAGGTTGTTTTAATACATCTGTATTGCCTGCTGATGACTCCGCCCTGAGTGTAAACGGTCCTTCAATTAGGAGGGAAAAAATTATAAGGCCTATCCAGTCTAAGGGAGCTACCATTTGATTTTTATGGGGGGAGCTAGGATGAAATTTGTAAAAAAAGGCAGGACAGGATTTTGAGTAAAAAAAAAAGGCAGGATGAGTAACTTGGCAAAAAAAAAAAGGCAGGATGACAATTGTTGTAAAAAAGTCAGGATAAGCTAAGAAAAAAAGATCCAGGACCGAAAAGACTGAAAAATAAAAAGGCAAGACAGAGATTACAACTAAAAAAAAAAGGCAGGACAAAATTTTTCATCCTAGCCCCCCCCCCCCCCCCATAAAAATCAAATGGTAGCTCCCTAATCGATTTCTAAAACTATACTTCATTGCACATGTTCAACATTTTTATACAACCACAAAAAATTTGGGGTCGTAAATTGGTATCCTGTCCGAAAGATGGTTTCTGGATAATAACTTTATTATAAGTCAACAGAAATCAACAAAATTATAACACAACGTTTATAACCACAAAAGGAAGCTTGGGATTGATTTTGGGGGTTATGGTCCCTAAGGTTTAGGAATAAGGGGTACAAAGGTGCCCAAAACAAGCTTTAATCTAGTGTCGGTTTAAAAAGTTGTGTATAAGTATTTCAATTGTTCTGAAATTGTACCACAATGTTTAATACCATAAGTAGAAGGTTCGGATATATTGTGTGGGTTATGGGACAAACAGTCTAATAATTACGGACCAAAAACAAACATTTTTGTAAATTCAAGACCCTTAATTGGAGTTTGTCCAGAATGGTTCTTGAATAACCTAATACCAATGCTTTATGAAATCTTCTTTGAAAATTGGAGTTATCTTTCTTTGTTCAGTCAACTTAAATCAATTATACAATATACAATGCAATATTCACTTTATTACCAACTGATAAATTAAAGCAGTCATTAATAACCATTCAGTGATTGCAAGCACTTTCTAGGGTATTGCCCTTTTACAAATGGAAAAATTATACATTTTTTTAGTTTCTGATCTCTTAACTGAAGTTTGTCTCCTCTAAATGTTTCTCATTTCAGAAATTAAAAAGAAAATTTCTTTAGATATTTTTGTTTGAAAGGATTAATATTCAGCAGCATAGTGAATTGCTCCTAACACAAAAGCAAAACAAATATTTAAGTTCATTAGACCACATTCATTCTGTGTCAGAAACCTAAGCTGTGTCATCTATTTAATCACAATTCAAACTCAGAGCTGTTTCCAGCTTGAATGTTGTGTCAATACTAGCCCCAACTGTTCAGGCTTCGACCTCTGCAGTCGTATAAAGCTGGGCTCTGCGGAGCATCTGGTCCATTCATTTGTTTATTTTTCAATTTGTGTGAATTAACATAGTTACAGTAAATGCTAATTACTGCACTTTCATACCACAACAAATATTGTATTGGTACATGTATCACTCAAATGTGTATCCATATAACAAAAAAAATGAAAAGGAATAATTTTGCATTACCTTTTGAATACTATGACTTTTTAGATATGTAGACATATTAAGACTCATTAGTAGATGTTGATAATATTGGCTTAAAATGCTTGAAATTCTATCAGATTACTTTCGGAGCAGTTATGAGTTTTGAAATTAGAAAGATCATATCATATGCAACAAGTGTAGTAAGTTTCAAGTTGATTGGAATTCAGCTTCATCAAAAACTACTTTGACCAAAAACTTTAACCTGAAACTCCCACTTCCATTTTCTATGTTCAATGGACCGTGAAATTGGGGTCAAAAGTCTAATTTGGCTTTAAAATTAGAAAGATCATATCATAATGAACATGTGTACTAAGTTTCGAGTTGATTGGACTTCAGCTTCATCAAAAAACTACCTTGACCAAAAACTTTAACCTAAAGCGGGACAAACGAACGAACGGACCCACAGACCAGAAAACATAATGCCTATCTACTATTGTAGGTGGGGGCATAAAAAATTTAATAAATAACACTCATAATGCTCAGATTTGGTTGTCATCGTGCAACATAGTTAATAACACCATATAGAAAAAACATAGAACTCATTTTGTCATAAGACACTGTCAAACATCCATACATACTATCCACACTCATCTGTGTCCACACTTGTTACTATACTATATATTTATTATATAAATAAATTCTATACATCTTATATGCCTCATGACTTGTGTTTACCTGTTAATTTGTGCAAATGAAGAAAATAAATTTGGCGCAAAGAAATAAAAAAAATAGGCGCTAATTAAGTGCAGATTGGCGCAAATGGCAAAAGCCGAAGCAAATATAAATAAATCTTTTCTCGTATCAAGATTTCAAGATTTTATTCATAACCTCAGACACATACTTGTGTACAAGAGGACAATAATATATACAACCATATTAAAATAATATATAGCGAGACAGGACAAACGAAACACAAATACATAGTATATTTTAAAAGACAATTGGTATAATTAGATTAAGTATTTTATGATTTTCTTCACGAAAATTGATAATTTCCTTTGAACTTGTACGTTACATATAGACAACAAGCCAGTGAATTTCTTCTTGCTTGGATTCATTACATAGTAATTTGGTACAAACTTTGATCTAAGAGCAGAAACATCAGCATTTTTACAGGTAAACAATATATGAAACTCATCCCCTATTCCCTCATTACATAATGTACATATTCTATTTTCCCTCGCGATCCCCGCCCATCTACCCGTCTCAATAGGTAACTTCAAATTCGAGCATCGAAGTTTAGATATGTAATATCTGTCCTTGGGTAATAATCGCAATAGATACGGTTCCAAACCAAACTCGAGTTTGAATAAAGAATAGAATTCACCCCTATCAGATCAAATTGGTGTTTTCTTTCTTTTTTTCGTTCAGTTTCATCTAGTCCATTTGTTCATTTGACTCTGTCTCCATCACGACTAGGATGCATTTTAATTTAAAATGTAAAGTCGTTCAGGTTTTTGTTTTATTATATAAAAAAAAGAAGATATGGCATGATTGCCAATGAGACAACTCTCTTAAAGAGACAAAGTGACACCGGAATTAACTATTAAAAAAAAACTTTAATAGATCACGGTACGCTGACGGTACAGATGTCTGTAAATTCAGAAATTAATGCGAGGTTTTTATTATTGCGACAATTATTAGGCTATAATGACACTCATCGCATTACATATTTAACAATTGCACGCAACATATTTACATTCAAAAATTTGATGTATATTTGACAAGATTAGTTCGTTGAAGTTGCCAAAGATTCTATAATTAGTGTATTATTCTCCCAAGTTTATTTGAAAAGGTATAATTCCTCTATACAAATGGCAAAATCTTTCATAAAATATCCAGTAAGTTGGATAAACGTTTACCAAATCATCCCAAACAGTTTGATTTATATATTCACTTTGCTATTCCGTTCTTGCACAGTGATATAGTTCATTTTGCGTCATCCCATATTCTAGCAAAGGGAGATTATCTAAGCATCACCGTTACATCAGTAATAGCTCTCGTACATAAAATAGTTAGCTCGAACTGTATGATCCTGTGTGAATATGATCTTTATATTAAAAGTGCATAAATGGTTCACATATGGGTCTTATTTAAAAATTAAACAGTATCAAAACAATTAGTGCATTATAATATAACCAAATAGGCATGCAAAAAAGAATCAATAGGCAAAATATGCTTGTCTACCGTCTAATTCTAATTGCTAATATTTACTGTATTGTACATAGCTCAATTCCATTCCATTCCATTCAATTTTATTTATTTTTTAATTTTCAGCAGAAAACAGTATTTCTAACAATTAAATTGAATTAATTTGATATGACGTTGACACACGGTAATCACTCTCATGTTTTTATTTACATCGCTGTCAATCATCCGGTAAAGATGAATATTCATTACTACCCTCGGTAGTTAACGTCCCTCGATGGTTAACTTTAAGTGCCTACCTCAAAATAGAAATAATAAAATATCTTTTGTTGTTTATTTCTAATACCCGTAACGTTGTTATGTACGTGACGTCTAAGAAAATACTTTTAAAATAAAATTGAGGATATGTAAAAGACCATAATGATAGGACATTCAGTATAATAAATTAAATAACACATAGATGAGATGGTTATAGAGCAGATTTGTACCCCTTCGCCGCGGTTGACAATGTTTTCTCGGGGTAACAATATGCTCTATCACCCTCGATCTCAGTTATGTTTTATTTATATAATGGTTTGACTGTGATATATAATAATAGTCTCCCATCCGACAAACAAAAATATTTAAGGCTATAGAGTCAATTTGAACGTACTGGATGTAGAAATACGCAGTCCCGTCCCGTTTAAACTAAGGGAGAATGTAGACATGCTCTCTGCACGTGAAAGAACACTTGCAACAACTATTTGATGGTTCATGGGAAGTCTATTATTTGAATGTAATATAATATTGGAAACACTCCACTCCTTGTCCAACATTTGTTTCTAGTTGTTTATCTATATTCTTCGTCCGTCACTGATCGCTGTTAATATACTTGTCAGAAAATATATCCTTTAAAATGTATCATCTAATTCCGGCACTCCGTGACTCATAAATGTATATGTTTGCATTAATCAAGCGCTATAGATTCGCTAATGAAAGAGACACGAACATCGTGTTAAAAATCTAAAAAAAAAATGTATCTGTTGTAGGCCCCTATCCTTACTTTTCCCCTTTTAATAATGAATTCGTTTTTGCCATTTCAGTTATGTTTCATATGACAGTTGTTGTCCATTCGTTTGGTGTGTTATATCTTTTGATTTTGTCATTTGATTAGGGACTTTCCGTTTTGAATTTTCCTCGGAGTTCAGTATTTTTGTGATTTTACTTTCCACTAATTTGTTTCCTTAACGGTATTGGAAACTCTTATAAAACTTATGTTTACCAATGACGTGTGTGGGCAAAGCGCCAATCGTTGTTTTAAATTTTTTAACATTTGCAAAGAAAGAAAAATGGATATGAAAATGACACAAGATAATCATTGTAAGCATTATCATTTAGATAAATCACCATTAAAATTATTTTCAGCGGAAAACAATCATGGACCCTAGCTATTCCATCCACTATGTGGACTTATTTTTTTCTAATTTTACACAAAAATTGTATGTGGGGACATAGTCAATTATTGGCTTGGTTAGTAGACATTAGAGGTAGCGTCTTCCTTATATTAGTTGTATCATATGTCTCTGGTAAAAACTATATTGAAAGAAAACCTTTAAAGTCCACGACTCCGTGATGCGGCGGCACATGATGGTGGTTGTTCGAGCTCAGTTTGATTACTTTTTACTTTTAATCACATATTTAAAAGCTGCTTTTGGAGCATTTTTCTTATTTTTATTTTTGTTATTATGATTATGATTATATACATATGATACAAATCCGCTTGTAAAACGGTTCCGTAAAAAGAAAAATAACAAAAATACCGAACTCCAAGGAAAATTTAAAACGGGAAGTCCTTTAAAGTTCAAAGTTCTTTATTTTCCAATTAAGGGCCCCTGACGGGACATAATGACAGCAATACACAATACAGTAACATTCTCATTCTTAACACATAAACATGTACAATGAAGATAAAATTAAAATTATAATTCACATGAAGAGGATGAGATAATACTCATAGAATATATATAATCATATAAAATATCCGTGACAACATAAAACAAATAGCAGTAGCAGGTGCAAGTGAAGTTTCACTACTCCTTAATCAGTATCACCATGTTCATGTTTGGCTATAACTTGAGACAACAAATTAAATAAAATTTCATGATCTTCATTATTCATCATCCAAATAAATTTTTCCAGATTTTTTAATTGGGTAAAATTAGGACTATTAAAATGGCAAAATCTAACGATTGGAAAACAACTGTTATATTCTTGACTTGGTAGCATTCCTTTTAAAAAAAAAGTGTTTAAAATGTGTTTTTTCCCCCCATTTTCTTTTTTTCCGGATTTTATCTGCTCTACAACCGGACTTGTTTAAACTTTATACCTGATTTCTTTGTCGCGTAAGTGTTTGAAAAAAGTTATCTTGAAAATGTAAAAACAAGATGTAAATTTACACTGAAGAAAAATAATATTGAAAAAAGCACGAGAGGTCATTCGTAAGTTCTAAACAAGACATTGGTAAATAAAAGCACATATTATGATACACATTGCATAAAGATAAATTGTTTTCTGATAATCGAAGATTCTATATTTTCCTCTTTTTCATCACGACATGAAATAGAATATTAGATAAGAAGATGTGGTAATATGAGCATATCCAGAAATCAACGCCACTTTGCTTATTTGAATATTATACTAAAGAATACGGAAAGTACATTAAAATGATAGGGAATTTTGAAAAAATGTCTGTTTTAATTTTAATTTAAGTGATACAGGGATCTCCATGGATGAAAATTGAACGATGGAGGATCTTTCACCATTACAAACCGTGTCTACGCTGTACAGTGTAGCGCGATCGGAAGTATTTTATCCCTCTATACAAGGAATGGTGAACATGCTAAATAATTGCTTATTTAAATTATATTTATTTGAATTTTCATTAGGGCTATTCCAGAAAAAAATGTATGGGGGGGTTGGAAGGCAGTTTTTGTCAGCACCTGCCACCCAGACAATTGTAATTGAGAATTATAGTGCATTATAGTGTGAAAAGTTGCTCTGATACCCATCACCCATGTATTATTAATACAATGTGCCTTCCAACCCCCCATACATTTTTTTCTGGAATAGCCCTTATAGAATTAGAAGTATCAATATTTTTATTTATTGTCGTTTTTAACCATTCAAATGCCAAGTCTTCATGGTCCCCCCTTAGTCGAGAATGACCAAAAGCTGTCATGAAGGTCCCCATGTAGTTTTCTTGTATTTTTGGTAATTGTTTATATGGGGGTTAAAAATCATATGATGTGGAGCTTATTTTTCATGGACAGTTGTCAAATTCAGAACCCATTACCGGTATTGGCTGATTTGCAACAACAACAAAACGATTCGTACGGGTTATGTGAAAGGTTAAAGAGATTTGTAAAGCAAACATTGACAAATGAAAACGTTTTTAATGACTTTATCTGGCAAATTGATGCTGTGCATCATGCATCTTTCGAGTCTGAATAGAAACCGGAAACGCGGATGTATCAATTTGATTGTAATATACGAAATGAATTCGGAATTACGATACGATATTTCTTTACAGGAAATATTTAAGTTTTTACTTTTTAACTTTTAAAGTAATTCTAAATTATCGTTACAGCAGTACTCCAGTTATTTGCAATGAAATAATATTTACTGTTTTGCGTCTTATTTTGCACTTCTTAAAAAAGGGGGATGCTGATTGCGTAAGTCAAAATAAAGCACGTGCGACTTGTTAAACTGTTTTCTTTGTAACTGGATTATTAATTTATTTATTTAATCTAAATTATCATAATCATTTGCTGAAACTTAGTTGATTAATTCGACAAATGGATCGTCTATCCTCAGATAGTATTCTCCTGTCTGGTTTGTTGATCTACCTGTACAAGCTCAGGTACGAGTGATTAGCGATCTTAATCCGGATATCCCTCGCACGTTAGAACTGTATTGGATTATAAAATAAAAAGCCTAAGGGTTATGCAATTACATGCATTTGATTATAATTGATAAAAAAATGGCGTCGGGCTGCAAAAAACGATGAAGTTTTGAACGATGGCGGAAGACAATTTAACAATGGCGCAAGACAATTTAACGATGGCGCAAGTCATTTAACGATGGCGCTACCCATTTGAACGATGGCGGGGCGCCATCGTTAATCAGGCCATGGAGATCCCTGGTGATAGACAGGTTGCCGGGGCAGAAAATGAATATACACAACAATATACACCATTTGAACAAAACATAATGACTGTTGTTGCAAAAATACAGGTTCCTGAGCTATTTTAAATATCGAAGCGAGAGGCTCTTAACATTGCAGTGTAAAATACAGGCTAAAATGGCTGAAACGTCAAAATTTGCAAACTTCGTGTTGAAAATTGGCTTACAAGGTCATAACAAAAACAGGTTGCCGGGGTGAAATTTGAAACTTGAATTTCCAAAGAATAAGCAAGTCCAAACCTGGTTTGTGTAGTCGTTGAACTTTAGGTTCCCACATAAAGTTAAAATGTCACTATTTCAAGAAGCATAAACTCACGAAAGCACGAAAAATTCACTAAATTCGCGATCATTGTTTTGATTTTGACCGCCTGACAACTTTACGGAAATATCAAAGTGATTGTAAATAAGGACTCTGTGACGGTCAACTTATAATATCCGTGTTTTAAAGATTTTAATGATATCAAGCCAGTCCAGTTCAAACTACTATCACGTGGTTCAATTCTCATTTACATATTATGAATATTAATTAGCAAAACCACTACTAATTTCTGGCTATGGGCAGGCATTACCTGTGAATGGGGACGAAGTCTATGATTATTTTATTTTTTTAATCAACAATGTTTAAAAGAGAAACGGAAATACCGTAACGTTTCCGATTTTGGTTCTGTTGTTAGGGATTTTAGTTGTGACGTTATTTAAGTTATGACGTCATATTCAATGTAAACAAAGAAACGCTGTCATCAGGTAACGTTTTTTTAATAACAAACATTTTTTTTTAAATGAATTAGTATTTAGTTCCTTTCTTAGATTGATAAATATACATTGTATTCAAAGTCTCATGTAAACAAGAACGGAAACAGAAGTAGATTTTTGCGCAGATCAGGAAATTCAAAAACGCGACAAAAAAAAAATAGAATGATTTTGAGTTTATTAGTACAATGAAAAATTCGGGAAATTTTCCCGATTTTTTTTTTTTTTTTTTTTATTGAATTTTCTACTGTAAAAGGGGACTTTGTCCCCATATTAGTCATGCTTATGATTTAATATTGCATTAAAAAAGCACTTACTTAAAATTATGATTCTCAAGTCTTACGAACATGTAATTTATTTATGTCGCTTGCCATTTTAACATTACGTTACTCAGTCTGCACGGTTAGCCACTAGTCCGATGCCCCAGACTAGTAAAATTTCACTCGGACTCGTAAGTTTTTGCAAAATTTTGTTTGGATCAATAAGAAAAATGTCAGGATATTGGTCTTCGGACTAGTAGTTGAAAAAGTTTATGTGCAGACTGGTTACTTTTAAAGTCCCTATATTAATGCTTATATATAAATTCACGACTTGTTGTACATACACTGGTTATTATGGTGGAGGATGTTGTTCATTCATATTTTACAAAAGATTTATTGTGTGTTTTAATGTACAGATATTGTTAACATTTATCAGTCTCATCCCAGTGCTCCTAAACAGGAGGGAATTACGAAAGAAGAAGATTGGCAATGAAACAACTCTGCAATGAGACCAAATGACACAGAAATTAGCAATAATAGGTCTCCATATGGCCTTCAACAGTAAAACCCATAACCGTGCTTAAGTGGATATTGTCAGTCTTGCCTAAATGTTTTAGGATAATATGAGGCAGGCATTACATGAAAGGGGATGAAGGCTGTATGAATCATTTGTTTTAATTCAAAATGGTTTAAAAAGACACGGAAATACCGTAACGTTTCTGATTTTGGTTCTGTTGTTAGGGATTTTAGTTGTGACGTTACAGGGATTGAAGTCCAGTGGGCCCCTGCAAATTTCCAACCCTGCGTTATTTATGTTATGACGTCATATTCAATGTAAACAAAGAAATGCTTACATCAGGTAATGTTTTTTCATATAAAAAAACTATTAAAAATGAAATTAGTATTGTGTTCCTTCTTATGTTTTACTAAACTGATAAATATATATTTTACTCAAAGTCTCCTGGCAAAGAGACCGTAAAAGGAAGTAGATTTCTGCACAAATGCAGGAATTTAAAACAGTGTGAAAACAAAAAAGTTAACGATTTTGAGTTCATTAGTAAAATGAAAATTTCGGGAAGTTTTTTTTTATCGATTTTTTTACCGTTCGTCCTCATATTACTAACATTCATATGAATTCAATTAAAACAAGATCAGTTACTTTTTTTACCGGGTTTAGACCCCTCTGTAAATTTTATTGGCCATTCAGCCATGCTACTGGAAACAATGGTGATGTACTAAATATTTGGACTGAAGAAAATATGAAAAGAAATCCAGAATAAGAACTGGTTCCCTAAATTAAGCGATCGAGACGTGAACAGAAATGTCTACAGGATAATTTGATAAGATAATAAAGGATTTTCTTAATAAAATTATTCAGGACTGACAGATATTTAAGTTGCAGGACCCAGGCTATCAAAACACCTGCCATTGATCTTGCACAAAAGCCCTATTTTCAGGACCTGCTCCAATTATGCACCCCTCAGGCCGTCAGGTTGGGACGATTAGCTGTAACTCTTGGCATAACTCTTTAAAAATGTCGACCATCCACCAATATATGTACATGTACATGTACTTGTCCAAAATATTAATGATTTAACCCATAGTGTAAGTTTAGTTTAATAAATATCTGACAAGAATTGTTCCCATGAAAGTGCTATCGAGACCATTTTCTATAAATTTAATATTTTCAAGGGACATACATGTAACTCTTTAAAAAAATTTTTAATCGTTCACCATTTAAGAACTTGACTTGTCCGACATATTGCTGATATTAACCTATAGTATAAGTTTTGTAAAAATCTGGCAAGAATTGTACCGATGAGAGCGCTCAAGAGGCCATTTTCTATATTTTAGGTCTTTTAAAAAAGTCTGACAAAAGAATTTTTTTTGAAGTGTTGTTTTCATTGTTTACAACACTAGCTATTGGTTGTGTTTAAGATTCATATGAATTATCATTTGACAAAGAATGTCTGTGTTTACACCACAAAATGTAATCTGAATACACACAATCCTTATGAACTTGAACTTGTTAAAGCTTGACAGCAATCCCACTCAAGTTAAAGGGAAATTCCGCGATTTTTTACTTATCATCTAATTATGTTCATCTTAACATAAAAAACACATTTGCAAAGTTTTAAATTTATATTCCTTCTAATAACGGAGAAAATCAAGTATTTTCAACTTTTTTGGTTAAATTCTCGAGTGGGTCGTGACGTATTAGCCCGATTTATTGAATTCTGGGAAAAAATAAAATCTGTTTAACTCTTATAGCTTATCGACAATATACGTAATTAAAAGCGCACAGCTGACGAATGGTCGTAGTTATTAACCGCAATATAAGAATGAACGAAAATGAATATGCATATACCGTTTTGTATTGATTGAATTAAACTCCTATAAAATTATCTCTAGTAAATGTTTTTGAATAAATTTAATTAATTATTGTTGAGATTTTTTTCATAAAATATTTATTGAACATTTTTACTGATATTGAACTGAAAATATTTCAGTTCTGTTTACCGTTATTGTTTTGATAATCATTTCAATGCAACTAATGTGTGAGCAGAGTGTGTATATTATTTTGTAAAGGTCACTGTATATTTCTCGGCTTGAGGTCAATTCGTTTACCTTGTAGCTATTTAGCCGCAGGTGTGAGTTCAAGCGTACACAGGTATAAATGTTGTTATTTGGAAAGGATAAACAGAAAGGATTAGGAAGAGTATGCTGTCACGATGTTAATACACTAAGATTTAATACACAATGAGAATAAAGATACAATAATTAAATTGTGTAAATTAATTGAAAATAAAATTCAGATTCGTAATTCCGAAAGTGTATAAAATAAAAGGAAACAATTTTTGATTACTTTCTTAGCGGCAATTGGCGTAAAGATTCAAATATGAAGCAAACAATAGTAGTTTTAATCTTTAATAAAAACTAAATGCAATATTACCCAATTTGATATACCATTGTACATCTGTTTGATATCATTGACTTTACCGGAATTTCTTAACTTGTATTCAAATCTGGCTGTGTTTAAATGCTAATAAAACTATTGCAATTTTAAAGTTTTTAATTGACAAAAAAATACAACATACAACATGCATGATTTTTTTTAGTTTCTTTTTAACATTTTATTCTTACATAATTAAATTCATTTGACAATCATTTACACGAACTTTTTGTGAAAAGAATACCAATTATCTAAGCTAAGGCATTATTTCTTTTGAGGATTTTTGAGGTTTTTTTTTTAAATTCTATGATAATATTTGTGCAATGTTGAACATGATAGCCGTCATTAAGTAATACAGTAGTTGTAATAAAAGTTATATTTTAGTCATGCATAACTGATATTGACGAATTTAGAATAGTTCGTCCATACATCGTTGTTCTTGAAACAATCATTATTAGTATACATGTAAGTTTATTGACGTATAAGAGCCATTGAGGATGAGCTCCAGAGAAAGCAGACTAGTAGCGTTTCGTTCGTTTGTTTGTTGGGAAAGGAGAGGAAATGCAACCGCTTGTACAGATAAACGACAGAATTACCATACAAGCATTTATAGTCAACACAATCAGAAAGAGTCCCCATCGTTAGACGGGGAATATGAAGCCTTCCAAGAATGAACAAGTGACATGTCTAACTCTGAACAGTTAGAAAACGTACTATCGACATCGACCGCTTGTTCTTGATATTTGAAACTGTATGCATATATATACGTATATGTTTATGATATAGTGATGAGTTCTTGCGTCTGACAAAAACTAAATCCCTTCATGGTTATATCTTGCCATACGTTTATATTGGTTTGTAAGGTGATTACTCAAAATCGTTATTTGAAAATCCTGTTTGTGAGATGTAAATTCATTTCAATACAGAAATTTCGTCTCAGATATATTTCACAAGTGTATAACACGGAGAAGCTCTGAAGGTCCATTACTCCCATTTTGTTTGGGTGTGAACCATCGATGTTTACAGCAATATCAAAGAATAAGATGATGATGGTAGAAAGAACTATGGGCGTCATGTGGCAAATATTACATGCATATCGGACAATGAGTTGTCAATCTGTATGAAAAGATTTCCAATACAACCATATTATTGAGAAGGAATGTTTACATGCTATACTCTCGTACTAGTATTACAGGGTTCTTGTTGCGTTCACCTTAGACACACATCTCAGTGTTTTAACGATGTTTAAAAAAAAAGACAGAACCAATTTAATGTCATATTTCCCTATTTTTTAAATATAACTAAAAGTCTTTTATCTGACAAGAATACCCCTATTTAGCGGACAAGTAATTTATTCTTTTTTCTGTTATTGAATACCAAGAAAGAAAATAAATCCCGAAATTAATTTGAAACTTTGATACTCAAAAGTTTCCCAGCAAAATATTCACATCCCCTGGGGATAATTAGTGTTCGTCCAGTGGCATATATAACAATTGTGATGACGAATTCCTTCCTTTGTTCGAGAACAATCTTATTGAAATATAAATCTGTGATTTTACTAGGTCCACAGCTTCAATGAACCAAAGCAAAAGTTATACACCGACCTGTATTTA
The DNA here is from genome assembly GCF_963676685.1 of Mytilus edulis. NCBI lineage: Eukaryota > Metazoa > Mollusca > Bivalvia > Mytilida > Mytilidae > Mytilus > Mytilus edulis. The sequence goes on along the minus strand of NC_092347.1, from coordinate 10,590,771 downwards.
AATCAAATTGGTTCTCTTCTTCTTCTGGTATACAATAGTATATCGACATTCGATGATTACATACTGTTGGCATACGTGGAGTAGTCTTTTTACAACACTTTTACACCTATTTATTCAAAATATATGTTTTTTTCTTATGTTCAATGTATACATGTATATATTTTAAATTGCGCTATAGTTCCGTAACTTTCTATCCAGTCGTATAAACGAATCGTCGGCAAGTGCGTACATTTTTTTAAATCAATATTTCTGGTTTGTTCCAATCTGTCCTTCACTATTGACAATGAGTATTTATTACATTTTCCCAAATTCACCCTTGGAAAAAATATTTAAATAGATTTTAATTTCATCAAATCTTATTTTTTGGATATTATTTATATTTTTATGAATATATTTCTTTACACCAGAAATGTTATTTATAAACAAGCGTATGAGTTTAGTAATGACAAGTAAGACAGAGTTGTATATTATACATCTGATAGTTCAAAATGGAAAGTTATAAGTTATAAGTTATCAGCCGTGTACACTGATCAATACCTGCAGAAGTGAAACGATGCATGAACTTGCAAGCCCGACAGGAAATCGCTTGAATACCTGGACGTGTCACCTCACACCCCTCACAATACCTTTGGAAGTAATACATGTACCTTTAGCCATGCTGGTGATCAGATGAGGGAAGATCAAAATATATTTGAAAAAAGTTTATTACTTTAAAGAATTATGAACAAATTAGATTTTCGAAACAATTTTCACGGAACACTTATTTATGATTTCAACTTTGACTTTTCACCTAATTCCAATATCAACAGTTTAAAAACAACAGACCATGGTAATTTGAAAAAAATAAGAATATTTTCCGTATCAAGTTAGTTAGTCGGATAAAACAACCGTACGATTGACAAGATATCGACACGCAATTACGACTACATCGGTTACTGTAGTTTTGTTTCTTTGTGGTTTATAGACATATCGTTTTTATTAATCGGGAAAGAACACAAAATGGCTGACCGCTGAGAATTGATACTCTAAATTTAAAATCGATGGTGATCGCTTATCTAGCGGAATAAAACTTTAATATCTATGAATTTGAGCATTTTTATACAGAATGAACATAATATCAATTTTTGATTTTTTTGCGAAGTTTCCCTTTAACCTTATTTATTATTATTCAGAAGATTATCAAATCAATCAAATCAAATATCTTTCTTCCTAAAAAAAAAAAAGGGCCCATAAAGTTCATACAATATCCACACAAATAACACATGCAATCTACCATACATAGGTATATATATATACTGATTGTTAATAATTAAATATGATTTAGAAAAAATATGGAAACATGATTATAAAAAAAATGTGTACATGATATGAGAGAGCCAGTACAAGAGGAATAACTCTATTAATTTATCTTAGCTTTTGTCTCTTTTTTTCCTGTCTGATCTGAATATTTTTATTTATGTATAGACTAAAATCTGTATTAAAAACAAAATCTTCATTTGTCATTATCCAGATAAAGAGATTTTCTAAATTTATGTTTTTCAGATTTAGAAATTTTTGAAATAAATTTTGTGAAAATTCTAATCGTGATGAGCTATATAGAGCCTAGAGGGCACTCTTAAACAAAATGAAGCTGATTTTCCATTAAATTAAGTGAATACCGGTAGTGTTGATAGAGCCTTTCAAATCAGGAAAAGATTTCATTTTCCTGAAATAATATTTAGTTTGCGTTCATGTCTGTCCCAGTTTCTATTCTCAAACTGTGGTTACTCAGTCTAAATTCTGTTAAGGTTTACTGCTATTTAAATTTTTTATATTTATAAGTAACTTTCGTCATTGAAAGCAAATTTGAATTTAAAATATGTGCTTAGTTGTCTAGTATCATTTGAATGGCTGTTTTTTATGCCTTAGTAGCCATGACTTAATAAAGTTCTACTGGAGACATTTTTGTGAATACAATTTAAATTGTATTTAGGTATAGATTAAATAATCGCAGCAGGTGTGTCAAATAAGCCTACTACATTTTACCAAGAGGATGGTTCACCATCTGGTAGAAAAACAAAGTATCCATCATTGACACAAAATCAGTATCTGCACAACAGAAAAACAAAGGATATGGGAGTATCTATCAATGACACAAAATCATCTAACAGAAAAATAAAGGATATGGGAGTATCCATCAATGACACAAAATCATCTAACAGAAAAATAAAGGATATGGGAGTATCCATCAATGACATTAAATCAGTATCTGCACAACAGAAAAACAAAGGATATGGGAGTATCTATCAATGACACAAAATCAGTATCTGCACAACAGAAAAATAAACCAAAAGCCAATGAACATTTTACTCTTCTTCAAGGACTCTTCTAGTACAGTTTTTGAATTTTGATGTAATCATAATAAAATTTATTTACGAAAATGACACTACACATAGTCATAATTTTAAAGATTACATACTGGTAAGATTAAACATTAATTTGATAACATTATAGTTCGTCTGATTCAAATAATTTAGGGAACAGCACAGTACATGTACTCAAAAAGATACATTATTTACAATGGATATACATGTATAATAATGATAATTTTCTATTCAGTTTTAGAGTATGCTGTAAAATTTGAAATCCACACTAGTTTAATGTGCTGATGCTGAAAAACAGTTGGTAATAGTTTTCACCTGTTCTTTCCAAAGGTATGGTAAACATTCATTTAATTTTTTCTTAGTATCTACATGTAATGCAGTCTTCAACATACCTCACTCTCCTTCTTTCTGTGCCTGTCCTTTATCAGGAGCCTGTAAATCAGTGGTTGTGGTTATTTTCTGTATGCTATACATGTATCTGTTTCATATGCCCACCAGGACGCATTATATGGTTTACACTTTGTACGATGACTCAAATTTGCTTTTCATATAAATTTAACACAACATTTTTAATTGACAGAGGTAAGCTTCTTTTTCGATTTGTCATTCCAGAGTTTTATGAAACCTGGCCCTTAGATTTGAGGCAACTTTTCACAAGTCCCACTCTGACTCCAATATTTCTGAATTGTTTTCCTCAAAACTTTACAGTATTCTGGCAATTGAAGAAAAGAAGCGTTCTCATGATTTTAGATTTTTTTTCTGTTTGTTGTTCCAGAGTTACTGAACTTTAATTGTTACATTTAAGTCAATTTTTATTTCAATTTAAGTAAATAAAATTAGTTGTACAGTGGAATTACAAACTCAGAAAAATCTTTCTCTTGGAAAACCATGATTTAAGGTGTTATGGGTGTCTTCCGCCATATTGGATTGTAAAAAACAGAGAACCTAAGGTCCAGATTTTCTATCAAGTTAGCAAAACTTGATGCAGGAATGCAGATATTTAATGTGAATTTTCATTTAAAAGAACCGGTCCTACTAAAAAGCGCCCGGGAGCGCCCGGGAAAAGAAAAAGCGCCCGGAGAAGGAAAATTAGCGCCCGGAGAAGAAAATTAGCGCCCGGGAGAAGAAAATAATAATATTTTATAACAATTTTTTTCCCCCTTAAAAAATAACTAATCATTGCTTGTTTTGTCCTTAATATAAATGGGGATATGTACGATGCTACATCTAAAGTGTTGTTGCACTTTTACATTTTAGATTTCTAAATTGTATATAAGTAAGTAAATAAATATAAATAAGAGTATATAGAAGAATCATGAAAGACATGGTCCTCGATCAAAATGTATATTTTGTTATTTAAAAATAATCGGTGCCTAAGGTCTAATATTTTCGTAACTGCATGGTGAACACTCTTTTATACAGATGCTGAGATAGATTTATTATATCATTTTATAAAACTAAAACTGCTTCAACATGTTCAATGGCTATGCTTATCAGGGTTTTAATGCTTAGACTTAAATTTTATAAATCTTTTGCATAAACTGTGATCCATTGTTATCAATCTTTCGAAAAGTATTCATATATTATTGTTAAAATTGAAATATTCATACTTGTTTTTGTGCTTTATTACAAATGTCTATTATCTGAATTTGCAAATTAATTGTCTAAAAAAAAAAAAAATCAATTTTCATATCTTAACAAATTTGTCTCATGCCAATAAAATATCTATATATTTTCCCCGGGCGCTTTTTCTGTTCCCCGGGCGCTATATTTTCTTCTCCGGGCGCTTTTTCTTTTCCCCGGGCGCTCCTGGGCGCATTTTAGTAGGACCCAAAAGAACCAATTTATAAGAATATAACTTATAATTATTAATATGTTTACAAGTGTAGATTATTTGTGGTTGTTTTTAAATGTTTTTCAGTTGGCATTTTAAGGGGAGGTACATTTAACTCTAAAACTGCATATTATGAAGGAATCTATATGAAATTTTCCTATTTTGTATTTTAGCCGGAAAAAAAGTACGGTGACCCTATCTTTTCTTTTGATATTTTCAAAGCATTGTCTGAAAGCTATCTTTTCCTAATTTATATTACAATTCTATCATTTTGTTTAGTTTCTAATCACCAAATGGTGTTTTTTCCTGTATAATCCATACAAAATGTGTCATTTTGTCACAACCTGTAGCTTAAAAAAATGCACAGTGACCTATAATTTTTATTATATTTTTCAACTAACATCAATAGATACCACGTTTTGGCAAAGTATGAACAAATTCTATCATTTTTTTTTTTGACTCCCATACCACCTTAAGAGATATGAATAAATGTTTTTATTGGTACTATTTCTTTGAAGCTTTAGGAACTCAATAATATTATTGCATTGCTTACATTCATCCCATATTTCTAAACATCAAAGTTTGAAAAATTAACTAATATAACCTCATGATCCTGTTAAAGTCTTTACTGCAATTATGCAATTTATGGAGTATGGGAACAAGACAACACAATGAAGGTCACATGATAAGTTTTTGCTGTCATCAATAGATATTTGTCTGAGTTCCATTTGATCAGCAATACTTAATTTCACTTGCTTATATGCAGCACCATGCTAAAGTTGGAATGGTACAAACATGTATACTAATTTACATTTATAAATTTTTAGATGCCAAGGATTGCAGATAGAAGTAAATTCAATATAATACGCCTAGCTCTGCATGGTTGTACAAACAGACCTTTCTACCAAATTGTAGTATGTAGAAACAGAAAACCAAGAGATGGACCCTGTATTGAGAGACTTGGAAGTTATGATCCAATGCCAAATAAGTTTGGAGAAAGACATGTAGCTTTAGATGTAGATCGATTTTTTTATAATCTTGCCAAGGGGACGAAGATGACTAAACCAGTAGAAAAACTGTTTGGTAAGTGTTGGTTTTAATTTGAATTTTAGTTATAAGCATTGGTAGGTTTTGTAGAGGTTTACCTTACCACCCATGAAATAATTATGACACTACTAACTATAGATAGAAATGACCAAACAGGACACTTTTAATACAATTCAAGAGGTATTGATAACATCTGTTTAAAAACTACAAGGTACATTTATAAATATAAATATATCTTACATTTAACACTGAAAGAAACATATTTGATATATTATTTTGTTTTTAAGATGTTAGCTCATAAATTGCATAAATGTAAATTTACACTATGTAGGTCCATATGATATATTTGAAAGAAAGTCTTACTTGACAATGGGAGACAACTCTAAGACATTAAAAATTTGCTATTCAAATATTATTTTACAAATTTATAGCCACACTGTAATTTAAACACTTGTCACTATAACACAAAAGAAAAAAAAATTGATGATTTTTTACACATTTAATAAATTTATCGATAGGTCAGTCATCACATGCTAAATTATTTCTTTTGTGACAGAAATGTTTCAGTTTTTTTCCCTTTTTCATTTCCAAAATATACATATAGAGGAAAAAAAATTATTTGGCTAATGATATGGAATCACAAAACAATATAGTTTAATAGTAAACAAATAAACAAATTTAAGAATTACAAAGGTAGAAATTAAAAATTATTTTCAGTACATAAAATTAAACGGCCAAGTCAAATGTCAGCCAAAAGATAAGACTGTATGTTGACTTGTAGATGTCTTTTAAAACAATTGTGTTTCTATCTCAGTGATGTTTACCCTACTTACACATGTACATCTTTTTTATTCATATCCATGGAGTAATTCATTGCTTTAGTTTAAGGTTGATGTTTTTTTTTAAGGTTTAAGTGGACTTTTACCAATACATCCTATGACATATATAGAAGCAGAAAGACTTAAACAAGGAAAGGATCAAAAACGTGCTGGTGTTCTCAGGCACTGGAATATGGATGTTTTTGAATATTATGAAGAACAAAAAAAGAAAGTAGAAAAAATAGAAGCTAGCAAAAAGGAAGCTGCTGAAAAAGCTAAAGAAAATGAAGAATCAGAAAATGACAAAGAGAGTGAAATTTCTTAGCATTAAAATTATCCAAATGAATTTATTGTTGAAGATGAAAAATTCTTATATTTCTGGTAAAATTAAAAAATGCAAAAGGGGGAGGGTTGAGCACTCACAAAAATGTTTAACCCTGCCACAGCCACATTCTTTATTTGCCTGTCCCAAGTCATGAGCCTGTAGTTCAGACTCAAATTCAGTGGTTGTTGTTGGTGGTTCATTTTACATGTAGCCATATTTGTTTTACTTTAAAACTGTTTTGTTATAAATTAGGCTGTTGGTTTTCTCATTTGAATTGTTTCATTATTTTTCATGTTGGACCTTTTATAGCCGACCATACATGATGTTTTTTCCCCCTCATTTTTGAAGGTTGAACATCTGCCTATAATGGCTTACATCAACTTTATTTTAACTTTGGTGAATACTAGTCTCATTGGTTATCATACAACATCTCCTTATACATGTATTTATATGAAGAGAAAATTCATGTAGATGAATTTTAATCAGTAAATTACGAAGAATCAGGGTTATTTAAACACATGAATGGATGTTGTAGTATTTGAAGAAATAAATCTGCTTCAGGGAGTAAGGCTTTTCTCGCACAAGGAGTAAAAGACAAGAGATTTATATACACAAAAAGAACGATGTTACAACCAACAAACCTATGCAAACACAAAATCAGGTCAATTGTAAATAGCATTTAGTAAAAGGACCATATGTAGTGTTAAAATTAGATTGTAATACCATGGAAATAAGATGTGCCAATAGTACTGCATACTATATATCATTAGCCGACTAAAAGTGGTTTCCCTTAGACTGACCTAATCACAATTTTTTAACAAATCAACAACAGAGAAGTTTTAAAGTCAATAGACCTTATTTTAGTGGGAGAGGCCAAATAGAGCTGCACCTTTGCTTTTAGTAATAGTAAAACTATATGAAAAACAGACATAACCATGAAAACTCAATGTTGACCAATGAATCATGACAATGGGGTCATGGAAAAATCAGCCTGAAAAAACATTTACAGATTGCAACCATTTCATCACAAAATATGTTGACTATTATCAAAGAAATGAAATTAACAGGAGAAATTTAATATTGACCTGGGAAAAGTATATATATGTTTCTGCATTGACAATGAAGTATGAATATAGGGGAAAAGTCTGATAAACCATGCCAGTCAAACATATACACCTTACAGTCTAAGTGCAAAATATAGTTATAGTATCTGAGAAACAAACACGAAAATGACCCATGAACTGTGAAAATGAGATGATAGTAAGATGATACACTCACATATCTTTCAATTATTCCTATACATGTATATATCAAATATATATAAAAAAAGAAGATATGGTATGGTTGCCAATGAGACAACTCTCCATAAGAGACCAAATGACACAGAAATTAACACTATATGTCACCATAAGGCCTTCAACAATGAGCACAGCCCATACCGTATAGTCCGCTATAAAAGTCTCCGAACCTGGGACAGTGGTATTCATACTCCATCCTTAATTAGATGTCATGAATATGCATATGTATATTTGATATTAAAACAACATCTGAGAGTATATTTTCATATGAAGGCAAAAATAATTTTAGGGGCAAAAAACGCATTTTTGTATTTTCTAGAAAATTTTCTCAAATTTTTTTAAGGGGTTTATAATTGTGTTTTTTTTCAAATTTTAAATATTTTGAAAAGTTTCAAAAAGAAATCTTTAAATGCACAGTATTATGCAATCGATTTTTAAGAAATTTGACCACATTTATTTTGAGTCAGAAACCTTTATTATGTGGTGTAACAGTACAACATAAAAACGAACTATAAAAATCAGTTGAAAAAGGCTTAACTCAATCAGATGGATAAAAATACAAATACAACGAATACATGTGGACGTATCCGGGTACTTGTACAACCCAATAACAATAAGACACTAAGTATAGATCTGAGAGTACTCGCAGTTACTGACAGCTTGTTCAAAGGCACTAACAACTAAAAAAAATCATGCATCTTAGACTTAATTATCAATCAGTACACATCCAACATCTAATGGATTTAGTGTAAAGACGTCATAAACAGTCAGAGAAAAACATAACCTTGTACAATGCCAAGATACAGGTATCGACAGATTTATAGATCCATGTATGAGTACTTGTATATACACCGTGTAGAACGCCACATGCGGGGTGTCGGCTATGTTTGACATGAGGTGGCAATTTTGAAGCGACGAAAAAGTAACAAGGTAAGTTCAAGCATCAAAATTTCTTATTTTTAGAACTTTCAGTACCATATAATGTATTGCACGGAAGGAACCGCAACATAAACTATTTCCTGAAAGCAGAAGCAGTCGTTTTCAGTGCTCAGTTTTCTCAAACACCTCGCCCTAGTTTTCCGTGTTGCAGATTTTGAGGCTTTATATGCCAATTTGGGTATAAAAACTACTTTACACAGCTAACCTCCGTATCACTTATATAGAATTGTATTCCTCTCATTGACTTATACCAAATACCAGTTTCTTAGTTAAAATCCATTGGTTTTAAAACTGTTATTCATCAAAATATAAAGTGTCGCTCGGGGTGTCAGATTTTGCGTCGCAAGGGGTAGAGGCTTGTCATAAAAAAGAATACATTTTCTTATAAATCGATCTCTGTCTGATACTTTTTAATTCAAACACACATACACTGTTATGATGAAAAATTACAAACTTAAGTTATGTAGTTCTAGCTGGGCGATTACGAACGAAATAACTGTCTTGAATCATATTTTCTTGTAAACCTGTTCCGTTGTATATTTGTGTACAAGTCGTTGTTTTCTCATTGACAATTGTAGTATCATCGTCTTCAGGATTACTTGAAGTTGTGTTGTCATTCGCTGAAAAAGATACCGGTGAGTGTTTCATTGGAGAGAGTGTTCTAATTCTTTTAGGAGTGATGGTTTTTGGCGGCGTGCACGAGTGCTTTTAGATGAACCTGGTGATGAACTATGATGCATTTTGGCTGGTGGAGGCTTCAGGCATAACTTATATTGAGGACTATTTTGTGATTTTCCACCATGTTTTGGTTTATTAAGCCATAGCCTTGCCTTTTTTTACCATGATAGTGACTGAAAAGGAAAAAATCGTTTACCAGCTTGGAAACTAAATATTTTGAGCCATTTTTACTATGAATGAAATCAAAAGCACATGTTTTGTAAGACCAAAAACAGGCAAAATGAAAAACCCTTATTTTGTCATGGTAAAGTAGATGTGAATGAAATCAAAAGCATATCTTTTATAAGACCAAAAACAGGCAAAATGAAAAATCCTTGTTTTGTCATGGTAAAGTAGATGTGTTTGAAATAAAATGTATCATATGAAGGCTAATTTACATGCAAATATGTATTTTTTTATGACAAGCCTCTACCCCTTGCGACGCAAAATCTGACACCCCGAGCGACACTTTATATTTTGATGAATAACAGTTTTAAAACCAATGGATTTTAACTAAGAAACTGGTATTTGGTATAAGTCAATGAGAGGAATACAATTCTATATAAATTATACGGAGGGTAGCTGTGTAAAGTAGTTTTTTTATACCGAAATTGGCATATAAAGCCTCAAAATCTGCAACTCGGAAAAGTAGGGCGAGGTGTTTGAGAAAACTGAGCACTGAAAACGACTGCTTCTGCTTTCAGGAAATAGATTGTGTTGCAGTTCCTTCCGTGCAATACATTATATGGTACTGAGAGTTCTAAAAATAAGAAATGTTGATGCTTGAACTTACCTTGTTACTTTTTCGTCGCTTCAAAATTGCCACCCATGTCAAACATAGCCGACACCCCGCATGTGGCGTTCTACACGGTGATATATAACAATAATATTTAGTAAGCTTTTAATTTACTGATAACAAAATCAATATTCATACCAATAAAAACAATTTTAAATGATCTAATTACAGTGTTGAATTGGTAACCTTTTATAATAAGTTTATTTAAAGGATCGATAAGTTTATCTGTATCGTTTCTACCTTTCCGGGCACGGTAAACAACATTTCCGTAAAAATGTGCTATCCCGTTTGAAATAAGTTTTCTACAGGTACAACCAAATTTTTATATCTATGGAAGAATTTAATAAAGGTTTTAAGTTATATGTGATAACGAAATCCCTGGTTTAATAATTTACCAGTAATACATTGATAGATTACGTTCGTTAAAATCAAAAACGTCACAACAGAAACAGGCATAGCGAACGAGTTGTGAAATATAAACACCGTAAGATGGTGCCAGAAGAAACATCACCATCCAAAAAGGGGGAAATAACCAATAGGGAACAAAAAGTAGTTCCTTTTGTCGTAAATTTTAGTGTGGAGTTTCTCGTTTTAAACCGAAATATATCTAGGAAGAGGACAGTTATTACCTTTTAAATTTGATTTATTTAAAATCAATTCCTTTGGGTAAATTTCGGTAGAAAATTCTTGATTATTTAACGAAAAAATATCATCAAGATAACGGTAAGTGTTGTTAAATTTATCAATAAATGCAATTTAGACTGGTCTTTACTGAGTTTGGTACCAGGACTATTTGTCCGGCCAATACAATGCGCATGTCATTATTTGTGTGTGCGTGTTATATTATCTTCAGCAGCACCAGGGGGTAGCACATATGTTTGTAATCTTTATTGTTAGGGCCTGATCTTGTTACTAGTAATTGAAATTGTTGTTTACTGCATACCAGAATATTGTCCAATCAATGACGAATAATGATAAAAAAAATCATGTATAATATATTCCAAATTTTCAAATAAGTAGAGAGAAAAAATTACTAGTAAAACAAACTTAAGTATTGTTTGACTCAGTAGAGAATTTTAAGTTAACGTAAAGGATTTTGCGTAGCTGAAAAGGGTACAAAATTATTATGCCTGTAGCTGTCAAATAGAATTATAGACCCCTTGACATAAAGTTATCCATATTTTGAGTGAGAGATGGGAGATTTTTCTATAATGCCCCCCCCCCCCCCCAAAAAAAAGAAAAAAAAAGTGAACAACACTGTTAAAATCGTGTTTAGACATTCTAGGTTGGATTTTATTTTATTTACGTGAGGGGTCGGGATGACACGGTGTGCTCCTTTTCCCAAATTACTCTTTTCTTTTTTTCTCCCAATCCCATCTTTGTTGTCCCCTGTATTTCATTATCCCACTTTTTATAATCCTATATCCAACATCCTTCAAGGTTGTAACCTCCCCCCCCCCCTTTCTTTAGTCCCTTTCATAAGATTATATCATTTTTTGAAGTTCATACTATCGTTTTTCATTGTTAAATTCCGATAAAATTGCAAGATTTATCACAAATATTGATATCGCCGTTTTCAGCCATGATCTTAAAATTGAAAATCAGTGATCGGATTACACGCGCCCCCTCGGTGCTACTGAAGATAATATTACACACACTTCCGAAAGCACATTATATGACATGCGCATTGCAATGGCCGGACAAATAGCCCTGGCACTATTCGTCCGGCTAGCCGGACAAATAGCCACTCCGTTAAGTGTATCTAGCATATATTTACCTTTCTCATTGGAGAAGAAGGCTTAAAATGAGTTGCAGCAAATATATTTGCATTCAGATTTACCAAACGACCATTTAATTAAATATATATATATAGGAAAACTTTTGTTTGATAAGATTGTGTGGAAGTGTAGTGTAAAGATAGAAAAGTCAAAACTGCAGATATAAAAAGTTTACCTCTAGCTTGTAGTACTTCCGATGGTCCATGAAATGAGGTAAAGATCTTGGACATGGTAAATCTTGTTTTACAGACATTTGGTAATGATGGTATGATGTTGTCTGCGTCGTTATCCGAAGACGCATTTGGTGTCCGGACAATAACTTTAGTTTAAGTGTATGGATCTCTATGTAAATAATTATAGTATAACTAATCGCCGTATTTGAATATCAAAAATAAGACAACGCGTGACCGAACGACGCATGGATTAAACGAGTGCGCAGCACGAGTTTAATCCATAGCGGCGTTCGGTCAAAAGTTGTCTTATTTTTGATATTCAAATACGGCGATTAGTTATTCTTTTTATTACATTGGCAAATGGCTTTTTTTATGAAATTAATGTAGAAAATGTAAGGAACTATATCTTTTTCCTACGCATTGACAATTTGTTTTTATCCGACGTTATCGACGTCTTGACAACGCCTATTGTTGTATGACGTCAGAGAGTGAAATAACCACGTTTATTTCACATGTGAAATTATCGGATTTTATCTACCTGGGAAATCAATGTAATTCATTGCAACCAATGTAATAAAAAAGTTTAATACCTCAAAAGGAAGGTTGGGATTGATTTTTGGGATAATGGTCCAAACCGTTTTGGAATTAGGGACCCCAAAGTATTTTTCGACTTTCAGGATATCAACTTCAAGTTGTGTAATAGTATTTCAATTGATCTGAAATTGTATCACAATGTTTAATACCACAGGTAAAAGGTTTGGATTAATTTTGGGGGTCATGGTCCCAAAGGTTTAGGATTTAGGGGCCAAAAAGGGGGCCAAAAATAAGCACTTTTGTTGTTTTCAAACAATAACTTGTGTTTAAGTGTAGGAATCTCTCCGAAATTATACCACAAGTTTCCATACCATGGAGGGATGGTTATTAATGACTTTGGGGGTTATGGCTCAAAATATTTTGGAATTAGGGGCAAAAAAAGGGGGGAAATTATGTTTTTGGTCAATGGACAATTAAGACAATTCAGTAAAAGCAGTGTAGGGAGGTAACTCAAAAAAATTTAACATACAATGTTGGGTATGTTCGGATTTACCTACCTTATACTATACTTGTATATTATGTATAAAGAAATGGACTAATTGCAAAAAAAAAAGGGTAGTAGTTTTTTATTTTTTTTCTCCCAAATTTGAAAAGTTTGAAGAAGAAATCTTTAATTGCACAATATTGCACAATAGATTTGTAGGATCTTGACATTTGTTTTGTGTCAGAAACTCAAATTATGTCAAAAATTTGATCACAATCCAAATGCAGAACTGTATCAAGCTTGAATGCTGTGTCCATACTTGCCCCAACTGATCAGGGTTCGACCTCTGCGGTCGTATAAAGCTGCGCCCTGCGGAGCACCTGGGTCTCATAAGTCAGACATTTATTTGACCAAAAAAAAGTAGTTTTAAGGTAGACTCGGTGTTTTTCGTCATTCTTGTATTGTAACAATAGCACTACACAATCAGTCTATTTTTTTTTACCTATATCTGAGAGTTTTGCGATATTTGTAATTTGTGATGTGTAAGGCTGTTTATTTGAATGAAGAAATATGAGTTATTTATATCGTAACAAATATAAAATATGTTGTTTTTTTAAGAATAAATTTTTCAAGTTAGCCATTTAGCTCCAATTGATTATACTGGATTTTCTTAAATATTAAAAAGAAGATGTGGTATGATTGTTCCATGAGACAACTCTCCTCAAGAGACCAAAATGACACAGAAATTAACAACTATAGGTCACCGTACAGCCTTCAACAATGAGCAAAGCCCATACCGCATAGTCAGCTATAAAAGGCCCCGAAATAACAATGTAAAACAATTCAAACGAGAAAACGAACGGCCTAATTGATGTACAAAAAATGAACGAAAAACAAAAATGTAACACATTTAACAAATGACAACCACTGAATTACAGGCTCCGGACTTGGGACAGGCACATATATAGAGAGAGAGAATGTGGCGGGGTTAAAGCATATTATAAACCTATCTTCTTATACATTATATCAAAATTATATCTAAAATATGTCTTTTTATTCACAAAAATGTGTTTTCATGAACAATGTATGCAAATTTGGACAATTTTGCACGACTTTTTGCTATTAAAAGGTGATCCATATACTGTTTGTTTAATTTTAAAAAAGAGCAAAGTAAATTCTTCATTTTTACAAAGTACAAGAAAAGACTAGCTGATGAGATATATACCGACGATCTACCTTAGCAGTCGCTGAACTGATAATGCTATAAGGGCCACATGAGGTCAATATGCCCCATTCATAACATAAGATCAACAGAAGGCATCTGTAGAAAAGGTATTTAGCATCTACCTTCTGAACCTAATACATATAATATAGTATTTTTTTGTAAGTATTAGTTTATGCTTGCTTGTGTTGTAAAATGTTTAAATTTTTCAGATTTCTGTGAATAGGCTTGAGTGTCCTTTAAGCACCTGCCCTTGGTGACTCCTGCATATGAACAACAGCTATTTGCTCATATGCATCAGCCACGAGGAAGGACTTAACTCGAAGTTATTTTTCTATAATGGATGTGATGCTGCTTCTTGTGCATGGTCAATAATCACTTAACATTCAGGTTTTGATATGGGACTACATTTATTATTAACTCAATTTATATTTCATGTTTTTTGTCAAACGTATTTCTATTTTTATTTTTGTTTCTTGTCTATCGCAATTGTGTGATAAAACAATCAATGTACTGATTATGCATGTAATGGATCCACTATTGGAAATAAAATATATCTCTCTCTCTCATATAACTTACATCATCGCCACATCCATATGTGGGTTGCATTCTGAAATTTTTGTCAAACCGTTTACTCATATTTTTCCGAAGTTAAAACAACTGTTCCAACTTCGCTTGCTGTCCGGTGGTGGCCCTAGCGTAATACTGAATGGAAGCTCGCCATTAACAGAGACATATAAAACAATTGTGTAAATTGTATTTGGTCTTTTTAGAAACTGTTCTATTTCGCCTTACTCAGTGCCCTTGTTTATTTTCACCGTTCTTTTCTACAAAAATACAACTTGAAACTGACAGAAATTATTGTACGTATGACTACTTATAGAGGTAATTAGCATGAAAATACTATTTTTACTTATATTTGCCTATGTTATCTCACTTGTAAAACTATGATAGTTGTGAAACAGAACTGAAAACTTTTCCAGTTGAACGAATCATGCTATTGTTTAAAGCAGAGACATATATATGTCTCTGTTTAAAGGAACATCCTATGAAGCACATATATATATGCTGGGGCTACTACGAACAGTCTAAATAGTGTGCCTCCAATGAGGGTCGGGATCATGAGGATCCTTCATTTCTTTTTAGACATTTTTTTCTATTCTTTATTTATCTTTATCCCTTTTCTCATTTCTGTATTTCAGTCTGACCCCTTTATTCTCTATTCTTTATTTTTCTCTCTTCTTTAATTTTTTTGCCATCTATTTCTCTATTTTTCTTCTTCTTTTTACACAGCTTTCTCTGTTCTCTATATTTTAGTCCTTCATTCTGCATTTGTGTCCATTATTCTATATTCTGTAAACCAGTTATATACTAAAATTGAGAATGGAAATGGGGAATGTGTCAAAGAGACAACAACCCGACCAAATAAAAAACAACAGCAGAGGGTCACCAACAGGTCTTCAATGTAGCGAGAAATTCCCGCACCTGGAGGCGTCCTTCAGCTGGCCCCTAAACAAATATATACTAGTCCAGTGATAATGAACGCCATACTAATTTCCAAATTGTACACAAGAAACTAAAACTAAAATAATACAAGACTAACAAAGGCCAGAGGCTCCTGACTTGGGACAGGCGCAAAAATGCGGCGGGGTTAAACATGTTTGTGAGATCTAGACCCTCCCCCTATACCTCTAACCAATGTAGAAAAGTAAACGCATAACAATACGCACATTAAAATTCAGTTCAAGAGAAGTCCGAGTCTGATGTCAGAAGATGTAACCAAAGAAAATAAACAAAATGACAATAATACATAAATATCAACAGACTACTAGCAGTTAACTGACATGCCAGCTCCAGACTTCAATTAAACTGACTGAAAGATTATGATTTCATCATATGAACATCAGGCACAATCCTTCCCGTTAGGGGTTAAGTATCTTACCATCATAACATATATGAGAAGAACATAACCCGTGTCATGCCAACAACTGTTTTTAGAATAATATGTTTAGTTCCGATGCAAAGACCTTATTAGTGACTCAATATTAACGCCAAAATATGCAATCTTTAATGACTTGACAACAGTATCGTAATTATATCCCTTCTTAAGAAGTCTATTCAAAGGTTTTGTAAGTTTCTGAGGTGAATACTGACACCTTTATTTTCCGGAAATAAAACGCATTCAATCCGAGATTGACAACAATTTATAGAAGGGAAAATTTTGGGAAAATCTTTGTTCCTATTTATAGTAACAACATTTTTTTCTGTTCCATGCATCAGGTAAGAATCTTACAATATATGTTTGAACGAATGAAATTGTCAAGCAAACAAAGGCAGTGCTATCAACCACGATCAATATAGAAATTCATTATTTAATTTAGGTGAAAGTAGATTATGAGATCACTCCTGACCTCCAATGATATATGCCGGCTATTTTCGGTTTATTATAAATTCATGATTATATAGATATTAATAGAAGATGTGGCATGGGTGCCAATGAGACAACTCTCTCATTCAAGTAACAATTCAAGTTGTAAAAGTAAACCATTATAAGTCAGACTTGGAACAGTATATTTACAATATATTTGTTCCTGGTCAGGAAGTGGGTACATGTGACAGAATGAGGTCTATTACAATCAATGACACGAGTTTAGACCAACAGTTATGGTGCTTAAGATCTCGGGTTCGGTTCTGACTTGGGGTCGCTGGAATTTCAGGACGAAGGGTGGTAGTTGTTTTCACCCTTGATTACCCTTCCACACAGATCTCTGATACCGCGGATAGAGTTGAAACAAGAATTGGTAATTGATAGCCTCAGACTGTTGAAAAGAATATCATTCTGCAGATGTCTCTTTTGGGTGTCTGTTCAGCTAAGCAGCATGGTGGTTCTCTCGGAGTACTTCAGCTTTCTCCACCTTAATAGCAGACTAACTTGTGTCCTAACACTGACGTCAACTATCCCTTTGTGTCTGGTTGGGAATTGTTTCAAACTGCATGTTGCACTTTTTCAAGTAAGACTGAGTCTGTAAGACTCTGTAAACATAACCAAATCAATTACACAATCACAATTTAAAAAATGTTTTAGAAGACCTTGAGCAATGGACCTAAAATATGTAAATACCAACAGTGTGGAAACTGTCTAAAATTGATTAATTGTTGTAAAACAATTCATAAACTGCGTCTAAAAATATCATATTTTAACAATCAAATAGCAGTGTATACAATATAATTAAAAAGGAAGTCATAAGTTCTTGTGGCAACTGCAAGATAAAAACACAGTTAGTGGCCTTTGAGTTAAATTGATGGTACATGTATTAAATATAGATGCATATGATTGTACCTACATTTATAATTCAAATATTTTCAGATATAATCGAGAATTACTACTGCATTAGTAGAATACACTTACTGGTAAACATACTCATGTTAATATTTTGATTGATGCTAGTTTGCACTGCATTATGAAAATCGCCATGAAACTGCATGCAATATTTGCCAGTGAGTGGACGTCAATCAACAAACAATCAATCAATCAATTAATCAATCGATAAATCAATCAATCAATCAAACAATTCGCAGTTAAATCAATTTGGTGTACATTGCATTAAGGTGGTACCTAACACTACAGGGAGATAACTCTATAAAATCCGCTAAACGTTTTAATCACATTGTGTTGTTTTAATAAGGGAATATTAAGCTTCTCAATGATCAAAATTAGTGTTTGTCAAATTGCTATATAACCAGTGTAATTTTTCTGACAAAACGGTTGGTTCAAATTTTTTCAAATTTTTATATTTTTGTTTATGTGTCAAAGTAAATACTTTGACAAAATTTTATGAAAATTAAACGAGCCAAATTAATTTTAGTGAAAGTGTTGGGTACCACCTTAATGCATGTTTTAAATCGTCTTGGGTTTCTGAAACAACTTTTCATATTCTCTTGAAAACAGAAGAACAAAGATGAGTAAGACAGCACAAAGTGTACATTTAACTTGCAATGATGTCCTTCCTGTAATAGTTTTTGTTCCAATCCTTCCAGTAATAGTTTTTGTTCCAGTCCTTCCTGTAATAGTTTTTGTTCCAATGATGTCCTTCCAGTAATAGTTTTTGTTCCAATGATATCCTTCCAGTAATAGTTTTTGTTCCAATTTTCATCATCAGTATTATCAGAAGTCCTTCACTAGGTCCCCGGTTATGGATTCTGGTATTATAATTAATGAGCAAGGTATCCCGTTTTCATTCTAGCATGACGTGTATTTCATTGTGTTATTTCTTCTCTGCTCTATCAAATTCTACCTTGTTTCAAATCTTTGAAAGTTTTTTTTATAACATGTAGGAAAAAAATTGAAAACAACACGTTTGTTGTATGAATTTTAATTCAATGCTTTACCTACTAAAATCAGCAATATTAATTTACGATGTTATTAAAATGATCATTAATTTTTATGTTAAGTTGAAAATGTAAACGAT
The DNA here is from genome assembly GCF_963676685.1 of Mytilus edulis. Classification (NCBI taxonomy): domain Eukaryota; kingdom Metazoa; phylum Mollusca; class Bivalvia; order Mytilida; family Mytilidae; genus Mytilus; species Mytilus edulis. The sequence continues at coordinate 10,571,974 of NC_092347.1, read as the reverse complement.
TAAATGAAACTAGCACTTTTGTGAGATTGAAGCTAACTTCTGTATTACTATAACCATATACGAGGGGGGGCAAGGGGGGTCCCAATAACAGCAAAACAGCAAATTGATTTGGCTCATAACAGATAACAAGGAATTAAAATGGACCAAAAACAGATAACAGTAAATGAAATATTAAAATTATTCGGTCTTTGACAAATCAGTATTTCTTATTACGGATATAATCCTTTGTAATGCATTCCATTTTTTATGACTATGTTTTTAGTATTAATTTATGTATCTAGAATGTGTTTAAATTACTACTCAATATATTATAATATTTTTTATACGCTCGTTTACGGAACGTATTATGGTATAATGTTGTCCGTCTGTTGTCAACATGTCGGACATTAATTCAAAAAACTCTTTAACCATTTGCATTAAACTTTGGGAAATTGTTTATATATATTGACGTGAGCTCCCTTTTTTTTTTTTTTTTTGTTGTTTTTTTTTTTTGTTTTTGTTTTTTTTTTTATAAATTTTAGATTTTAAGTTTCCGGGTAATGGGTTTTTATTCAATAAAATTGGTGTTTTTTTTCCTCAATTTTCTGATAATATCTCAAAAATGCTTTCACAAAGCAAGGAATTTGGGTGAATTGTTTATATCTATTAACATGAGGTAACTTTCAATTTCTATAAATTTTAGATTTTACGTTTCCGAGTGAACGGGTTTTATTAATTAAAAAGGGGTGATTTTCCAGTTTTCAGACATTAACACAAAAATGTTTTCAGCAGTTCTCATGAAACGTTGGTGTATTGTTTATATATATTGACTGAAGCTCCCTTTGTTGCTAATAAAAAAAAGTGACCTAAATCAGTTTGAATATTCTGACTTTTTCTAAATGACCATTTAATGAGGTGTGTGAATTTTTCTTAATAAAACTATGAGGCAAAGTGGTATATAGGGTAGAAAAATCAAAAGCACCAATTATAAGCATGCAATTTATCAAGTACTTTTTGACACTCTAAAAGCAATTTATTCCACTATTTTCAAAGGCCTTATTTGAACAATTTTTTAATCAGCTGAGGTTTTTGATTGTACCAAGTGTACTAGTAAGTAGAATACATAGTTTAGTAGGGAAACAATGGCTTGAAACGAAATAAATCTTTGTTTGTAATGAGTTATGTGCAGCTTCGGACCCAAGTACATGGTTGGAACTTTCATTGTACAATGCATTTGGTTCTGCTTTGAAAAGAATCACAGAGCTGAGTCTATGTACCATATTATATAAAAGGTTAAGTGGTTGTTAGGACCTAGTCCTTAATTGAGATCCTTGTCAGATATTCCTGGCCATATGTTTTCCTCTTTGTCATATTAAGAATTGTTTTAATTTAATATGTTCGTACGGAAAACAAGGAACATTATTCTCATACAAAAAATTAAGATAATTCTAAATACACATTCATAAAAAAAATGGAATTTATTACAAAGGATAATCATAAGATATACTTGAATTGTCCTGGACCACACTTCTGTGATGGGTATATGTTAATGGAATCCTTCTCTGAATACGGAACAAACATATCAGTAGTGGTAGACCCCAATGGCCAATGATCTTCAATTTATACCGAATATTGACTGTCAAAACAAATGCTAACATTCCAATTTCCAATAACAGTTAACAGCAAATACATTATCACAATAACAGATAACAAAAAAAATAAAAGCCCAATAACAGCTAACAAAGAATAAGACAATAACAGCTAACAGCAAATATATTTTCAAAATAACAGATAACAAAGAATTAAATTGCCCCATAACAGCATAACAGTTAAACCCCTTGCCCCCCCTCATATACTGGAACGCTCAAACCCGAATATATATATATATATAATTTTTGAAAGTCCAGGATGTACATTGATAACGCTAGAAGCTATTAGACCAATGGGTAAACATTTCAAATGTTTGTTATTCTGCATCAATGATGCTTTGGTATGTTACAATCTAAATAACTCAGATCTATCTTGGCATGATCACGATCGATTAATCGATTTTAATTTTGTTTTATTTCAGGGCATTTGATATGGAAATGAATTCAAGTGATGATGCACTAGATATTGACATTGAAAATGATGAACGACCGCCTTCAGTGTTACAATCTCTTATTAAAGACCCAACTGATGATCCACCATTTTGTGACATTCCGCCTTTACCAAAATTATTTTTAGAGAAAAACCTAGCTGATTGGGTAAGGTCAATAGATTCACTGTGGAATGAACGTGAAGACAGAATTCGATTCTGCGTTTTGATGTATGCTTTTGCTAACGGTGGCTCATTTTCCATAGATATGGTTCCAAAATCGTTCAAGTGGAGAGATCTTCCGAAAGAATTGGAAGAAGAGGCATGGATACGATCATTTCAATACGTTGCCAAGACTATGGATTTGGAAAGAATGTTTCTGTACCATGATCAGATTAAAACAGCAGCTGACAAACTAACAGAAGTGGATAGTGAAGGCCGTGGACCTTTTTTCTCAAAACCATCAACTGAAGGAGAAAAATATGCTTTCTTAAACGAATTCATCTTAGATGCAGTCACCCATTCTTACTGTGGTAAAAGACAGTATCGTGCGTTGGCTCTAGCAACACCTGTATTTCTGTACCGATATTGCCACACTCGTCCGCAAATCATGAAAATTGATGACTATGGTGATCGAAAAGTATCTGTTTCGATTGGTGAGCATGACGAAGATTCAGTATATGAGATTTTTATTGACGAGATATGTAAAGGCCACGTCTACAATACTCTAGCTAATAGAATGTGGACTGACGACACTTTCTGTAACAAATTCTTTAAGTATATAAGTCGATATGCGGATGAACTGGCAGAGGAGGACAAAGAAAGAAAAATGTTTACCGTTGTTGATTTAAAGTCCACAAAAAAAAGACCTAAATCTTTTCTTTATTGTCTTGTCACACACTCGCCCCCTAGACAAAATATGTTATCTCCGGTGTTGACGTTCATGACAAAATACTGTACTAAAGATTTTATGGAATTGCAGTATATATTGATATTAGAATATTCTTGTAGAAAATCGCTTATTGAGATCTACCTGCTTTTCGCTCCTAGAGTAAAGATATTTCCGTTTTCGTTCATTAGATCAGCCATAATGGGTGGTGATTCAATACTCCTTGACAGAGTGTTATCGCACCAATCATGGACTCAGAAACAACTGGATAAGACCATGCAATGGGTGGCTGCGACCGGGAAGTTTGACGATTATCTCCGACTGAAGCAAGCTGGGGCTGTGCCAGATAGTATCACATTATATGAAAGTGTCATTGGAAAAAATGCATCCATTTTTGAAGATCTGCTTCGCGATGGTATAGACTGCGATGCGGACGTGTATCAAGGGCGAAAGGTTATACATGCAGCCGCTAAAACTGGAAGTACTGAAATCGTCGACTTGTTGATACAGAGAGGTGCAGATGTAGAATCAAAGTCACAAAGTGGAGAATTGCCTTTACACATAGCAATTGACAATTATCATGAAGATTTAGCGGAACATCTTCTGATGCGCGGAGCCGATGCCAATGAACGTGACCACAGAGGTGCTACAGCGTTAATAAGAGCATGTGCAATAGGATTGTATAGGCTTGTCGAACGTTTGATGTATGTTGGGTCCGACACTAGCGATACTGATGAACAAGGTTGTAATATATTACATAAAGCCTATCTTAGTGGAGAAATAGAAATTATAGAATTTGCCAAATCACATGGCTTTAAAATCGAATCCACCGACAAGAACAATAACTCTGTCCTGCATTTTTCTGCACTTAGTGGCAACTTGAAACAATTTGAAGGACTTCTGAACCAGATGCCAGAAAAGATATCAGCATGCAACTCTTTCATGTGGAATCCGGCTAGCTGTGCTGCAGTATGTGGTCGATGGGATGTCTTTAATTTCCTCAAAAGGAATGGAGCAGACGTTCAACAAATAGCTAAAGATGGAAGTAGCATTTTAGACTTGGCTACCAGAGGAAAACAGCTACGACAGCTGAATAAAGTTGGTTATATAGATGAATTTCAAGAGACAATACGATTGGGTTCCATAGAAGATTATAACAATATAATTCAAAGTTTAACTGATTGAATCAATATATTATAAATGGATAGCTACGCGAAATGTTATCAGAAAAATCATATACTTTTACAATTATAACCCAAACCTAACTGAAAGGGCATTTATATAAATATAAAACTGCCTCCTATGCATTTTGTTTTATGAAATTATTGAAAACGCTTGGCATTAACCATTAATAAATTGTGAGACTTGGATTGATAATTCCTTATTTTGTTGTACCCTATAAGCCTTAAACACATTGTATCAAATCGAAAATTTGTTTTGACAAGGATTATTCTGATTTGAATCGTTTTAGTTGTGAGAAATATGTACAACCGTTACTTGTGAAATTTCATTGGCTACAAATTCTCCGAGATCGGACTGGCGTTTACTTTTGTCTTTATGATTATAGCTGTTCTTGTGCTTACTGTTTGTCTGATGACTCTATACATTTTTCAACTATTTTTTACAGTTTTTTCTTTCGTATGTTGAGTGGTTGTGTTGCTCTCATTGTTAAAATACCATACTATACAGTAACTTTAAGTACATCAAAGTAATCTGAACTCTTAAGGAATCAAGGATAGAAGACTCATAGTTAATCATAGAAATCTTCAAATTTTCAAAACACCGATCAAGTTTGAATTTTGGTGGCATTACTTTTTTTACCAAATGTTATGAAACTTATATAAATAATGCTTATTACCACAAACCACAGATCAAGTTTGAATTTTAGCCTTTCTAGAGTTATGCCTTTTACAAATGGAACTCAAAATGCTGATGTTTCGTTTCCGTTTTCTAACTAAAGTTTGCACTAACCAAATTTTATGAAACTTTTACAAAATGTTTATATCAAGAATGAATTTAGGTAAAGTCACTCTTATCGTTCTCGAGTTTTGTCCCTTTATAACGTTGTATGCAAATGTGTCAGAAGGACACAATCCCCATTTAATTTTCTTTCTTTCCAATATTGGCACTTGACAAGCTGAATGAATCGTAACATACGGATTTCAGTATGGGTTTGATCAATATCGACGAAATTCAATCGAATAGTTCAGGATGTTCACCAAACGTCAAATGCCATAATAGAGAAAGCTTCAAAGGGTGTACCTAATCTGACCAGTACTTATACATGTGGTTAGAAATATAAATTTCAGAGGCGGAGAGATGGACGTCAAAAATTGAACTGATGTAAATAGTAAACTGCAAAAACAAAAACCATGCCTAGTTATCTGAGATAGGTTTTTCAGATTCTTTCCCTTTAAACTTTTCTTTCCAAGTTTGATCACATTGTATGACACTTCGCTTTCTTGAGCTTTTTGTTTGTGTTTTGATTTACTTGTAAGTAAAAATTCTGCTATCATAATATATATCTATTTGTCTATTTTATTTACAAATTAAGTTAACTAACTGTGTGTAAATAGTAACTACAAAACAAAGTTGTCGGAAAAGGCGAAAAATAAGAATACAAAAAAAAAAGTTTGTTCCTGATGATCTCTCTTGAAGAAGTTGTCCAAATAATATTAAAATTCCTAGAAGATGTATTATAACCACCAACAGAACTGAGTTGTTGAATCCACGATTAAATTGCTATGCCTCGACTTTTCGACTTCGGTCTCGTGTTGGAATAAAATGCTTCGCTGGGCGCAGCCTGATATGATCGCAGAGGTCGAACCCTGAACAGTTGGGGCAAATTCGGACACAATATAAATTATTCAAGCTTGATACTGTCTGAATTTGGATTGTGATTCAATTTTTGGCATAATTCAGGTTTCTGATACAAAATAATTGTGGTCAAACATTTTTTCAAATCTATTGCGCTATACTGTGCAATTGAAGATTGCTTCTTGAAACTTTTCAGAACTTTGAAATTTGAAAAATTAAAAAAAAAAAAATACGAATCACTTTTAAAAATTGGGACCCCCCCCCCCCACACACACACACTTTTTGAAACGCCCTTGGAGCAATAACCCCAAAATTCAATCCCAGCCTTACGTTTGTAGTATGAAACCTTGGAGTACAATTTCAGAGAGAACCATACACTTAAACACAAGTTTTTTCTGGAAACTAGAACAATGCTGGTGTTTGCCCTTAATTCCTACATGCTTGTGGCAATAAACCCAAAACTCAATCCCAACCTTCCCTTTTGTTATATGGAAAAAGTAAAATCACAAAAATACTGAACTTAGAGGAAGATCAATTTGGAAAGTCCCTAATCACATGGCAAAATCAAATACCTTGTGGTCCAATGCCAGAGAGATCCATACAATTGCACACAAGTTATTGTGGAAATTAGAAAAAAATGCTTGTTTTTGGCCCCTTCTTTACCCTTAATTCCTAAACTGTTGGCCCCATAACCCCTAAAATGAATCCAAACTTTCTACGTGTGGTATCAAACATTGTGGTACAATTTCAGAGATATCAAAATATTTATACACAAGTTATTATCCTGAAACCAGAAAAATGCTTGTCAGTTTGGGACCCCAATTCCTAAACGGTTTGGACCATCATCCCCAACTTTCCTTTTGTGGTATTGAACCTTCTTTAAAAATTTCATGGAAAACCATTTACTTCAATTAAAGTTATTGTCCAGAAATCAAAGGATCTTCGGACGACGACGACATGATACTATTATACGATCCCAAAAGCAGTCGTATAAAAAAACTAATGATAAACCGAAGAAGACGAATTTGTAATCAATGCAGTTGCTCTATTTTACACATCTATAATTGACCAATATATAGTTGTAAATAGTTTTCGTTTGTCATCTACGAAAACTTAATATAAACGTTCATGGTCACTGAACCATGATAAGGAGGCTAATGTGAATGAACCTTGTCAGACAGCAATGTCTCGCCTGTTATTCATATCATTTCATGTTGAATGTCAGGAAAAGGAAAGTTTTTATACAAGCATCATATAAATTGAACTGTTTCAATGTTCTATGAAAATGAGGTCTGAGGAACCATGCCAGACAGACATGCACACCGAACAATCATTCCATAAATCCAAAAAGGCCCATCAAATAATGAATAGTCTTACCGCTTCTAGTAGTACCTGACAAACAGATCAAACTTCCCACTAACCAATGAACCACGAAAACGAGGTCAATGTCATGTAAACCTAGCCAGACAGACATGTAACATGAAAATCGTTAAACATAGTGGCCCTATTTTAAGTATTCGAGCGAATCTCTAAATCTAAACACGTGACCAAAGAACCTGGAAAATTAGTTCGAAGTCATATGAACCACCCAGACATTTTACAATCATTCCATACACCAACTATAAGTTAACCTTTCGCTTAAGTATCTGATAAACGCCAAAATGTCAAAACCTTATCATTGACCAATGAACCATGAAAATGAGGTAAGGGTCATATAAACTATGCCATACAAGACCAGTATTCACGACGAACTCTTAAATGAGGGGGGGCAAGGGGTTTAACTGTTATGCTGTTATGGGGCAATTTAATTCTTTGTTATCTGTTATTTTGAAAATATATTTGCTGTTAGCTGTTATTGTCTTATTCTTTGTTAGCTGTTATTGGGCTTTTATTTTTTTTGTTATCTGTTATTGTGATAATGTATTTGCTGTTAACTGTTATTGGAAATTGGAATGTTAGCATTTGTTTTGACAGTCAATATTCGGTATAAATTGAAGATCATTGGCCATTGGGGTCTACCACTACTGATATGTTTGTTCCGTATTCAGAGAAGGATTCCATTAACATATACCCATCACAGAAGTGTGGTCCAGGACAATTCAAGTATATCATATGATTATCCTTTGTAATAAATTCCATTTTTTTTATGAATGTGTATTTAGAATTATCTTAATTTTTTGTATGAGAATAATGTTCCTTGTTTTCCGTACGAACATATTAAATTAAAACAATTCTTAATATGACAAAGAGGAAAACATATGGCCAGGAATATCTGACAAGGATCTCAATTAAGGACTAGGTCCTAACAACCACTTAACCTTTTATATAATATGGTACATAGACTCAGCTCTGTGATTCTTTTCAAAGCAGAACCAAATGCATTGTACAATGAAAGTTCCAACCATGTACTTGGGTCCGAAGCTGCACATAACTCATTACAAACAAAGATTTATTTCGTTTCAAGCCATTGTTTCCCTACTAAACTATGTATTCTACTTACTAGTACACTTGGTACAATCAAAAACCTCAGCTGATTAAAAAATTGTTCAAATAAGGCCTTTGAAAATAGTGGAATAAATTGCTTTTAGAGTGTCAAAAAGTACTTGATAAATTGCATGCTTATAATTGGTGCTTTTGATTTTTCTACCCTATATACCACTTTGCCTCATAGTTTTATTAAGAAAAATTCACACACCTCATTAAATGGTCATTTAGAAAAAGTCAGAATATTCAAACTGATTTAGGTCACTTTTTTTTATTAGCAACAAAGGGAGCTTCAGTCAATATATATAAACAATACACCAACGTTTCATGAGAACTGCTGAAAACATTTTTGTGTTAATGTCTGAAAACTGGAAAATCACCCCTTTTTAATTAATAAAACCCGTTCACTCGGAAACGTAAAATCTAAAATTTATAGAAATTGAAAGTTACCTCATGTTAATAGATATAAACAATTCACCCAAATTCCTTGCTTTGTGAAAGCATTTTTGAGATATTATCAGAAAATTGAGGAAAAAAAACACCAATTTTATTGAATAAAAACCCATTACCCGGAAACTTAAAATCTAAAATTTATAAAAAAAAAAACAAAAACAAAAAAAAACAACAACAAAAAAAAAAAAAAAAAGGGAGCTCACGTCAATATATATAAACAATTTCCCAAAGTTTAATGCAAATGGTTAAAGAGTTTTTTGAATTAATGTCCGACATGTTGACAACAGACGGACAACATTATACCATAATACGTTCCGTAAACGAGCGTATAAAAAATATTATAATATATTGAGTAGTAATTTAAACACATTCTAGATACATAAATTAATACTAAAAACATAGTCATAAAAAATGGAATGCATTACAAAGGATTATATCCGTAATAAGAAATACTGATTTGTCAAAGACCGAATAATTTTAATATTTCATTTACTGTTATCTGTTTTTGGTCCATTTTAATTCCTTGTTATCTGTTATGAGCCAAATCAATTTGCTGTTTTGCTGTTATTGGGACCCCCCTTGCCCCCCCTCTTAAATCTACAGGCCCGGGGCTCAATTTTTAATTTTTTTTTAGTTAAGATTCTGTTGGCCTGTAGATATAATTTTTACAGGCCCTAGAGCAATTTTACCAGCCTGGGCTGCAACTCAGCGCGAAGACTGCAAGACCATAGAAACCGAAGAAGCGTTTCAATATACCAAACATAATTCACCTAGCTATTGTTTAAAATATCTGAGAAATAAAATAATTTCGAAATATAGTTCAATGAAGCCAGGGTCAGATTTCAACTGACAGATGGACATGAACACCTACAATCCCTTGTTAACCAATACACGAAATGATGTCGAGTTCAAGTGAAAACTGTCTGACAGTCATGAGGACCTGACAAGGTATGATCATACCAAATATAGTAATCATATTACTTTGGTATTCACACGGGAGAAGCTAACATGACAAAAACTTTAAACCTCCTTCCTTAAGTAGTTACGTGAACCTTTAAAATTAGGTCAATGAAAAAGGCCATGACAGATTAAAACTTCAGAATATAAGGCATCTATATACAAAGCATCCAGGTCATCTACATTTGGAAATATTCAGCTTAAAAGTTACTATGTAATGCCTCTTCAGTCGTCGAATCAATATCCCGATCTACCTTTTGTTGTTTTCTGCAACAGAAGTCACAGGCGAGACAAAAACCCAAAAGACGAAAGTGCAGATGAACCTCAATAAGCCGTTTAAAATTATTTCCATATTGAATAAGAATATCTAAGTAACTTGCCCCATATTTGTCCAGTCAACCATGACACATGGTAAGATTGCAACAAATGTAGTTGAATCTATCATTTATAGCTAATAAATAAAATCACTTGCTTAATACTGAAGTAGACATGCTGAAATTTCTTACCTACATACAGATTGCAATCGATTTCTTGGTTGTTGCTATAAATCATTTCAAGGGTTCAAGCGAAATATTTAAGACTTTTAGGCATCTTTAAGGACGACATGGAGTATCAGATCCAATCTAATCAAACTAAAGGTTCTGGTCTACAATATGCTGTAACCCAGTTCTCCTATCGTTTGAAGTAAAAGCTTCCTTATTTTCTAGATTGTAACTTTAATGAAAGCTACAAGTTAACTTGCTCGAGGAACACGACCAGTACCTCATGTGCTTTACCTTCCTGAGCCCCATGTTTTCGGTGGGGGTTTGTATTGATCATGCTTTAGTTTATTATGTGATATTTTGTAATGGTTGATTGTCTGTTAGTCACTATTTTTTTTTTACCATGGTGTAGTTTTTATTAGACTTATCTGAATGACCGCTTGGTATCTCATATGTTTCCAAGCAACAACTTTTTGTAGGGGTTCATCAGGGCAAACTACAAACATTTCCAGGCTAACAACTTGTAACCAAAATAACTTGCATTTTCTCTCCATCAGCCAACTTTTCAGAGCCTTCTTTCTGTATAGTTGAATGGTTCTCATACTAATTATTTTATTGACATATTTGCTACTGTACTGAAGTTCCAGCAATCATTCAATGAATCTTTTCATAACTGTTTAATGAACAGAAATATGGTTATCACAAGGTTTTCTTTAAACAGGCAGTAAAACCAGAGCTAAAGTGAGGTGTAAAATGTTTACTAGTACCTGTGAAACAGTCCAATCCATATACTCTAAACATTGACCAATGAACCTTGACAATGAGGTAAAGGTCATATTCAGTTAATAATTAACCCTGCCAGACTGACATGTACATCTTAAAATCTATATACCAACTATAGTTAACCTTTTTCATATAATATCTTAACTGCCAAAAAAATGAAAACTTATCATTTGAAAAATGCACCATGAAAATGAGGTCAAAATTATGAGAACCCTGCCATACATGAACACCCTATAAAGTTTAATACATATCAAATATAATAAACCTATTTTTTTATCTGAGAAATAGACCACAACCATAATAACTAATCATTATCCATTGAACAATGAAAATGCGGTGAAGGTCAGTTGACACCTGCCAATTTGACATATAAATTTTATAATCATTACATACATCAAATATAGTCAATGATAGTAGACCTATTGCTTATAGTATCTACCTTGATAACTGGTAAAATAAAGGAGGTTTAGGTCAAGTAACAACTATCCGACAAGCATGAGGACCTTGCAAGTCCAGCATCCTCAATTTCGTATCATAGAGATGTGGCGAAAATCTTTGGACAACAATATTTCAGTCAGAGAGGTCAATTTTTGTTATTGTGAGATAAAATTACATCCTGTCTAAAGACAACAAGCCAATCAATAACTTTTAGTCATAGTAAAAATGACAGGAACCTTAAATGTATATGTTTTTACTCTTAATATAGTAATTAAACAAGGTAAGTCCTAAAACAGAAATATTTGACCTTGTAAAAATTTTATGTTGAAACTGTTTATCCTGCTGTTGAAGAACAAAGTTTTACATGACAACATGATAAGTTTCAAGTAAGATGACAATGACATATTATCATACATGATTTAAAAGCACTATCAAACGATGGGAAATATACAACATGATTCTCTTATACAAACATACAATGTGTATATTACACACTTTTTCATGATTACAAACAGAATTCACCACATACATGTATATAATATACAATGTAACCTATGTAATTCACAAATATCAAGTAAACTTGCAAATTAGGCAATTTTACACCATTTTGAAATAAAATAACATGTGCTTCAGGTTTCGCATAAAATATATTACAACAAAATAATTCTCCACATGGATTGTGGAACTCAATAAACAAAAAGATGAAACAACCTAGCAACACAAAAATAAAAGCCACCTTTTTCTAAATATTTTTCCCCCGATTTAAACTTTTGGGCTGTTATTGCATGCGAGTCAAGAGGCACTTTTTACAAATTCAAACCAATTACCATATAAAACTCTAAATACATTTTAAAAGATTTCTTCAACTTTTTCTTACTATTAAGAGCCTTCTGAAATGCTTAAATAATTATTTCTAGACCAGTCCTTATCCAGATTTGTTGAAATCTGAAGCACAAGATATTTCATTTGTCTTCATAAATAAAGTATTTTGATGACTTGTTCTAGACAGTAAAAGAATTACAAGAAAAAAATCAAAGTGCAGTTGTATTATTTTCTACAATCTTTTTATGAAATATATTGAGATCTATATTTCAATACTGTAAATTCAGAATTTAATGCATGCCTTTATTATTGTAAATTGTAAAAAACCTATAAACCCTATAAAGCAAGTTCAATAAAATGTTTCCTGTATATGTCTGTATACTACCAGCAGAAATTAAATGGGAATGTCTATTTAAAGTCAATTTCAAGCGTTCACATTTATTTACAGACCCCCTCCCTTTTACATTGACAAAAACATTGCACAGATTTCTGATTTTACAAAACATTTTACCACATACATAAATTTAAATCCTATTATTGGGAACAAATGTGCAACAAAATGCATTTGACACTCTATGTTCTTTACATCTGTTATTTATAGCAATATTTTGTTTTGTTAACATGTTTATACTAAAAGAATTTTCCAGGCAAATTAAAAATTTGAGTTTGAGCTACCTCCCTTTGTTTGTGATTGTACATATGTAGTTGAATCTATTTTTTAACAGATAAATTTAACATATAAGAAAAAGCTAACCTTTTCTTTCACATCCAATTATTGTCAAATGGACCAGAATTGATTTTTCAAAATTAAGTGGGCTAATGCAAGCACATTTTTATAGAAAGTTTTTTGATTAAAATAATATTTTAGAGAATAGAAAAACTTTCTACATACAAGAAAAACAATAAATCACATATCTTACACACCACTAACATGATTTACATACCATCTCTCAACAATTTACTAACAAATTACAAATCAGAAAGATGGAAAGCATTCTGTTGGACTTCCTAGACTTTATGATCTCTGATGATTAAAAAATAATAACAAAAAAATAAAAATGAAAAAAATAAAAATTCTGACTTAAATGTAGGTAGAAGTATAAAATACCAGAACAAATAAAAATTATTTGATTTTATCAAAATTCAAAAAAGAATCTTTTGCTTTGCTTTGCTTTTCTTTTTTACTTTCCTTTGCAAGTCTGATTTAATGACATTAGCATTTCATAATTGAACAAAATACATGGTTCCTTTTAATAGTCCAAAGAAAATGTGGTGTTGGGTGCTTTTCATCTTTCCAAGTGTATTTAGTTAACAAGCAACAAAATATAACAATAACATTAATACCTATTGAAAGGTCGTCTGAAGGGACGATAATTATCATGATATGGCCTCTTTGGAGGAGGACCACCATAGGGGTCTCTAAAATCAGGAAAATTAGGCTCCCTTCCATACGGACGTTCAAACCTAGGAGGAAATCGTGGATGAAAGAAAGGTTCATGATGAGGAGGAGGTGGCCGAGGATGTCTGTGAAATGGCGGCCTAAAGTCCTGAGGGGGAGGATGATACGGCACTTCCTCATACTGTTCAGCTTCTTCAGGCTGCTGTTCATATTCATTAGCCTCCCCATCATATGCTTCCTCAATAACCTCTTCCATTCCTTCCTCTGGATCATACTCCTCCTCCTGATCAGTATAACCACTAATTGCATTTAATGAATCATTGTTTATTTCCTCTTCTGCGCCATTTTCATTTTCATTTAAGTGATTATGATCTGGTTCATCAAAGTCTACCGGAGTTATAGTTGTTAAATTAGGTCTTGATCTATTTGTAGCAAACATCTTGGGTTTATTGTTATTTTGTACCTCATCAATGACTGGCGGTGAAACAAGGTTTGGTCCTCCCGCTGTCTTTCGCTTTAGTTTCTCTAAAAATTCTCTGTGGTCATCAGCCACTTGACCAGCCGAGTCAGAACCTGGCTTCATAAATTTATTTCGACCTTCAATTGGACTTGGAGGTTCTGAAGGAGGCTCTGGATTAATTGCCATATTGTCATTTTCTACCAAAGAAATTTCCCTCAGACTAGAAGCCCGGTTTCTTAAAATGCTTTTCGGTTGAACTGGAGGAGACACCATCTGAGGTGGTGGCGACTGTAGATTTGTGTTATGCCGTTGATGTTGAAAATCTCCCCACACTTCATGTCCATCATGTGGTTGCAATGGTGGCCTCACAGGGCCCTGAGAATTTGGGGGAGGTGGTCTCCAAGGAGGGGGTGACAACATGTGGTCTCCAGTTCCCATTCGCACTGGGGGTTGTCCAGCAAATGAAGGAAATGGGGGTCTTTGTAGTGGGGCAAGAGTAGGAGGTCTCCAGGGTTCAGGAGGTCCGCCAGGGTTGGAATTAACCGGATTTCCATATGGGGTTGACACTGGACCATAAGGATGCTGCAACTGGGGTCGAGGGTTTGCAGTTGACAATATAGGAGGTGATGAAGGAACATGACTTTGAGATGATATTGGGATCTGGGAGTTGACCATAGGAGGTTGGGAGCGACTCAATGGAGGAGGTTGTGACATAGGAGGTTGAACCATCTGTGGGAACATCGGAGGTGGTAAAATTGGTGGAATAGCTCCTGGCGGCGGCTGTTGTGTTGTATTCTGAGCTTTCCATTCTGCCCATGAACCTGCAGATTGTTCCGACATGATTGGTTGATTGTTCATAGTTGTAGTGTCTTCCTTTTTATGTTGAAATTGTGTTTTGACAGTATTCGTTAATAATGACAAACTTGCCAGGAAATTTGACCCACTTGCTGTTGTTTTGGCTGTATTTGCCAAGATCTGTGTGAGAAAGTCAATAGGATTCTGATGTTGTTTAGCTGGCGGAGGAGAGTCCTGTTTTTCATCCATTACAGGAGTAGAACTGCCTTCATCTTTTACAGGCGTCCCTTCTCCTTCTTCTTTTGACTGTTTAGATAAAACCTTTATAGCACTAGCTTTTGGAGGAGGATTATAGACTGGAATTTCTACTCCATTAGTAGATTTTCTCGGATCATGTCCGTTGTAAGTGGATCCCTGGCTTGGAGCTACACTATGCTGCGATGTCATCATTGACGATATATTCTGTAAAGTATCTGTATCGGCTGTAAAGATAAAAATATTTGAATACTAGGTGCTTGAATTACATGTTATAAATTCAATTTAGCACTTGCTTCTGTAAGGATTCCAAAAGTTTCATTTAAAGTGATATGTGAAAATATGTGAAAATATTAAGCCAGCACAGCTTAAAATATACAACCAACAAAGGCTTGAACCTACAGTAAATGCTCTGTTTACCAGTGTCATGTACATGGATGTGCATCTTTCTATTCAATGTAAAATGTATTCCTTAATTAGCCAATATTAACAATGTCCTTTTTTTTTTGTACAGTAAAAATGTAAATGAAATTCTAAGTTCATGAAAATGCCTCTTATAGTTGGTCAAAACATTTTTAAAGTGTTTTTTCTTGGATTTAATTGGAGGGGAAAGCAATTATATCTTTAATATTTAGAAATAGAAATTTAAGTAGTCCAAAGGTCTGGAATCTAATTTTTACATTACTACTCAAATGAGTATACAACATACCAGTAAATGGTTGTGTGAATTGTGGCTGTGTTGGTAGGTATGGATCAGCTGCAGGATCATAACTCTCGTCAGCATCTTCTAATACCACAGAGGCAGTTTCTGTTATTGTCTTAGCTGTAGAAAAACAAAAAGAAACATCACAAACAACTCTTCTACACTTTATTCACATTTATAATTAATTCATAACTTTAATATGAACGGAACCTTTATAACAGTTATTAGTATACAATAGAAATTGTATTGCAAATGTGCAATGCTTCAAAGGGGAACAACTGTTTACCAAAAGTGCATAAGGACTTATACTTGGTAATTGTAAAATTTGCACAAAATGTAATTAAACTGAAATATTGAACTTTTCTACTTTTAATTCTGTGACACCCTAACAAACACTGCAAAACCTGTATAAAATTTTGGTGGGATGTAATTAATAAAACTTACGTATAATGCTGTTAGATGCTTCATCGTCCAGATCCATATCTACTGATTCAATATTATCGAGGGTATCCTCAGGGGGTGTATTCCCTGGGGAGGGAGCGTCTCTAGATGGTGAAGGTACAGGACTTGGCAAGGACTTGACTAAATCTTCTAATCTCTTTCTTAAATTGTTTATTCTTGTTCCAAAATTTTTGTATGCCTGTAATGTAAAATATATTTTTTTTGTAGAATCTTGTTTTGATCAGGATGTTACATATATTACATGTTCCTCTTCTATGTATAAACCTTGATAAGAAGAACAAAATTAGTACAGGTTATCATGATTACAGTGACAAGTAAGGTTGTCAATTAAAACATGAATAGTTCTAACAGCCTTTGCAATTGAGGTAACTACCTATAGATGAAAATTTAAATATTCCCTTTCAATATATTTTTACTGAACAAAAAGTATTTGAAACCTATCCTTAGATAAGATTTTACAGTGCCTTCCCTGTTTGGGAATGAATGCTTAATAGAACAGCCCTTAATAATGAATTTTCAGCAATGTATGCCTTGCCACTATGCATTAACTTAATAATTTTTTTTTAAATATTTTTATGGGATATAAGTTTCATAAAAATCTGTTAAGAATAGTAAACATAAGAGCACTAACAATGTAATTTTCCATAGAATTATTGTTTCCAAGTGGGCATAACTCTATACCAAATAATTGATCGCCTCTGTAATCAAATTCATCCAAGACATTGCTGAATAATATGATGGATATAAGTTTCATCAAAGCTGGCAAAAATTGTACTAGTGAGAGAGCTAACAAGACTTGACGGACAGATGCTTGGTTTTTCTATTTCCCTCTTCAAGGTATTCGCTGGGGACTACAAACACTCATTAACTGCACTCTTGGTCTGCATCATCAATTATTAGAATATTGGATCAGTCAATAAAACTTAAAAGGACACTAAAAAGTGTTTCCATGGACAGTACATTTATCGGAATACAACAAAGGTGGTTTTTCAACAGACAAAACTTTCATAAACAAGTGAAACTGTGAGTAGAAGCTCGCTGATAATACACCCATCCAAACATTTCAGTAAACAATAAGTTGTGTCATCACACAGTATAGCTGACTTATATAAACCCTGAAATCAAATTTCAGAAATCCTAACGGTATAGTTCCTGAGAAAGATGCCATGAAAATATTCATTGGATGGACTTACTGGTGGATGGAAGGACAGACAGACTGAGGTAAAACAGTATATCCCACTTTTTTTTTAAAGCTGGGGTATAATAAATATCCTCAAGTTACTTACATTAGCCACAATTTTAGCTTCTTTATACTGCTCTTCATAAAACAATTGACTAGTTTCTAACATCTCTATAAGTGCTGCTTTCTCTAGGAGGTCTTTATTGGCACTGGAGACATAATCTTCTAACTTGTTGCACGATTCTTCAAACTGCTTAGAAAACTGGTTACCATGAGCCTTGTCTATAAGTAATTTTAAGTTACAATTATTTTCAGATTTCTAAATATCTAACAAAATATATACAGATGCATACATTTTCTTTTTCAAGGAGAAAGAGATAAGCAAAGGCATTTCAATAGTTTCATGTGCATGATCAGAATTTTGATATGTTATCTAAATTTAGAACAGTTACATTCAAAATATTTCCAATATTTATATAAATTGACCTTTTAGATAAATGCACAGCCTAACTAATGTATGAGTGATGAAAAAAAAATTTTTTTTTTAGAGTGTTCATGGTGTTTGGTGTTTTGATATTTTGGGAATATTCAAAACCCATCCACCAATTGTTGTCTTGTCCAGTTATAGGATTTTAGAAAAAATAGATAAACATGCTGGAGAAACCAATTATCCCCCTAACTTACAATACATTTTTTTTCTTAATAGGTAAATTGTAGATTTATAAAAATCAAAATTATTTTTAACTCTTTCATCCAAAAAATAATCTTTTTTTTTTTTAACATTTTCTATGATGCTTGAGTATATTGTGTTCTCTAATTTCATGTTGCATATTTGTAAAACATGTCAATGTTCAAAAGGATACACAGGAAGTTTATACAAGACAAATCTAATCAATATGGGGTTTATCAAACTTAAAGGGGTACTAGCTACCAGATATATAAAAAATCGAAAAGTATGATTTTTTTTTGTTCAATCAATAATGAAAGTGAAATAGTGAAATAATAATATAATCACTTTTACCAGCCAAAATGGTTCAATTTTGTCAAATTAAGCTAAATAACATTGATAATGAATTATTGACTTGCAAGTAAATAATTCAGCCTCATTAAATTCGTATTCATGTGAACTTCAATTTGACCCCTTAAATAGAGATGGACAATGCATGCATTGTATGTGTACTTGTTATTTAAAGGAAAAGAATGTCAACATTGAAAGTGAAACAAAGGTAAATCGTTTGATGACTGATTCGATCCACAATTTTTTTTCTTATTCAGGTAAAAACGATGAGAAACATATATCATTAATCTATAAAATAAAATTAAAACAGATCTATAAAAGTCTAATAGACCACTTTCGAGTTCATCCGTCACCGGAAAAAACTCGTCAATTATGCGTGCCTTTATGACGTCATTTACCAGATAGAGGGGCTCGCCTGTATCCCTGCAATATTAACGTTCATCAAGCGTCTTAGTGATCGTGGTTGTGCAGGATAAACTAGAAATAATGGTTGTTCTGAAGGTACTTAATGACAATTCCCTAATGACAGCAGTGCTGATTGTCAATTTTGAGAATTCAATTTGCCGAATAATTCGTACAATATAGAATTATAGTTTTCCAACCACGCCCTCAACATTAGAATGGAAGTGACGACGCCCCTAAACACACAAATGACGTTCACTAAAACCAGAGTTTTTGACGGAAATGCACCGAACTCGAAAGTTGTCTATTGCACGAGTTGGCTTAATCTATTTATATCTATATTTATGTTTACATCACTTACAAGGTCATCTGAGGTCAATTTGATAGTTAATTAGAAGGTGTCTGAACTAAAATACACACAAAACGTCACTACATATTATCAACCCTATGCTCTGTAAATTGTTTACTTTAGACTTTTGATAGTTTGGATAAATGTTTAACATTGTTATAAATAAAATATGAGAATTTGAGTCAAATCGCTGACCATGAATTTGACAGCAAGTGCCCCTTTAAAGAAATAATTTTAGCCACCTTGCTGAGTGTTATATAATAAATTCCATCAATGGAAGAAATTACAGTTGTCAGTCTAAATCATCACCTTTTAATTGTTTGATTGCTTCTGTACTGGAGGCATCCAGTTTCATGTTAGACAATTGTTTTCTTTTCAGTTCTACCTCAGCTTCAAATCTCTTGTAGTTGTTGATCTTATCTATTAGACTCTGGGGCTGTAATAAGTCAACAATTTTGAAATTATCTTTATTCATGACAATATAAACAAACCATGACAACAGAAGCTAGCATAATGTGTTAAATAACACAACTTATTTAAAAATAATTGTCATATTACCGGAAGTTAAACTAGATCTATATCTGGAAGAAGAGCAATTAAAAAAAGGCAAGTACAATTTCGTGTCTTTAATTTTTTGAGTAAATGGTGTGCAATTCCAGAACAATAGATCCACAAAATAATTATAAATAAATTGCAACCCTAATTTGGCATGTATTTTTTAGTATAAGTCCACATCACAAAGAACATGTGTACTTCAATGGGTCAAAAACTTTAAACAGAAGGGATGGTAAGTTTCTGTATTGAAATTGTCATGGATACATCTTCAGGTAAATAAATTGTGCATCATTCTTTTTCTTTTCAGATAATTTGGAGACCATTTTTTCTGTTAAGGTTAAGCAGTTCTTTATTCATCAATGTTGTTTTTTCAGTACTCACCTTAAATTCTGCTATAAGCTGAGGATCTATATTGACTGGGTATGTAGCAACAGGTTTAGGAACAGCTACTGGCTGTTGGGTTGCTGTTACTGTGGGAGTACTAGAAGAACTATGATTAGCCACAGGTGTAGGTGTACTGTGTGTAGAACTTTCTTTTGATTCTGAAATGAAATGAGAATATCCATCAATTTTGCAATTCTCACATAATTTTTACTTTGAAATATAAAATTTTAGACTTTTTTAAAAATCTTCTTAATGCTAAGTTTATTCAAAAGATCCCAAAAATATTTTCTTTCAGGGAATTCAGTGTCTATGGCAGATCTTTATTATCTCTTTAAAATTTGTTTACTTCTTGTTTAAATAAAGGTTAACTTTGAGCTTGACACATTGTTGAGACATGTATCTTTTAGTGTAAGACTGTACATTCACATGAAGATGTCTCTTTCTGATGATTTTTTGTGTCTTTGGGTTACTGTAAAAAAAACTATTTTTTTATGACATGATCGGTTTCATAAAAACTAAATAACACATTTAAATAGTGACAGCATCATTTTTGTGAGCAGCATTTCCTGAAATTACAATAACATCAAATTTAAGTTCATAATTACAAAAATTACAATAATAAATGCACACACATTTGTTTTTTTTAGCTAACAGTATCTCATTGATGTTTCTCCCAACATCTTCTATTCCTGTAAGTCAATGTATGTGTGAAGTATTGACTACTAAGATTGATCTTTAACTGTCAGAATTTATACAGTCACAATTCAACAGATTTCTGTTTAAAACAAGTTTTATACAATACAAACCATAAAGTTCTGTAATCTCTGCTAAAAAGTCTTTAGGAAAAATATGTCTTTCTCTCCATATCTTCAATATCCTTGTTACATTTTTAGCAATTGATTCCTCTCTATAAAACACATAGCATATTCAAACATGACACATCTGGATTACTAATAATTACATGTTATTGATAATTTTTACATGGGATATGGGCTCATATTCCATCAAGACTTTATGTCCCTTAAGGGTCAGGCAAAGAGGATATGGGGCACTCACTGACAGGGAACATGAATTGGTTACATAATTTTTTTTTAATCTTTTTTAAATATGTAGTAAAAAAAAAAATCAAATTTCAAATTTTATATAGAGCTTTTGGGCATGCTTCAAGGTGTCTTTAAGTAATTGAAAGAGTTTCTCATTTCTTTCAAAATCAGCAATCTTTCAGGCAAACAATTTTTATATTCTATTGATCATTTTGATAATTTACAAATTTTTAAATGTATAAATGTGATTGCACAAATTGAAACAAGGTCAATAAATACAGCAAATCAATTTACTATAAACTATAAAATATACATAGCTAAAACCCAAATTGAGAAAGATCTTTCCTTAATTTGTCTACCTACTCATAAGCAATGCATGATAATCAGCTTAAGGCATGACATTTAGTTCCCAATTTTTCTGGAATATTCCTCTAGATCATATTAACCCAACTGATTAATCTCCTTCCCATGATGTGTCAAAGAATTCCTACAGTGTTACAAAACGGATATAACAAGTGGCGAAGGATCTCCTAAAACCTCCTGGTATACTGGCAGTCACCCCTGCTTTTAGTAGTTTTGTTTTAAATCTAGTTTTCTGCATAGTGTATTGTGGACTGACCATTCTTCTTTGGTTATAGGCCAAGGTGTCGTGTGCTATTCTTAATAGTTTCTTTTTTTTCTGTTTCTTCTATAAATCATTTTGTGATTGACTTTTTCCAAATAGTTGAAAGTGTTTAAATCTTTTTTGATAGTTGGTAAACAGGAGATTTGATGTTTATCATTGTTAGCATGTACAGTATTAATATTTTTACCACCATCTTTAGAAGGGAGTTAACTCATCTTTCATTTACAGAAAATACAGTAGTCTGTTATTCAGTAAGATCTGCTATAAATTTATCTAACTTTCAGAAAACTTCACAAGGTCATATAGATAAGTAATGAAGCAACCTTCTGCAAATTGATAAACAGCTTATTTATCATACTTATATTTACATCCACTTCATTTGAACTTTGGTACATAGTGTTGGCAATCATACAACATTTTCTTATTAACATCTTTGTAAAGGCATGAAAAAGGGACTTAAAATTAATTTATCCCCCCTTGAATACAACTTACTTGACTAGCACAATAGCATCTCTCAAAACATCCTTATAAACCTCAATGTATACTGAAGCCTTCTTGCGTTTTCCATTCTGGACAATGTCATTACAAAGATTAAATAATGCCAGTTTCTGCTTTGTTTTGGCTGAAAAAATAATAATTTGATGGTTCATTTTCATATATAACTTTGTATAATACAGACTTAGAGAAGACATTGTTGACCTTCAGCTTTTGTGTGTTCAACTGTAAAATCTTTAAAAAACATTTGTTTGTTGAATATGTATAGTTCCTGTTCGTCATGTCTTATTTAATAGGGAGACTATGAAAGTAGGAAGGTCTAATGTCAAACTGAAAAAAATCAAAGTGATGGATATCACTCATGGAAAGATTAGAAGAGTAGTTTGAATTATTTCATATTAAGGTATGGTGTGGAAAAATGAACATTAATAAAGCACTATTGCTGAAAATTGCATTATAACAGCAGGTCTTTAGAAGGAAAAGTGCTTTTACAGTAGGAGGATAAAATGAGCTCAAATCAAATAATATGTCTCTTAATTTGCACAATTTTATTTAAACTGCAGTTTATATCTTATCCAAATAATGTTGCCTGTTCTGAACATGTTTCAAAAAAACAAAAAATTGCAAATCAAAAATTCTTCTAGTAAATGTTACCAACTATACTTGTAAGACATAAAATCTAGACCAACAACTAAGAACTTTAAAGTGTCAACAAAAATAATCTAAATATGTTGTTTTGGGGCATTTTGTTAGTTGAAACAGAGGTTATATGACATTGAAGATTAAAAGTTGTAGAGTGCCTTTTGGTTATTTTTTTGTAAAAGTACTTTTCAACACAGGGCATTGAAAATGTACTTTTTCAACATAAACAAATTAAAAAACTTACTTATTGAAATGTGGATTCTTTCTTGATTGCAAAAATATATACTCACTTCTAATAAAAATTTAAATGACTAAAATAGACATACTGATTGATGGGGGATAACCTAATAAACAATGGTTTGCTATAACTAAAACTTTAAAAAATTTAAAACTGTTTCAAGCAGGGTTTCCCCTGGGTCAATTATTTTTTTTGCCACCTCTTTCGCCAAAGCAATATATTTTTCGCCACTTTATTATTTTTTTCGCCAAGTAACATAAATATATTTTTCCTGTTGTGCCCTTTTGTACTAAGAAGTAATTTTTACATCAAAAGAAAAGCTTTTATCACATGAAATTGATCCCTCATTTCATGTGTAGTCATTACATTGAAGGGTTACTCTCATTCGAGGGGTTGTTCCCAGCCTTTTGGATAGATTTTTTCATAACGACAGTTTTCTTTTCTTGACCATCGTAAATGAAATAGTTGAGACGTACAAATATGCTTGAAACACGTGCATGTGTCACTTAACAACTTTATTAAAGTCAAAGGATAAAAGAATTAAAGTTTTAAATCGGAGATTTTTCTTGCTTTTGAACAATTTTCGTCACAACAACAGCTTTCTTTTCAAAACTATCCTCCTAAAAAGGGAGAAATGTCAAAAGTTTGCTTCAAACACATGCGTCGCAAAGATGTAAATAAATTCTGTATGTGACATTTATAGTGGAAGCCATTTGACCATATCATTTTGTGAAACAATTCAATCAACACCTTTATTAATTAGTCCTTTGTTGTCGATAGCTATAAAATGCAATCAGCTGCTTATTGATTTTCTGTCTAAATCTTAATGAGGTCAAGGTGAATTCCGAGTATTGTCTGATCGGGTAAAGTCCGAGAAACTCGAAAAAAGTAAATAAACAAGATGGAGGAAAATAAATCGGTTTATATATTTCTTTCGCCAAATTCTTTCGCAAATGATGAATTTTTATCGCCACAATTATTATTTTTTCGCAAATTGCGAAAATGGCGACCGCCAGCGGAAACCCTGGTTTCAAGCCAATTCCTGATAAAAAAAAGTGTAAATTGTTCATTAATTATAGATAAATATTGGAAATTTATCAAGTAAATTATAGGCTTTACTTGAATGAATACCTTTTATATATATATATTCATATTTATATTTATATTCATATTTCATTTATTTTAAGAGATCTTGTTAATCCTTAATTAATCATTTATCTTTCAAATAAAATTTACAGAATCACTTTAAGGTGGTATGGGAGTCTAAAATAAAAATGATAGAATTTGTTCATACTTTGCCAAAACGTTGTATCTATTGATACATGTTGAAAAATATAATAAAAATGATAGGTCACCGCGCATTTTCTCAAGCTACAGGACGGGACAAAATGACACATTTTGTATGGATTATACAGGAAAAAACACCATTTTGTAATTAGAAACTAAACAAAATGATAGAATTGTTAAATACTTCAGGAAAAGATAGCTTTTAGACACTGCTTTGAGAATATCAAAAGAAAAGATAGGGTCACCGTACGTTTTTTCCGGCTAAAATACAAAATAGGAAAATTCCTTACAGAATCCTTCAGAAAATGCACTTTTTTAGAGTTACCTCCCATTAAAATGCCAATTTTAAAAAAAAATAGAAACAACCAAAAATAATTAACATTTGCAAAAATATCAATATTTAGAAGTTATATTCTTATAAATTGGTACTTTTAAATGAAAATGTACATTAAACATCTGCATTCCTGCATAAAATTTTGCTAACTTGATGGAAAATCTGGACCTTTGATTCTCTGTTTTTTACAATACAAGATGGAGGAAGACATTACCTTAAGTAATGTAGATCAAAAGTAATAGGCAATAAATAAATTTTCTTATATCAAACATCTAATATATACATTTGTGTATTCAATTATGAGGTCAAATATTTGTTTATTGAGATGTATATTGTACACTGTATATTGCATTGGGTCTGTATATTTATGTAAGACTTACGTTGATAGGTAATGTGGTCAATTTGATTGACAGTTTAGGAGGTGGGGCTTTATAATTAAAGGTGCACCTTGTCTCTGATTGTTTAGTGGTAATGACAGTTGTCAATCAAACTATTATTGTATCAATACTCAATTACTTAATCAAACTAATTAATAAACAGTCTGCAAATGAACACACCTTAATGACATACATTCTTTAAAAATGAACTGCTCCAATAATAAATCCATTTTTCAGTTTATATAAGTATTAGGTGCACATACATGAAAACCATAGGGAACTATATTTCAGTGTGAATACATTTAGTAACAGTAGCTAACCTGTCGTGTTGTTAGGGAGGTTGGTGCCTTAGTAAAGATTTAGAACAAGTTCTAATCTTTCCAAAAACCTGAAGACAATAGTAAGTGTGGTGTCTAAAAATGATTTCATTTTGTATGCTTCAAGTGCATACCTTTAAAGTCATTTTGATACTTTACAGCAATAACACACAGATTTTTTTTAACAAAACTTACTTCTGGATACTATCTTAAACTTCTTATGATCATAAACAATCTCCTGTCAAAGTTTGGTAGAAATCCAGGATAGGTTAAGAAAGTTATTAAAATTTCAAAAACTTAAACCACAGAGTGAATATTTGTGAACACAGTCGACGACGCCAGACTAGGATTGCTATGTCTTGCTTTTTTGACAAAACACTGTAACACAAATGAAATTGATCTTGTTATTGTTTTAGCATTCTGAAGGGATAAAAAAGAATATAATTGATAAGTTCCAGATTAAAATAATAACTGCAATCCCGTGATTTACAATATTTGGCCAATGGCCATTCAAAAAAAATCAGCATCAGATAAAATTTGTTATACTTAAGTCAATTTTTTATCAAATTGAAATAATTTTTGCTCTGCATCATTGGCAGTGTGCTTTGTTTGAATTTAGCTACCTTTTGTAGCAGCAAATCTTTCCTCTATTCAAAATAAGCTATTTTTGGAAAGCATGCACGAAATCACCGGACATTGCAGGAACTCTCAGAACAGGCCAGGGGTTTCCCCAATTTTGGAAACCCATTACACCAGGGTTTCCCCTGGGTCAATTATTCTTTTCGACACCTTTTTCGCCAAAACAATATATTTTTCGCCACTTTATTATTTTTTTCGCCAAGTAACATAAATATATTTTTCATTTAACATTTACCTTTTTCATAACCCCCCCTCCCCTTATATAAGATAATTTTGCCCCATTGTGTCTATGATGATTCTCTCAAACTTTTTGTAAAGTCTACATTTTAATGAATAAACACTAAACATTTAGGCCATAGTTTTTTTATTTTTAGTTTTACGAACCCTCCTACCCTAATTTTTGCCAAATAGGAAAAAAAATAAAATTAAAAATGTTGATTTTTATTTTTTTTTCTCCTCCGACCCAATGTTTTTCGTGCAAAAAAAATAAAATTTTTAGTTCATAACTGCATGAAAGAATCTAAATTTATGCTCTTGGTGATTTAGTAAGTTGTTGCACATTGATTTTCAATTCAAACCTTGTCAAGAAAAAAAAAAATAGTTGTTACACTAGTAGAAAATCTCCTGGTGAAATAAAAAAAAAATATTTTGATATTGACGGTTGGTATTAAAAAAAAAATCAGCAGCAGCAGCAGTTTTTTTTTTTGTTTTTTTTCGTCCTCCTACCCATTGGTTTTGTCAAAAAATTTCGTAAAACTAAAAATATAATAACTATGGCCTTAGTTAAAAACAACAGATTTTTTTAACTTAAAAGGGAAAAATATTCATTGTATTTTAAACAACTTTTCTAAATAAGGGGGCCACTATACTTTTATTAATAAAGAAGATATAAGTCCTGAAATATAACAAAATTAATGGACATGTTTTGATCATATAATACCAGTATATACAAGTTCGTAGGGAAAGTTTCTTTAAAAGAAAAATACTAATGTGCCCTTTTGTACTAAGAAGTGGTTTTTACAACAAAACAAAAGCTTTTATCACAGGGAAAAAAAATTGATCTCTCATTTCATGTGTAGTCATTACATTGAAGGGTAACTCTCAATTTTGAGGGGTTGTTCCCAACCTTTTTGATAGATTTCTTCATAACGACAGTTTTCTTTTCTTGACCATCATAAATGAAAAAGTTGAGACTTAAAACTACAAAAATGTATGTTTGAAACACGAGTGTCACTCAAACGACTTTAAAGAAGTCTCCCTAATCAATTACCTATATTAAAGTCAAAAGATAAGTAAAGTTTTAAGGAGGCTCGAGGGTATAAAAATTTCAGAAAAAAATTAAACATTTGTTTTTCATTACAAATTTTATTTTTACCTTTTGTAGTTGTTACTTTATCATATGGTACAAAAAACATTCAAAACAATTAATTTGTGTTGGCCCAAGATGACTTTTAAAATGTAAACATCATTGAAAAAGTTCCAAATTATCTCCCTTTGGTGGAAAAATGCCATTTTTTGGCTTTAAAATTGAAATATCTCTTTTAACTCATCGGTGACCTATATTTTTTAATATAATTTCGATATATGCTGTACTTAAACTAAATCATTGTAAAATTTGATCGATTTCTGTAATAAATTTCTTTTTTTTATTTCGATATTACCTTTATTTCTCCTATTAGTTCAACAGAAAAAAAAACACTTTTACAAAGATGTACGCTTCTTTCGAAGGCAGATTGTGAGTGTAAATGAACGGTGACCCCATTTTTTTATTTTATTTTTCTATTAACTATAAGATAAAGTTCATTTATAGAAAAATATAGAGAAATCCTATATAAATGATTTAGACCCGCGAACCCCCTTAAATCGGAGATTTTTCTTGCTTTTGAACATTTTTCGTTACAACAACAGCTTCTTTTTCTAAACTATCTTTTTTTAAAAAGGAGAGGAGATATCAAAAGTTGGCTTCAAACGCGTGCATCGCAAAGTGGGAAATAAATTCTGTATGTGACATTAAGCGGAAGCCATTAAACCATATCATTTTGTCAAACTATTCAATCAACACCTTCATTAATTAGTCCTTTGTTGTCTATAGCGATAAAATGTAATCAGCTGTTTATTGATTCTCTGCCCACATCTTAATGAGGTCAAGGTGAATTCCGAGTATTGTCTGATCCGGTTAAGTGCGAGAATCTCAAAAAAAAAGTAAATAAACAAAAGGAGGAAAATAAATCGTTATAAATATTTCTTTCGCCAAATTCTTTCGCACATAACGAATTTTTATCGCCACAATTATTATATTTTCGCAAATTGCGAAAATGGCGATCGCCAGCGGAAACCCTGCATTACACACAATCTTGAGGGTGAAACCCTACAAACTGAGAAGTTTATGAAATAAAAGTATGTTATGAATATATTCATACAATATTATCCAATTATTGGTTTTATCAGTTAAATGAAATGAATACATAAGTCTTAGGTGCGCAGATACACCGGACTGCACCGTATACATGTATGGTGTATGAATCAAAATAAGTTGATTTCTGATGTTGTAATTATTGATCATTTAAACCAGTTTATTGCCCCATACCTTTCTTGACAACCTTCAACCACATCTCCACGATATGTTTTGCATCTGTTTTGTGGTGAATAGCCCATAACGAGAGACTCTGTATGCTGTCTTGTGTATTTGATACACCCTGTAGCTTACGCTCAATATTTTCAACGTTCACGGACGCCATGTTGGCCTAAAATTTGCAAAGTGTTCTCTAAAACCTAGATTTTCTGCTTCAAATGAAGCTGTGGCAATTTAAGACGACAGCAAGGTTATTTTTTGCTTGTTCTTTAAGATGCATTAAGTAAACAAATGTTAAAACAGGTCATATTTTGCAGGAAATATAGGCGACCACATTTCAATGTTTGGCAGCCATTTTGGGACCTCACGTTGTCTCGGGTTTTTATTTTTTTTAATTTGATGTTGAATCATATTTTTAATCTAAGTGAGTAAATTGGTTTTTTTTAGATAAATAAAAACAAATCTTTAAAAAGGATAAATATATACGGTAAAAATTAAAATAATTTTGTCAGTTTAATGAAAACACGCGAAACATTCCGAAAAGTACGGCGGTTGTTGCTTCATCTATACCGGATTACACGTGGATACTTACTCAGTGGCCCGTTTATGTAAGATCAGCGGCAAATATATAATTTGATATACAAGGATCAGATTTATTTCCTCTTTTTTTTTTGGAATTCAATATAAATCTAAAGAAGAACCTTATATCTTATAGTAGGCATATAATTAGTTGCAATATTTAATTTTTTTTAATTTATACTTGGAGTATTTGGGGGAAAAAAGTACACTTGGAAATTTTTTACATATAGACATAACTTTACAAAATTCCGTATCAGTGCTCACGATTTGGAGATTGAGAGAGGAAGGTACAAAAATCTGACAGTATCAGAACGTATCTGTGAATTGTGTGGTACTGAGGTTGTGGATGACTGAATTCATTTTCTTCTTTTGGGCCATACATTTTCAAATATTTGTCTTAACTTTTTAAATGAAATAAAACAACGGTTTAAAAACTTAAGC
This sequence comes from Mytilus edulis, assembly GCF_963676685.1. NCBI lineage: Eukaryota > Metazoa > Mollusca > Bivalvia > Mytilida > Mytilidae > Mytilus > Mytilus edulis. Next base: position 10,542,242 of record NC_092347.1, on the reverse strand, counting down.
AGTTTAGAAATCAAATACAATTTATTTGGCTTATGTCTTCTGAAGATATTTTCATGCACCAGAAACTAGGAGAATTATTGGAAACTGATCCTCTCATAGGAAGGTTTCCTTAAATGATAAATAGTTGTAGTAATGCCCAATGACACCCTTTCTTTACCTAGTTATATTATTAACAAGGACTACAATATCAATATCATGTATATCAATACTTTTATTTAAATAATTTCAACATGTATATGTTACAGGCATTTTCTAAATTTAGGCATTTTGTAAAATGACTGAAATTTTTAGGCATTTTCTAAAATGCCTGCATGATTTAGGCATTTTACAAATTGACTGTTTTTTTTCAGGCATTTCATAAAATGGATGAAAACAATTATAAGGCATTTTTCAAAATGCCTAAAAGACTAAAACTGAATGGAATGTACTCAAAATTTAACGACTGGAAATATCAAATAGATAATTTTATTCTACCCTTAAATATAGCATGCAATTTAAACAGTTACATTTACATTAACACTGAAGATGACAATTATTTGTTGCTACATGTAATGTGTGGATGACAGCGACTATTACACATTTGTCCTTACTTTTTGCAAAGACAACGTTTAGTGTTACATCTAGTCTTACCACAAGCACTACATCCACGTTTTGTGTAACCCTGACCATCACACAAAGAAACTTTACTGACAGCTTTTCTAAAGGATATTTCATTATCATAATTTACAGATATACAGATTGAATAGCAATAAAGTTACTGTCAGACAGTTCAAACTGATTCCTGGTGTAAAGTCCACGTAGTATAATATTCCATCTTTAATTCCCAGTTGATAACCATGTTCTTTCCAGTAACAACAGCCATAAAATCAACATGGGGAATATACAACTAACACATTCGCTCCTACATCCACCTCTGTCAAAATTCTTTCTGATAGATTTCTAATCCTGACAGCTTGTTTTGTCATTGAGTCTGATGCATGACTTCTTTCATTTCTGATAACCTCTTCATTTGAACACAGATGACAAGTACTAGTATCAGACATGTTTCCTTTTGAACACAGCTCATGTATGTATTATGCACAAGTCGAACACTGGATATTCGAAAAACATGGATTTTCACACACGGCACACACATGAACATCTAGTTCTGTTTCCTGAAATTCGGATAGATTCAATGCTGCATTAGGCTGACTAACCTCGTCATGCTCGTTTGGCTTATCAGAGCTTAACTCATTTGGCTTGTCATTGCTTATCTCATCTGGATTATCAGAGCTTTGAAGATGCTGAATCAGATCTTCCTCAGTCTGTAAAGACATAAGAATCTCTAGAGGTAGTGATGATGACAATAGTCCTATCTTACCATCACAGCCAAACATTGCCTTCATATATTTCATATTTACACAATTTGCCTGAAATTATTTAAAAGACCAGGCAATTTGTGAAATTTTCATTAAAAATTTCAGGCATTTTACAAAATGACTAGGGTTGTTAGGCCTTTTGTAAAATGCCTGTCAAGTTTAGGCATTTTAGAAAATGCCTAAACATTCAGTCATTTTACAAAATGCCTAAATTTAGAAAATGTCTGTAACATATTCATGTTAAAATCATTTAAATATAAGTATTGATATACATGTTAAAATTATCTAAATATAAGTATTGTCTGCGTTTTGTTAATGACTGTTCTAAGTATCGAGCTGTTTTTCGGACTAACTACTGTGCTTGTTGTATTCTTCTGCTTGCCTCAAAAAATATATTCTATAACATTGTGTCTTAATCATATTGAATCACTTGTAATCATTAGTATGAAATTAATGTTGATTATTCTGTTCCTTTTGGGCGCTGTGATTAACAATAAAATATTTGTTTGGTTTTGTTTGTTTGTTTGTTTATTTCTACTAAATTTAAGGTTTTCGTGTCACTTTAAGTTACAGTGGAGTTTTATAAAGTGTCAATCTGCCTAATAATCAGGCAGTGGTGAAAACATGACAAATGAGAACCTACTCAAGTTGACATTAAAGTATGTTCAAAATGTATAGTGGTTCATACAAGTGAGAGGTTAAGCGCTATAAAAAACAATTTCAATTTGAAAATGCCTGTACCAAATCAGGAATATGACAGTTGTTGTCCATTCGTTTGGTTGGTTTTATCATTTGATTTTGCCATTTGATAAGGCACTTTCCGTTTTGAATTTTCCTCGGAGTTCAGTACTTTTGTGATTTAACTTTTTTTCACGAATACCTTGTCCTTTTCTGAAAATCAGGGAGATTTCTCCAATTAACAGACACACATAAAAGAAAGTCATACCATTCCCATCTCAGGATCAGGGTATTAACTAACTTCAAAAAAGGATGGTTGGGTCGGGTCAGTGGTTGGGTTTTTATTTGTCATGGTTTTTTCTTTCGAAACTGCCGGATTCTTATAAAGAGTCACTAAATAAGAAAACAATAACCGTATACAACACGCTGTAAAATTCCCAAGGGGGGTTATATGGACTCACAAACTAGACTTTAACAGTCACAATTCGACTTTGTTTTCAAGGGGGGGTCGTCCAAACCCCCGACCCCCCATGAATCACACCAACCTTAAGTACTGGTCATTTGTAACATGAAACGGAGGACTTGAGCATTTATTTTTGGGAATGGAAATGGGATATATATATATTTTCTATATTTCAGATGAGATATCGAACAAAATTTACAAGATTTGTATTTCAAATATGCAAAAGTTATAGCTAATTTGACGATTGATTGCTTGTTGATGTTTTTACGCAACTAATGGGTTTAGTCTGTCTTGCTCTCTAGTAGATGTGCAAAACGAATGTTGATAGAACGGTATTATAGCATGGTTTAAACTTTTAAACAGCAATGATATAAAGTTACGTTAAAACTATATATATACTTATTTAAATAAAATTATCAGCGAAAATTGAAAAAAATATATGTATGAATAGTGAGCTTGATGATAAAAGAAGAGAAAAGCAGTATGGATTTAAGATCAAGCCGTACAATAGAAAGAAGGTATGGTATGAATGTCAATAAGACAACTCTTGATAAGCCTGAGACCAATGACACAGAAATTAACAACTGTATAGGTTACCGTATAGCCTCCAACAATGAGCAAAGTCCACACCGCATAGTCAGCTATAAAAGATCCCGAAATGGCAAATGTACAACTATTCAAACCAGAAAAATAACGGCTTAATTTCTGTACAAAATAAAGAACGAAAATAATATGTAACACAGCATCATACGACAACCACTGAACTACAGGATCCTGATTTTGTTCTTCGTTGAATAAAGCTGTATGTAGTAATTTAGAAACATATGACTCAGTGCGTATAATCACCAGACTTTTATGATAAACTTGCAACAACGGTTGCCACCAGTAAATCAGGAATTGTTTACTCCCCCAGAGATGAGTTAAACTCTCATCATTGATGGTGTCGAGTTGATCAATCTTAAGTTTATTATTTATAAAGTGTTTTATAAACTTTTGTTTGTCTCTCTTTTTCTTTTAGACATGGCATTTTCTGTCAGTTTTCGGCTTTTGTTTTTCACTGCCCTTTTTATGATCTTCGTCCTTCTTCTTTTTTTTTTTTTTTTAACTTGCATTAGAAAATTTCAACAAAGACCTATAGTACATAAATTTGGAATTGGTGTCCATGCATGTTTTATAGTTTGAGAAAAGACATATATGGGCGTTTTTCAATAAAAACGTGATTTCTTATCCCAGCCACTTAAAAAAATGTGTTTGGTCTTTACAAGTAATTTTTTTTGTGCAGTCAGTAAATTGAATTAGATTTAACATTTTTAAAGGGATTAATAAGATATTGATTCCAAAATGGTTAAAAATGACCAAAATGGCATGTCCCTAGACCTCCTGTTCAACATTCATACTGTAAAATATTGTAAAAAAAGGTAGAAATAAATGTTATTTTTACTTAATATAAGTTCTTTAATTATTCAAAAGTATGTTTAGAGCCAAAATATTTTAATAAAAGTATTATGACAAAGGATTTTTAAACTTCGAAGGTGTGTCCCTGACATTCCTGACGAAAATGTCCACTACGAAACGAAGTCATTAAATTTTGCTAATAAAAAGTTTTATTAAATCAATGTTTGCAAGAGATACAAACATTAGGGTCTTACAAAAGAAGTGATGCTTTTATAACAGCAGTTAAATTGTTGGCAAAAAAAATGAGCACAGCAAATGGACCAGACTGATATCGTATTTTTGTGAATGTCCATGCACTACGAAACGGGTCAAATCTCCTTCAGTATCTGGTTTTAAAATTATGAAAAAAATATCAGTGTATAGCTTAGTACGTGCTTTGATGAATAGAATAATTCTTGTAACTATTGCAATACATGGATTGTGGGGAAAAATAAAACATGTGAATATATCCACTACGAAACGATCACCTACGAAACAAGTATGGGAGAAAAAACGTTTAATTCGTAGTGGACACTACCACTACCATGCAGTCGTTTTTCCTCTTTTTTCAATTATATTCGTGCAAAACAAATAACAAGGGTTAGTCTCATGTAATTTTCAGTATGTTTTTATTTACATAGAATAGGGTTGATGTCAACTACGAACATTTTTGTCCACTACGAAAGGGTTTTGTCAACTACGATTTATATCCACATAGATTAAGCAGGTATTACTGTTTCCAAAAATATTAAAAATATTCTTTAACTTTTCATAATAGTTTCAAATAATGATACAAATATTACCAAAACGTCAAAAATATGCGTGTCAGACGTAACAAATCATTCGCAAAATCACCTGTGCGGGATTTTTTGTGGTCTAATAAAAAGTTTACAATCCGCGAAAATTCGCATGAATGATAAACGTCTAATATAATTTATGAAGCCATTGCTGTTTTTTGTGTTGATCGAACGGTAAAAATTTATTTTTTCAAAAATGAATAATCCTCGCCATGGTTAGGTTTCTGAAAATGGTAAGTTATCAAAATTTATCGCTTTTTAAAATATCAGATGATATAAAATTTTGTTTTTATAAATTATTCCTACAAATGTGCTTAGATAGACCATTTCAAATCCGGAATTTTACAGCACTCGCACCACAAATAAAAACGCATTGGCCTCGGGAAAATGTCTTGCAAGATTGTCCAATGTCGAATTTCGGCGCTTTTTACAAAAACACTGTCAGTTTCAACGTCATTTTATCAAATATTCAATTTGTAGCATATAAGACAGTGCTTTTTCGTAATTGTGCTTTCACCCCACAATACGATAACATACTTTTTGATAAGCTGTTAAGTCGAAATGACTTCGTTTTTTAACAAATCAAATGTCTTGCAAGTTTGTCCACTGAGCAATTTTCTTTTCGATTCGGGACGCTATACATATGTGTTTTCAAATTATTTCTAAAAGTTTGTTCTTTGTTTTTGTGTTAAACACCACATCATGTATAAGCGACATTTGTTGTATTTTATTGACCTGTCATCAAAGGTAGGAGAAGCCGGACATCAGGCGACCTTAAGTTAAAATAGTTGCAATAACTGTCGATTAGGATCGGAGTCGAACAAATCTCGCCACAAGCGTATCTTAAAATTACCATGCTTTTTATCACTTTATATGAACTCATTGGGCCCTTTTCTTCTTAGGCCATCGAATTTGGAAGCAATTCGTATTATCACATGATATATGAACGATAGTTCATTGTTTTTAAATAACAAGTACGGTTCGATTTTATGTTTTAAGATCAGAGGACAAAACAAAATAACCAAATTACAAATTTCGAAAATAGATAGAATCATAGAAACCACGATAAGAACTGCAATATATAAAAGTAGTTATAATCAAATAGAAAATGAATAATTATCTAAAATGAAAAAAAATTATGGTAATTTGTCAATAAAATAGGTAAAATATTAATTACAGAACAGAAGAATTTCATATCCGAGACAATCTAATTAAAAACCGATCTCTCATCGCTCCTGTTTCTGATATGTCGCGTGGGAGATCTAACGAAACCGGCTTTGAGGTCACATGTGAGTGAACTAAAAGTTATGAGTTTATAAAGATATGCAAATGAGTTGACGACCTATTAATAAGCCAATCAAAAAAGTTTATGAATTATTTTGACTGACGATTTCGTCGTAAATAAAATGAGTTACATCCCTTTGCCTTACGTTAAACTTCCAAGATCGTGGAAGACTCAATTTCATTGGTCGAAAAAGACACACCTACGAGGTCACTCACATGTGACCTCAAAGCGGGTTTCGTTAGATCTCCCACGCGACATATCAGAAACAGGAGCGATGAGAGATCGGTTTTTAATTAGATTGTATCCGAGACAGAGAGAATTAAATATTGTAAAGAGATAAAGAAACTAAAAAGAAAAGAGAAAAAAAAATAAAAGTTACAATAAATATAAAGAAAAATACAACACAAGCCGAATCAGAATTCCGAAAAGTTCATTTGCTTGCGTATCTACCAGTAGCAAATATTTCATACATATTCAAGACTTTGAAGTATCCATATCGGTCAAAAATGATTACAATCAAAACGAACAAAGTATACTCGATTACCGACGTAAAACGTCAAATTGACGTTACCAATTGGGACGCAATATCGTGCATAACGTCATGAGTTGTACCTGCATATGTGAAGTACTGTCTAATCTTTATCGATCAAAAAAATGGTTTACACCACTAAAACAGCACGTCGTTGATCTAGAAGCGGATTTAGAGGATCAGGGAGCCTCCCCTTTTATGAAAACAAATAATGATTGATTATATAGAGAAACACTGAAGCGTGACTGGAGCAGGCCATATTTTAGTCGGTTTGTGCCCCCCCCCCCTCTTATGAAAATTTCTGTATCCGCCACTGGTTGATCCACTACCATTTATTAACTAATTAACAGTCATTAACTAAATGGGATTTTTTTATTCCAAATAGTTGACTCTGCATGAAGCAAAATATCTATATATTTCCACTGTGAAGTTAGCGTTCAAGCAGTATATAACCAATTTGCCCTGAATTCATTTCAAGGAAAAGGGGGGGGGGGGCATTCACAAAAAAAATTACTGAAATTCGTACAACATCAGACAATCACATTCGTTCTACTCAATCAGATTATACTTGTAGAGTAATTTTTTTTAACAGTGTTCTAAATTATAATATATATAAGATGGCGCAAAAGATAAAAAAAAAAAATTCAAATATAGATAGAGTGTGTGATATTAAATCATTGGGATTTGTATAGAATATTTATAATTGTATATAGATGTGCTAAAAATAATGTTTATGTCTTATTTTAGTGACAGTAAATTATACGAAATTAAAGCTGTGGCCAAGAGATAAATTATAATATATATATAAGTGTCCAAGATTACGGTGACAAAATGACTGAAATTGATAGCCTCGTAAATTCTAAATCGATGGCAAAAAGGTTGTGGTGGATAGTTAATCAACTCAAGTTGACTTTGGATAGTTACATAAGCAAGGTAAGACATGACTGACGTTAATTATTCCATCATATAATTGCAGACATTTTAATATTATATGTATATTAGCACATGCAGAGACATATATGATGTGTCTCTGGCACATGTATATAAGTTACAACAAAGTGCAGACATGTACTTTGACGGCTCAGACTAAAACGTTTTTCTTTGTTTTTTTTCATTGCACTTAATGAAAGAAAGATATAAGAAGTTTTGGGAGGTGTAACGATATTTATCTGATGATTTTATTTGTATGCATGTGTTGTCCATTATTTGTACTTCAGACAAAGATATTTGAGACAATTGTTTCCACCCATGTTTTGCAGTACGTCATAGGCTGATCGCAAATCAAATGTTAGATGATAAGTATAGCACGATTGTGTAATTAGGGAAAGCAAATAGATTGGGTGGGATACTTTGGAACGACAGCAAAAGTATATCATCGTCATGGTTTTGGTCCTAACACAACTTATATCATTATCAAAAGGCATGTAGATGGTTGATTTGCATCGGAATGGGTGGTTTATTCAACATAATTTTTCATATCATGACTAGTACTATGATCTACTATTGTAACTAGAACTATTGATTTATAAAGGGACCAGTGCACATTTGGTGTATATATATATTGATAGATTGAGAGGACCTAGAAATTTCAAATTGTATTTTCCATGAATCTTTAAATTGGATACTTTAAAAATGATTTATAATGACACATAATTTATGTATTTAACTTGTTTAACACCATTTGGGTATCGGCGAGTATATTTATTATGTTTAACGCTGCTTTCAGCGATCATGGGTAGTCAATGCCACAGATAGTAGGCTACGTGGATAACCACCGACCTTCGACAGGAAAACTGGCTATTATTACTACATCGGTGTGCACTATATATATATACTCACTATATTCACTTTCATACTTCTTTGGTCTCTTAAGTGCAAGTATCACAGAAAACCATGCAAAATGTTCCGAAAGTACTTTTATCAAAATCAAATGAATTCTTTACCAGACAGTACATATAGAAAGGTTAAATGAAAACACAAAATATTTTTCTAAAATGTTATTCGAAAAAAAAAATGAGGAGGTGAAACTTTACATGTCATTTTACATGTCCAGAAAAAATACATTTAATGAGTCATTCCAACAACAAATTTTTTTATTATCTTGAACAACATTCTGTCAAAATAATTTCACAATATCTATATAAAGGCACTTTGCTCAGAAAGCTAAAATGGCATGAAATGAAACAAGCGTATCTCCATAAATGATGAAAATAAATCAAAATCAACAAACTTTCTATAAACCTTAACTTAAGTCTTATAACATATAAAAAATCAACCCACGGCAAATAATTATGAGATAAATAAAGGAAAACTTTCAAAATTTGGGTACATGTGCACTTAAACGATTTTCATCAAATTTACATAATAAGCTGTTATATCTGTAAAATGCATATACTTCACACATGTAATCCTGTAAAAGGTTTTAGTATATAAAACTATCTATTTTCCAAATGTACGAATGATTAAAATTTGCAGTGTATACCAAAAGGACATTCAGGCCATCAATGGTAAGGCCACTTTTTTGTTGTAGGATTATGTTTGCGTGCATCTATTTTTCTACATTTGAAAATGCCTGTACCAAGTCAAGAATACGACAGTTGTTGTCCATTCGTTTTTGATGTGTTTTGTCTTTTGATTTTTTCATGTAATTAGGGACTTTCCGATTTTATTTTCCTCTGAGTTCAGTATTTTTGTGATTTTACTTTTTTCTATGCTATACTAGTCAACAAAAGAAACGATACACGACTTTGAAATGAAATTTATCAAAAAGTATTAAATATAAAACAAAATGAAATACACTATTTTAAAAAGCTTTCATCTGAAATGTATGCACATGTGATAATGAAAATTAAAACTTGTCGGAAAGTATCTAAATTCCCTCACTGTAAATAAAAGTGTTAAGAATCTGAACACTTTTTGAACACCCTTTTGTAACACTTCTGGAACGCGTAACAGTGTTCTTAATATTAACATTGGTGTTCCAGTTTTTAATAGTATGTGTGCATCGTTCGAACGCTATGTGTGTTATTCTTGAACGGATAGTGTGTACTCCTTGAACGCCGAGTGTTTGAATCTGGAACGCGTAACAGTGTTCTAAATATTAACTTTGGTGTTCCAGTTTTTAATAGTATGTGTGCATCCTTCGAACGCTATGTGTGTTATTCTTGATCGGATAGTGTGTACTCCTTGAACGCCTAGTGTTTGAATCTGGAACATGACCTTGTGAGCAAAATTGTATGCCGTTACGCGTTCCAAGCCTTGTAACACTTCTGGAACGCTCGGACTGTGTTCCAGAAGTATGTGTTAATATCCAGAACACATAGTGTATACATATACATGTATTAGTGGAACACAATTTTACATGTTCCAGAAAAAAGTGTTTTATTCTCTGAAACATAATTGTGGTCTTCTAAAACAAATAATTAAATTGATTAAAGACATCTTTAATTTATTAAAAGAGGCAAAATTAAAAAAAAAAAAGTACAATACAATGTGAAATATTGAAGCAACTTTAAAATGACAAGTTAGACAAATTAAAAATATAACATTTGTAATTTGCAAAAATTAATGTGTCCAAATATTTAACCATAAACAAATTGTTCGTCATATTTAAAATTAGTATGTAACAACAAAGTTTAGTGACTTATGAACACAGTTTAACTCATCGTTTGCAACTTCTCAAGTCAAGCACTGTCCTGAATTACAAAATACTTATGTCAATGACTCGTTTATCACCAATATTTTCGATGATCCACAGCTTTCATAGCACTCAGATAGTCAATATCAAACATAAAATACCCTGTGTATATGCTGCTACTAGTCGAGTCGGTGTTCATGTAACACTGCTACCTTAGGTACTTTTGAACATGATTTGAGTCGTCTACAACTGATTTTGAGCTGCCATTTTTTAGAACATTCGTCTTTTGAGCTTCCATTTTTTAGAACATTCGTCTCCTTGGGTTATAACTACTCTTTAACCTTGTTATCCATCAACTGTGAGTTCTAAAATATGAAATATAAAGTGTATGAGTAAACAAATTATGGATCATGTCGATATTCATTAAGAATTAGAATTAAACTCTTATTTCGTTTTTTTAATTCCATTATACTTGTCAGCATTATTAGATAAGATACATTTGTTAAAGAGTGGTATACATGCATTTTCAAGTATATGGGCTCTCGTGTTCTATAGCTTTTAAAAAAAAGATGGTAGGAAGTGTCCAGCAAATGCTCATACAGTAGGTGTTTTAGGCAAAACTTTGTCGTTAGACTTGTCATTAAACTAACTGCTCACATTTCTAGAAACTAACTACCTTTTGCCTCTTTTTTTTTAAGATATGTAGTAATTTCACTTATGATCTGTATACGGTAATTCCAATTTAAATTGATGTTATTATATCGAATTTAGCTCAAATAGTTTTCTGATTATAATGTACACCAGTGAATGGTGCACATTTTATTGATAAATCTGCAATAACAAAACTTGTAAGAAGTCAATGGGCACTCCTAAAATTCTTAAAGTTACATATGAAAGTACTTTTATGGTGCAAGATAAGTAGTAATCTCTTGAACTGCGAAATTTTCTCTTCATTCTCGGCGAGGTATGCACGAACAATTACCCCTCAGTACTGTAGTTGTGTTTGTACCCTATAAAAGTAACATAAGAATACATAACAATACATGTATGAACGGTGGACATTTGCTAAAATGAATTACTAAGATTTAAGTATTTAAGAATGAGAAAGCTATTAATATAACATATACATAAGAAATTTAAAATTAGTGTTGCAGTATGCCTTTTTACAAACTTCTGTCTTGACATTGGAACACATGGTGTTCAGAGAAAACGATTAGCTGGAACGTTTCATGTTCGAAACTAGAACACATTTACAATAGCAACGATATCATTAAACATTTACGTATAAATTTACATTGGTTATTTTTTTTTTATAGCATGATCATCTAAATATATTCTCTCAACGAACCTCCTACTTTTTAAATCGAATTATGGCATAACAGCACCGTTATGTGTTGACACAAAATGTTCTACTTCCATTTATACTTCAGTGTGTCCTGTGAAAGTAGAAATTTGTTGATTTAATACTAAAAAAAAATGTGTGATAAATATAGATAATTAAACATACCTATTAAATCAAGCTTTGCTGTAATTTTCTTCAGTGAAGCTTCTTCAATCACGATCAAAAACCAAACTTCCGGTACATTAAATACGTCACGCGCTGTTATGTACGCGGGCATGTTTCGAACACATGGCGTTCGGGGGGAAATGGTAAATTTGAACGCATCATGTTCGACGCCAGAACGCTTTTACAATAGCAACGTTTTCATGAGCATTTACACATTTACATTGTAAAAAAATATACCCAAAGAACGTAAGTCCTTTAGAAAGAAGATTTATACTAAAAATCAATCATTTGCACGCTTATATAAATACGCTCTTTCATTTTGTTTTACCAAACTATAATTTGCTTATGTTGATACAGCTAAAATACATTTATCGTCAAATTATAGTGCGAATCATCCTTATTCATCGTCTGTTTGACTCTGAAGCGATGAAATATTTTTTCACTCCCCATTACAATATTAGAACATTTCTAGTGTTCAATTTAGAACACTTGTCTTGAACATGTGCGTTCAAAGACTGAACACAATGTGTTATATTCTTTAACGCTGGCGTTCAATGTGGAACACGAATGTTAATAACTGAACATATTGTGTTTAAAAATGGAACGCGTCTAGACGCGTCAGGCGTCCGCAATATTTGCAGTGAGCTGTAAACGACTATAGGGTGCAAATAAGTTTTGCGGAAAGTTGAATAAAAAATCGACACGTAATTTTCTAAGTACTAAATAAAATTTCAACTTTGTTTAAAAATATTCAATATGCTAATCAAGTTGTGTTTCATGTTGTAACTAATGGGTTGAAATATTGCTTTTTCAAATTTTTGGGAAAAAAAGTGTTTTTTTGAAATCTCAAAAAATGCAAAAAAAAATTTTTTATTTTTGTCTCAAATCAATGCTTTGGATATGAAAACAACACACAGTAAATTTGGAACATTTCGGATTAGTTTTAAGATTGTGACCGCTTTTTGAATATCACTTTACACATACTGTCTATGGTAAATCAGTTGATAATGTATACATTTTAACGCCGTGATTTCTCGTGGGGCCGAACTTTGGTAAACAAATAAACGAAGAAACTGTATGATTTTTAAAAACAAATTGATGGCAAACATTGTCTTTACCTTTAAATGAGAGGTTGGCATCATTAGTTGAAACTTCTGTTTTTCAAATTGTCGTTTTATGTAAATTTTGTAAAAAACAAAAAAAATCGTCAAAAAACATCACGAAAGCAAAAAAAATATTTTTTTTAAACGGATTTATATTTCCATAATGATTAAGTATTACTACCTTCTATATTGGTCCTATAAACGGAAAACTTTGTTATAAATTTGAAAAAAAAGTCTTGTATCGTTTCTTTTGTTGACTAGTATATATCCGGCAAGATCTCATGCAGTACTTTCTAAATTATTTAATAAGGATGTAATATACTCAGAAACTTATATTTAAGGTCCCTGCTATATCTAGAAATAAGTACGTACATGCCTCGTATGATGGATTTTTCATGATTTGCGTAACGTCCAGTGGCAAATAGTTCATTCCATGCCACGTACGCTTTAGTAGTCCTGACCTAATTTGATTTCAGTTTAAGCTGAAATTAATGTAACACTTTGAATTGAAATATATGAACAAATCAGGCAGTTAGTTTTCTCGTCTTAATTATTTTACATTTGTCATTTCAGGCCTTTTATAGTTTGTCTAGTTTAGCTCTCCCCCTTTTTCCAAAATTCGTTTTTTAACTTTTTTTTTTTAATTTCAATTATTTACATATTGTTATGTATATTTATTTAGAACAAATATAATCTTGTACAAAATATATATTATTGTCCCATATATAATATAATGAAAATCTCTGTGGATGGTAAAAAATTAAACTAAGAATTGAAAGTAAATAGCAAATATAGTCATACTATTTTTAGTATATTTAGTTATGTTGAAATTACCAACAAAAAACATGTTTTATGTCCGTCTTATTTAATTTATATTATTTATAATTCTTTCAAACATTTTTATTTTTATCATAAACGAAGGCATTCTAAAACTGGAAGATATAGAAAATTTAAAACAAGCAGACCCTTTTTGACTGGTACAAGATCTATAAATAAAGAAGGGGAAAGGTTTAACATTGATTATAGTACCAGTCTCAACTTTACAACTGGTACCAAAAACTAATATATTTTAAGAAACCAGATCAGAATAAAAATTCGGACGACCTTTGACTTTTAGCCTCCTCACCTATTTTCTCAACGGAAGTAAATGATTTCCATTCATAACGAAACATGTTACTCATTGAAGTGAAAAGCTTTGATATATTTACAGCTAGACAGAATAAGAATGGATAAAATTTACTTAACTTTCTCGTAATGATACGGTAATCTTAATTTTCTTCTTTCATTTTCTAAGTGAAAACTTTATAAGTACATTTATTTATTACAATTTCTCAAAGAACATGATTGTAAAAAGTTTTGCTTTGCATAGTAATGAATAAATAAAAAAAATGTTAAGCCGTCTGTGAACCTATCGACCTTTTAATCAGGCGATTAACGTATGATAACCACAACACAACAATGGGGTATTAGCTTTCTATTTTTTATCTAATGATTTATAACTATTTTGTTGATAAAGTGATTATACAAAGGTAAACAATGAATAAAGATGATTAAAAAACAAAGTTAATTATTTTATCTACTGAGAACATAATACATGATATAGGCCTATTTGAAATGTTTTTCTTGACAGACTTGGTCTTGGGGAATGTGGACCATGGGTAAAAAGAATGGACTGAGGAGACACCATTTTGCTGGAATTGTGTTAGGATTATGCTTTGGAATAATTTTGTCATCTTGGTGTAGACATAAGATATTACCTTGTGCACCATTGGCAGGTAGATGTTGTCGTACAATCCATGTAAACTATCATGTCAACATTGCTGTTGATCACCTTGAATTTCACAATAATCATGCTTTACCAGAAGTTGTAAAGAAATCAAACGAAGGCTTAGATTTAAACAGTTACATCAACAAAAATGACAAAAATTTCCTTCTTATTGGTGTGATTACTGCTAAAAAATATCTTGATACCCGAGCTGTTGCTGCTTTTAATACTTGGACCAATTCTTGTAGTGGAACCTGCAAAGTAATTTTTTTCTCCAGTGAAGGATCAACAACCAAAGAAGAAATTCCACTGGTTAGTTTAGACGGTACTGATGATTCTTATCCACCTCAGAGAAAGTCTCTTTTGATGTTGAAATACATGCATGATAACTATATCAACAACTTTGAGTGGTTCATGCGTGCTGATGATGATGTTTTTGTTAAAGGGGACAAAATTGAAAAATTTCTACGTTCTGTTAACAGCTCTGTTCCCCATTTCATTGGTCAAGCTGGTTTAGGAAAAAAGGAAGAAATAGGGAAACTTTTTTTGAACAGACATGAAAACTTTTGCATGGGAGGGCCTGGAATTCTGTTCAGCCACACTACCTTGAGGCATGTTGGCCCACATGTACACAGTTGTATTGACAACTTGCTGACAACTCATGAAGATGTTGAAGTTGGTAGATGTGTTCGCAGATATACTGGTTCATCCTGCACCTGGGCATTTGAGGTTAGTATAAATGTTACCCATATCTACATTGTAACCAAAACATTTGATACCCTTTGACCTGGCGTTATATGTACTGTGGATTCATTTGTTGGATTCTAATTTTTCATGGATTTCGTGGGTACAGTGGAAAAGCGAATTTATTCAATGAATTACAAACTTTCTAAAGGAATGTACAATGTATACAGACATTGCCAAAACTACAAAATTAAATATCCATGAATATGCAAGTTTTCATCAATGATGAAAATTGGTACCCACCAAAACCGATGAATCCACAGTATACATTCAGTAAATGTCTTATACATGGCCTGGTATTCCCTACATTATACTTTAATATCAATCCCTGTCACTATTTGGAATATTTAAGAGAGATATGCTACAAAGGAGTTATTCTTTTATAGTTTTTGATATCATGAAATGTCTGTTTAAGACCTTCATAATTAATTTTTATCTGACCAAAAACATTAAGAGTGGTTAATTTTCTGCATGTAAACGTAATAAAGAGATAGATATGACAGTACAAATGTACATGATCATTACATGTATAAGACACTAGCTGACTTCAGTACATGATCATTTCATGTATAAGACACTAGCTGACTTCAGTACATGATCATTACATGTATTAGACAAAAGCACCCATGCTTTTTATCTAATTAGTTGTCAAGATGTCTGTTAAATTGAAATTTTTATTACATATTTTGCATTCATTTGTATAAAATTTTGAATACACTGCTTAATCCCATTTCTTTTGAATGTACAATTTGTAAACAGGTCAAATTACACATTGTCCAGACACAATGCCAGAAGAACCATTTTAAATGAATAAAAAAATTAAAATTGTCCATATGGTAAGGGGAAATAACCTTTTATTTAATTTAAAACTTAAAGAATGACTTTAACAATTACATACATGAACAATGTACAAACATATGGTAGATAATTGACAGGTGCTTGTATGTATAAATGTATTTTTACATGTTTTCTAATTAGGAATACCAAAAATAGATTTCCAATTCTACATGTGTCCCGTGCAAATTAATCACCTGTATTGTGGTTTACATGTTGGACCCACTGATACTGTATCTTATTGTATCTACAATACATTGTAATGGGTTCGTTGTCCTGATTGATTCATGAGAAGATACAGAATGTTAATTACATAACTCATTGTAAAAATGTTTTCTTTATTACTACAAACAATAAGTCGCTAATTGATCATCATAACATCATCATTCATTAACATCTCAAACCATGATTCGGCACAATTTATTTTGAAATTTGCAGACCGACCCTATTTAGGCAGACTTCTCTAAAGAACATGTGTCTGACTAAGAGAGCTAGCTTTGCATGTTTTGTGGATAATATACTTTACAAACATTAAGTTAGACATGTATTTCCGTTGTAAGAATTCTGCGTGAATAAATCAAAATTTTATGTCCTTGAGTGAGAAAACTTCACTAAAACTGCCACAATACTCATACATGTTTCAAATTATTAACTTTTAAATTTTTCATAGTGATCTGATGTCCAGATTTTAGACAAAGCTTAGAATATGAACAGTAAAACTTGAATAAGTCAAAAGTGGGAAATACTTGTCTTTTTTGCATAATAACCTTATAGATACACTAACATGAAAGAAGTGGTGCTCAAATACATGTCTTTCCCAAAATTAAACATACATGTACTCTGGATTTCAACTAGTGAACTGCTATCCCATGATTTCAAAATAGTTAAATAGCCCACCAAGTATGATATTAAATTGAATGACTCAGCTCACTATCACTGTGGAAAATCACCACCAAGCTTAAGAGTGATATATTGTAATGACTGACCCACAATTACTGCAAAAATCACCATCAAGAGTGATATTTAATTGAATCACCCAGTCACTGCAATTGCAATGGCATTACGCTGTCAATTTGTCTTTGACTTATGAGTTTGAATATATCCTTGACTTAATGAGATTGAATATATATATCCTTTTGAGTTTTGATAACTTTCCCCTCTCTTTTAAGTTAACTGACTCACTGTCTGTCTGTTTGTACTGTACCTGCGATTACTCTTTGTTTGGATCAACTTTTTTGAACGATTATGTGCCTCATTAGAGTGAATAAGCCCTTCAAAAAAGCTAAGGCATATTTGATCAATGGAAAACCTGTAAATCACTTTTCACATGCACATGATGTACAGTTATTGTTATTTTTTCACTTTTTCTGCATATTAAATGTCAGTTTCTCATAAAATCATAAAGCTTTGTGCACTAATTTGAATTTGATCTATTATAATTCATTTGTATTTTATAAAACATCACACTAACATCTATAAAAAAGTGTAATTTTAACAATTTGGTATACAGCTAGGTTAAAATTATTTTATAATTTGTAAATGATACGTGTATAAGCATATAAATTTGAGTTACAATTAGGTCTGGTCTTGCAATGTGCATTGAAGAGATGAAATGTCAGACATCTATTTGTCTATGTCTCACTATCTTTCTCAGGCTTGAAAGTTCACGCTTTCAGTTTTGATCCGACAATTAAAATTTCCAACAGCACTTCTTATAGCATGTTTATATTTTAAAGGCTGGATCTACAAATTTATCTATATATATATATTGAGAAAGGTTCTCTTTATAAAATTAAGAAGATGTGATATGATGTCAGTGAGACAACTATCCTACAGAGTTTAAATGACGTGGATGTACATGTAGTTAAACAATAAGTCCACAATGGAAAGATTTTGCTCAAAGTGTATTTTCCTCGCGATAAACCATCTTTATATATATTTGAAATACATACATGTCTTGTTTTACAATGTTTTATGTGAAAATAACTTTGGACAATGATTTGTCCATCCCTAAGATTTGAATTGATAACGAAGTCTTAAAAATATCCTCAGGTTAAAGAAAATATTCATGAAAGTATTTATTTATTTTAAACATTGTTAAAAGTGTCATTTTGTCAGGGGGCATTAAGAGGTCATTAAGAATTGAGTGGATTTATGTTTGCTTGTACCAATAGACCATTTCCGAAGATAAATTAAATATAGTTTTTCATATTTCCATAAATATTAAAACCTTGACTTAAAAGAAGGGGTTAAATTATATTGCAAATTATTGCTAACTTGACACCTTTGTCTAGAAAAGGTCTGATTTCCAACTTTTTCAAATTTGAAAACTTAATGGATTGTTAAAGTTTTGGGAACAGATTGTTTCTTGAGTAATTTCAGGTTAAAAGTTTCGTATTTGATGTTGTAATTTGATGAACACTGCATTCATATGGTATTAAAGTTTAGAAATTTACGGAGTTCGAGTTAAAAAGTGGATCATAGAAAGAAATGGTTTGAAGTACATGTAAATTAAAGATGTTAATTTTGATATATGATAATTTTTGATGAGACAGCACTCTAACAACACAATTGAAAAACAACTGATTATCGTTGAATATGAATGAGTAAACAAATTTACTGAGTAATTACCTCTACAGCACATTAAGTAAGAAAACAGTGTCCAGGCAATAACTTCATTAAACTACAGAGTTCTTCATAACAAACCTTTTTAAAAAGATCTCTGATATGTTCGAATTCTGTCAAGAAGCCATTATGTCAACCCAACCCTTGAAACAGTTAAATAAGAATCAAATCCTGATAAGTCATTGGAAATATAAAGCTGCTGAAACAGTTCACTTTTCTTGTTCTTTGATTGTACATGTATTTAAAGACTGAGAAGAAAACAAAATATATAATAAGTTTTCCAGTCATTTATAAAATTATATTGTACAAAACTTTAATGCTGTTTTTACTTGATGTAAATTAAATATCCACAAACTAATCATATGTTGATATTTACTGAAACCTGTCATAACTGCTCACACACACCACCCCACACCAAGGTTTGATGATTCTTTCCATAACTACATCCCACATGGACACAGAAAACCATTTGGGATCAACTTGTGCTAGTGAGGTGGACTGGTTCCATGAATTATCTGAGAAGGGCAGTGATTCCTTTCAAAAATGATTTTATGATTTAAGTTAATCATAAGTTATCCTTAATTTTTCATAACTAAGGATTTTTTTTGCTTTTGATTTTTTTTGTGAAAAAGAGCCTGATTCCCTGCTTAGCACCTTTTGACCTATTATACTGATATACTGACTATCGAATGATCCAATAAAAAACAAGTAGAAACAAGTAGAAACAAGTACAATGTATAGTTACTGTTGATGTATCTCAATGATTCTGAGAAAGAGCCTGATTCCCTGCTAAGCACCCTTCCTATGACCTAATATATTGATATACTGACTATCGAATGATCCAATAAAAAACAAGTAGAAACAGGTACAATGTATAGTTACTGTTGATGTATCTCAATGATTCTGATAAAGAGCCTGATTCCCTGCTAAACACCCTTCCTATGACTTAATTTATATACATGTAGATATACTGACTATCGGATGATCCAATAAAAAACAAGTAGAAACAGGTACTATGTATATTCTCTGTAAGCATAATAAGAGATAAGAGAAGGAGAAGAGTCCCTACTAAGCACCCTATAACCTAATATACTAATCTGCTGACTATCGGATGATCTTATAAAAACAAGTAGAAACAGGTACAATGTTTATACCCTGTAGAGCCATCTCAATGATTCGTAGAAATGATCCAGTAAAAGCAAGTAGAAACAGTTACTATGTATATTCTCTGTAGAGCCATCTCAATGAGTCGTAGAAATAGAAGAGTCTCTGCTGAACACCCTTCCTATGACCTAATATATTGATATACTGACTATCGGATGATCCAATAAAAAAACAAGTAGAAATAGGTACTATGTTTATTCTCTTTAAGCATGGTAAGAGATAAGAGATTAGAGAAGGAGAAGAGTCTCTTCTTAGCACCCTATAACCTAATATACTAATCTGCTGACTATCGGATGATCCAATAAAAAACAAGTAGAAACAGGTACAATGTATATATTCTGTAAGCATGGTAAGAGATAAGAGAAGGAGAAGAGTCTCTGGTTATTAGCACCCTATAACCTAATAATACTAATCTGCTGACTATCGGATGATCCACTAAAAACAAGTAGAAACAGGTACAATGTATATACTCTGTAAGCATGGTAAGAGATAAGAGAAGGAGAAGAGTCTCTTCTTAGCACCCTATAACCTTATATACTAATCTGCTGACTATCGGATGATCCAATAAAAAACGAGTAGAAACAGGTACAATGTATATATTCTGTAAGCATGGTAAGAGATAAGAGAAGGAGAAGAGTCTCTGCTATTAGCACCCTATAACCTAATAATACTAATCTGCTGACTATCGGATGATCCACTAAAAACAAGTAGAAACAGGTACAATGTATATTCTCTGTAAGCATGGTAAGAGATAAGAGAAGGAGAAGAGTCTCTTCTTAGCACCCTATAACCTAATATACTAATCTGCTGACTATCGGATGATCCAATAAGAAACAAGTAGTGACTTGTCATGTACTATGTATATTCTCTGTATAGGTATCTCAATGATGTGATAAAAATCAAGAAAGATGATCATATAACATCCAAATGCCATAACTCTTTTGAAGATTAAGATCTAAGAATAAGATAGTCTGAGAATGTGGATTAACTAATCCTACACAGACCCATAAATCTGCTGTTGTGAGCTTGATGACTTTGCATTGTCTGGTAGGTTCATATAACCTGACAGCTGATTTACTGGAAGAAAAATTACCCAGGGTTCATGTTACTAATATTTTGAAAAAGCATCTGATATGCATGCACAATTTTTTTTAGCTTATCTGTCAATGTGAAAAAATATATATTTGTGACAATTATTAATTGTCAATGTGTTTTATAGTTTTGTTTCCTGCATCTAAATGTCGGATCAAATAAATCATCCTTTATGCATAAATATTTTTATGAATGTAGTCACTAGCAAAAATAGTGAAATTTTAAATTAAAAAATATATAGAAAGACGAAACTTTTTTTTTTTTTTTTTTTAAAGATTTATGCAATAAATCTACAATGTATGTTCTTACATTCTCTTGAAATTTGTGTTGTATAAAAATCCAAATAAAACAAATGTGGAAAAAAACCCTGTTGTGTTAGCCAGACCAGAAAGAAGCAAAGTTGAACATTTTTTTTCATTTTGAACCTGAAACAATTCATTTTTGTATCAAAACAGATCATTAGGATATTTCTGCTTCTCCTGCATCCCAATTTTTTTCAAAAAGCTGGATGAGGACAAGGAAATTTTGTTTTGAAGTTAATAAAAGTTGTATCCATTGAAAGAGTTATTTCAAATGTTAATTATTCAAAAAATTAAAGGAAAAATAATTTCATAATCAATAATAAAAAATGATGTGAAGAAAAGGAGATTATGGGTCTTAATTTCTAGAGACAGTAACTGAACAACACTGAAAATTTTAAGACATATATATAGACAGGCCCAGGTCTTCTTCTTGCTACACCAAAATTAATAGAACTGTTCAAAAGTAAACAAAGTTCCCAGATGGATAAGATCTTAGAAGAAATATTGTGCATGTAAGAACTAGATATGTTTTTAATTTGCTAAATTCTGGCAATTCATGCAGTTTTATCCATTCAAACATTAGGAAATTGATTTAGACTGGATTTAAAAAGTTGAGTCAGGTGTGCACATTTCAGTGGGGTATTGCAATAAGTAAAATCTATCATTTTTTCTTTGGTTTGTTATGTCATAATGACATTGGATTACAGTGTAACTGAGCAACCTCTACACAATAGGCAAACTTCATATTACTGTTAAATAGAACATAAATTTTATAGACATTGATCCACGTCTCACCTTTTCAATGTAAGATTAATGCACTGTAATTTGAATGTTTAATCAAGTTTTTTCCAAGGTTTACATTGCACTTTTTCCTGTTTGCTTTTCATCGTTACTCACCGAGTTTAATTTTATTTTTTAACTTTCACTGACCTATCCTTAAAGTCAGATTGTCCTCAAGAAGGAATACAGATTTTTTTTAAAGGATATATTGGTTCAGCCAGGAATAAAAGTCATCAAAGATACCAGGCTTACAATTAAAAATGTTCAGAGGAAAGCAGAGAATGAAAAACATTTAAAGGCCTTATGAGACATTTAGTAGCTGTAGGGATTGAGCCAAGGCTCTGTTTTCAAGACCGTACTTTGACATATAATGGTTTACTTTTACAAATAGTGACTCAGACTGAGAGTTGTCTCGTTAGCACTCATACCACATCTTCTTTTATCTTTAAAAAATGCAAGAATTCAGCAATGTCGAATATTTGCTGATGTATTTACTCGAATTAAGTCGTTCTATCAATATTACACTTAAAACATTGTAAAAAATGAGAAAATTTAACATCAAAGTATATTTTTAAAATTTTGGCAAAATTGGCTAATAAAACCTTATGTTATTTTAACTAGTGAATTAGTCGTGTTAATAGCTGTAAAAGTCCATTAGTCAGATAGATAAGGCAACCTTTAAGAAGGTATTACATACATGAAAAAGGGGGAGGGGTAAAATAAGAGGTGCATTACAACTGTGATTTACTTTGCTTGTAGCATTTAGTTGCAATGGACTTACATATATATATAATGCATTAGGGTGCATTGTTGCAATCTTAGTTAATTGACTATGTAACTTAATGTATACTTGTATATTTGTATTCTCCTGTATGGATAATTGGTTTGAGGGAAAGCTAAAAACAAAATAGACTTGCTCCTAAACTGGGACAATTTATTTTTCAAGTGTTAAATTGTTAAATAAATCTGAATTGGTTACATGTTTGTGTATGTACATTTGTATGCCTATTTAACATTTGATTGACAGTTAAGTGCATGTAGTTATGATATTTACCATAGAGTTATTGAAAGTGGGGGTTTTATTTTCTTGAATGTCTTTACAAGAAATCAAGGCACATTTTTAATGCCAATGAATCAAGTTTTAGGTATGATTAGTAATAGCTTTGTGTATTTGTGACAGGTTAAAAGAATTCTTATAGACAAAAGTTAAATGTAATTCTCAGGGATAGTATAGAACAGTCCATATATTGAATTGGAAATGTCACTGGTGTTTTCTCAAATTTTGAAAACATTTGTTTTGTTCTGAAAAAAACAACTTGTATTTTTGTCCATCTGATGAGTTAAGCCTTTTTCAACTGATTTTTATAGTTCGTTCTTATGTTGTACTGTTATACCAGTCCACTGTCCCAGGTTAGGGGAGGGTTGGGATCCCGCTAACATGTTTAACCCCGCCACATTATTTATGTATGTGCCTGTCCCAAGTCAGGAGCCTGTAATTCAGTGGCTGTTGTTTGTTTATGTGTTACATATTTGTTTTTCGTTCATTTTTTTTACATAAATTAATGCCATTAGTTTTCTCGTTTGAATTGTTTTACATTGTCTTATCTGGGCCTATTATAGCTGACTATGCGGTATGGGCTTTGCTCATTGTTGAAGGCCGTACGGTGACCTATAGTTGTTAATGTCTGTGTCATTTTGGTCTTTTGTGGATAGTTGTCTCATTGGCAATCATACCACATCTTCTTTTTTATATAACTTACATTTTATCCTAAATAGAAAGATTTTTTTGTGTTAACCTTGGCATTAATCATGTTAATACCCTCTATGCAATAAGCCGTTTTTTGTTTGCTATAAATTTTTGATATGTCCTCTAATATAATTTTAGTACAAGACTATGTTCAATCGAAGTTTTTTTCATTTTTTTTTACAGTGCTTATCCAGTGACCTTTGGGGTATCACAATAGCAATGGCCAAAACAGTTTACCAAATTGCAGTTAGATTTCTTCTTTAACTAACTGATCAACTGGTAAAATGTTTTAGCAGATTGCTCAGGTGAAATGTTGTTAGTATGAAGTGAGTGCTGTGAAATCAAAAGTAATACTTACCATCCAGATCCAGTTAGTTGATATCTTTGTCATTTGTTTAAAACACAAAAATGACTTACTATAGTATAAGTCACTGAATAAGAAGGTCTAATTTTGACATGGAAACTTCTATCATAAATAGATTTTATATTGTGATACCCCAAAGGTCACTGGATAAGCACAGTAATAAAATTGTCATTTAAAAAAATCCATTTTTTTTGTGGTTTTAGACACTTTTAACATAGCATGTTTTTTAAAGATTAATTTTCACAAGCACATAAACTGTGGGAAAATCCCCCCTAAGGAATAGTATTTACAAATCAACAATTTTAATGTAGAAAGTGCACTTTAGGTGATGGTACCTCAGTGCAAAACGTTTATACACTGCAAAAACTATTATCCAATGAAAAGAACCATGTTTATACAATATTTTTGTAAAAACTTCTCCTTTAATATGATGCTACATTTGGCTAAATGTCTTTAAAAATGACATAGCTACACATCTGCTATTAAAACACAACTGCCTCAAAATTTTCCTGAATTGGATTCAGATGTGCTCCTTTAAATTAGAACCTCAGACATAGAGAGGTCAATGCCCTATAATGTTCGTATTATCAGCCAGGACTCTCATCAGCCCTTATAACATTTCTCATTGTCAGTTGACTTTTAGCATGCTTAAAGATCTAGAAATAGCATACAAATTATGACATTATGCTTAAATTCCAGTGGCAAATATTTCATGAAAAAAAGTCGAAGGAACCAAAACATTGCTACTTGACTTAATTTTTATTTCTGAAATATTTTCTCTGATATATTATGTCCTGAAGTTTTGTGTTTATGATGCACTATTGATTATCATATGACATACATAGTAACCTTATATATATGTCTACTTCGTGATCTTCTTGAATGGTTGCAGATTTTAGATTTTTTTTCCCAGCTTCACAACTATTTGTTGTTGTAGTATATTTGGGAAAGTAATAACTAATTTATCATTAGAATCGACTGTAAATTAGGTCAGTAAGATACTTCAGATTAATATTCTTTTTGAAGTACATTTTAAACATTTGTTGTATTTGATCTCAAGTGTAATTATGTATTTTTAATAGATTTCACTATTTTTATTAATAATTCTCATATAAATGACGTAAGGAAAAGTCATAGAACTTATTACACTCTTTATAATTCGGTTGAGTTGTGCATGGAAAATTGATATTTTACTATTTTACTACGCAATTCAATTTTTATACCATTTGGTTTAATTAAGATGTCTTGGTTTGATTTAGATGTCTTCGTTTGTTCTTCTGTTCTCATTGCATGTCCCATAGTCATAAAGTTATTTGATATCTTTGAAGTCTGTTATTGTGTAATTTATTTAGTATTGTTTGCAGTTGAGATGTACTTTATGCTGTCTATACATATACAAATTTTGGGTTCATTCACAAATTGTTTTTAAAAAGAATAATTTGTTGTTGTATAGTTTTGTTTTGTTTGCAGATCTTTGTATGTACTCTAAGATTTGGTAACTGTAATATAATACCTGTACATACACATTGACAAATAAAATATATAAAACTCATTCACAAGTATTTTTTATAAAGAAAGCATATAAGTAAACTCTTGTTTTAAAACTTATTTGTAAACAAAACTTAAATATTAAAAGTATACAGATCATTTTGGTTACAGGTCATGTATACTTTATGAAGTCAAGATACAAAATGTATATAATGCTCATTCACATAATATTTTAATGAATTGTGGTTAATAATTAGTACAAATATCATGATGGTACATGTATATAAGTTCATTTCTCTTGAACCACTTGAATATCAAGATGATTCAACTGTCCAGTTTAGTGTGAACCTTTAATTCCTAGTATATACCAGTTTGTGACTGTCTGTTTATGTATATATATATATTTGTTTATATCTAAGTCAATACTAGAGTGGTTCTTTTTGACTGTTAAGGACTAAATGGATCTTGTCAGATTTTTGCCAGTCTCTATTGAATGCATTAACATATATTGTCTCTGGTTCGGGGTGATTTTAACATGTATGCATGTTTATTGTTGATAACCACATACTGAAATATTTTTGTTTGTCATATGGTGATATTGGGGTTGCTGTTCTACCGGTATATATATTTAACAAACTTGTTTACCAGAGGCAGATTTAGAGGGGGGCACAGTGGGTTGGGCCTCCCCTTTTCTGGGAAAAATTTGGTTGATTATATAGGGAATCACTGAAGCATGACCGGAGCTGGCCCCCTCTTCGGCAGACTAGATCCACTACTAATTTTTAGATCCACCACTGTTTACTGATAGGAAGGAATAGTGAGCAACTGACTTAGGCTCAGTAAGTCGATGATCAATGTCCCAGTTATCCTTCCTGTTAGTCGAATATAGTTGGGTTTTAGATTTTCAAATATTTGTGCCTCATCACCGATGAGACATTATTTACTTAAATATGCATTTGGTGCAGTAAAATCACTGCTGTTAATGTTAACTGAAATCTTCCCTCTGCTTTTACATTTAAAGGAAGTTTATAAAATTCCCACTGCTTTTAGATTGAAGGGAATTTAAAGAAGTCCCACTTCATTTGATTAAAGGGAAATTTAAGAAAAAGATAAACTCAACCTGTTAGCCTCAGGTAAGAGGTTAGGCTCAGGCTATGTTACTTGAATCAAATTCTACTGTGATTAGAATGTCAGTGCTGACTGTTGAGATATTGAAAATGAAATATTTATCAATCATATTGGTCACAAGGTTTACCTTTAAGAAGACCTTTAAGAAAGAGGTGTTAAAACCTTGAGTAGCCCCTGATCCTTCTACAACAATTTAACATTTGTACTTCCTGTCTGTAAGCTTTGTTCATTTCAGAAACATGCTTTTTTGACAATTCATTTTATTGAAACAGCTGAAAAAAGTGATCAGTTTGGATAAGGTGTACATTTTTGGCAGTAACAGATGGAATTTGCAAGCATACATCCTTACTTAGAAATTAAAACATTGAAATGTTTACATTCGTTCAAAAATAACAGGTTATACATTTAAACACACCTGTTTTAAATCTGTCTATTCTTAATTTTTTTATTTGATTATTCAGACCTATTGATAACTGAAGAAAAGGGTAATAATTGTAAATTTATCAAGAAAGCTATTAACCTACTTGATAAAATATTGGGTTAAATGTTTGTGAAGACACTTTCATCTAGTTATTGGCTATATGGTTTATAATAAGGGATTATAATTCACATATATCTAATAATTATGTACCATGGTACTTGAGGTCAAATGACCTGTCATAATGACCTCATTTTATTGGCCAATTTGCATAGTGGATAGAGTTATCTTAATATATTCACCAAATTAATATAAGTGAACCATAGATATAATAGCATATAAATATATCTATGAGTGAACGATAAAAAATATATATATTATAATTTTGTAATTCAATTATTTGTTCTAGTAAAGAAAAATTCAAGGAATCAAGTACCGGTAATGTTAATTAATTATGTAAACATACAGAACTTCAAGTTCTCGGAATATCTGTCAGTTTGTTTAATAGCTAGAAAGTTGACCATTTTACAGAATATATTTATTAGGATGAATGTAAACCAGGTCATAGTTTGATACCTTCCGACTTTATTTGTGGGTGTGTCTGCTTACTTTACGGATAAAAGTTCCTGAGAAAACATTATTTTTTTCATTTCTTCACTATGGCATCATAGCCTTAGACTCAGAAACACTC
The DNA here is from genome assembly GCF_963676685.1 of Mytilus edulis. NCBI lineage: Eukaryota > Metazoa > Mollusca > Bivalvia > Mytilida > Mytilidae > Mytilus > Mytilus edulis. Next base: position 10,514,309 of record NC_092347.1, on the reverse strand, counting down.
TTACCTATAGTTATCAAATGTTGATATTTTGATTTTTTGTTGCTTACGTTATGAAATTGTATAAGTAAGACTGCAAACTGTTTAGAGGTGGTTAAGATGTTCTACCATGTAGGTTATACGATGTAGAGAGTGATAACTATAGTAATGATTATGATTTCATTCATATGTTCCCTGCTTGCATCTACAACACCTGTTTAATCCATAAAGAGGTTGCTGTCCTCAGATGATTGATGTTTTCTGTGTCTGTACTGCTTACACAGGTCACTGATTTAACTTAGAGGTCAACTAAGGTGGTGTCTGTGATAATGCGGTCAGACTTCAAAGCATTGTGAACTGTATGGTATTCTTGACCTTTCCTTTTCCACTCTAAACCTCTCCAAAGGTACTAATTAAGTAGAAATACTTACACAATTATTTCACAATAAGGCAGTGATTAAATAAGATAAATCCTGAATTTGCTGAGAACTTATGAATACTTTGCAGTTTTTGACTGGAAGTAAAAAAATGTAGCTGAATCAATGAAAATAGTGTCTTGGATTTCTCTGGTGTTAGTATTGTTTAATGTTGTTGCCGTAAATAAAGTGGGCATAGGTTGAAGAGGGAAAACATTCTCTATGCGAATATTACTTACATAAATAAATTATCATTATAATTATGTTATACATGTATATTAATTTGCTTGTTACAAATTAAATGTATCCTGCAAACATACTTGCAGTTTAATACCCTACTTGAATCTTTAATCTTGCCTTCATTAAAGCTGTCATAACAAAGATCTTTTAATAATTTTTTGATGATTGTTTCTGTATAATGTCTGTATACCTTTATTTCCAATTTGTTTGATTTTGGTATACAAGTGGTGTAATCTGAACAAGTGTTTGTGGTATTGTTGCCAATGAGGCAATTATATATAACATATATAGACTATGATGTACCATAGAACGAAGGAAGGATAAGGATTACTAGATACCAAAGAATGAAGATGATGTATCGCTGCTTATTACATACCATAATTGTTTGTTTCATTTGGCTATTGAACATGTTGCTGCACCTGACTATCTTTTTAAGCCAAATAGATTACATAATGTTTTGTTGTGATGTGAATTTTAGTCTGAACATCTTGACATTAACATAATGAACAAAAAGGAATCTAGTAATTAAACTTGTTTGATCCTTGGCACACGGCCAGTAGATTAAGATTAAATCATTTGTCTGTTATAATGGACTCTGTAATATATGTTTATTTTCTCTCTTGTTTTAAAATTTCCTGTTTAAGTTAACTTTGAAAATAAGTGTATTGTCGCTTTCTTTTAGTTTGATGTAGTGTTCTTTTATGTGTCAGGAAGTAGCTAGTGATTATGTATGATTCCATTAGGATGTCTTTTATCTAGATGTAACAATCAGGGAACCTACCTATTAAGATCACCTAGTCCAAATAGCCTCCATAAACTTTTCAGTTTTACAAAATTCTTCTCCTCTGAAACTATGTATACTGGGCCATTTGACCCAAACTTTGCCATAATCATCCTTTGTGCATCTAGATTAAAAGATATGCCATGATCTCGCCAGTCAACCAGGATGGCATATTTACCTTTTATTTTGACAACTTTAAAATAGACACTATTGTCAGTTGTCTTTTTATAAGAGTTATTGCCCTTAAATGGGATTTTTGTTTACCCTTTTGAGTGGCGGATCCAGTAATTTTAAAAAGGGGGTGCCCACAGATTGCCTCCAGTCATGCTTCAGTGATTCCCTATGTAATCAACCAAAAAATCCTGGGCCTCCACTTATTTCACCTCTGCTTTTATGTGTTTTAGGAAAGGACCAAATAAGATATAGGAGAGGGTAAATAGAAAGAATGATCAGCAATACAAGATCAATAAACAAAGATTTTATTCATGAACTATAGTCTAGTCTACATTTTTAAGAGTGGTAATTGTAGAAGGTGCACCTAGACCTATAGGTAATTAACTCTGTCAAGCCTCTAATAGATAGTAAAGACTATCTTCAAAACTTCATTCCCATATCATATCTCTTTTTGGGTCTAGATGCACTTAGCTAGACCTAGTAAACCAACTCTTTAAAGCTTCTCATTTATAATTATGATTATCTACATCAGACTTCATCCCTATATCATATCTTTTGGGGGATTAAGTTAATGTTTTACTGCCAGAAAACGTTAAAGCAGTCAATTATCAAGTATTATGTAGTGGTACCAGTCAAATTAGAAAAAAAACTACTCCTGAAAATCCTGCATGTAAAAATTACCTTTCTCCACATGGTGAATTGTCACAGCTGGTTGCCATTTGTTCAAATTACCTGAACAAAATCATAACTTTTGAGAACAGTCTGGTAACTTATTCTCATGTTCCTATTGGAAACTGTGAGAGTCTGAAAGATGATGATCCAGATTGCTGTGCACACAGTTTTAGAAAAAGTTTGACATATGAGTAACACAAGTCAGTTACCTACATGATAAACAGCGTCATCATCATTAGGATAAGTAAGATGAGATGTGTTGTCATGGTCTGGTTAAACCATAGTCAGAAGCTGTACCCTTCACATGAACCCATAGTATTAAAAGTTCACAGACATGTAACCTTATATAAATCTTAACAATAATAACTCATTTCCTATAATCTACATAATTAGATGTCCAGGTGTATAATGACCATATCAGACCACTCAGACCACCAGCTGTCATGTGATAATGCCATTATCTATAGGGTTGACCCTATAGCTTTACTATCAGGTCGCTATTTAATGCTTGTTTAACATGTGTTCAGTTTGTCTGGGTGTTAATTGGTGCATTTACATCATAACAAATAAAGCTTGCTGGAATGTAAACACATTAAAAACAGAATATGTTGTGATCGGTGTTGGGTTTAGTTTCTATGATGATAGGAAGACAGGTTCCCATGTTTCTTGATAGACTTAGGATAGATGATCATACATCTAATATAATTCTACTTAACTTCTTTTGATGTACCCTTTGACATCTACCAAGAAAGATTTTTGTAGCTTTCATCTTGACATAGTGTTAGGTAATTTAATTTCAAGATTAAATGACATTTAGTCTTGATTTAATTAGTACAGTTTTTTTTAGACAAAGAAAACATTTAACCTGAAAGACATACATTCTAAACATCTGTCAAACGACCATGTACATTGACCTATAGTTGTTAATTTCTGTGTCATTTGGTCTCTTTTGGAGAGTTGTCTCATTGGCAATCATACCACATCTTCTTTTTTAAATGGGAAGAAAACACTAGAGAATGTAATCAAGATTCAGACCTTCCAATTTACTTTCCATAGCATTGGAAAAGAATGGATATGTGATATTAATTCTTGATACCAAATCCTATAATTTTACATGGGGTTTTCAACACAAAACAAAAGCTCAGCTCATTTAATCTCAAGATGACCCCTATGCACCAATTTTGACAATCATTGATGTCACTCTGACACATTTTATCTATATAATGAAGAAGCACATTATGATTATAGATTTTATTTAAAACCAAAAACTGTTGATTAAAAACGACCTGATCAATATTATTCAAAATTGCTGATATGACTTTCCTGGTATGTCACATACATGTATGACCCAATGCATTGTTGTACTAGAGTTATCTTTCTTGGGACTCACTTAACATTTATAAAATGATCAGCTTAGAAATTCAACAATCCATTCTTTTATATTGTATTGGTCAATCCACATCCTTCTAAAACAGTGCTTTCCCATATAATGTAACATTTTTCCTGAGTTAGTTGATATTGTACATTTTCACTTGTTTCTACATAAAAAATGTTGAAGTTTATGAAATATGACAGTGAAATTTTGGGTTTCAGTGTCAATTACATTACCAAAAGAGTCCCGCTTCAGGTTAAAGTTTTTGGTCGAGGTAGCTTTTGATGAAGTTGAAGTCCAATTAGCTTGAAACTTGGTACACATGTTCCTTATGATATGATCTTTCTAACATTAATGCCAAATTAGAGATCTTCCCCCATTTTCCCAGTCCATTGATTTGAACATAGAAAATGATAGTGAGGATGGGGCATCAGTGTACTATGAACACATTCTTGTTTGTCATGTATTTAATGACTGCGGCAACTCTTTAAAATAAGATTTATGCAACTCATGCTATGATTGCTTAGTAATCTCCTATAAGCCTCTAGTTTTTTAGCTCACCTGGCCCAAAGGGCCAAGTGAGCTTTTCCCATCACTTGGCGTCCGTCGTCCGTCGTCCGTCGTCTGTCGTCCGTCGTCTGTCGTCCGTCGTCGTCTGGCGTCGTTAACTTTTACAAAAATCTTCTCCTCTGAAACTACTGGGCCAAATTACACCAAACTTGGCCATAACCATCATTGGGGTATCTAGTTTAAAAAATGTGTTCGGTGACCCGGCCAACCATCCAAGATGGCCACCATGGCTAAAAATAGAACATAGGGGTAAAATGCAGTTTTTGGCTTATAACTCAAAAATCAAAGCATTTAGAGCAAATCTGACAAGGGGTTAAATTGTTAAACAGGTCAAAATCTATCTGCCCCGAAATTTTCAGATAAATCGGATATCCTGTTGTTGGGTTGCTGCCCCTGAATTAGTAATTTTAAGGAAATTTTGCTGTTTTTGGTTATTATCTTGAATATTATTATAGATAGAGATAAACTGTAAACAGCAATAATGTTCAGCAAAGTAAGATTTACAAATAAGTCAACATGACCGAAATGGTCAGTTGACCCCTTTAGGAGTTATTGCCCTTTATAGTCAATTTTTAACCATTTTTCGTAAATCTTAGTTATCTTTTACAAAAATCTTCTCCTCTGAAACTACTTGGTTAAATCAATCCAAACTTGGCCACAACCATCTTTGGGGTATGTAGTTTCAAAAATGTGTCCGGTGACCCGGCCATCCAATCAATATGGCTGCCATGGCTAAAAATAGAATCTGGGGTAAAATGCAGTTTTTGGCTTATAACTCAAAAACCAAAGCATTTATAGTAAATCTGACAGGGGTAAAATTGTTTATCAGGTCAAGATCTACCTGCCCTGAAATTTTCTGATGAATCTGACAACCCAGTTTTGGGATGCCGCCCCAGAATTAGTAATTTTAATGAAATTTTGCTGTTTTTGGTTATTATCTTGAATATTATTATAGATAGAGATAAACTGTACACAGCAATAATGTTCAGCAAAATAAGATTTACAAATAAGTCAAAATGACCACAATGGTCAGTTGACCCGTTTAGGAGTTATTGCCCTTTATAGTCAATTTTTAACCATTTTTTCGTAAATCTTAGTAATTTTTTTACAAAAATCTTCTCCTCTGAAACTGCTTGGCCAAATCAATCCAAACTTGGCCACAACCATCTTTGGGGTATGTAGTTTCAAAAATGTGTGCGGTGACCCGGCCATCCAACCAAAATGAAAAAAAAAAAATCTGGAGTAAAGGTGTTTATCAGGTCAAGATTTGTCTGCTCTGAAATTTTCGGATGAATCAGACAACCCGTTGTTGGGTTGCTGATCCTGAATTGTTAGTTTTAAGGAAATTTTGCTGTATTTGGTTATTATCTTGAATACTATTATAGATAGAGATAAACTGTAAACAGCAATAATGTTCAGCAAAGTAAGATTTACAAATAAGTCAACGTGACTGAAATGGTCAATTGACCCCCTATGGAGTTATTGTCCTTTATAGTCAATTTTTAACAATTTTCATAAAATTTGTAAATTTTTTCTAACATTTTTCACTGAAACTATTGGGCCAAGTTCATTATAGATAGAGATAATTTTCAGCAGCAAGAATGATCAGTAAAGTAAGATGTACAAACACATCACCATCACCAAAACACAATTTTGTCATGAATCCATCCTCTTCCTTTGTTTAATATTCATAAAGACCAAGGTGAGCGACACAGGCTCTTTAGAGCCTCTAGTTATTCATACAAATTCTGTTGAATGAAATAAATTAGACATTAAATCAAAGAAAATGCTTATATTAAGTTGTTGTGAAAAACCGTTACTTAATTATCTTTAAAAAAAAACATATCACCAGATCACATTAATGCTAAACTATATTTTTATTGCCTTTAATTTTGTCTGATCTGCACATGTTCACAGTAGTATTAGATCTAGATCTTTTCATCTTAAAACATTTGTGCTACTTTATTACTTATTGGGTTAATGCATATTCTGTCTGATTTATGTTATTAATATTCTGTACTTGACAATTATAGGACAAATTATTTTTATTTCCATTGCACTTAAATCAGTCTGATAAATGGTTTCTAAACAACATTTTTGTCTTGTATAATTTGTTAGGTATTCAGTAATGCTTTCTCCATCCTCCCCTGCAAATATCTGAAGATAAGGTTAATTTATTTATTCAATTTTATGTAAATATTTACTTTCATACAATTTATAGCAATTACCTGCATTCTTATTAAGAATAGACTGCAATAAAAGTGCAACTATTGTAGTCTGTGTCACTCTGACCAACTTATTTCCCTGTCAGGATTTTTACCTTGCTACTGGGTCACATGTCTAGCAACTGATCAGGCTCTGACACATTGGACATCTGAACAAAGACTTATCTTTAACTAATTTCTTATTTGACCCCAGTTAACTTTGTACAAACAAAATATTTCAGACTTTCTAAATTCTGCATTCTAAAATACAAGTCGATTTTGAACAGGTATTATTGATGTTCAGTTGAAAATCAATGATGTAAAAAAGGGGATGGGGTAGAAAGAGGGACACACTGAAAAACAAGTGAGGGGCTTAGCAGACTAAAACTAAGAAAATGCTTAAAAATAAATAAATGACCTGGGGCACCCTCCCTCCCCTTTGTCTCATTATCAATGCTATTTTAAGTCAGGCTCAGAAAGATGCTCTTAATGTTTGAAATTTCTTCTATTGAAATAATTTGACTTATATATATTTTCGGCATAAATGTCATGCTGAGCTATTTAAATTGAAATTAGTTATCTTAGATTAAGAGTCTTTTATCTTACAAGTTGTGGAAGAAGAATTAGTTTACTCGTGATTTCTAGCTTAAGAACTAATTTGTACTGTTATAAGTGGTAACACCTTACCAACTGCTAAATATGTATGAGTTAATGGTATTATACAGTCGTGCAGTAACAGTCTACCCTATTTACAGCACAATGCCCCAGATAATTTACTCAATATGTTTGGTAAAAGTTAAAAAACAATGTGGGTAGGGTGAGAATATCATACATACACCAAGTCAATTGACAAATTTTGCTTTAAAATAAAAAAATTAAAAGAATTACAAAGTCATTATGTTCTTCACCATATTCATGACATTACAATTCTCTAGACAAATTATATTTTTAACAAGACTTTTTAACATGGAATTGATATTAAACAACATATCTATGTAGCAGACACTTTTAACCCTGTGGTTTTCACACTTTGATGGTATGTGTTACAATGTGGTTAACAACTAATAAAACATTATGCATTGCAGTAACTTATCAACAATTAAACTGTTAACAGTTCCTTTCTTCTTAGCATTATTTATACTTTTATGGGCATGTAGTGCAGGAGATGATTAATTTATCTGTCTGAAACTATATTTAGGTTTTGTTCCAGACTTTATTGAAAAGACAAGTGAACAAAATTGACAAGATATTTATAGATATGGTAGAAAGGGAAAAAATATTTCTAATGAATTATAAATGCAATTTAAACCTCTTTTATCCTCAATTGGCATTACAGTTGTCTTAATAAACTGACATAAATAATATTTCTAGAAAGCAAAACAGTTAAGATAATTTTAAAAATATTTTTTTTAATGATTTTTTTTTTATTAAAACTTGCCCTCCTTCTAATAATCAGGTGTTTAAAAAAGATATATAGGAAAATAGTTTAGTATGATTTTTATACTGGTCAGATCAGAAGATGTTACAAAGTGATGATACAACAAGAAATATAGCCTACATTTGTCAATACAGCATATATATACACTAGTAAAAAGTGAAATAACAAAAATTCCAAACTCCAAGGAAAATGCAAAATGGAAAGTCCCTAAGCAAATGGGAAATTCAAAAATCAAACAAATGGATAACAACTGTCATATTCCTTACTTAGAACAGGCATTTTCTTATGTAGAAAATGGTGGATTAAACCTGTTTTCATCGCTAGTTAAACCTCTCACTTGTATGGCAAGTGAGAGGTTTAACTAGCATAAAGTTCTATTATATTGACAATGATGTGTGAACAAGACAAACTGACATAATAGGAAAAATGTAAAAAAATGGGAGCAAGTCAGTCAGCATATATATATTGAAGTTTTTCATGACCTTGACTGGCTATACAGCCCTTGTACAAATAGTAGCCTGTATTATTAATCCAAGGAGGTTAAATGACCTTCTTGATTAATTATAAACATTTAATTACATAGATGCAAAAATCACTTTTTTAATACCTTGTTACATTTACTTACAAACAAGTACCTTCACATTTTATGTATTTACTCATTGACAATATATTTATTATTAAAGGAGGTAAGTAAATTATGTATGGTCCTCATCCTCATCCTTTGTTTTCTGATGGATAGTTGTCACATTGTCAATCAAAACACATCACGTTTATTTCATGTACAGAAAAAAATGATGAAATTTTGTATTTATCTTTTTTAGATGCAGAGTTTATTTTATCAGAATTATAAAGAAGAGAAAGGATCATTTAAAACAACCCTTAAAGACAAATCAGTGAGGAAAGCATTAACTCTACACTCTATAAAGGATCCACAACAGCAGTACAGAATACAGAATTATCTTCATTCCTCACATATACAAGATCTCCATCAGAAAGAGCTTTATTTACAAAGAGAGATAACTCAAATTGAACAAAATTTGGGCATTTTGAAACCAACTGATAGTATCACAAGACAAGGGATGATGCCTTCATTGACTAAATATAAGCCAAAAGTAAGAGATGAGGTGTTGACATGGGACTTCCTGTCCAAATCTATTATGTCTCATCATAATCTAAATCCTAAACGTGGTATAAATAAACCATTAAAACATGCTTTAGAAGACAATATTAATCAAGTTTTACAAATCATGAACAAAAATGCACGACAGAAAGGGAGGACAATAGACTATAAAGATTTATGGTATGGATATCGTAGAGTTAGTCCTCTTTATGGCGCTGACTATATTTTAGATCTATTACTTACATACAGGAAGCATAAGGGTAGAAAAATGACAGTCCCAGTAAGAAGGCATGCATATCTTCATCAGACATTTGGAGAGGTAGAATTCATTGAGGATCCTACGACAGCTTCCTCAAACATTGAGCACAAAGCATCAAATTCACCATTTACATTCAGTAGTTTAGGTAAAGGTGGAAAATCATCAGAAATCATTCATTTCATTTTGCCACTGGCTGGCAAAGTTCCCGTATTTAAAAGATTTATGCAAAACTATGAGGAAGTATGTCTCAAAACCAAAGAAGCCACACAGCTTCACATTGTTGTGTTCAATAGTGAGTCAGATTCATCATCAATTAAATCACTGATCAGTATTGTTGGTCAATACCAAAAAAGGTACGGTGGTGCGGACATTGAAGTCATCTATGCTGATGGTCCCTTTGCCAGGGCGAGGGCTTTGGATCTTGGAATGTCTCAGTTGAATGAGGACTCTCTTCTTTTCTTCATAGATGTAGACATTTTATTTGGTAGAGAAGCGTTGTCAAGAATACGTTATAATACAATTAAAGATATACAAGTGTATTATCCTATAGTCTTTAGTCAATATGATCCATCGTTAATATGTTCAAATTCAAACTCATGTGACATTAAGTGGACCAATTTCACATCAGATCTTGGATATTGGAGAAGCTTCGGTTATGGCATTGTTAGTACCTACAAAAGAGATCTTATATCTGTTGGTGGGTTAGACACGTCAATCAAAGGATGGGGAAAAGAAGATGTTGACCTTTATACAAAGTTTGTTGAAAGTAATTTAACGTTATATCGTAGCATAGATCCCCGGTTAGTCCATGCATTCCATCAGGTCATCTGCGATGCTAAACTGAATGATGTACAGTATCAAATGTGTATAGGATCAAAAGCATCTAGTTTTGGATCGCAATGGCAGCTTTCTAATATTGTATATAGTTTACCAAACGTTTTAGACAAGAAAGATGGAAGGAGATAATATTGAGTTGTTTTATTAGAAATTTATTGTTATTTTTTTTAAGGATTTTTAGCAATTTTTATTTCATTGTCATTTTTCACACATGTATACATTCAATTAATATATTTTGTTATGTAAAAAAACATATATGTGAAAATGTGATGATGCATACAGGCTTATGTATTTTTGAAAAAGTAATTTTAAATAATATTGTTTATTTACCATCCAGCATTATCAGTATTTTATCCATCAAAATGTGTATAATAATGTTGTATGATATCACTTCTTTTGTAAATACATGTGTTTTTGTAAACATGGTAAATACATGTGTTTCTGTCATGGTTGATATTTTTATATCATAGCCAAATGTGGTGTATAATGGTTAGTATGCACGAAGCTGCCAAATTATTTTTATTATATTTATTTAATTGTTGAAATATTTTTTATAGTTTGTAGATGATAGTATGTCATTTATAAGAAGGCTTTAATACTATTTTTGATGCTGACACTATCCTTTTGAAATTAAAATTTGTGACTTTACAGATACAATTTACCAACCGTCTTCAAATTGTTCATAACTTAGAAAGCTGACTGACTGGCCTGATTCAGTCCCGCTTCAGTGATTCCCTATTTAATCAACCAAATTTTTTTCCCCTGGATCTGCCTATGCCAAATTTCACTGTAGGAGTAGGCAACTGTAAAGTGTAAGGCAAAGAGACATTTACATTGAGATGATTGACTTGTTTTCCATACTCATGATGGAGTTCAGTCAAACTTTTATCTAATATCAAAACTCTTATGAACAATATTATCAATTCACCAAGTATTTGATTTTCATTATATTTTATTTCTTTTCAACGTCATAATATTTTGGATGATATTCTCCTTACTATTTGATTGACTACACTATGATTGTGTGGTAATTATAAAGTTACATATTATTCACACCATCAGTTTTTATTTTCCATTTTGGGACCCTCAGTGCCTTTAATCTGTATATGTACAGTGAAGTTGGGATTTATTTAGATTGTGTAGTTGCTAGAGCTAGACCAGTTTACCATATGATAGTGTGCATCATGGGAAATAAGTAACTGTTAAATTTTAAATACTGTTCAATTTTATTAAGTTTTCTATTCTTTGACTCAGAAGACATACATGTAGTTAGTTTAAATTTTGAAATAATTGTTCATTTTAAATGTACACTGCTTGGCTTTTAAAAAAAACATTAGATGGATAAAGATAGCCATTTTATTTTTCCGAGAAATTGCAATGCAATATTGAATAATCAGGAAATATACTGGCTGCATGCTGTGATCAGTTTGATAGGACAAACAGTTTATGGATGACATACCAATTAAAACAGTTTATATTTATTTACAACCATATTCTAAAGAAACTGAGACTGGTTTTAAAACTGTCTTATTTAAAACCAAAAATTAGTTGTATACATAGCATCATGTCATGTCAGTGAAATGTCTTGAATAATTGTAATGATTATTTACCAAAAAACAATTGAATTTGATGTGAGAGATTTCTACAATGATCATGATGATTCAAAGCTTGTACATGTGTGTTTGTAAATACAATTGTTTTAATGTGTATGTGTATGTGTGTTTTAGTCAATGCTGTGCATTTGTGTCATGTATAGTATTGTATTGCATAAAGTTTTTTAATTTGTAGACCAAGTATGGTTGTATAAATTAGTAACATGACCTTTACAGAAAGTATATTTTTAATAACGTTTAATTTTTATGAATCAATTTTCTTTATTGTTAATTGTTCATGGTAGTGTTACTCTTCTAACCTGTTTATAAAATATGAATTGTTGAAATCATACTGAATATTCATGAAATATTTCCCATTGGATATAGGCAAATAACAATCAATTATTATTCATTGAAAATAATTCAAAGAATTAAAACAAAGTATCTGAAAGCATTGGTTGACATTTTGAGAACGTTGACTTTAATTTCTTATACATGTATTGTTTTTACCTTGTCACATAGGTTTTAGTCTTTTCTTCCTGAAGTCTTTTTTTTTTTTTTAATTGTTTTTCCTGTCCATGTAGTTGTGTGATAGCCTTTTAAATCAAAAGCTTCCAATTAAATCAAATAGATTTGTATGTATTGATAGCCTTATAGTGAGAACCAAAATTGGTATCAGCTTTATAAAATGAATTTATATACATTCACCTTGCATGAATTTTTGATAGTTTTTAACCATGCAAAAATTGTCTGTTTTTCAATTTGTTATTTTTTACATAAAGATTTTACTGCAATCTTCCAGCATATATCATTAACTAGCTAAATATATAGTGATCAGATGTTTCACCTTTTCAGTTTTCTTTTCAATTATATTTACAAATTTTTAAAAACATATGAGGTATTTTAGAAATGAGACTGAATGATTTGTTACAGGTCCCTTTATTTTCATTTGTAAATTTGACATAGGGTAAACAATATGTCTATTGTATAAGACTTTGTTAACCTTAAGATGATTTTTTGATTCTCTGTGTTTTTAGGTTGCTGTCTCATTGACATTTCCCACATCATCTTTTTATGCCACCAATGCTAAGTGAAAAAGGCTTTATTTTTTGCCCTAGTCTGTCTGTATGTCAATTTATATGCATGTCCCTAAAATTGGTTTCCCTTCTCCAACTTTACTTTGCCTCTACTTAATGTTATGAAATTTATACATAATGCTAAATTCCATCAAGCACAGATCAATTCATATGCAGGGCATATCACTTCTAAAGCAGGGCTTCCAAAAAATATTTGAGCCAGCCGGACATTTTATGTCTGATCCCGATTTTAATCCCTAAGACTAAGTCACAAAAGGCATTTTAAATAAATTATGGTAATCAGATGGCCATCCCAATGATTGACATTAGATTAAAAAAAACCGCTATTACACTTTACTTTGATATGAATTTGATGTTCTGATGTAAACTGTTAAATTGGCAGTGCATCATTCAAAGTGTGCACATCATTGTGCTTATATCTGCCTTTATAGACTTTTTATTTGTGCAAAATGATGTTGTCAAAAACTTTACTTTCGCTTTTAAACCGGATGTTGACATGACAATGGTAAAACATGGACCATACACAGATACGTAAAATCCGTGTACGTTTTTAAAGCATGACTGAGTGAAGAAGCTCTTTCCACATTATTATTTGAACAAAATACGTCAATTGAACTTAAGATACAGGTTTCAATGATGATATTAGCATTTTTGAAGAAATGTAGGATGCATAATTAAACTTTCTACCTGTGCACATGCGCACATGTGTTCTAGTTCATACTACGTAGTTCTGACGATTTTTAATTTAAAACCTCTTTAAATTTTTCATTAAATCATGTTTATAAATGTATTTCTTATAATTTTAATCTTTTAGACTAAATCAATTAGATACAAACAGCTGAAATGTTAAAAAATGATTCTTTATAGACCGATCAATTTATACGATGTCTTCTTCCAAAACAACAAAAAAGTGAAAAAGTATATTTAAACAAAACGCATTTGACTAACAGGTCAAACAACTGATGGTCTTTAACCCTGCTGTACGATGTCCGGTACTGAAAATAGTTTACCTGTTACCTGAACAGGTAGATTTCAGGGTTCACTGATTTCAGCTGTCCAACAACTAATTAGCCTTGATTAAAATTAGAAAATATTGAAGTAGGGGTTGTTTTGATAGTAATTAATCATCATGTCACTTTTATGACCGGAAATGTGTGGCTGTTAAAGTCAAAATATTGGGTCAAAAAGATGGTGAATTATATAAATTATGTAAAAATGACCGAAAAAGCCATGATATCTAAAAAGAAATTTAAGACCGTTTCATGCTTTTTCCAGCCGGACTTTTACCGGACATTATACAATTGTCCGGAATATATGACCGTTTTGGAAGCCTTGTTCTAAAGTTCTTGAGTTATGTCCCTTTATAATCGCTGAATTTACAGTAGATTTAATTACAGGATATCTTTAATTAGTAACGTAACGGTACCCAAATTGCACCTATTTAGCAAAACTAGCAGCGAAAATCTTACAAGATTTCATAGAGACTAAACCATTTGTATTTTTATGATTTGATACTAAGCACATCTTTCAACATAGGTAAAACTATTTAGATATGCACAAAACGTTCACAGTATTTATCAACAGATGAAGTATTTACTGAAAAAGCAAAATGTACTGAAACGTCGCCATGCGACGTCATCAAAACGTCATCTTTTTAAAATGAGCAAATACAATATGTTACAAGTATCCATTTAAAAAATAATGAAGAGTAAGCATGGACTAATATCCAATTGTTCAAAATATTTGAAGAAATTAAACAAAAGCTCTGTTATTATACTTTTGACGATGTGAATTTAAGCATGGATGCAATTTGGGTACTCCTCATTTCAGAATCACTGATGGTTTGGAGGTCAGTTTAGACCAATTTTTCTATGATTCCATATATAATAAAAATCAAATTGGTGTACCTTTATAATAAAGAAGGATACGGCTACAAAATAAACACAGAATGGACATTTTTGTCTTTATCATAAAAAAACGTAGATGAAAAAACTGTCAAAATTGGTGCAATTTGGGTACCGTCACGTTATATAAAAATACATCAAACACTTTTATGAGAGAGAAATCAAAAAATCTGTTTCATTGTTTATTCTAAGCCTGGTTGTTAGAACAAGTTGTATAGATGTTTCTATATAATTACAATTTTGAAGCTGTGTGCAATGCTCTATACCATTTTGTAGATTTTAAATTGAAATATCCCACCAAAGTATTTTTTAGATGATAATTCTTTAGACCCTCTCTGTGATAGATGAATTGCATGAATCTTATTTAATTGTATACATGAACTTACTAGTTTTTAAAAGTCTTTTATCATCCTCAATGTTTTCTACTGTAAAATTATGCTATCCTTCATTCATTGATCATCAATATGAACTTGTATACAAATATATGTACATGTATTTGATTCCTTTCTTTTTTTTACCAGAACAATCATTTAATGGACATTACATGAAGAAAAGGGCACAAAATCTGTTTGTTTTCCTCTTTTACTTGTCTTCTCAGTCTTAATAAGGTGAACATTCTGATTTGTAATATTGAAATAAAAATACTGCCATAAAAATTCAATCTGTTATCAGAAAGAATTGCTTATCATTTTTCATGCTCTTCAATATTATGCATTAAACGTTAACAAATTAATGTAACATCATTGTTTAATCATTATCCAGTGCTTTAGCTAGCTGACATGTTGTTTAAGCGAAAACGTAATTCATTAATAATTAGATTAATTTAAATATCGATTGTAAGAAATACAACATTATTAACTTAAATTTCTAAATGTAAGATCACATATTATGATAATCGATATGATTAGGTTCTATATAAGTATCTAATTAAAGGGAGATAACTTCTTCTTTAGAGGTTACAAAATTTGAAAACTAGGTGCATCTTATTTTAATTTAATTTTAGTGATGTCCATCATTATGATAATATTTAATTTTGCCATTATAGTTTTCAATATGGTATGGCATGTGTTTGAGTATGCTTACAATCAATTTTAGTCACAGGATTTTTTGTGAAATGTAGGCCTTATAAATTATGCATATTGTAAACTAAGATTCTTGATTAAACCAGTGCAATGATGTTTTATGTAAATTATAATTTAGCTAGTGTGAATCTCACTAAATGTTGGCATTATAAGTTATGTGATGACCATGGAATAATATTGCAAGTTTAACGGCTAACATATATTGCTGTTTTTATTTTATTTTTTACCACATGCTATTTATTACAATCTTCCACATGCTTCTTCATGTCAAGTTGTCCACCTCAGAAATAATCATCCTTAATTACTTTTATTTTTAGGTAAACCTTTTGCTTCAACAGTAATTTTAAACTCATGGTCAGCCTATATCATTTGATTACAACTAAAACACTTATACATCCAGACATTAGGTGGAAATTAAAACAACAAATGTTATTTTTAGATGTTTATCCATACAGAAGATGATAAATCAAACCTTATATAAATCACTGAATATTTACAAATGTCTTTAACTGTGTATAATGTTTACCATATTTCAGCAGTGTGAGATTCATATTTGTGATATTCTGCTGAATAAAGAATTTATTTTAGCAATTCATGTTAGTTTCATTTTCTAGTCTAACATTTTTTGTTTCAACTAACGATGAACTTAGGTGAGGTTCAGGAATTTTGTCAAATGTTCAGACTTCCTTGTTTTGTTCCTACAATACAGTGTAAAATATTTTCCTTCATAACACCTATTTTTTGTTTTTCTTAAAATAGTCAAAAAGCGAGACATAGGTATGCTGTTTCCGGCGTTGGCGGTAACGGCAAAGTCGACACTGTATTAGTTTGTGATTAGGTTTATTTTATAGTGAACCACTAGTGGTAGGTCAATGATATTTGGTATGCAGTTGTATTAGCATTGGCACATCTCAGTACCATAGAGATTATTTGACCCCTTTTTTATTGACTTTGAAATTTTGCCTTGTTTTCATGTATTAGTTTGTGTTTAGGTTTGTTTAAAGAGAACTACTTCTGATAAGTCAATGGTATTTGGTATGTAGTTGTATTAGCATTGGCACATCTCATTTCCATGGAGATTGTTTAGCCATGTTCCTTCAGTTATGGTTCATTGTCTTTGAATATTTGCAAAACTTTCATGTTAAAGTGTTGCTATTAAATTTCAACATTTGCATTATCTAAATTATAAAAATGCGAGACATATCTCTGTGATAACAGTTTATCTTTTCATATAAGACTTCAATAGCTCATAAAAGGTTTTTTACTTAAAGAGGGGCGAAAGATACCAGAGAAACAGTCCAATGCATAAATCGAAAATAAACTGACAACACCATGGCTAAATATGAAGAACACTAACAGATAACTAATAGTACACAAGAAACAACATAGAAAACTGAAAACTGAGCAACACGAACCCAACAAAAAACTGGGGGCGATCTCAGGTGCTCCGGAAGGGTAAGTAGATCTTGCTCGACATGTGGCACCAGTCGTGTTGCTCATGCTATGACAAACCCAGTAAATAGTCTAATTCGGAAGGTCACATTCAAGAAAAGGGAAGGGGGTTGTAGTTACGACGCAAGAAACATATCCGATATCATCTGTGAAACGGTTATTCCATAATAATTTTAAGCAGATTGCAGATTGTAGATTTCTTTCCTGTCAATTTGAGACCCATGTAATACCAATGCAAATATAAGGTTAAAGTCTTGAATCAGCCTATTCTTGCCATTTTTGAAAAAAAATATTTTTTCCTTTATAACTAATGCTCTTTTGTGGCTTTGTACTTTATTACTATTTTGGTCTGAGCGTCACTGTTGAGTCTTATGTAAACGAAACGCGCGTCTTGCGTATTAAATTATAATCCTGGTACCTTTTATAACAATTTACACCACTTGGTCGATGTCACTGGTGGTGGATGTTTCCCCCCCCCCCCCAGGGTATCACCAGACCTGTAGTCGCCACTTCAGTGTTGACATGAATATCAACTATATGGTCATTTTTATAAATTTCCTGTTTACAAAACTATGAATGTTTCGAAAACTAAGGATTTTCTTATCCCAGGCATAGAGTACCTTTACCTTGGCACAACTTTTTGGAATTTTGAGTCCACAATGCTCTTCAGCTTTGTACTTGTTTGGCTTGATTACTATTTCATTCTGAGCGTCACTGATGAGTCTAATGTACTGAGCAGAAACACGCGTCTGGCGTATTAAATTATAATCCTAGTACTTTTGATAACTATTTACGATCATTGACTGTTGGTATCAATTTAAAAAAAAAAAATTCACATAAGTACATTATTAATAATTATGTGATTGAATAACACCAAATTTGCAAAATAAAATCCAAAGAAAGAGGGATTCCTCTGTCCCCCCTCCTTGTAGATCTGCCTATGATAATCATATGAAAAACATGTGATATTAGTATAAATGGAAAAATTATATGCCAAGGCTATTACAAATTGAATTTCATTGAGAAGCTTTTTTTTAATTGACAAATTCGCAACCTAATAAATTGTTGACGCTGCTGACATCCAAAACACAACACCAGTCTTGCTTCAGTAATTTCGCATGCAATGCCAAAAAAACAAACAAATAGCATTATTCCTTGTTTTAGTGACTTGCACAAAATCCCTAGATGAACAACAGATCAGAAACAATCAAAAACCAAGAAACCTTCAAGGATGTTAATATCACATGTTTTTCATTATGATTATCATAGGCAGATCAGATACAATCAAAAACCAAGAAAACTTGAAGGATTCTTTGGATTTTATTTTGCAAATATAGTGTTATTCAATCACATATATATTAAAGTGTAATAATTGATATACCTGCCCTGAAATTTTCAGATGAATCGAACAACCCATTGGTTGCTACCCCTTTTAAAATTGGTAATTTTAATGAAATTTTGCCGTTTTTGGTTATTATCTTGAATATTATTATATATAAAGATAAACTGTAAAACAGCAATTTTGTTTCGCAAAGTAAGATCTACAAATAAGTCAATTGACCAAAATGGTCAGTTGACCCATTCATGAGTTATTGCCCTTTATAGTATATTTTACCAATTTTTCGTAAATTTTTGTAATCTTTTACAAAAATCTTCTCCTCTGAAACTTCTAGGATAAAATGTAACCAAACTTGTACACAATCATCATAAGAGTATCTAGTTTTAAAAATGTGTCCGATGACCCTACCCGCGAACCAAGATGGCAGACATGGTTAAAACAGTACATAGGGTAAAATGCATTTTTGGTTCATAAATATCTCTGAAACTGAAGCAAATCTTGTGACAAAAATGTGCACCAGATTTAGATATATCTGCCCTGAAATTTTCAGACAAATCTGACAACCAGTTGTTGGGTTGCTGCCCCTGAGTAAGTAATTATGGAAACTTTGCAGTTTTTTGCTATTATCTTAGATATTATTATAGTATCTAATGGTATCTTATACTATAAATTATGATTTTACATGATTTCCAAAGCATTAGTAAATAGAGGTGAGCGACACAGGCTCTTTAGAGCCTATAGTTTGTCTCGCTTGACGGAGTCAAAGAGCTAGATAAAGGTATGTTGTTTCCGGCGTCGGCGACGGCGACAGTGGCGGCGGCGTCAACGATGTATTAGTTTGTGATTAGGTCTACTTTTTGGTGAAGAACAAGTGGTAAGTCAAAAATATTCGGTATCCAGTTGTATAAGTATCGGCACATCTCACTACCTTGGATATTATTTGACCTTGCCCCATCAGTGTTGGTCTATTGACTTTGAAATTATTTCTATGTTTTCATGGATTAGTTTGTGATTAGGTCAGTTTATATGGAACCACTAGTGATAAAAGAGGGACGAAAGATACCGGAGGTACAGTCAAACTCATAAATCGAAAAGTGAAGATAGTTGTATAAGCATTAGGACACCTCATTTCCATTGAGATTATTTGACATCGCCCCCTCAGTCATGGTTTATTGACTTTGAGATTTTGCTTAGTTTACATATATTAGTTTGTGTTTAGGTTTGTTTAAAGGGAACAACTTATGACAAGTCAATATTATTTGGTATGCAGTGTTATCAGCATTTACACATCTCATTTCCATTGAGATAGTTTGGCCATGTCCTTTCAGTCATGGTTCATTGACTTTGAATATATGCAAAACTTGCATGTTAAAGTGTTTCTATTTTAATTTCAACATTTGCATTATCGAAATTACAAGAAAGCGAGACATATATCTGTGATAACAGTTTATGTTGCTATGTTGAAGGCCTATGTGCATACATCTGTTCATAAAACAGTAAAATTCAACATGAAATATTGATTATTAGACTTCAGATAACAGTTGTTTTGATCCAAATGCCGTAGCAGAGGGACCATTAGGTTTTACCCCCTTCTCACCTGTACGTCCGTCCATACGTTTTGTCCGTCCCAAATTGGTTTTAGCTCTCTCCTTTTAGTTTGACCGAACCAAATGTTATGACACTTATACACAATGATACCTACCACAAAACATAGATAATGTTTGATTTGGGTGGCGTCATTTTTACCTTTCTAGAGTTATGCCCTTTTACAAATACCTTCTGTTCTCTAACTTAAGTTTGACTCAACGAAATGCTATAAATCTCATACACAATGTTTATTACTGAAACACACAGATCAAGTTTGAGTTTGTGTGGCACCAGTTTTGCCTTGCTAGAGTTATACTCCTTTACAAATGAGGAAATTGCAGCATTTTTACGTTTCAGTTCTTCAACTTTAGTTTGCCTCAACCGAATGTAATGAATCTTTTACACTATGCTAATTACCACAAAAACAGATTCAGTCGGATTTCTTGTGGCGCATATATTTACCGTTCTAAAGTAATGCTCCTTTACAAATGGGAAAATTGGAGAATTTTTCGTTTCTGTTTTCTAACGTAAGTTAGTCAGTTATAAAAATCAAACCATTTTCCCTTCTAAAACGACAGCCAGGAGAAACTTATACTCAAATTATGTTCCTATTAGAGCTTTCTTACAAATTGACGAAAGGTACGAACGAACTTAAAGGGAGCACGTATTTCATTTCCACAATAACAGTTAAAAGAGTCTTTGTTTTATCCAGTAAAACAGCATTCTTTTCTAAACCAAGTTTATTTTTCAAAAATAATAATATTGCAAATAATACACGATTTTAATATAATCAAACAGAGAAAAATAGTGTCAAATACACTTACGTCCGATACGTTACTTCCGTAAACCACGAGTACACACATTTCAGCGGGAATTTTTTAAGCACGAGTTTCACGATTAACTTTTCAATGGCATTATTGAAGTACGTTAGATTCACATTTATTTTTATTTTGTATAGTCACTTTCAGCAAATTGTCAAAGTGGAATATCGAGATTTGATAAAAAAAAAAATGATGCTATAATGTTTTTAAAAAGTAATGTTGAATAAATCTAGAAAAACAGATTTTGTATATCAAGAAAATAAATCTACAATTTTGCACCATATACATTGTTGATTTGAATATAATGACGATTTAACAGTACACATATTTGGAAGATAGACGCGAAGTTGTCACTTATCGTCCAGTGGCTAATATTTCATGAATGTTCAGGACTATAGGCAAAACGCAATTATACGCTAAAATATTCGTTCCATTGGTGCGTTGTATCATATATACACATTTAGGGGGGGGGGGGGTTGAATATTACCAGAGGAGAGGCGATGATTCAAAAGTTATTAATCGAGCACCAGCATATGGCAAAGTATGAAGATAATCTTTTTTATTCATTTTCATTTTATTATTTTGAGCGTTGAAAATTTTGGATCTTTTTAGTCTTTTAGGGACATTTTATTCGTCTGACTACTAGATGTATTTAGGATATTTTGTAGTGTTACCTATTCCGACCGACCTGGTGGTATCCTTTTTTAACCTATTGTACGTCCCGAAATTCTAAATATATCTCAAGAAAAGTCCAATTTGATAAGTGTCGTTGCATGTAGGATAATTGTCCGAAATTCCACGACTATTATCTAAATATGTCAAAATAAAGGATCCCTAAAACGAGTTTTACGTATGATTCGTCAAGCATACGTACCTTTCGTCCATTTGTAAGAAAGCTCTAGTGAAACCGTACATCTAGTATATGTAATGACTGTAAGGGTTACATGTCTTTTGTCTGGTTTCATTTGACTGTAATCTTTTATTCATGTTTAATAAGTCAATGTTAAGTTTTCACGGTTTTGTTTGTTTCTCAGATAATATCAGCAAAAGGTCAGCTATTATTGGTGCAAGGAATGATTGTGAGATAGCAAAGTACATCTAAATAAAAAAATAAAAGAATGTAGGGCCATTAGTATTAAATTCCATTGTTAGAAAATATCTTTCACACAAAACTAATTACCTCAATTGACCAAATTGCCACATTAAGAATCATCATCGAGCAAACCATTGAATGGCAGACAGCCCTATACTTAACATTTGAAGATTTCGAGAGGGCCTTTGATAGTATAGACCATCAAAAACATCCTTAGACATTATGGAATACCCGAAAAAATCATAACCGTCATCCAACAGCTCTATGACGGTTTTACATGTCAAGTGAGCCATGCAGAGACTCTGAAAGATCCATTTCCTGTATCAACGGGTGTCAGACAAGGATGTTTACTTTCCCCTCTCCTTTTTCTAATAGTGATAGATTGGGTGAGTCGGAAATCGTACAACACTCCTTTAGGTATTAAATGGACATTACAGTCATGCCTTGAAGACCTGGACTTTGCAGACGATATCTGCCAGCTTTCCCATCGCCATGAAGACTCACAAAAGCAATCAACCAACCTTGAAACAACAGCAAAACAAGTAGGACTATACATAAATGCAAAAAAGACAAAATCAATGAGGGTAAACACAAACCAACTTAACAAAACCAATGTGAGAGATGCTAAAGTTGAAGATGTCAATGAGTTTACATATCTTGGAAGTGTCATAAGTACATCAGGAGGGACAGATAAAGACACCAAAGCGCTCAGAACAAACACCAAAATCAGGATCTTCAATTCAAATGTAAAATCTATTCTTCTTTATGGGTCAGAAACTTGGAGACTGACAGCTGCATCTACAAAAACATTACAAGTTTTCATGAACAGATTGCCTAAGAAACATCATTGGAATCAAGTGGCCAAACACAATCAGCAACAAAGAGTTATGGAAAAGGACAAGGCAAGAGCCAATAGAAAGAACGATAACAACACGAAGATGGAAATGGATTGGACACACTCTTCGTAAAAGCAACACAAATGTAACAAGACAGGCACTAGATTGGAATCCTCAGGGCCATCGTAAAAGAGGGCGACCAAAATCCACCTGGCGCAGAGATTTAACATCTGATCTTCAGAAAATTGGGAAAACATGGGGTGAAGCAAAGAAACTAGCAAAGGACAGGAAAAGATGGAAAGCTACAGTGGTCGCCCTATGTCCCCCATGGGACGAAGTGGATTAAGTCAAGTAAGTAATTACCCCAAAAACAGATCCAGTTGGATTTTTTGGGTGCACATTTACCGTTCTACAGTAATGCTCCTTTACAAATGGGAAAATTGGAGAATTTTTCGTTTCTGCTTTTAACGTAAGTTTATCTCAAACAAATTGTATGAAACATAAACACAATGCCTATAACCACAAAAATCAGATCAAGTAAATTTGGATAGCGTAATTTTTCGCGTCTTGAGTTTAGTCATTTTATAACATTATTAGCAGGGGTATTATCTTTTTTCCATTGCTTTTTTTCCTTATCTTACAAGGTGAAAGTCGGCTTGGTCGAGAAGAAGAAAACAGATTTCAATGTCATTTGTTAGATCTATTTGCAGATCAAGCCTCCATTTTCCACTCTTCATACAACAAAAGAAATGTGTGACAAAATTTAAGTTTTGGTTAAACCTATAATTGGTGATGAGGAACATCGTAACCGATGGATTTCAAATGTGCTGACACATGACAACTCATCACTGTCAAGCTGCAGACCAAACAAAATGTAATTCAGTTGTTGCGGAGAAAAGGATGACAAACATATTTTCAGTTCATTCAATGTATTGAAAACTGTTAAGCTTCATAAAATATTAGGAAAGGATAGGGTACTAATTGTTTTTTTGTTGTTGTTTGTAACTTTAATTAAATTGAAGTGTGTTTTTTTTATAACAGCTGTTTTTCATCATGCCTTTCTTCTATATTAATAAACCCTTAAGCATTTATAAAAATAATTATGTAGTATATCATTTTTCCATTAACAGGAACAAACCCTCTTTAAGGTGTTTTTACCCGCATAGAGGAATATATTAGTTTAGACTGGATTTAAAGCAGAAACTTGCGAAATGACATTTTTGTAGTTATATTTGAATTTTGAAAATAGGCTGTAACCTTTAAAGTTACCTAAATTAGCACATAAAAGAAATCGTGGCGACATGGCCCAAACATTCCAGAAATTGAAAGAATTCAATAAACAATTCCTGGGGCCATTCCTGTTTTGACTTCCGTTACTCATGAACACAGTTTTCAACTTGTAATTCATCAAGTCGTTTTGAACATTTGTCCTAACGAATTATAAACGATTGGAACGGTTAATCTGAAAATGTCGTGTCTGATAACTTCAAACTAATATCCCTGAGTTCTAGTTCTCTTCCAATGAAGAGGTAAACATCTTCAACTGTGGATACTGTGATATGTCTATCACTACTCAGAATTATTTAGATAGGGCATCGTTTATCTAGTGTTCGGAATCTCCCTGCCGAAAAAAACCCCAGCATTATACTCTATCATCAAAACACAATATATACATAGATACAATTATCCCACTTAGTGTGATACATATCTATGAAGATTTTTTTTTTTAAAACAAAACAATTTTCATTTGTAAAGGTCCTTTATTAGAACAGTCATTTTTCAGATCTCCTGTTTGATTGTAAAATACTGTATGTTTTTGTGGCTGAATCTTTGTTCACATGTCTACTATTTTCAAGTCATTTTAACTTAATTTTTTATCCTGAATATGCATGCAACACCTGCCACTGCATATTAAACAGCTATCAATCAATCAAATGAAAAAGTAAATAAATACCCGTATAAAGGCATAGCCATGAATCCTAAATGTATAGTATTTGTTCATGCATCAAACTTTTATATGTTTGCATTACTTGCCAATGGATATTAAACCAATCACTCAATCTTTTGAACTGCTGCACCCATATTTTTGACATATTATGTCTGTTTGTTTTGTTCACGCATCGTTGTCAATATAATGGAATTTGATGCGATTGTCATATAAGTGAGAGGTCTAGCTAGTTATAAAAGCAGGTTCAATCCATTATTTTCTAAATAAGAAAATGTCTGTATTAAGTCAGGAATATGACAGTTGTTATCTTTCGTTTGATGTGTTAAAGCTGTTGATTTTGCCATTTGATTAGGGAATTTCCGTTTTGAGTTTTCCTCCGAGTTCAGTATTTTTGTGATTTTACTTTTTGAAAAAGTAAACACTAATATATGGGTTAAGCAATGAATCCTCAATAAATACCATTTGTTTATAAAACGTACCTCTTCAAAGGCTAATTTTGGATCATGTTCTGGTCCTAGGATATATAAGTTCTCTCTGTTTACAACACCATGTTTACAACACCAATCATCACTCTGACAAAAGCTATAAACGTTTGATCTGGTTCAAGCTCTGTGTTAGAACCAACTGGAAACCTAAAATAATATAAACGTTTTAACACATTTGTTTTGTCATTCTTTCTTTGTCCAAATAAAGACTATTAAAACCTGTTAAAAGATTCTGAAGCTGATGTATAATCCTGTCTGATTAAATTTTTTCTATTCATTAGAATGCAATTTCAAATTCCAGTCAAATTTGCATTAAAATGTCTTCTGAATGGGATGTTACAATAAATTATAGACGAGATTCATATAATTCCAACTGCTATTTTTACATAAAAATATTTTGATACAGTTGGAAGACTCATAGAAGCTACACGACACCAGAAAATTTAAATTCATGAAAATTTAAAGTGGTTTTTGAAGAATATTAATTTTCATGTATAACTGAGGAGATGGGGGAGATAATCCATTTTTTAAAATGACAGCAGATGACATTTTTTTTCGATACCTCTCATTTGAAGTATTGAATTATTAAATACCTCCATTTTCCATTCCCAAATCTTTGGAGGCTTCCTTTTCAGGTTGCAAATTACCAGTAGCCCTTTTCACAAAAAATCTTAGGTGTAACATTTATCTTAAAAAGTCTAAAACATTCCTTAACAATTCAACTACACATTTTTATCTTAAGATTAATTTTACACTTAAGATTTTTTTTGGTGAAAAGGGCATCAGTCCCTTGGGATGGACAGATTTTCCACCTTAATTAAGCAAATCTGAATTCCGAATAATATTCTATCAATAAAGGCATTAGTAGTTTACCGCTGTTCAGTAGTCATAAACCGATTTGACAGCTGGTCACAAACCAAAACTGAGGGACAAACATCAAATATAAGAGAAAAAATAAACAATCCCCCGCCACAATAAAAACCTAACCCACGGAACAGTAGAAACAATGTACTGCTACAAAAACAAACGCCATCATACATAGAAAAGGAATGTTTGATAACAACTGCCATAATTCTGACTTGGAACAGGACATTTTGATAAAAATTATAAGTTGAACCTGTTTTTATGGCTAGCCAAACCTCCGTCTAATACGGCAATGTCTAATAAGTCGCTAAAATGACAAATATTACTTGCCAGGAATACAGTCCAAATAAATGCAGGAACCTCAAGGCAGAGAAATACATAAATTATAATATAATAGTACATTTGAACGTGTAAATCTCGTTTTAACAACGAACACGTAAATTTCTGGCTTTGGGCCTGTTACGATTTATAAATTTTAATCCTATCCTGTATGAACTTAATCATTACATCTCCTTATTTATGGTTTATATACATACTGAAATGTTGTTTTAAGTATGGATAGTGAAATAAGGGGTTGTAATAGAGTTGATATACATGTAGTAGAATAAGAGAAATCGCTGAACATGAATTTGCCAGCTTTGCCCATTGGACAAACAATTTGTATGTATGTATTTTGACATATAAAACAAGTTTCAAGTTCCTTGTTTCATCATACAGGTTAATGATCGTTAATGACTTCCTCGAATTCATTGAAAGGTAGGTGTAATACTGAATTGATATCCTGAAATCTGAGTTTTCAGTTGGTTAATAATAATAACTTTAATTATATTACGTTTATCTAGAATCTAAAAGTTTAAAAACATTGATTGTTTTCTACTGCCAAATTTATAATATAATATTTTGTCATTTTAAGTTTTATAAACATTTCTAATTCTATTGCCCTTTTCTATCAATTTTCTTAATCTGTGCGTTTTACATTGTTTTGCATTTATAACCCTTTGTCCGTCAGTAAACGCAACAAATACTCTCCTATTGCAGTACCAATGTCTAGTTTTAGATCCATCATTGATACTTGCGTTAATGGTCAGAAGTAGTATACCTAAAACGACAAAGTTATTTTTCATTTGCCTATATAATAAAAACCGGTTTTTTTTCAAAAGTAAGATGATAAATATTTCGCGGTAGTGTCTTGCCATGGCTTTGTTTGGACTTGTTTGTTTGCTTTTTGGCCTTGATATTTGTCCCTAATATTTTATTAACTATGAATTTGCATGCAGATATCGCAGATCAAATTTATTCGTTCATAGTGTGTTTATTTACGTTTTTTGATTGAGTTAACAGTTATCAAAGGTACCAGGATTATAATTTAGTACGCCAGACGCGCGTTTCGTCTACATAAGACTCATCAGTGACGCTCAAATCAAAAATATTTATAAACCCAAACTAGTACAAAGTTGAAGAGCATTGAGGATCCAAAATTCCAAAAAGTTGTGCCAAATACGGCTAAGGTAATCTATGCCTGGGATAAGAAAATCCTAAGTTTTTCAAAAAGTTCAAAGGTTTTTATACAGGAAATTTATAAAAATGACCACATTATTGATATTCATGTCAACACCGAAGTGTTGACTACTGGGCTGGTGATACCCTCGGGGACGTAACGTCCACCAGCAGTGGCATCGACCCAGTTAAGCCTTCCAATTGATATTTGATCAGGTGTTTTTCTATGTTGTGATGTTATGCTATTGTTTCAGAAAAAGGATGAAGGTTTGGTACCATTAAAACGTTTAATCCCGCTGCAAATGTTTGCACTTATCCTAAGTCAGTAATCTGATGTACAGTAGTTTTTGTAATTTATACGTATTTTTCGTTTTTCGTTTTTTATATAGATTATACCGTTGGTTTTCCCGTTTGAATGGTTTTACACTTGTAATTTTGGGGCCCTTTATAGCTTGTGGTTCAGTGTGAGCCAAGGTTCCGTGTTGAAGGCCGTACATTGACCTATAATGGTTTACTTTTATAAATTGTAATTTGGATAGAGAGTTGTCTCATTGGCACTCACATCACATCTTCCTATATCTATATATTATGATCTTGAAACAACCCTCGACATCCATATATGTATTAAAAGTAAAATCACAAAAATACTGAGCTAGAGGAAAATCAATTCGGAAAGTCCATAATCACATGGCAAAAACAAATAACAAAACGCATCAAAAACGAATGGACAAGAACTGTCATATTCCTGACTTGGTACAGGCATTTTAAAATGTAGAAAATGGTGGATTAAACCTGGTTTTATAGCGCTAACCCTCTCACTTTGATGACAGTCTCATCAATTTCCGTTATATTTACATTGATGCGTTAACTAAACAGACACAATAAATAAAATAGTCAGAATATGAGTACATTAGTCATCATCGTATTTTAAAAGGCACAATTCAACAATACACAAAAACATCTATCTACAAACACATTCATTGATTTGTGTGTCTGACGTCAGAAAATTTTATACGTCACAAAGATTTGTCGTTCAATGTGCATACAAACAATTTTAAAATTTACCTAGGCAATGTTAGCATACAGGGTTAAAAAATCAAAAGTATGTAAGAATAAATTTCAGAAATAGACCGAGATTTAAACTAGTCCAAAGTTATATATAGAATTGATAAGAATTGTCCTTGTTAAGCAAATAACACGTCAACTAACAATATACAATTACTAACTTTTGATGAGGTTGATACAATGATTTATCAACCCTAGAGATATGATATTCACATAGGCCAACGGCCGAAAGTGAATGTTATATTATATGACTTTTTATCCTTCTATAATTTTCTAGTATTTGCTTAATTGACTGTAAAAACTGCTCCCTGTTTTTATACTATATCTGTTATGTGCTTTTGCAGTTTCTAATTTTCATAAGTCGATAAAGATTACAAAACCATATGCACCAAAAACAAGAAGGAGAGAAAAATTCAGCGAAAACAAGACTACGTGCTACGTGTTCTAAAGAGAGGACGCGTTTTACTAGTTGTTTTTTAATTTTTCTATTTTTTTCTTTAGTGGAATACCTTTGTTCACGTAGTTTCCCATGATGCCAATTTGTCAAGATCTTTCTGTAATGTAGATGCATCAGAATGTTATTGTATTGCCAAATAAATTGTGTCGTCATCTAAAATTAATGCAATAAAGATGTTTTTTGACAGAAATCGAGAATGTTCAATTTATGTTTGGAATCCACTGTTACAAACCCTCATTCAAACCAATACAAAATTACAGCTATAATTTCGGATATTGCAAGTCACAGACTTTTCAAGCCAGTCCGCATTGGCAAAGATGAAAAAGAGAAAAGATCTTTCCTTAATCTTTCCTTTGCCAACAAAAGTATCGATGGCGTCAACTTAGGCAATGTCCTTCATCATAAATTAGTTCAATCGAAAATACCTCCTTATTTCAAAAACCAGTCTGTTCCAATCATTTCTTATACCTATACCAAACCTATTGCAACTAAAATTTTCAATTACAAACACGTTTTGCAGGATCTCGATATTGACGACTTCAAGTCTAAACCTCCTGATTGCACTTGTGCCTTTCCCAATTCACATATAATCCTGCTGGCCACGTTATTATCGGTGACCTCAACATTGTTAATAACACTTCTCTACGAAATGTGTTATCGAAAGGTCCGAAATATCGTGAGCTTAAATCCATCAATTGGAAATACAACTTTAAAATTTTGATGGACTCAGTTGAGGATTATGCCAGGCAATGGGCTAAGCGCGAGAAGGAAGACGTAGACACTCTTTCCGAATGGATTAAGGCAGTGAGGTCGTTGATACAAATCAGAATTAAGAAACTGAATGGGTCTATCAATGCCCATGCTACGTCAATCTTTAAAGACCTAAATGTTGCAAAGCACCTATCCTACCTCCATGACAAATATGTTGTTGTTCCCGCAGATAAAGCCCCAAACAACATCGTTTTTGTGTGTAAAATTCATTGCATTAACTGCTTGATAAACGAATTAGGTATTTACAATTCACTTGGAAACTCAACATATACCCTCACGACACTTACCAAAGAGGAAATCCTGGATAATCATAGGTCTGTTCTGTGTTCCTTTGGAATTTCAACCAAAGATGAAGAACTGGATCTGCCATCACTATATTGGATACCTAAACTACATAAGTGTCCTTACAAATAACGGTATATTGCTGGGTCTTCCAAGTGCTCCACGAAACCTCTTTCGAAATTATTAACATCTATTTTATCAGCAATCAAAGACGGGCTTCAAAGTTATTGTGAAACTGCCTATTCTAGAGGGGGCGTGAATCAGATGTGGATACTTGAAAATTCCAAAGATCTTTTACAGTACATACAATCTAACTCTCTTTCATCGTGTAACAGTATTAAAACATTTGACTTTTCTACTCTTTACACTAGTATTCCACATTCCAAACTAAAAGACAAATTGAAAGAGTTGGTATTGCTTTGCTTCGTAAAAAAGAATGGCCAACGTAGATACAAGTATCTTGTCTTAGGGAGGGATAAATCCTACTTTGTAAAGGATCAATCTGATTCGAACAAAAAATTCTCTGAAACTGAAATTATCAAGATGCTTGATTTCTTGATTGACAACATATTTGTTACGTTCAGAGGACGTGTTTTTCAACAGACTGTCGGCATTCCAATGGGAACAAACTGTGCCCCTCTACTTGCCGACTTGTTTCTTTATTATTATGAGGCTGACTTCTTGCAGGAACTTCTTAGGAAGAAAGATAAGAAGTTAGCAATATCCTTTAACTCTACTTTTCGCTACATAGATGATGTTCTTTCACTAAATAATTAAAAATTTGGTGACTATGTGGAACGCATCTATCCAATCGAGCTAGAGATAAAGGATACTACAGATACAGTTAAGTCGGCCTTATATCTTGACTTACATCTAGAAATTGACAATGAGGGTCGGTTGAAAACAAAACTTTACGACAAAAGAGATGATTTCAGCTTTCCAATTGTGAACTTTCCATTTCTAAGTAGCAACATTCCAGCAGCACCTGCATACGGGGTATATATCTCCCAACTGATACGGTATTCCCGTGCTTGCATTTCCTATCATGATTTTCTTAATAGAGGGTTGCTGCTCACAAGGAAGCTATTAACCAAGAGTTTCAAATGGTGAAGTTGAAATCATCCCTTCGTAAATTTTACGGACGCCATCACGAGTTGGTTGACCGTTATGGAATAACCGTTTCACAAATGATATCGGATATGTTCCTTACGTCGTAACTACAATCCCCTTCCCTTTCATGAATGTGACCTACCGAATTAGACTATTTACCGGATTTGATATCACATAATCAACACGACGGGTGCCACATTTGGAGCAGGATCTGCTTACCCTTCCAGAGCACCTGCGATCACCCTTAGTTTTTTGGTGGGGTTCGTGTTGTTTATTCTTTAGTTTTCTATGTTGTGTCGTGTGTGCTCTTGTTTATTTGTCCTTTTCATTTTTAGCATGGCGTTGTCAGTTTGTTTTACATTTATGAGTTTGACTGTCCCTTTGGTATCTTTCGTCCCTCTTTAAAAGAACAGCACGCTGAGTTGAAGCATAAAGTTTTATCTTCTACATAGTTATCCTGGCTACCAGCTACTCATGTATGTATTTAATTCCATTCATAAGTTCAGTGTATATAGCGGATACCATGGTACCAATAGGCGTATTCAAGATTTGCTTTAACCACGGGTAATAATTATACCTGAACTTCGACATTGAACCTTATAATCAGTTTGACTTTACCAAATGACAATACGACTTCTCAAAGTCCTGGCTAAGAGCAAGGCGTGTATTCTTTAATTCATGTACAGAACTACAAATTGGCGGATATGGTCTAGTCTCGATGACGACCTCCATAACCTATCAATATTTTTAGCTTATTTTGATTACTTTCCTATGCTCTTTCGACTTAAAGTATCAGTTTGAATGGTAGATTTTTTTTAAAATTCCACCTAGAAGCTGCATAATAGTTTTTAAAAGGTTTATATTTTTTTATAGATGCAAAATCTTAAGAAAATAATAAGGATACTGTTATTTTATGTGATGTCCAATTTGTTAAACATACCTTTTCTTAAAATCATTTATTTTGTAATTAAAAATTATTTGATACATTTCGTGTTTTTTTTTATTCGTAACTAAGAATGATTATAACCAGAGCTGTTTTTCTTGTTTTAAAATGATTTCTCCACTTTTGAGAAATGTATATTGTTATTGAATTTAACCGCTTGCAACTGTTTGCCTCTTATTTTTAGTAACCTGACTGTTCATTTCATTTTGTATTGGGTGTTTTTTTCCCGATTCGTTCCAATTTTTCCGTTTCGCACTTTACAGGTACCCCTCTCTTCATTCCTTCTAGTTTTTATCATTTGGTAAAATCAACTTCACAAATATTTCATATTATATAATATATTTTTTATAATAAAAGACACGTTAAAAACTCTTGATTTGCCTTCTTCGGTCTTATCTATAATACTAAAATAACGCGGTCCAATTTGTCAGCCGTCATGGGGTAAAAACGACAAATCAAAGAATTCAACTATATATATTGCTAATATAGGACAATGATGTTGATTAAAAAGTACATTTCCAGACCCTTTTGTTTTCCCAATAATTAATATTGCCAATAATTAACAAGTTCCGGGTCGAATCCGATACCGATACCAAAAGTATATTCACATGTTACCTATACCTTATCTGGACGTTCCGCATCTGACAGGCGCACCACCAAATGGTGTATTTAGGATTTGCTATATACACTGGTTATAATCACAGGGATGAAATAACTAACATCTATCATCGCCACATTGTTTCCTATTGTAGCATTTGAATCAGTATGAATTTAAAAGATGACAATACGAATACTAAAAATCTAGACTTAAAATAAGGCGTATAGGTACAGTTTCCAATTTGTTAGCCGGCATGACACAAAACAGAGAAACAAAGAAATTCAATTCAACTAATATTGGACAATGCTTTTGATAAAAAATTGCTCCATTCCAGGCCCTATTGTTTTTCAAATAATTAAGATTACCAATAATTGATAAGTTCCAGGTCGACGGTTTCAGACAGAAAGATTTTGGAAGTAGAGAAAACTGTGCATCTTATAATCAGCATGACTGTATCAGATGACAATATCAATACTAAATATCCAGGCTGAAATAAGGCTCACACATAGTTATATACTTTAATTTAGTGACGGACCAGCGATTTCACGGGTGTGTTCTAGTGTCTGTTAACTTTTAAAGCGAGAAGAAAATCAGGAGAGATAGAAATTTTCGAAATGTCAAGGTCTCTCTGCTTTCTATTTTGACATTATTATAGTTTATTTATGTAGCCGTTGCCCTTAAACGATTATTTTTACCATGTTTTCGACTTAATATTTACCTTTGCACATTTTAAGATTTTTTATACCAGATTACACGTTTGATCTGTTTTCTATTCCCTAATTTGACTGACTTCTGATTCGCCTAGCAGGTCATGCATGAATAGCAGGATATGATTACCATCGATCCATCTCTAGTATATGCGATACACTCAGATTTAATCTAAATTGCTTTGAATATTAAAAAATAGAACTAACAGCTGTGAACATTAGTAAACAACTGCATGTTTCCTCTTCCTAAGAAACCATTTTAATCAACAAATACATGTAAAATATATTTCAGGATTTACGTTTTCTTTGTTAATTTGTTTAAAAACAAAGAATTGACAATGCCCTTTGAAATCGCCGTATCATCATAATATATGAATTTTGCACCGAACTGTTGTTATTCCATGACGAATGGTAAGTAAGATTGGGAGATTTTTCCTTTTCGTTGACCTCCATACATTGCTATTAAACAGTGTCCATAATGCATCTAAGACGTGATATCAATATTGAAAACCTCTAGAGAGAAACCCAAGCCAAGGATTTAGAAGACGCACGAAACGTAAAAGCAATATTGATAGTATAAAAACATGTACGACGTACAAATGTAATGCCATTAACGGACCTGATGCATTTTTAATACCCATTCTTTTACAAATGAAGATATTCAACGTTTTGTATTTGTACAAGCTTATATATGCCGTCATTGGCTTTTATGTTTTGAAAGGGATTTCGACCAGTAATGTACAAAAGAAGGAAAAAGAACTGGTAAAAAAGGATACGTGAGAATGGAAGTAACTATAGGTCATCGTTAATACGGATAAACGATAGCAGTCCTCTCATAACACAAAACAAAGCAAAACAAACACAAAATTTTTGAAAATAATTTATTAATATACAATATAATGTTTGTCAATGCATGACAGATAGTCGATCGATTCGCTCTCACCCCATCTGAGATTTACTGACCCCACATATACCGTATTAGGTCACTAGCACACTATGTAACTAATAGCATTTTCTAACCATGTAGGTTTTAGTTCTAATTCAAACTGTGTAAAAGCAAATAAATCCTGTGCATTTAGTTATTTATTCTAAAAATCATATAACTGAACTAACTGATTAATTATCTTTACTTTTACATACATATAGAAAAAGAAAACAAAATAGAAAAGTAGAATTAAAACCATAAACGATAAGACAAAAAAATTTATCCAACCATGTTTAGTAAATTTTTTGTTATAAATTTATTTAATTATTTTTCTACGTTGAATGTAAAAAATCAAATATGAGAATTTGATTCAAATAGTTGAACATGAATTTGACAGTTTTGCCCATTGGACAAACACTTTGTTTGTAAGTATTTTGACATCTTAACCATAAATTTCAAGTTCCTAGTTTCATTCTACTAGTTAACGATCGTTAATGACTTCCTCGAAAGGTAAGTGTAATACTGAAGAGATATTCCGAAATCTAAGTTTTCAGTTGGTAAATTATAATAATTCAATTTATATTACGTTTATCTAAAATCTAAAAATTTAAATACATGATTGTTTTTCTACTGCCAAATTTATAATATAATATTTTGTAATTTTGAGTTTTGTAAACATTTCTAATTCTATGGCTCTTTTCTATCAATTTTTCTAAATTTTGGTGTTTTACATTGTTTTGCATTTTATAACCCTTTGTCCGCCAATGAACTCCTCTTCGAAATAAGTCCTTATTGTTTTATATTGTGCTCTATATGCGATTGACAATCAGGAACCCTAGTATAACACCACCACCTGAAATGGCACCCGTTAGGGTAAAGGGTGAAATTTTTGATTACGAAGAGAATGTAAAACTTGACCAAATGATTTTAAGATATCAATGACAAAAACAATATCCAATACGGAATTACGAATAAACATCATAACTTAATACACGAATTTTTATTGAATAAATACCGACATACGTCTAATAGCAATGCGAATTCACGCTCAACAATACAGTCATATTCGGAAGAACACAATCTAAGACGTGGTGAAAATGTCGTAAGTTAGTTTAGACAGAAACACATCGTATAGATCAACCAATCCATGATGGTGTCCATAAACAGTACAGAGTTTCATCTCTAAAATTTCCTTCTCATAAATTATATAATTTGCTTTATGCTATTGTGTGAAAAAAAAAATGGTATTTGATATACTCAGATTCAGTCCATCTAATCCCCTTGGAAATTCCTTGCTATGGGCCTGTTAGGACATATTACAATCCTATCCTGTCTCATTACATTTCCTAATTAGGTCAATGTGCTTGTTTTCTAGATATCAGCCATTGAAATTTTTACTGGAAAGTGTTCTATATTGATCTAGCTTTATCACTAAAAAAATGTTCTCAAAAACCATTAAAAAATAACAAAGATTTTATAAATCTTTACAGATGGCTTATAATTATACATGTAAAAGATTTATTAAAAGAAAAATGGGGGGGGGGGGACAATGGGCAAAAGTTTTTAAGGCATTCAAATGGATAAAACCAGAAAATTCTGAATATCGGTCAAAATATCCAAAACATGACAAACGAACATCCTTAAGTATGGATAGTGGAATAAGGGGTTATAATAGAGTTGGTAAATTCACTCGAAACTACGTGAAACATACGCAGTAGTGCTTGTTAAGTGTTATGAGCAGTGACAATTTAATATTTAAAGCAAAAGATAATTGATAAAAATCGATAAAAACAAAACCGAAAGTTCAACGTCATTGCATCCAAATACATTAAAAAAAATAATATGATTGAAAAGCTTTTTTAACTTACAACTACCGCTCCTATTACGTACGTTCGTCGATAATGTTCTTTTTTTTAATATTTGTTACGAATTTATTTAATTATTTGTGTACGTTTATGAATGTCAGAAATCAAATATGAGAATTAGAGTCAAATCGTTGAACATGACTATGACAGATTATGCCCATTGGACGAACAACTTGTATGTATGAAATTTGACATGTTCCTAGTTTTATCATATAGGTTAACGATCGATAATAACTTTTTCTTCAATTCTTTTGATGTGTAGGTGTGATACTGAAGAGATATTTCTTTATCCGAGTATTTAGTACGTAAATTATAATGTTTCTATTTACTAGTATATTACGTTCATCTTAATTCTAAAAAAATAAAATTGTATGGCATCTGTCATCGGCAATTGATGGTATTCTTCTGCAAAACATTTTTATTTTTATAAACGTTCTTAATCCTATGCACCTCTTTTATCAATTTTCTTCAAAATTTTAACGTTCTATCCGTCAGTAAACGCCATAAAAGATGGAGAAAACTACAAGAGGGACATTCAAACTCATCATGATAACAACAACAGAAACATTAATTATTAGTTTTCTATTTTTATCTAATGATTCATTTTATATGTTGTTGATTGAGTGATAAAAAGGATAAATAATAAAATAAAAAGATGATTAAAAAATGAGTTTAAAATTTTATTTTCTGATATTATTATATGATATAGGCCTATAGGGAATGGTTTTTGTTCACAGAGTTGGTTTCGGAGAAAGAGGACCATGGTTAGTAAGATAATAATAAAAAGAAAAACATTTGCTGAAATTGTGTTAGGATTATGCATTGGAATAATTTTATTATATTTATATAGACATCAGATACTACTTTGTGCGCCATTGGCAGGTACATGTTGCCATACAATCCACGTAAACTATCATGTCAATATTAGCGTTGATCATCTCAATTAAACAATAACCATGATGTACCAAAAGTTCAAGTTAAGAAATCAAATGGAGTATTAAATTTAAACAGTTACATAAACAAAAATGACAAAAAAATCCTTCTTGCTGGTGTGATGACAACAAAGAAATATCTTGATACCCGGTCTGTTGCTGCTTTTAATACTTGGACCAATTCTTGCAGTGGAACCTGCAAAGTAATCTTTTTCTCCAGTGGAGGATCAACAACTGAAAAACAAATTCCCCTAGTTAGTTTAGACAGATGATTCTTATCCACCCCAGAGAAAGTCTCTTTTGATGTTGAAATACATGCATGATAACTATATCAACAACTTTGTGTTTAATGCGTGCTGATGACGATATTTTTGTAATAGGAAACAAAATTGAAAAGTTTCTACGCTCTGTAAACAGTTCTGTTCCCCATTTCATTGGTCAAGCTGGTCTCGGAAAAAAAGAAGAAAAAGGGAAACTGAACAGACATGAAATCTATTGCATGGGAGGGCCTGGAATTCTATTCAGCCACACTACCTTGAGGCATGTTGGTCCACATATAAGCATTTGTATTGACAACATGCTGACAACTCATGAAGATGTTGAAGTTGGAAGATGTGTACGCAGATATACTGGTTTATCATGCACCTAGGCATTCGAGGTTGGTATATGGATTGTTAGCAAAGCCTATGATATCATTTGACCTGGTGTTATGTATTCATTACATTAATATCAATCACTCACGTCTCTATTTAGAATATTTAAGAGAAACTGCATTCTCAAGAGAGTTAATGTTTTTTTTTTTAAATATGTTTACAATAATTGCGCTTCGTGTCAGTTGTATACTCTAAAAGAGGGACGAAAGATACCAAAGGGACAGTCAAAGATATTGAAGTACTATACAAATTTAGCTATCTATTAGTTTATATTAAGACTGAAAATTACACCCAACAGTGTGGAAATTAAAATAATTTGCTGACAAATTTTTGTCCGTCCCTCAGCAGGATTCGAACTCACACCTTTGATGCACTACAGCACCAATCACTCACTATAGACTCTTGTGCACCGCTCTAAATCACTCGACCATAACGCTATATAAAAATATAACTTCAATAATCGTAGTGTTACCTTGTCACGGGAGGTGAATCTAGAGATAGACAAAAGATATAAGTCAATGCTCTTTTTTACGAGAGAACTGGATCGTAACGATTAACGATACATATTCACAATAAATATCATATAAACGCATTAAAAACGTACAAAGCAACACCAATATTAACAAAAGAAAACATTAAATGTAATAATGCATAAATATGTCGGATAATAGATATCCTTCATCAGTATGATTATGATGAAAAATGGATCATATCAATCTATTCTGAATCTACTATAACAGTCTTGAAATTTATACAATTAAACCAATAAAAACAAAACTCAAAATCGCCTAAACAGTTCTCAAATTAAAACAAATTTCGTAGATTATATAACTATTTTCCACAGAAACTGCATATTTATGTTCAAATAAAATAAGTTTTGTGTGATATAAACTGGTACACTTTCAAATTTGTTTGCAAAGTCAGACATCGTTTTTTTCCACATCCCTCGCAAGAATCCACTGACAAAGACCTGTGTTAAAGGCTAAATCAGCTCTCGCCAGCATGTTTTTATTGCTTTGCATCACTGTGCGGAGCTTTTAGTGACAATTGACATACACCCCATATTGAAATAATTACTTACGGTTAAGTAACCGTTTCACAGATGAATCCCCTTCCCAATTCACGAATGTGACCTACCGAATTATATTATTTACCAGATTTGTAATGACATGAGCAACAAGACTGGTGCCACATGTGTAGTTACCAAGTTTGTCTTCATCTCATGGTTTTCCTTCTCGACTGGATGTTGGGTTCCATTTTTGTTGGCTTTTATCTCTTATGAAAAATGAATTGGATGATCAAAATAAAAAAGATATAAAATTCATATTGTAGAAACTTTGAAGTCTAAGCATTGAACAAATATTTATATTGTAATGAAATTTTTGAAATTATGTTTCCTTTTTATGAATACATACTGAATTATAGTATTTATGTTAACTTCCATTCATGTCTATTCTATTAAATTGTCATAACTTTACAGTTACGCATTTTGTTTTATTACTACCAAATCATAGAATGTAACATCCGCTAGCATGCGAAATAGGGAATATTGATTTGACTTTGAAAAATGTAGAAATTAATCCTACATTTCATTACAGTAAAACATTTCTGAGTTATATGAAATTATCTTGTGGGTTTTAAAGTTCAATTCTTTTTTATTTAGTGTTTCTATAACATATTTTGTAAAATTGAGCTAACATAGTTTTCAAAGCTTGTTAACAGGAATGAAAGGGATGAAAATTGGTTAACTTCCAGCATTAATTGTTATTAAATATGCAAAGACATGCATGTGAACTTTGTCTGTAGTGCTGGACAGGATACACATTTAAAGACTAATAAGGGAAAATAATTGTGTTTTTACATGTAATCGATGATTATTAATGACATCAACTTAAAAAATCTGTTTAATTCCATTTGATTAGAGCTCATTTCAAGAATTTACTTTAAATTGACTTGTTATAATATAATGTCATCAATTTACACTAATTTCTATTGTATGGATATTTATATACGTTATTCATTAATTACTGTTTCATAAATGTCTACTACTCATATCTGATGTAATAAAAAAATAGCTTTTTTTTTTAGTAAAACAAAGATTTAATGCCATTTGTTATTCTGTATTTAATATGTGCCCTTTTTATGAATTATCAATTTACACTTGATGAACTTGTACTTTTTATTACAAATTAAACAACTGAAATCAAGAGAACCAAAAATGTCAGATTAATCCTCCTCTGCATGATGAACAGCAACAGACACCATCTGGCAAACTGAAAGGTACATTCAACATAAACGAGTAAATAAACAATGTCATTTATTATAAATTGAATATTAATATGAAACGAAAATATAGATTCCATACCTATAATTTATCTGTATATAGGATGAGGAACGATGATTAGCCAAAATGTCGACTTGAAATTGAAAATGTTACACAAATTAGTCCAAAGTTGTGTTTCCAAACCAATTTTAGTATAGTTAGTAATGTTCATCTTCTTAATTTTATAAACATATTACATTGATACTATTTTGTTGTTCTATTATGTTGTTTTATTTTAGATGCAGAGTTTGTTTTATAAAGAAGAGAACGGATCATTTGAAACAACACTTAAGGACAAATCATTAGATATACACCCCGTAAAGGATCCACAACATCAGTACAGAATTCAGACTTATCTTCATTCCTCTCATATACAAAGTCTACACCAGAAAGAGATACACTTACAAAGACAGATAATTTAAATGGAACAGAATTTGGGTATTTTGAAACCTGCAGATAGCATCACAAGACAAGTGATGTTACCTTCATTGAATAAATATAAACCAAAAGTAAGAGATGAGGTGTTGACATGGGACTTTTTGTCTAAATCTATCATTTCTAATCATAACTTAAATCCAAAACGTGATATAAATACACCATTAAATCATGCTTTAGAAGACAATATCAATCAAGTATTACAACTAATGAACAAAGATGCGCATCAGAAAGGGAAAATAATAGATTTTAAAGATTTGTGGTATGGATATCGTAGAGTTAGTCCTCTTCATGGTGCTGATTATAAATTAGATCTGTTAATTACGTACTGCAAGTATAACAGGGATAAAATGACAGCCCCTGTAAGAAGACAAGTATATCTTCATCAGACATTTAGGGAAGTAGAATTTATTGAAGATCCTTCGACAGCTTCCTCAAACATTGAGTACAAAGCATCAGATTCTCCGTTTACATTTATCAGTTTAGGTAAAGGTGGACAATCATTGGAAATC
This sequence comes from Mytilus edulis, assembly GCF_963676685.1. Lineage (NCBI taxonomy): Eukaryota > Metazoa > Mollusca > Bivalvia > Mytilida > Mytilidae > Mytilus > Mytilus edulis. Next base: position 10,473,075 of record NC_092347.1, on the reverse strand, counting down.
ATTCATTTTATTGTTCCACTGGCTGGCAAAATTTCCGTATTTAAAAGATTTATGCAAAACTATGAGGAAGTATGTCTTACAAACAAGGAAATGACACAGCTTCACATTGCTGTGTTCAATAGTGAGTCGGATTCATCTTCAATTAAATCACTAATGAATATTGTTGGTCAGTACCAAAAAATGTACGGTGGTGCCGACATTGAAGTCATTTATGCAGATGGTACATTTAACAGGGCAAAGACATTGGATATTGGAATGTCCCGGTTGAGTGAGGATTCTCTACTTTTCTTTATAGATGTAGACATCTTATTTGATAAATTTGCGTTGTTTAGAATACGTTATAATACAATCAAAAATATACAAGTGTATTATCCTATATTCTTTAGTCAGTATAACCCATTATTAGTTTGTACCATTTCTGACTCATGTGAGATTAATTGGACCAATTTCACATCTGATCATGGATATTGGAGGAATACCAGTACTGGTATGGTAAGTACCTACAAACGAGATCTTAAATCTGTTGGTGGGTTAAACACTTCTTTCAAGGGATGGGGGAAAGAAGACGGTGCTCTCTATAACAAGTTTGTTGAAAGTAATTTAACAATATGTCGTAGCATAGATCCCGGGATGGTCCATGTTTTCCATCAAGTCATCTGTGATACTAGTCTGAAGAAAGACCAGTATAATATGTGTAAAGGAACAGAAAAAAATACATTTGGATCGCAACGGCAGATTTCTAATATTGTATTCAGTATACCGGATATTTCAAACAAGAATGATAAGGAGATAATGTTACATCAGTTTATTAGATATTTATTTTCTAAGACATAGATCATGCAAGCTATAGATTTGTTTAAACTTTTTACTTAACCTTTATTTGTGAAAATGTGGTGATGCATGCAGGCTGATTTTAAATTTTTTTAGATTTAGTCAAATGATTATGATTTTGTACACAACTATCCAGTCTTATCAGTATTATTTCAATCAAAATGTGAATGAAATGTCTGAAGTCATTGGTTGATATTTTATAACATAGCCGAATTTTCTAAGTGTTGAGGATATAATTAATATGCACAAAGCTGCCAATCATTTTAGTGTATTTATTTAATTGTTGAAGTATTTTATAGTTAGTGCATAAAAGAATACGAGTGAGGATTTCAAATTTACAGTTTACGACTTCTGGGGAGAATTATTTATGACTCAGTAAATTGTAGGCAAATACTTTGGATTTTTTATTTTTTTGTGGATTCCAATCTTCCTTGATTAAAGAGTTATGCCCCAAAAGCAGTTCGATTTTCTTGATTTTAATGATGTACAAGCTAAAATACTATATCTACCACTTTCTGATGATGGAGTTTATGGACAAGGTTTGGAAAACAAATTATGAAAAGTAAAGAGCAAATTGGAATAATTGGTTGATGTGTTACTCTGATTTCACAAAGGCAATAAAAGAAAGACAATGACTGTGATGATAGTTGTTCTAAAAAAATCAAAGATTGCATGTAACTCTGCTAATAGTTCAATAAGTATAAGAAACCGTATTTGATACTGATAAGTCTTTTAAGACAGGTGTCTTTGACAATAAAGGAAAAAAAGACAAATATGCCAATACATCAAACAGTAGTACAGGTTCTTTGGGGTTCTTATAGTATCCCAAATAAACAGTTCAACCGACTCAGAGATACAAGAAATTCTATTTCCAAGTCAAGACAAGATACCAGTTGGGGGTCGTCTCAATTTTTTTTTAGTTGCAATAAAATAAATAAACGGTCAATGGTTTTTGTTTGCAATATATAAGGGTTACAAATTTGATTTCATAAAAGCACTAATTTAGAGGGGGTATAAAACAAACAATATTATCTAAAATAAATTAGAAAGTTTATCGGATATCTTAAACAAAACATTCTAAAGTGAATGCACTGAGCAACGTGAGGAATATAGTAGAAAAAAACCAAGAAGATTGGGGAATAACGCTCCACATAAGAAAAGCGTATATACATGTCGACGTTTCTAAGTCATTTCCAGCATCAAAGATTTAACCTTCATAATCAAGCATTTGAACTCAAAGCTCTGTGTTTCAGTCCATATCTGCCCTAAGAGTCTTTACAAAAATAGTGTCTTGGTTGAACCCTACATGAGAATGAAAAATTTAAGATTAATAGTAAATCTAGACGATTGGTTCATAATAAAACAACAAAAGAACAGCTATGTTTAGATCGAGCAGAATGTCTTAATCTCTTTTTTATCACTAGGGTTTATAGTTAACAAAATAACTGGAACTAGTTCTGCATAAGGAATGATTAAAGAACGGTTTTTAACCTGGAACAGGATAGATATTCCTAACAAAGGAACGAATACATAATTTTAATCTAGCCATTCAAACTATAGTGAAAGAAACTCAAGCGACATCGTTAAATTTTCTTCATTTTCTGACTATAATGAACAAATGCCAAATGTTCATTTGTAAATGAGAAATATTGACCTCCATCACGTCAAGTGTTCAAAACAGAAATCCCAGTTAATCAGCACCTCAAATATCATCCGATATTCGGCTTAAGTGAGCAAACACTCTGAAAGGCCGCTCTTTGCATCCTCAACAGACTCGTTTAACCTGAACTACAGATACTTCAAAACCGAGGGAACATATCAATTATAACAGGAAAACAGCATAAAACAGAAAATTTGAAGTGCAACAACAAAACACTTCAGTAGGTCGTAATCCATATATTGACTTTGGTATTTTTCAAATTCTAGACCGGCAACCACAAAAGTATTACCTGAATGTGATTTGCAGTTACTAATTGGCCGTTTCAAAATCTAATGCATTCTGGGTAATATTTTCAAAAGCGTACACCAAAACGTTGTGATTGGTTTAAAACGTCCCAAACAATGATAATCCATCCAATGACGCGACGTTATTTTCGTTTTGGTGTACGAAAAAAATCCATATTCATGCAAAAACTGTTGTTCCTGCATTCACTACAATAATGAATAAGATCATGTTGCATGTTTGTTTTCAAAATTTGGAGAGGATCAAGGCACTTAGAAGTAGTTTAGATAATAAAAAAAAAGGGAAAACTAATTCTTTCTTTATGTGAAGACATTAAACCTCTTTCTTCACAAATTATATATAATTGATTAATAAGATTATATTTTTTCTTCTTTGCAAAATATCAAGACATATTCAACGAGAACAATTGAACCCTCATGGGAAGAACACAAAGGTGCATCTATACATTCTTTTCTAGAAGACGCTGATCAGACATCATAGTCAACATTTGGAAAAATCTTACTTTGTAAAGAATCACTCTGATTCAAACAAAAAATACTCTGAAACTGACATTATCAAGATGCTTGATTTCTTGATTGACATCATATTTGTTACGTGTGAAGGACTTTTTTTTCAACAGACTGTCGGGATACCAATGGGAATCAAATGTTCCCTCTTCTTGCCGACTTGTTTCTTTATTATTATGAGACTGACTTCATAGAGGACCTTTTTAGGAAGAAAGATAACAAGTTAGCAATATCCTTTAGCTTTACCTTCCGCTATATAGATGATGTTCTTCCAGTAAATTATACAAAATGTGTGACTATGTTGAACGAATCTATTAACTATCCCATCGAACTAGAGATAAATGATACTACATATATAGTTAGGTCTTCCTGCCTCATGTCTTGACTTACATCTAGAAATTGACAATGAAGGTCGGTTGAAAACAAAACTTTACGACAACAGAGATGATTTCAGCTTCACAATTGTAAACATTTCTATGTAGCAATATTTCAGCCGCGCCTGCATAAGGAGTATATATCTCCCAACTGATACGGTATTCCCTGACTCGTATTTCATATCATGATTTCCATGATATATGATTGCTACTCACAAGGAAGCTATTAAACCAAGAGTTCCAAGTAACGAGTTTGAAATCATCGCTTCGTAAATTTTACGGACGCCCTCATGAGTTTGTTGACCGTTATGAAATAACCGTTTTACAGATGATATCAGATATGTGCATGAGGTCGTAACTACAATACCCTTCCGTTTTCACGAATGTGACCTACCGAATTAGACTATTTATTGGATTTGTAATAACATAAGCAACACGACGGGTGCCAGATGTGGAGCAGGATCTGCTTACCCTTCCGGAGCACCTGAGACCAGCCTTAGTTTTTGGTGGGGTTCGTGTTGCTTAGTTGTGTTATCTGTACTATAAATTGTCTGTTTGTCTTTTTATTTTCAGCCATGGCGCTGTCAGTTTATTTTAAATCTATGAGTTTTGCTCTCCCTCTGGTATCTTTCGTTCCTCTTTTGGAAAATTCGTTCTTCAATATTTATCAGTCGACTCATTAGTCAATTAGTAAATTGATCAGATTTTTTCGACGAGAAACATTCCAGAATTTGTTAAAGGTGGAAGTATCTTAAATATGATGATTATATTGTAAACATTATTATAGTGTTGAACTATTTATGTGTTATATATAGATATTTGTTCATATAGTTGAATAGAACATGTTCATATTCGACATTTGACACCGGAATTTTCATTTTTTTCGACAGGTGACCTTTTATTATTAGATCGATAATCTTTTTTGAGAACATATATAGCACTTGTCCTTTCCCACTTATATAGAAATAAAATCTGATACCCCCCTCTCCTTAAATAATATTTAATAAATACAAAAGGAACAGAGGAGGTCAACCAAGCTTTTCCCTATAACCAGACTTCTGAATTTTAAGTTTTGCTAATAGATTCAAAACTTTAAAGCTACCTTCATTGGCACATAGAAGTCGTGTCGACATGATACAAACATTCAAGAATTTGATAGTATTTGATGATTCACCATATGAAAGATGTGCTCCTGTTGCGACTTCCATTACTCTTGGACAGTCTTCTACTTATAAAGCCTCGATGTAAATCATCATTTCTTTTAAGGATTTTTTCTTATCGAATTATAAACTATTCTAACGGGTTACCTGAAAAAATGTAAAATCACAAAAATAGTGAACTCCGAAGAAAATTCAAAGTGGAAAGTCCCTAATCAAATGATAAAATCAAAAGATAAAACACATCAAACGAATGGACAACAAATCCTGACTTGGTACAGGCATTTTTAAAATGCGTCTGCAAGAAGGCAACAGTAGTATACCGGTGTTAAAAGGTCGTAAATCGATTGAAAGAAAACAAATCCGTGTTACAAACTAAACATGAGAGAACACATCAAGTATATTAAGATATAAAAACAAAAGAACAACGGGAACACTGAGTGCAAAAAAAAACCCGCAAGCATATATAGAAATGAACTATTTGGTAACAACTGCTACATTCCTTACTTGGTACAGGAAATTTGAAGAAAAAAAGTGAGTTGAACCTGGTTTAATGGCTATACAAATTTCTCCATTAATGACAATATTAAAAAACGAACATGCTGGAATGACAAAATTTCGTGACAGGAATACAGCACAAACACACGAAGTACATTCATCACAGAGATACGTACAGTAAATAATATTATAGTCGACACAACATGCAAACTGCACAGAAACATCGAACATATTCCATGAATGACAAACACCACAGGATATAAAATGCAGTGACGTGTTTACGTTACTTACATGCAAACTCCAACTTTTTTACAATTGATTTCAGAATACTCGTCCACAGAATTTTGATCACAATAATGATATGGAAGCATTATTCGATATACATAGATTTACGAGTTTTGAACAGCGGTATACTACTGTTGCCTTTATATACAACTTGGTCATTATTGCAAAGATGGTATTGTAACGATAACCGAGCGGTCAAGCTTTGGTGTTAACTATAAATATTGGAACCCTTAGTGTGTTGCTATAAGACTGGAACATATGAACTAAAGTTATAACTGGCGACTCTTCTTTGGTAACGTGGTTCTCTGGTATCGTGGTATTCGGGTAGATCTACAGTTGGTTCTGTATAGGTTTTGTGGTACGTTGTTGTATTCTGATAGATCTTAGTTTGGTTCCGTTTAGGTTTTTGTAAGAATAACAGACTCGTTAAATAAAAATCAACTTGTATTGTATTTTATACGTGCAATACATATCAGCAATTCGTAGACATAATAAATAACTTAAGTAACAGTATTCTAGTTTAACAAATAAATACCTTACTTTATTAGAATATCGTAAAGAAAATGGATAGCGGAACTATAATACATAAATACCTAGAAAGTTTACGAACAAGATAGTTTGGTAATCGGCAAATGGTAACGGAAATTCAATGTCAAAACTGATAACGTTTCTCTCGAGAAGTAATTCTCTAAATACAACTTGTTATGGAACTAACAAGCCAACAATATACGGAAATAGTCTGGTTATTTCTGGTTATTCAATCGCTTGGAATTAGCGTGTGTCACTTGCCCAGGGTAAAGTCGTACTAAAGTCTTATCGGTTTTCTCCACCGTATTTATACTTAGGTAAACCATTTACCGAAATGGTTTACCATTTACCATTTCGGCTTACCATTTTTACCTAAATTACCAAACCAAGAGCCGACGTCATAACAAAAATAGGTTATGACGTCATTGGTGTACTTCATTTGAAGTAAACAATTCACAGCTGTTCCGATTGTAAAAACAAAGGAAAGAATAATAAAAAGTTAACAATGTTTACACAAAGTTGTACAATAAATATATAATAGGAACAGTAAATTTACGGTAAGGTTTTAACAACATCATCACACAATTCTAGGGAAAAACAAGTTCCATTCCAAGGGACCCCCATTTCGTTTCAGTATGTACCAGTTCTAGTGATAAATCATCTACATTAATACTGGTCTTTGAAGAGTATTGATTTTTATGAATTACTGAGGGGGATACTGGAAGATAATCTATGAGGGAAAATTACAGCAGGTGAAAAGTTTTGTATGCCCCTCATTTGAAGTATTGAAATATTGAAAACCTCCACTATCCATTCCCAAAACTTTTCGAGGCTCTCTTTTCAGGTTGCAAATGACAAGTCCCTTGGGATGGACAGATATATCCGGGTGTTCCACTTTAATTTGGTTAATCTGAATTCCGAAATAAACAAAATTTGATGGATCATTACCTATAGAATAGTATTCTATCAATAAAGGCAATAGTAGTACACCGCTGTTCAATAGTCATTAATTGATTTTACTAGCCACAAAAAAAACCTGACACATCAACTACAAGAGGAAAAATAAACAACAAAATAAACGAAACAACAGAAACACGTAACTGATTCAAAAACAAACACCAACATAGATACAAATCGAATGTTTAAGACAACTGCCATATTCCTGACTTGAAACAGAAAATGTTTAGAAAAATAAATAAACAAATAATATAACAGTACATTTCAACATGTAAACCACATAATAACAACGAACACATAAAATAAATTTACTACAGTACACAAATAGAGCACTTTGGAAATATGAACTGTACGTTACACGAATGTATCAACGCCACAGAAAGTGACGTCACAGGTAAATAAATAGAAAAAAAGAAAATAAAATTGGGAGAAAGTTTGTTAAGGTGTTATTTGATGCATTTTCTAACAATTTCAAGAATATTAATGTAGAATTGTGTAAGTAATGGTGTTACTATTTGTATTTTCTAACAATGTCGTTTTTTTCTTCTTCTAAATCAAACTGTGTAAACACAAATAAATCTTTTGCATATAGTTACTTTAAACTAAAAACCATATAAATGAACAAGGTGATTAATTATTTTTACTTTAACATACATATAAAAAAAAAAAAAGAACTAAAACCATAAACGATATGACATAAAACAATATCAACCAGAATTTTAAATGAGAACATTATAACTAAATACACGAATGTTGAATGTATTAATACCGAGACACATCTGATGGCAATGCGAATTCACGTTCATCAATACAGTCATATTCGGAAATATGTCATATTCGAAAGACGTGGTAAAATTCCGTTAGTAACTAGTAGTTCAGACACAGACACATCGGATAGATCAACCAATTCGTGATAGCGTCCATAAAATTTCGGAACTTTATCTTTAATCTTTCCTTCTCATAAATTATATTAATTCCTTGATGATCGATTTGTGAAATCAATAATATTTTAGAGAAATATTATGGGTTGTAATAGGGTTTGTAACTTAACTCGAAACAAGGATTCTTTGGTCATTTTGTACATACATCCTTTCTTATTATAAGTTGTAAGGCTATAAAGTCGTCTTTAATGTCTTTGTCTGCGGTTTTTGCCATCGACAGATGTTGACAGGTATTATAATAAACTCAATGCAATATAAATCCTTTTTTCCCTTTTATTTGTAAAGAAATGTATAGATTTTCCCTTTTTATTATAAGTTGATAGATTTGTTCGTCAGAAACTTGAATATCCATTTATAATATTAAATAGATATATGTTGAAAGATGTGGTATGAGTGCAAATGAGACAACTATCCATCCAAGTCATAATTTATAAGTAAATTATTATAGGTGAAGGTACGGTCTTCAGCCCACATACGATCCGACAACAATAATTTTACAAATTATTTCAACAAATCAAAATTCTGCTTTCATGTCTTTGAAATAGCAAAAGCTATCGGAGCACTCGAGTAAGCCGATGTATGATTTAAAAAAAAACAGCCACATGTGTGTCTTAGATATGTAACATTTTCGGAAAGTTTTAGACGTCTTTCATTTATTTTTGAAAACATTTTTAATATCGGTATATTTTACGCATTACTATCTTTTAAGCATAAGTTGATTGCATCCAATTACTATTTTAAAGTAACATCCAGAAGTTTTAAAAATGTTTGTAAACATACAACTACCGCACCGAATATTCGTTCGTCGAAAATGTTTTTGTTATATTATTACAAATTTATTTCACTTTTTTTGTACGTTGAATATACGTTTTAGAAAGTAATAAATCATATATGAGAATTTAATTCATATCGTTGAACATTATTTTGACAGCTTACTGACGTGTTATTTGATCCACAGGGTCGTTAAAATATGTTCTTTCCGAAATTGTTACATGTTTTAAGATACAACATTGGACGAACAACTTGTATGTTTGTGTTTTGACATCTTAACCAATAGTTAGAAGTCCCTTGCTTTACCAAACCGTTAATAACTTCCTCGATTCCATTGAAATGTAGATGTTATACTGAAGAGATATTCCTAAATCAGAGTTTACAGTAGGTAAATTATAATAACTTTAATTACGTTTATCTAAAATCTTAAAATTTAAATACTTGATTGTTTTTCTACTGCTCAAATTTCCAATATAATATTTTGTCGTTTTCGGTTTTAGAAACATTTTTAATCCTATGCACCTTTTCTATCAATTTTCAAAATTTTGGCTTTTACATTTTTTGCATTTTAAATAACGGCAACAGAAAAAAAAATGGTGGATTGAACCTGGTTTTGTGGCATACCCAACCTTTAACTTTTATGGCAATGTTATATATAACATTAAAATAACAACATTACATGACAGAACTACAATACAAATAAATAAGAGAACATACTGGACAGAGAAATACACGAATAATAGCTAACAAAAGGTACCAGGTTTAAAATTTGATACGTCCGACGTGCGTTTCGTCCACACAAGACTCAGCAGCGACGCTCAGATGAAAAAAGTTGGAAAGCCAAATCAAGAACAAACTTGAAGAGCACTGAGGACCAAACGTTCCCAAAAGTTGTGCCCAATACGGCTACGGTTTTCTGCTTGGGATAAGAGCATCTTTATTATTAAGAATAATTCAAACTTTTGCAAACAGTACATTTTATAAAATGACTATATAATAGATATACATAATAAAACCGAAGTGATGACTAACTACAGAAAAAAACCGAATACATTACATAAAACAAACTAATCCAGCATATAAAAATACATAGCCGAGTTAGCCAAAGCCTAAACGCACAAAGTGACGTCACATTTAAAATTCATAATTTACGTGATGAGCTTAAAGCGATCGTTGACATGCATATTTACACTCAGAAATCCTCAAAAAAAATATTTGGGGGTAATTTGTATTAGTCCTGTTTAATTATTTACTTTACTCGTTGTTATCTTAGGTCATTAATATGAAATAAATAAAATTTCATTCTAATAAAAGCGTAACAAACTTATGGATCGACCTCCAGCTAACCATCTTATTTCAATAGAATTAGCGATAATATTACACAGAAAACGCAAACATTATTGAAATAAAAAGAAAACAAGATAATAACGAATTCGGTGAAAAATAGGCGTAGAACTAACACAAGTTATGTACATGATGTATTGAAGTACAATAGTCTCAAGTACGATTAATGATAGTTTCAGTTCAATCATATATATATGGTGATGCTATCCAATATTTTGTGATCTTTAGTATAGTAAATTTTTAATCTGAAAAATAAATAATGTTTAAAACAATCACAACCTTTTTGACTTGTTCATCTTATATAGAAGATCTGTCAAGATCTGTTTGTAATGTTTCCTTGTATAGTAAAACATCATCAAATTCATTAATTAACATGACTGTGAAAGGTTTTGCTATCTGCCGTCTGTGAACCTTTCATCATTTCAACCAGGCGATTAACATATGATAGCCTCAACACAAAAATAGGGTTTTAGGGTGTTTTTTTTTGTCTCATGTTCATAAATATTTGTTGATTGACTGATAATATGAAGGTTAATAGTATAACAAAAAGATGATTTATTTTTTGATATTATCATACGATATAGGCCTAAACGGAATGTTTTTCTTGACAGACTTTGTCTTAGGAAAAGTGGACCATGGCTAGAAAGATAAGACTTAAAAGAAAACCATTTGCAAAATTTGTGTCAGGTTTATGCATTGGAATACTTTTATCATCTTTGTATAGACATAAGATATTATCTTGTGTGCTTTTGGCAGAGAAATGTTGCCGTACAGTCCATATAAACTATAAGGTCAATATTGGCATTGATCATCTCAAATTTAATGATAACCATACTGTACCAAAAGTAGTTAAGACATCAAATGAAGGTTTAGATTTGAACAGTTACATCCACAAAAATGACAAAAGATTCCTTCTTATTGGTGTGATGACAACAAAGAACTATCTAGATACCCGGGCTGTTGCTGCTTTTTATACTTGGACCAATTCTTGTAGCGGATCCTGCAAAGTAATCTTTTTCTCCAGTGAAGGATCAAAAACTGAAAAACAAATTCCACTGGTTAGTTTAGACGGTACAGATGATTCCTATCCACCCCAGAGAAAGTCTCTTTTGATGTTGAAATACATGCATGATAACTATATCAACAACTTTGAGTGGTTCATGCGTGTTGATGACGATATTTTTTTAAGAGGAAACAAAATTGAAAAGTTTCTACGCTCTGTAAACAGCTCTGTTCCCCTTTTCATTGGTCAAGCTGGTTTTGGAAAAAAAGAAGAAAAAGGGAAACTGTTTTTGCACAGAAATGAAAACTATTGCATGGGAGGCCCTGGATTTCTGTTCAGCTACAAAACATTGAGGCATGTTGGTCCACATGTACACAATTGTATTGACAACTTGCTGACAACTCATGAAGACGTTGAAGTTGGAAGATGTGTTCGCAGATATACTGGTTTATCATGCACCTGGGCAGTTGAGGTTCGTATATATATATTGTAAGCAAGGCATGTGATTTCCTTTGACCTGGTGTAATGTTTTCCTTACTTTAATATCAATTACTCTTGGTCTCTATCTGAAATATTAAGAGAAACTGCATTCCCAAGCGAGTTAATTTTTTAAAATTTGTTTTACAATTACGATTCATATCAGTTGGTCTACTCTTTGATATTGAAGTGCTATAAAAAAAATTTAGCAAACTTTAAGTTATAATTATATACGACGTCTGGATAATAGTCGCCGATCTTTTTTACGAGGGCACTTGATCGTTAGGAGTAACGATATATGTTCACAATACAAAAAAGTGTGAAAAGCAACACAAAAATAAATAAAAAAAGTAAATATTAAATGTAATTATCTATAAATATTTAAGATAACAGATATCCTTCATCAGTATGATTATTATGTAAAATCAAACATATTAATCTTTTCTGATTTAACTATAACAGACTTGAAATTTAAACAATCACAAAGACTGCATATATATGTTAAAAACAAAATAGTTATATGCGATATGAACTGGTACACTTTTAAAGGTGTTTGCATGTCAGACATCGTTTGTTTCTGCATCACTTGCAAAAATCCACTGACGAAGAGCCTGTTTTAGAGGATAAATCAGCTTTCGCAGACACGTTCAATTACCTAACCTTTGCTAAAATTAATTAGTATTATTTTTTATCATTATCAAACTTCTATTTATTTGGGAATTTTAAATAAGCAGTCTCTGTTGTTTTTACTTTACTGTTGTCAAATTGGCAATATTATAACAGCTTATAGACCGGTCAGTGCTGTTCATTTGGATTTTTTTTCCACGCAGTCTTTGTTTTAACATCTTAACTGTCGTCACTTTTGAAATTGTACCAGTTTAGATTGCACATTATTGCGTTTGTTCTTGTATTTGATGTGGTCCAGTCATTCTTTGGTGTGGTTATCACATTACTTAATAAGGTAAAGCTACATGGCCATTTAACAAATAAATAGTTCCATTATCTGACTGATTTCCATATGGATGTTGTTGATGTGATTCGAATGAGCTTCGCTATCTATTTGGTACAAGTTAGAATTAAAGTTCGAGTTATTATTTAGAGTTATTTGGTTTGGAAAAGGGATTGACAGAAAAAATATCTGAAACAAGTACACAAAAGATACAAAATATGTCAGACATACGGGGAATATATCACTTAGTACTGTCGTTTTTCCCCTTAGTTCTAAAATGGAAGTCGTATTATAGTTATTCGCAAAATATTCGACAGCCCTGTGTCCCGCCTGAGATTGCTGCTGTAATTCTAAAAGAGTAATGTTGACAGTAAAACGTCTATTAATTGGTATAACAACTTAATTGATTTTCTCTCGATATAGAAGATTAACTCCTATACATTTTTTTTAACAATTCATGGAGGTTCACAAATTTATCATGACAAAACAAATTGATTTGGTAATTATAAATAAGAAGATGTGGTATGATTGCCAACAAGACAACCCTTAATTACATACTAAATGGCGTAGCAGCTAACACATATATTTCACTGTATTGTCTTCAACAATGAGCAAAGCCCAAACCGTATACTAGTAGTAAGCTCTAACAGGTCCATGCAGATATGGCAATTGTCAAACAATGCAAACGAGCAACATAACGAACTTAATGATGAAGTCGCCGATGACGGAATATAACTTTGGTGTGTCTCACTTCCGAGACATTAATATCAAAGGCTTGACACACATCCCATTACTTATTCTCTATTGTCAACAAATGGGAGGTATCGGACTAAGCGACAAAGCCTCAGTTCTTTGAAAAAAGATATATGTTTTTTGGAATATCTGTTTCACAGTTGACGACAGATATGTTCCAGTGGTAGAAAATACGATTCCTTCCTATTTTCCGCGTAGGTGAATTACCGAATTAAACCAATATCACTGGGCCTGTACTTTTACGAATACGAAGACGAGTGTCACACGTTGAGCAGGATCTGCCTAGTCTTCCGGATCACCTGAGATCACCCCCGGATTTTTATGGATGTATATAGCCCAGTGATACCGATCTATAGAGTTAAGCCAATTACATCTGTTTTTTACTGTTTGTTCTTGTGTTGCGTTGCTTCACTATTCACCGATGTTAAGGTTAGGTTTAGCTCTGGCAGACCTGATTTTTCCCGCCAAGTGTACATTCTTTATGTGAATGTCCCAAGTAAGGAGCCTGTCATTCAACGGTTGTCGTTGTTTCATGTGTGTAATATTTGTTTTTCATAAGTTGTTTAGTTACTAGTAAAATTGTTTACATCTACTGCATTTAAACCCTGGTGAATAGTTGTCTTATTAGCAATAACAACTCTTAATTTCGATTTCTATGTGGTGTTTTTTAAACTGTAACATTGTTTATCTTTTGAACGCATACACCTTAAAAAAAAGTAAAATCACAAAAATACTGAACTTAGAGGAAAATCAATTCGGAAAGTCCATAATCACATGGCAAAATCAAATAACAAAACGCATCAAAAACGAATGGACATGAACTGTCATATTTCTGACTTGGTACAGGCATTTTCTAATGTAGAAAATGGTGGATTGAACCTGGTTCTATAGCGCTAAACCTCTCACTTTAATGACAGTCTCATCAATTTCCGATATATTTACATTGATGCGTTAAATAAACAGACACAATAAATAAAATAGTCAAAATATGGGTACATCAGTCATCATCGTATAACAATTTTAAAAGGAACAATTTAACAGAACACAAAAACATCTACTATCTACGAACACATTCATTGATTTGAGTGTCTGACGTCAGAAAATTTTATACGTCACATAAATTTGTCGTTCAATGTGCATACAAACAATTTTAAAATTTACATAGGAATGTTAGCATACAGGGTTAAAAAATCAAAAGTATGCAAGAATAAATTTCAGAAATAGATCCGAGATTTAAACTACTAGTAGTCCAAAAGTTATATATAGAATTTTTAACAATCCAAAAATAGTTCATTCCACAACGCGATTGAATGATTTTGACGTTTGTGGTTCAACGTATATTGTAATTCATAATAGAAATATATCATAATGACATATAATAGAACAATATCATACTGACTGGATCTTTTAAAGTACAGAGTCACGTTAAATGAAGAAAAGAAATACAAAAAGTCGCATATACAAAACAAACCACCAAAAAATGAAAGCCATGCAATACAAACACATTGACGAGATGTACCGAGCCACGTGAAACGGATATCACATAAAACCATTCAACAGTAAAAGTAATATTATTAATAGAACAAAGACAAATGAAAGAACTATAAAACACGTTGTTAAGATGATAAACAACATCAATACGCAGAATCTATACATCAAGACCATCGTGTATTATTTTTTTGGAAGCTCGAGCAAATGCCCTCAAATCGCGAAAGAATATTCAAGTTCAAACTCATTTTAGATAACTACTCCAAATTCATCACTTTCGAAATCTTAATCTGAATACCACTCAAATCGTACTCGAACTCTACCTCAAACAGTAACTCAAAATCGAAGTTCAACGCAATGCTTACTCGAAGTTTAATTCTAATTATGAACTGAATCTAACTCGAAAAATTACTCTGGGTTCAATTCGAACAGTAACACGAACTTAAATTTGAACTCTTAATCGGTGGATTGCCTTAACTATTCTAGGCAAAAAACTAGTTTTTCCCAAATCGTGTTTTCATCTCATCAAGTAATGTGATAACCACATAAAGAAATGATAGGACCACACCAAATACTGGAACGAACACATCATGTCGTGTAACAATTTGAAACATCATTATGTAATTTTAAAGCCGTATAAGAAATTGGCAAATTATCATTACGAAATAACAAAACCACATCATGAAATGGACCAACTACCTAACGTTAAGCCACAAACACATCAAGTAATGTTAAAACCACTTTAACTAATAGGACAGTCATATTCAATAATGATAAAAATCTATCGAAATATCGTTGAGTAATGACCATACCATATTGATTTATACCACAGCATCATTACATAATGTCAAAACCATTCAAGTAACGACTCGAATAAAGACAATTTCACTTGTATATCAGGTAGAGGGAAATACGTGGTGGATTATATGTGTGTTCCTCATTCCAGGTTATTACTACCCGATCTGTAATCAAGCATTACAATTTTTCCAACTTTTAGGTGAAAGGGGTAAATTCCTAGATCATTCTATTCTATTGGCAGAATTTAAAACATTAACTAACATTTCCGAATATAGTAGTTCGAAAATAGTTAAGTTCAAATGCTTCAGGCTTAAATCGATTCCTAATGACTTTTTTGGGTCTGATATTCGGAAAGCAGCTCTTCAAACTTTAACTCAACGTATTGAAACAACAAGAGAGACTCAAATTCGCGTGGCGGATAATATATATTCGGATCTTTGTACTTTGATAGTCGATGAAATGAACTACAAAATTCCAGTATATGATGCAAGTAGAAAGACAAGAAAACGACAGAAAAGTTCTAAACCTTTCTGGAATGAAGAGATCGGACAACTATGAAACGCAATGCGTCTTAAGGAAAAACAGTTTCTCAGTTTTAAAGGAATATCATCTACCAGAAGGAGATTTCGGGAGGAATTTCAACATGCGCAAAAATCATTTGATAGAAAATTAAGACAATGTGAACTTCATTACCGACAATCTTTTTGTTGGAAATCGATAATATGGTTACATCGAATCCTAATGATTTCTGGGACAAAATTAAAACAAGAGTGCACACGCTGAAATGTCTCGCCTTCTATACTAATCATTGATATTATGTTGATAGTCCTAAGTATAAAGCTAAGCTTTATTACAACTGTCACATAAACTTAACATTAACCAAGATAACTAAACAAAGACCAATGAACCTTGAAAAAGAGGTCCAGGTCAGATAAACCATGTCAGGCAGACAGGTACAGCTAACAATGCTTATATACAACATATATAGTTGACACATTACTTATAGTTTAAGAAAAATAGACCAAAACACAAAAACTTAACACTGTGCAATGAACCGTGAAAATTAGGTCACGGTTAAATAAAACCTGCTCGACTGACATAAAGATCATAAAATATTTCCATACACCAAATATAGTTGACCTATGGCATATAGCATTAGATAAAAAGACCAAAACTCAAAAGCTTAATTTTGACCACTGAACCATGAAAATGAGGTCAAGGTCACATGACATCTGCCCGCTAGACATGTACACTTAACAATCATTCCATACAACAAATATAGTAGACCTATTGCATATGGTATGAGAAAAACAGACCAAAACACAAAAATTTAACTATAACCACTGAACCATGAAAATGAGGTCAAGGTCAGATGACACCTGCCAGTTGGACATGTACACCTTACAGTCCTTCCATACACCGAATATACTAGCCCTATTGCTTATAGTATCTGAGATATGGACTTGACCACCAAAACTTAACCTTGTTCACTGATCCATGAAATGAGGTCGAGGTCAAGTGAAAACTGTCTGACAGACACGAGGACCTTGCAAGGTACGAACATATCAAATATAGTTATCCTATAACTTATAATAAGAGAGAATTCAACATTACAAAAAATTTGAACTTTTTTTTCAAGTGGTCACTGAACCATGAAAATGAGGTCAAGGACATTGGATATGTGACTGACGGAAACTTCGTAACAGGAAGCATCTATATACAAAGTATGAAGCATCCAGGTCTTCCACCTTCTAAAATATAAAGCTTTTAATAAGTGAGCTAACGCCACCGCCGTAGCCGCCGCCGCCGGATCACTATCCCTATGTCGAGCTTTCTGCAACAAAAGTTGCAGGCTCGACAAAAACTAGGACCCCGAAAAATACAAAACATTACCATGGAAGTATACGGTCCAAACTGCGAAATACTAACAGATGATGCTTCAGTGCTAAAGAGATAGAAAACAGATTTTCATAATATTGACAACATGGACAATAGTACGGCGGAGTTTAATGACAATTTTCATTGACCCTTTATATGATCAAAACCTGGAACTGAATACAAACATAACTATCGATGAGATCAGGAGTTAAATACATGGGGCAAAAAATGGCAAGGCTTGTGGAATCGATAGCATACCGTATGAAGTCTTGAAATTTGAATCTGTGATAAGCGTGCTTCATTATCTGTTTCAACTAATATTTGAAACTAGTATTATTTAATCAATCTGGCGACAGGCAATAATTTGTCCAATTCTTAAAGACAAAACATCCGATGAACGAAGTCCGCTTAACTATCGTGGAATAAGTCTGCTCTCTTGTATCTCAAAACTATTTAGTGCGTTTATAAACAGCCGAGTATCTGCTTATTTAGAAACAAACGACATGTTGGCAGACGAACAGAATGGATTCCGTGCGCATCGTTCATGTGAAGACCATATTTTCACATTAAATGCAATTGTGAGGAACTGTCCAAAACCTTTTTTTAAAAAAGGCATTTGACTTTGTTGATAGAGTTATGCTACTGTACTAGATTTTTAATAAAAAAAAATCGATGGGAAAATTTATAACTCTATCAAAAGCATACCGCTTGTATTCGTTTGAATGATACTTTGACGGATTGGTTTAGTCGTAATTCCGATATTCGACAAGGCGATAATCTTTCGCCGACAATTTTCTTCATTTTCATTAATGATTTAGTGCAGGAAGTTAAAGACCTTGACCTTGGTGTTAGCATAGGAAGCTCAAATGTGTCGATACTGTTGTATGCTGACGATAAAGTGTTAATTTCATCCAATGAAAATGACATGCAAGCGATGTTGAACAAAGTCCATGACTGGTGTAAGTGATGGCGAGTACTTATCCACACTGAGAAATCGAAAGTAATTAATTTCCGCCAATCTCGTATTAAACGATCAGAATACAAGTTTAAAATTGGAGGAAATTCATAACAGACTGTCGACAAGTACAAATATCTGGTTGTTATGTTCCATGAATTTAAAGACTATAAAGTGAATGCTGAGAAATTATCGGAAGCTGGTGGGCGAGCACTCAGTGGAATTATTTCAAACATTCATAATCTTAAGAATTTTGGAATAAAGACATTTGAAAAGCTGTTTACATCATGTGTCGTACCGATTTTAGACTATCACTCATCTGTCTGGGGTTTAAAAGACTATGCATGTGTTAACTTGGTACAAAACAAAGCCATTCGTTATTTCTTAGGTGTTCATAAATTCGACCCGAAAGTTGCTACAAATGGTGATGTTGGATGACTACCATGTAAAGGAAGACACTGGTACAATATAATTAGACTATGGAACAAGCTTATTCGAATGGACGATTCACGCGTACGTAAACAGGTGTTCAACTGGGACCTTGAACGGTGTTTATACAATTGGTCATCAGATATGAAACTTATTTTGTCACACATTGACTTGGAAGATTATTTCCACCAAAAACAAACTTGTGATATTTCTCTTGTAAAAGACAGACTTTTCATGTTGTGAACCACTGAATGGGAAAACTCTATTACAAACTTTCCGAAAATGCGGACATATAACACATTCAAATCAGAATAGAAATGTGAAACATATGTTGGATTGAAACTCACTCGTGCTGAACGTTCTATACTGGCACAATTTAGATGCGGCAAACTTCCTTTGAGGATCGAAACCGGACGGTTCGTCGGAGAAGCAGAAGCTGACCGCATTTGCAAATTGGTGACTCACGTGATGTTGAAAATAATCGCCACTTCCTGGTGTTCTGTGTTTTTTACCTAGATCTTAGAAATCAACATATATTGGATATAGAACACGTTTTTAAAGCCATTTCTAAAGATGTACAATTTAAACAGCTTATCAGCAAATATCCTAGAAAAACTGCTAAATTTTTTAACAATGCATTTAATAAGAGAAAACACTTTTGGTATAGGAACAATCAAACACGAATTCTAACTTTGTCCGCTGTGAAATGATTATTATTTTGTATGTATAAATGTTTAAAGTGACTTATAGGTCCAAAGGACCGGGTGTTGATACATGTAATTACAACTGCTTATTGAAATATTGTATATTGTCATAAACACATATCACTATGATAAACAATTTGGTATTGGTATTGGTATTGGTAAAGACAAAGTATCATCATGTAATAATAATAAAATATAACGTAATACCCCATGAGACAGCGTTGACGTTCCATAGTATAGGGTTATTTCATTTTGGACCCACGATTAGATTTTTTTAAGAATGGTGATTGACATTTGAATAAAGATTCAAAATGCATTGGTCTTACTTCAATGAAATAGGAAGAGAGCCACAGAGAAATCCTTTTTTTTTCGCTAAAAAGAGAAGCATTTCCAGAAGTTCTCACATGCATGTAATGGTGGGTTTTTTTTCGTTAACAAGTCTGTGTACATCTCATAGTTTTTCCTTCTTGACTGGATGTTTGGTTTTTTTTTGTTTTTTTTTGGTTTTTTATCTCTTTTAGAAAATGAATTGAGTGATAAAAGGAATAAAACATACAAAATTCATATTGTGGAACCTTTAAAGTCTTAACTTTAAACGAATATTTACATTTATATCTAAATTTTTGGGAATTTTTTTTCCTTTTTAATGAAATACATACTGAGTTATAGTATCTCTGTTTAAACTTTATTGTATGCCTGTTCGTTTGGATTTTCATTACTTTATCTTTACAAATTTTACTCTATAGGTGTAATACTACCCAATCATAGTGCGACACAACAGCGTATGAAAACGGGTCAACAAAATATTCATTTGACTTTGAAAAATATAGAAATTAATCCTACATTTCATTGCAGTAAAACATTTCTGAGTTATAAAGATATATCTTGGGGTTTTCAAAGCACAATTCTTGTTTATTTGGTGTTTCAACAACATATTTAGGAAAATTTAGGTTACATGGTTTCGAAAGCTTATAAACAGGAAAGAAAGGGATAGTAATTATGTTATATGCAAAGAGATTTATGTTAAAATGTTTCTGTAGTACTGGACAGGGTAAAAAAAAACAATAAGGCTAATAGGGGAATAATGGTAGTATTGCACCTATATGTTATCTATATATATAAATTGAACAATTCTGTATAATTCCATTTTTCGGGAGCTCATTTAATTAATTTACTTTAAATTGACTTGTTACACCACTATTCCAGATAAGGGGAGGGTTAAGATCCCGCTAACATGTCCAAACTGATTTTTTTTTTCCTTCAAAATATTTTTTCCTTCAAAATTTCCTAAAAAATGTTTTTTTCCCTCAAAATTTTTTTTCCTCAAATTTTTTTCCCCCTCAAAATTGTTTTTTCCTCAAAATTTGGTTTCCTCAAAAAAAAAATTTCCTCAAATTTTTTTTCCTCAATTTTTTTTCCTCAAATTTTTTTTTTTCTCAAAATATGTTTCCTCAAAAAGTTTTTCTTCAAATTTTTTTTTCGTTTCCTTATTCGTTTTTTTATTCCTTTTTCGATTATCATCCTTATTCGATTTCCATTTCCTTATTCGATTTTCATTTCCTTATTCAGTTTCTTTTTCCTTTTTCAATATTCATTTCCTTATTCGGTTTCTATTTCCTTATTCAGTTTCTATTTCCTTATTGGATTTTCATTTCCTTATTCGATTTCCATTTCCTTATTCGATTTTCATTTCCTTATTCGGTTTCTTTTTCCTTTTTCAATATTCATTTCCTTTTTCGGTTTCTATTTCCTTATTCAGTTTCTATTTCCTAATTGGATTTTCATTTCCTTATTCGATTTCCATTTCCTTATGCAATTTTCATTTCCTAATTAGGTTTCTTTTTCCTTTTTCAATATTCATTTCCTTTTTCGGTTTCTATTTCCTTTTTCGGTTTCTATTTCCTTATTCAGTTTCTATTTCCTTTTTCGATTTTCATTTCCTTATTCGGTTTCCATTTCCTTTTTCGATATTCAAATTTTGAAAAATATTACAAGTCCAAACTGAATTTTTTTTTCCTACAAAATTTTTTTTCCCCAAATTTTTTTTTCCTCAAATTTTTTTTTTCCACAAAATTTTTTTCCTCAAATTTTTTTTTTCCTCAAAATTTTTTTTCCTCAAATTTTTTTTCCCTCAAAATTTTGTTTTCCTCAAAAAAAATTTTCCTCCAAATTTTTTTTTCCTCAATTTTTTTTCCTCAAATTTTTTTTTCCCTCAAAATATTTTTCTTCGAAAAGTTTTTCTTCAAAATTTTTTTTCGTTTCATTATTCGTTTTCTTTTTCCATTTTCGATTATCATTCCTTATTCGGTTTCTTTTTCCTTTTTCGATTTTCATTTCCTTATTCGGTTTCTATTTCCTTATTCAGTTTCCATTTCCTTTTTCGATATTCAAATTTTAAAAAAAATATTACAATTCCAAACTGAATATTTTTTTCTTTCAAAATTTTTTTATCTCAAAATTTTTTTCACAAGACTTTTTTTCGTTTCCTTATTCGTTTTCTTTTTCCTTTTTCGATTTTCATTTCCTTATTCGGTTTCGATTTCGATTTTGAAGTGGCTGCTATTTTGATCGGCTTCTAATAGGCTTTAATTTGGTGTATAATATGAGCAGATGGGTTAAGGCAGTCCGTTCAATTATTCAAAATAAGCCATTTCTCAAAGTTCATGCGTATTTCGATATTTAAGTTCGTCGGTACTCTTCTACTAGAGGTTTCCCGATTTGCTACGTATCTGGTACGGTTGGTACGTAACTCAACGGTTGGTGCTGTTTTGGAGAAATCATTTAATGAATGAGGTCATTTCATTCATCATGATAACATCAAAAGAATTGAAATGCATATCAGCAAAAAACTAGCTTCACGTTTTATTTGATAACGATTTCAACGTTTCTAGAACACTTTGTTTATGATTCCCTATGAAATTATTTAGTGGTACATAAGAGAATGAATCAAACAGACCTTAAGGGGGTAGACCTTGGTTCAGGGAGATAACTCTTTAAATCAGTTGAGCGTTTTTAAAAGTCAAGTTCATCCATGTATTTTAAGCATTTACCTGAAACAGATTGAAAATAATCTATGTAACCTAGAAGCTTAGAATATATTCTTAAAAAATGGTTGACATAAACGTACTGATGATTTTAAGAGTTATTTCCCTTCACCTAGGTCTACCTCCTTAAACGAACTGAGTTGACATGACTTTGATATTCTAAATATAGATTTGCGTTTGTGATTGGTATTGGTATTATTCTTTTGTTTCTTATCTATATTCGTTAACGTGTCAAATTTGTGTTAATTTCATTGTATAATTATTTCTTGCATGATTTTGAAATTAGACATTAAATATTAAACAATAAATTTCAGTCGTTTCATCAAAAGATTTTGTTTTGATGATTGGAAACCTGAGATTTTGCATTGACTCAGTGAGAAAAGGACACTCTTCTCATGTTTTTATTTTATCAACAACTTGAGACTTTTTTTCTTGAAATGCATTCCAAATAAAGTAACTGACAATTTATTGATAAATAAGACATATTTGTCTATTCTGTCGTCGATGAAAAACACCAATATAAAAAGGAAGATATGACATAATTGCCAATGAGACAACTCTCCACCACAGGCACTTGTCTGAGGCAAGTGCATGTGTTCTCCACATGAGACCAAATGACACAGAAATAAACAACTATAATAGATCACCGTACGGCCTTCAACATTGAACAAAGCCCATCCCGCATAGTCCGCTTTAAAAGTCTCCGAAATGTCAAGTGCTAACAAATTTCAAACAAGAAAACTGACGGCCTAATTTATGTACAAAATATGAACGAAAAACAAATATTTAACATAGCAACAAACGAGAACCACTGAATTAATTTACAGTTTCCTGACTTGGGATAGGCATATATACATACATAATGTGGCGGCGTTAAACATGTAACTTTGACAGTGGTGTAACAGTACAACATAAGAGCGAACTATAAAAATCAGTTGAAAAAGACTTAAGCCTGACTTAACTCAGATCATGAGATACAAATAGAAATACACCTTGCTAAAACACAGAGTGTACGTGGCCTGGTACATATCTGAGAGTTTTTCCGGTTATTAACAGCTAGTTCAAAGCAAAAAACAAATAATAAACGAAATCATGCATCCTAGACTAAATAATTAATCATCATAGAATTAAAAAGACTAGAATAATTATTAATTAAATTATACTGACATTGTATTCTTTAAATATCTTATAAACGATCTTTTAATTGAAGCTTTCCTTCCACTTTTATTGGTAAAATATCGCATACGTGTGTATTACGATTTATTTTGAAAATGCTGAAAATATATTGATTGATTGATTGTTGGTTTCTCAACGTTCAGTGGCAAATATTTCATGAATATTCAGGACGAGAACAATTTAACAATAAATACAATAGGTAGGTCTCGTAATAATTGAGGCCAACCGGGATGATGATCAGGGAAATTTTGACTGCCACAGGAAGATGAGGGTATATTGGATAGGGACATGAATTTTGCCTTGCATCAGGTAACCTACGAACCTCTCAAAGAGTTGTTGTAAGGGTTCTTAACGTACAAAGAGCATGACTTTCTCTTAACACGAGGCATCGGACTTAATCTATCTTAAATATGTATTTGTTTCTAATAAAATGCATAGTTTCAGCTTTCGCGTATGCAGTACGCATGTGTTGTACTATGTTTAAGATGAAACTCACAATTGGTTAATGTAATAGACCTTCACAGTCCTTGTTTCACAGTTGTTAAACAACAACTAGAAGTTTTTAACGACCTTGATTGGCAATTAAAACATCCAATTGTTGTATTAGAATTGTGAATTTAAAAGACCTTCACAGTCCTTGTTACACATTTGTATAAAAGGTTTTGTATTTATGTTTATCATAATATACATTTTCAATAAGGCCGATTTTATATGTTAAAATAGCTCTTATTCTATCATGGTTTTGAAAGCCTACCCCAAAAAATTGCCAACTTATTCAATTTAAACTGTTGTATCTGTATAACAGGCGATTATTTGAAAAAAAATGAAAATATTTTATTTTTAGCTTGTTTATGTCTGTGCAATTTCAAGGGAAACAAATCTTAATCACAAACCGTTCGTTGCAACGGTTACTACTTGCAACGGTTGTTTGAAAGCATAATCGAGTACACACAATGTCGTTTGTTATGAACGTTGCGAAATATATTGATTATATACCTTTTGTTCCTCTCTTAATACGCTTTCGAATGGGGTATAAAGTTTATCTGTAAATACGGGCTGAAGGGTCACAGCAGTCCATTCAATTATTCAAAATATCCATTTCATTATTCAAAATTGGCTATTTCCTAATTTTCACGCGTGTTTTGGCATTTAGGTCCTCCGTAACCCCTCTAATGGTCATTGCCGCACATATTGTTTATTATCAGTGTATTTCTCTATCAATAAGCTTTTTATTGGTGTATAATTTTTATCGTAATTAGGAGCTGACGGGTTGCAGCAGTCCGTTCCATTATACAAAATAAGCTATTTCTCAATGTTCACGCGTATTTCGATATCAAGTCCGTCGGTACTCCTCTTATATGCGTTGCGGAACATATTGACTATATACCTTTTGCTCCTCTCTTAATAAGCTTACGAATGAGTTATAAGGTTTATCTATTATTCGGGGCTGAAGGGTAACAGCAGTCCATTCAATTATTCAAAATATCCATTTCATTATTCAAAATTGGCTATTCCTTAATTTTCACGCGTGTTTTGTCATTTAGGTCCTCCGTGACCCCTCTAATGGTCATTGCTGCACAATCAACTTGTTATATCTTTAATCAGAGGATGAAGAATAGCAAAGGTCCAGAGAAAATAAAAAAAGACAACGTAGAGTATTTTAATTTTGATATATATATATATATATGTTTTGGTATTCAGGTTGTCCATACATGGAATTTCTTTTAAAAATAGTTAAGAAAAAGCCATAAGTTTATATCCTCCGAAACTAAATAAATAAATGAAATTAAAGATTTACAGAGTGTTTTTTTATAATAATTTGAATGATCGTTTGATAACACTAAAATGACGAATTTAAAAATACGTAATTTAGCTACAGTGTCAGTTATTTTTATTTCACTATTCACCGCTCCAACTTGAAAAATGAAACCTAAACTATTTCATCATTCATTACTTAACATTGAATAGTGAATAGTGAACTAGTTCATTATTCATTATTGAATTTTGAATAATGAATAATGAATAATGGACGTACTTCAGCGCGGTAAAAATGACAAGTATGATGGTTTTTTTTCTGTGCCCGGTAAAAAGACCACCTACATAATGTAGTGTTCTAGTACTTCCCAGATCTATGGACAAACCGACAGGCAGGACGGAACACTCTTAGTTAATCATATGTACATACCACCTAAAACTTCATTTTTGAGGGATTATATATATACATACAACCTCTAGTAACTTACCCTGTATTTCACTTGAAATATGTCTCGTTTTATACTAATGTATAAGTGAAATAGTCGGGCAATCCATGACAGATTTTGCCAAGTAGCCTTTGCCAGCTGTTCATATTAAATTGTTCATATTGCCTCGCATATGTGTGTCTTCTATGCCACATACAACTGTGACGATATTGACTTTAGCAAACAATTCTGCTCAAACCGGTGCTAGGGACTGTCTTTCAACTTTCATTGAAACGAGAATGATTAAATTTTCTCTGTGTAAAAGATCTCAATGTATTTGTCAAGAGAACAGCAATAAAGACGCTGTTTCTTTACTGCAAATGTATTGTGTATATGTCTTGATTTTGATGTCGGGCAAACTTATGAAAGAAAACGGAAACACCAAAATCAGTATTTTTTTTTTAATTTGTTAAGGCGCATAACCCTAGACTGGTATAAATGACGCCACCAAAATTCAAATGTGATCTGTATTTTGTTGTAATACGGATTGTGTATAAGTTTCTTAACATTTTGTTGAGGCAAACTCAAGATAAAAGAACAAAAACTAATTTCTTGACGTACGGACATACACACAGACAAAGCTGGAAAAACTTAATGCCCCCTCCACTATAAGTCATATTTCATTGAATAACCCGATGTTTTCATCACTTAGTAACGATAATTGCTATCTATATCCTATTCTTTTTTATTTATATAAAGTTCCGGAAAAAATTTCCCTAACCGATATTAATTAGAGTCTTTTAAATAACTAGAAGGAATTCCGATCTATATATAGAAAATTATTGACCTGGCTACTGAGGTTGTCATTTGTCGCTTCTGTACAAGGAGTCAAAAACGGGGCATGTAATATCAAAATCGGGAATACGCTGGCATTTCATAATCTATCATGTATTGTTACGTAGGGACATTTGTTCTTACGAAACAGCTTATAAATGCACATCTTATACAGGGGCAGATCCAGCCATTTTAAAAAGGGAGCGGGTTCAAACTATATGTCCCTGTTCAAATGCATTGATCGGCCGAAAAAGGGAGGTTCCAGCCCCGGAACCCCCTTCTGGATCCGTCACTGTTACAACATTTTGATGTCTCATATAGACTTTCCAGTTCGTTTTTCATTGTATACTAGAAAGATCTAATTTTTGTCTGAATTGGTGAACCCTTTTTTTAACGATAAAGAGTAATAAGGAAATGAAAATTGAATAAGGAAATAGAAACTGAATAAAGAAATAGAAATAGAAACCCAATAAGGAAATGGAAATCTAATATTATAACAATGAAATAAAAACCCAATAAGGAAATAGAAACCGAACAAGGAATGAAAATCGAATAAGGAAAAAGTTACCGAATAAGGAAATGAAAATTGAATTAGGAAATAGAAACCGAATAAGGAAATGAAAATTGAATAAGGAAATAGACACCAAATAAGGAAATAGAAACCGAATAAGTAAAAAGTTACCGAATAAGGAAATGAAAATCGAATAAGGAAAAAGAAACCGAATAAGGAATGTTATTACATTGGTTGCAATGAATTACATTGATTTCCCAGTTAAATAAAAACCGATAATTTCACATGTGGTTATTTCACTCTCTGACATCATACAATAAGTACCGATTATCAGGTTATCTGCATGTTGATATCGTAAAATATCAGCTGCGAGACATAATATGAAGCTTTTTGTCGAGTGAGCGTAGCGAACGAGATCAACAAGCCTTTATATAATGTCATTGCGACAAGCAGCTGATATTTTACAATATCAATATGCAGATAATCTGATAATCGATTTATCGGGCTATATTTGCGTGTTTCGGAAGTGTTTTCTTTGTTTCACCAGCACACAAAAGATGACTTGATAAGTTCGGGTCAAAGTTATTAACGTCGGTTCAAACATTATGACGTCGCTGATATGTCAGGGTCAAAGTTATTAAGGCCGGGTCAACGTATTTGACGTCACAAAGACATGATACGGAATAATATTATTAATTTGTATATTTTAACAAATTTGATTCGTTAAGGGATAGTCACATGTTAAACTATATTTTCGAAGGTAGAGAGAAAACGGCGGATAGCAAAAAGCATATTGCACGGTTATTTTTAGAAAATATAAAAACCGATAAACTTTGTGACGTCATGTATTGAATTTCAGGATATTGTTAAACGATCTTAACGTTTTGAAACAGATGATATCTGTGATCGATTATTTGACGGAAAAAATCTTCAAATACTTAAGATGACAAAAACAAACAAAAAAAAAAGCAATTGAAATAACAACTAATATTTTGTATTGTTAAGGAGACAATATGATATCTATAAAATTCCAACAAAATCAAATGACGATTTTGATACAAATATGGTCGGAAATTAATAATATAACAAATATAGCCTTTGTATGAGGTCAATACAGGATATATCGACTCAAAGAAGTATATCGACCTCGGACTACGTTCTCAGTCAATATACTTCTTTCAGGTCAATATATCCTTGTATCGACCTCATACAAAGGCTATATTTGTATAATATTAAGAGCTAAATAGAGTGATATAGACAGTGGGACGACCGATAATGTGGCGTTGTCAAGACGTCGATAACGTCGGATCAAAACAAATTGTGAATGCGTAGGAAAAACATATAGTTCCTTACATTTCTAACTAACATTAATTTCTTAAAAAAAAGCCATTAGCCAATGTAATAAAAAGTATAACTAATCACCGTATTTGGATATAAAAAATAAGACAACTTGTGACCGAACGCCGCTATGGATCACTGGTGGTAAGCGGATGGTCGTAACTTAAAGTTACGACCATCCGAAGATGGGAGACAACTCTAGGGATACATTTTTCTTTTCCGATTTTCGTGCAGTAAAAAAATGTTTCAGTAATACCGCTTGTCTCATACATACTTATCGTCAGTGCGTTGAGATTGAAACAAAATTTGATACATAAAAACATTCCAATTTTCGTAAAATGATCATTCAATAATTCGAGCATGATGGTCGTAACTAAAAAAACAAAACTGTTCAGGATGGTCGTAACTTAAAATTGTGATGGTCGTAACTCTTTATTAAATAGGACCTAATAAGACAAGTCAATAGTTTTAAACGTGTCTTTTGTTATATGAATATATTATATGATATATTTGTGAAGTTGATTTCACTAAATGATAAAAACTAAAAGAGGTGAAGAGAGGGATACCTGTAAAGTGCGAAAGGAAAGAAAATTGGAACGAATCGAAAAAAAAACCAATACAAAATGAAATGCCCAGTCACTGTTACTTAAAATATAATGTATAAAATCAACCAAGAGGCAACTAAATATAAGCTGTTAAGTTTAATAACAATATAAATTCTCAAAAGTGGAGAATTCATTTTAACACACAGCTCTGGTTATGATCATTCTTAGTTACGAATTAAGAAAAGGCGATGTTAACAAATTTGACATCACATGAAATAACAGTATCCTGATTTATTTTCTTTATATTTTGCATGTATTGAAAAGATAAACTTTTTAAAAACTAGTATGTACCTACTAGGTGGAATTTAAAAGAAAAATCTACAATTTAAAATTGATTTTAAGTCGAAAGAGCATAAGTAAGGAGTCAAAATAATGTTATGAGGATCGTTATCGAGACAAGACCATTTTCGCGAATTCGCAGGTCCGTAATGGAATTAAACAACATACATCTTATTCTTAGCCTGGATTTTTAGAAGTCGTATTGTCATTTGGTATATAGTCAAGCTGAATGATTATAAGGTGCAAATTCGAAGTTCAGGTATAATTATTACCCGTGGTTTTAGAAAATTCTGTTTACGCCTATTGGTACCATGCTATCCGTTATACATCTTTGTCTTTCTTATGGAAAATACCATGAACCCTGGACCACACGTTTTTCATTCCCAATTCATAAAGGGAATGATGCATCCGATCTTAATAACAATCGAGGAATTACAATTACTGATTCATTGGGGAAGCCTTTTTAATAAGATACTTAATACACGTCTTTGTAAATCCTTAGATAAATATCATATCATTGATGAGAGCCAAATTTGGTTTACCGAAAGAAAAAAAAACACGACCATCTGACCATATGTTCATTCTAAAAACTATTATAAATAAGTATTGTAATACAAGAGAAGGTAGAATGTTTGCCTGCTTTGTTGATTTCCAGAAGGCTTTTGATACTGTCATTCACCCAGGGATAAAACTTAAAACTTAAGCTATTGAATATAGTTAGAGAGTATGATAAGAGATCTCTTTAGAACTAAAGTTGGAGTAAAACAGGGAGACAATTTGAGTCCAAACTTGTTTAAATTTTTTATAAATGAACCTCCTGATTGTGTTAAAAGTTCACCTGATCCAGCTGTTGTTTATTCACGACCAGCCTATTCTTTACTATACATATGCTGATGATCTTGCCATTTTTTCAACTACAGCAAAAAAATGTAGATCAGGCTTATCCTAAGATTCTTTCAGAAAGACTACGCATTAAATTTTGTCAATCTTTCTTAACTCGGTAGATTCACTCTGTATTTTGTCATTGCAAAGTCTATGATCAGATACTGGCACAGGCTTGACAATTTGGGATCTTCGTTCCACTACTAGAGGAGGCATATTTAGAGTCAAAATTACTACACGAGTTAAAAAAAATTCATTCACAGTATGGATCCTTAAACTTCTTTCTAAAGAATATGGGGGTCAGCAATTCACATTGTTTACTATATGCTGATGATAATGTATTTTTTTTGAATTTCAGCAAAAGGACTTCAGCAAACAGTATTCATACATAGCTTGTAGCCAGGATAATATTTAAAAGATAGATCTTTATGCTTCAACTCAGCGTGCTGGTCTTTTAAATCTGAGTACATTCATACAATATAAACATATAACATAAATATTATTTTCAGTCTTTTAAATAACTAGAAGGAATTCCGATCTATATATAGAAAATTATTGACCTGGCTACTGAGGTTGTCATTTGTCGCTTCTGTACAAGGAGTCAAAAACGGGGCATGTAATATCAAAATCGGGAATACGCTGGCATTTCATAATCTATCATGTATTGT
Source organism: Mytilus edulis (assembly GCF_963676685.1). NCBI lineage: Eukaryota > Metazoa > Mollusca > Bivalvia > Mytilida > Mytilidae > Mytilus > Mytilus edulis. The sequence continues at coordinate 10,441,969 of NC_092347.1, read as the reverse complement.
TACGTAGGGACATTTGTTCTTACGAAACAGCTTATAAATGCACATCTTATACAGGGGCAGATCCAGCCATTTTAAAAAGGGAGCGGGTTCAAACTATATGTCCCTGTTCAAATGCATTGATCGGCCGAAAAAGGGAGGTTCCAGCCCCGGAACCCCCTTCTGGATCCGTCACTGTTACAACATTTTGATGTCTCATATAGACTTTCCAGTTCGTTTTTCATTGTATACTAGAAAGATCTAATTTTTGTCTGAATTGGTGAACCCTTTTTTTAACGATAAAGAGTAATAAGGAAATGAAAATTGAATAAGGAAATAGAAACTGAATAAAGAAATAGAAATAGAAACCCAATAAGGAAATGGAAATCTAATATTATAACAATGAAATAAAAACCCAATAAGGAAATAGAAACCGAACAAGGAATGAAAATCGAATAAGGAAAAAGTTACCGAATAAGGAAATGAAAATTGAATTAGGAAATAGAAACCGAATAAGGAAATGAAAATTGAATAAGGAAATAGACACCAAATAAGGAAATAGAAACCGAATAAGTAAAAAGTTACCGAATAAGGAAATGAAAATCGAATAAGGAAAAAGAAACCGAATAAGGAATGTTATTACATTGGTTGCAATGAATTACATTGATTTCCCAGTTAAATAAAAACCGATAATTTCACATGTGGTTATTTCACTCTCTGACATCATACAATAAGTACCGATTATCAGGTTATCTGCATGTTGATATCGTAAAATATCAGCTGCGAGACATAATATGAAGCTTTTTGTCGAGTGAGCGTAGCGAACGAGATCAACAAGCCTTTATATAATGTCATTGCGACAAGCAGCTGATATTTTACAATATCAATATGCAGATAATCTGATAATCGATTTATCGGGCTATATTTGCGTGTTTCGGAAGTGTTTTCTTTGTTTCACCAGCACACAAAAGATGACTTGATAAGTTCGGGTCAAAGTTATTAACGTCGGTTCAAACATTATGACGTCGCTGATATGTCAGGGTCAAAGTTATTAAGGCCGGGTCAACGTATTTGACGTCACAAAGACATGATACGGAATAATATTATTAATTTGTATATTTTAACAAATTTGATTCGTTAAGGGATAGTCACATGTTAAACTATATTTTCGAAGGTAGAGAGAAAACGGCGGATAGCAAAAAGCATATTGCACGGTTATTTTTAGAAAATATAAAAGCCGATAAACTTTGTGACGTCATGTATTGAATTTCAGGATATTGTTAAACGATCTTAACGTTTTGAAACAGATGATATCTGTGATCGATTATTTGACGGAAAAAATCTTCAAATACTTAAGATGACAAAAACAAACAAAAAAAAAAGCAATTGAAATAACAACTAATATTTTGTATTGTTAAGGAGACAATATGATATCTATAAAATTCCAACAAAATCAAATGACGATTTTGATACAAATATGGTCGGAAATTAATAATATAACAAATATAGCCTTTGTATGAGGTCAATACAGGATATATCGACTCAAAGAAGTATATCGACCTCGGACTACGTTCTCAGTCAATATACTTCTTTCAGGTCAATATATCCTTGTATCGACCTCATACAAAGGCTATATTTGTATAATATTAAGAGCTAAATAGAGTGATATAGACAGTGGGACGACCGATAATGTGGCGTTGTCAAGACGTCGATAACGTCGGATCAAAACAAATTGTGAATGCGTAGGAAAAACATATAGTTCCTTACATTTCTAACTAACATTAATTTCTTAAAAAAAAGCCATTAGCCAATGTAATAAAAAGTATAACTAATCACCGTATTTGGATATAAAAAATAAGACAACTTGTGACCGAACGCCGCTATGGATCACTGGTGGTAAGCGGATGGTCGTAACTTAAAGTTACGACCATCCGAAGATGGGAGACAACTCTAGGGATACATTTTTCTTTTCCGATTTTCGTGCAGTAAAAAAATGTTTCAGTAATACCGCTTGTCTCATACATACTTATCGTCAGTGCGTTGAGATTGAAACAAAATTTGATACATAAAAACATTCCAATTTTCGTAAAATGATCATTCAATAATTCGAGCATGATGGTCGTAACTAAAAAAACAAAACTGTTCAGGATGGTCGTAACTTAAAATTGTGATGGTCGTAACTCTTTATTAAATAGGACCTAATAAGACAAGTCAATAGTTTTAAACGTGTCTTTTGTTATATGAATATATTATATGATATATTTGTGAAGTTGATTTCACTAAATGATAAAAACTAAAAGAGGTGAAGAGAGGGATACCTGTAAAGTGCGAAAGGAAAGAAAATTGGAACGAATCGAAAAAAAAACCAATACAAAATGAAATGCCCAGTCACTGTTACTTAAAATATAATGTATAAAATCAACCAAGAGGCAACTAAATATAAGCTGTTAAGTTTAATAACAATATAAATTCTCAAAAGTGGAGAATTCATTTTAACACACAGCTCTGGTTATGATCATTCTTAGTTACGAATTAAGAAAAGGCGATGTTAACAAATTTGACATCACATGAAATAACAGTATCCTGATTTATTTTCTTTATATTTTGCATGTATTGAAAAGATAAACTTTTTAAAAACTAGTATGTACCTACTAGGTGGAATTTAAAAGAAAAATCTACAATTTAAAATTGATTTTAAGTCGAAAGAGCATAAGTAAGGAGTCAAAATAATGTTATGAGGATCGTTATCGAGACAAGACCATATCCGCGAATTCGCAGGTCCGTAATGGAATTAAACAACATACATCTTATTCTTAGCCTGGATTTTTAGAAGTCGTATTGTCATTTGGTATATAGTCAAGCTGAATGATTATAAGGTGCAAATTCGAAGTTCAGGTATAATTATTACCCGTGGTTTTAGAAAATTCTGTTTACGCCTATTGGTACCATGCTATCCGTTATACATCTTTGTCTTTCTTATGGAAAATACCATGAACCCTGGACCACACGTTTTTCATTCCCAATTCATAAAGGGAATGATGCATCCGATCTTAATAACAATCGAGGAATTACAATTACTGATTCATTGGGGAAGCCTTTTTAATAAGATACTTAATACACGTCTTTGTAAATCCTTAGATAAATATCATATCATTGATGAGAGCCAAATTTGGTTTACCGAAAGAAAAAAAAACACGACCATCTGACCATATGTTCATTCTAAAAACTATTATAAATAAGTATTGTAATACAAGAGAAGGTAGAATGTTTGCCTGCTTTGTTGATTTCCAGAAGGCTTTTGATACTGTCATTCACCCAGGGATAAAACTTAAAACTTAAGCTATTGAATATAGTTAGAGAGTATGATAAGAGATCTCTTTAGAACTAAAGTTGGAGTAAAACAGGGAGACAATTTGAGTCCAAACTTGTTTAAATTTTTTATAAATGAACCTCCTGATTGTGTTAAAAGTTCACCTGATCCAGCTGTTGTTTATTCACGACCAGCCTATTCTTTACTATACATATGCTGATGATCTTGCCATTTTTTCAACTACAGCAAAAAAATGTAGATCAGGCTTATCCTAAGATTCTTTCAGAAAGACTACGCATTAAATTTTGTCAATCTTTCTTAACTCGGTAGATTCACTCTGTATTTTGTCATTGCAAAGTCTATGATCAGATACTGGCACAGGCTTGACAATTTGGGATCTTCGTTCCACTACTAGAGGAGGCATATTTAGAGTCAAAATTACTACACGAGTTAAAAAAAATTCATTCACAGTATGGATCCTTAAACTTCTTTCTAAAGAATATGGGGGTCAGCAATTCACATTGTTTACTATATGCTGATGATAATGTATTTTTTTTGAATTTCAGCAAAAGGACTTCAGCAAACAGTATTCATACATAGCTTGTAGCCAGGATAATATTTAAAAGATAGATCTTTATGCTTCAACTCAGCGTGCTGGTCTTTCAAATCTGAGTACATTCATACAATATAAACATATAACATAAATATTATTTTCAACCTGCATATGTATGTGATAGTTGCCGCAGTACATTTAGTTCTACCTTGTTATATTATCTTAGCTACAAGGCTGGCTATAAACTACTAATATTTGATCTTACTCTTAAATTCAAAGCGTGTATCATTGTAAAATATATACCTGCATATATGTATGCAATATTTGCCACAGTACATTTAGTTCTACCTTATAATATTATCCTGGCTACAAGCCTGTCTACAAACTACTGATATTTGATCTTACTCTTAAATTCAACGCGTGTAGCATTGTAAAATATCTCAACCTTATTCATACTTTCTAGGTTAACACAATGTTCATTGCGACACCATGGATTAAGTTTTTATTCTGAACCGATACTTAGAACAATTATCAATGATATACCGCAAGATCGTCATGTAATCAATAAAAAATAAAGACAACACGATAAAAACACCAGGCATTTGTGGATTTTCATTAATCATGATTCACCAAAAGCCGAATATTTGAAAGCCAATGGTTTATAAAAACTGCAATAGCTGATTAAAAATTAAAGAAGATTGTTCAAAATTGTACGTTCAATAAGGAGACGACCATTTGATATTCTGGGGGGGGGGGGGGGGCAGGGCCAGGAGGATTTTGAAAATAGATAACTCAGCCTTGATAATCAAAAAAATAAATGGTTTGTTCTGTGGTAGTTTGAAAATAAATTACCTGACTTGCAATGTATAGAAAATAAATAACTCAGCAGGTCTAATCGAAAGTATGAGATGGCACCAGATTCTTCATAAATTCATCTTTTTTCCCCAAAAAAATCGGGAAACACTTCCCAATTTTTTTAATAAAAAAAGTATAAATATTATTTAAATATACTTGAAATGTCTGAAAATTGGTTTCATTTAACTTGAAGTATATTGTCTCAGGAAACCTTACCTCACCTTTATTTTAACAGGGCCGTAACTCCATGTAGGACATTTCAAAACCAAATGCTGGTCTCCATATCAAATTGTGTTCACGGCCTTGCAAGAAGAAAGTTCTGTTTTCCCTCAGACTTATAGCCCTGATTTTTCGGGATCAATGTTTCTTATTTTATTTGTCTTTTGTTCATTGATTGCCCTTCTGTATTCTGTTAGTGTTGCATTCCTTTTGTAATCTAGTAATTTTGTTATGAACTTGATCATGAGTTTAAAAAAAAAACCAGCAGCCACAGGCTTAACTATGTGAATTCCATTTTTGCTTTATCATGCACATTGGTCTATTGATGTTTTCCCTAGAATCTTCAGTCTTACACTGAATTTATACATTTTGCTTTGAGACCAAAATATTGTCAAAAAATTATTAAAACAAAACTTCATTTTCAGATTATGAAAGGGTCTTCCGAACACCCAGAAAGCATGATTTTGCATCATTTGTTTTATAGCTTCTTGGGCCTTCAGTGGCTCCAAAACCCTTCAAAAAAATGTTTGCCTCACTCCGCTCGGCGTAGTAGCTTTGCCAATACATTTAAAAGTGCCTAGTTATTACTAAACTTAACACTATGTGTATATGCAATTGGGAATTTAAAAGATTCATTTCTGCAGAGGGGGGTGATTAATCTAATTAAATGGTACATAATGACTTGACTGTACTATATGTATTATTTATAAACATAGTTGTGAAAATGAATAATCAGTCCCTTTCTTTAATGAAAATGAAAAATCTTGCTTCAATAGTGCAGAAAATAAATAATCTGTTCTCTTAGTTTGCAAAAATAAATAACCGATCAAAAACAAATCCTCCTGCCCCCCCCCCCCCCCCCTCCCCAGAATATCAAATGGTCGTCCCCTAATTTCATCTGCCGACATGATTGCAGGAAATAAAAAGTCGTAAATAAAAAAATATCTGAAAGCAAATATTCAACAATTTATGCCTTAACGTACAGTAAAAATATATTAAGGGCATACGATACAGTTACAGGGAAGGTAATGACGTTGTTAACGTAAAATGTTATTTTCGCGACGTCAAACTGTGACATATCGGGAAAAGATGCATTTTCGACTGATTTTTATCCTTCAAACTGATTTAATTTGAAAACTAGTTCATGGACCCCTATTTTTTAAAACAGCAATTTGTTTCATTTTGCAAGGAGATTATGTGACCCAAATTTTATAAAACTGTAAATAGCGTAATTTTTTCAATTTTGATAAACATGCAGCAAAAAATGACGTTTTTTCCTCTATCCATGAACATTTGATAAATATAGAGTTATTTCGGAATAAAAATTGCATAATTTTTAATGATACTTATAAAATACAGAAATTACCGATTATTTAACAAAAACCATTTTGTGTTTATCTTTTAAAACAAAAAAGTTATGTCTTTCTTTCGAAAAAGAAAATACGGACATAAATCTGAATTTTGAGCAAATATACAAAATTTCAAACTCATTTTACTCAAAAAGTAGCCCATGACGGTATATTTTTTATTACATATTTGATTTAAGGAGGTAAAAAATAGCCTATACGCAAATGTTCATCAACTTGTAAATACAGGTTCAAAACTGTATCGTATGCCCTTAATACTCAACCCTAACATACTATTTGGCTTAATACGAGTTGATTAGTTTTCAGTTTCTCCTAAATGATGGTCGTTTAGAACATATCAAAAATGTATGATTGATAAGTTTATTAACATGGTTATGCATGTGCACAGTACTTTTGAAATAGCTTGATAAAAGTTCGTCTAAATACTTGAGTTACGGTCATCTTTCAAAGTTACGACCATCTTCTGTCGGTTACGACCATCATCCAAAATACTATAGTTGACATTACGACCATCACAAGTTAAAGTTACGACCATCATGCTCGAATTTTTGAATGACTATTTTAAGACAATTGGAATGATTTTATGTGTCAAATTTGATTTCAATGAGAATGCACTCACGATATGTGTATATGAGACAAGCGGTTTGACTCAAATGAACCTTTTACTGCACGAAAATCGGAAAAGAAAAACTTATCCCTAGAGTTGTCTCCCATATTCAGATGGTCGTAACTTTTAGTTACGACCATCCGCTTACCACCAGTGATGGATTAAACTCGTGCTGCACACTCGTTTAATCCATGCGTCGTTCGGTCACGCGTTGTCTTATTTTTGATATACAAATACGGCGATTAGTTATACTATAAATAATCGAAAAAGGAAAAAGAAAACGAATAAGGAAACGAAAAAAACTTTTTGAGGAAAAAAATATTTTGAGGAAAAAAAATTTTGAGGAAAAAAAAATTGAGGAAAAAAAATTTTGAGGAAAAAAAAATTTGAGGAAAAAAAAAATTTGAGGAAAAAAAATTTTGAGGAAAAAAAATTTTGAAGGAGAAAAAAAAAATCAGTTTGGATTTGTAAAATTTTTCAAAATTTGAATATCGAAAAAGGAAATGGAAACTGAATAAGGAAATGAAAATCGATAAAGGAAATAGAAACCAAAAAAGAAAATGAATATTGGAAAAGGAAAAAGAAACCAAATAAGGAAATGAAAATCGTATAAGGAAATGAAAATCGAATAAGGAAACGAAAATCCAATAATGAAATAGAAACCAAATAGGGAAATAGAAACCGAAAAAGGAAATAGAAACCGAATAAGGAAACAGAAACCGAAAAAGGAAATGAATATTGAAAAAGGAAAAAGAAACCGAATAAGGAAAAAGAAACCGAATAAGGAAATGGAAATTGAATAAGGAAATGAAAATCCAATAAGGAAACAGAAACCGAATAAGGAAACAGAAACCGAATAAGGAACTAGAAACCGAAAAAGGAAATGAGTATTGAAAAAGGAAAAAAAAACTGAATTAGGAAATGAAAATCGAATAAGGAAATGGAAATCGAATAAGAAAACGAAAATCCAATTTGGAAATAGAAACCGAATAAGGAAATAGAAACCGAAAAAGGAAATGAATATTGAAAAAGGAAAAAGAAACCGAATAAGGAAATGAAAATCGAATAAGGAAATGGAAATCCAATAAGGAAATGAAAATCCAATAAGGAAATAGAAACTGAATAAGGAAATAGAAACCAAATAAGGAAATGAATATTGAAAAAGGAAAAAGAAACCGAATAAGGAAATGAAAATTGAATAAGGAAATGGAAATCGAATAAGGAAATGAAAATCCAATAAGGAAATAGAAACCGAATAAGGAAATAGAAACTGAAAAAGGAAATGAATATTGAAAAAGGAAGAAGAAACCGAATAAGGAAAAGAAAATCGAATAAGGAAATGAAAATCGAATAAGGAAATGGAAATCAAATAAGGATGATAATCGAAAAGGGAAAAAGAAAACGAATAAGGAAATGACAAAAAAAATTGAAGAAAAACTTTTTGAGGAAAAATATTTTGAGGAAAAAAAAAATTGAGGAAAAAAAATTGATGAAAAAAAAAATTGAGGAAAAAAAATTTGAGGAAAAAAAAATTTTGAGGAAAAAAAATTTTGAAGGAAAAAAAAAAATTCAATTTGGACTTGTAATATTTTTCAAAATTTGAATATCGAAAAAGGAAATGGAAACCCAATAAGGAAATGAAAATCGAAAAAGGAAATAGAAACAGAATAAGGAAATAGAAACCAAATAAGGAAATGAATATTGAAAAAGGAAAAAGAAACTGAATAAGGAAATGAAAATTGAATAAGGAAATGGAAATCGAATAAGGAAATGAAAATCCAATAAGGAAATAGAAACCGAATAAGGAACTAGAAACCGAAAAAGGAAATGAATATTGAAAAAGGAAAAAGAAACCGAATTAGGAAATGATAATCGAATAAGGAAATGGAAATCAAATAAGGAAACGAAAATCCAATTAGAAAATAGAAACCGAATAAGGAAATAGAAACTGAAAAAGGAAATGAATATTGAAAAAGGAAAAAGAAACCGAATAAGGAAATGAAAATCGAATAAGGAAATGGAAATCGAATAAGGAAATGAAAATCCAATAAGGAAATAGAAACTGAATAAGGAACTAGAAACTGAAAAAGGAAATGAATATTGAAAAAGGAAAAAGAAACTGAATAAGGAAATGAAAATGGAATAAGGAAATGAAAATCGAATAAGGAAATGAAAATCCAATAAGGAAATAGAAACCGAATAAGGAACTAGAAACCGAAAAAGGAAATGAATATTGAAAAAGGAAAAAGAAACCGAATTAGGAAATGATAATCGAATAAGGAAATGGAAATCAAATAAGGAAACGAAAATCCAATTAGGAAATAGAAACCGAATAAGGAAATAGAAACTGAAAAAGGAAATGAATATTGAAAAAGGAAGAAGAAACCGAATAAGGAAATGAAAATCGAATAAGGAAATGGAAATCGAATAAGGAAATGAAAATCTAATAAGGAAATAGAAACTGAATAAGGAAATAGAAACCAAATAAGGAAAAAGAAACTGAATAAGGAAATGAAAATTGAATAAGGAAATGGAAATCGAATAAGGAAATGAAAATCCAATAAGGAAATAGAAACCGAATAAGGAAATAGAAACCGAAAAAGGAAATGAATATTGAAAAAGGAAGAAGAAACCGAATAAGGCAAAGAAATTCGAATAAGGAAATGAAAATTGAATAAGGAAATAGAAACTGAAAAAGGAAATGAATATTGAAAAAGGAAAAAGAAAACGAATAAGGAAATGACAAAAAAAATTGAAGAAAAACTTTTTGAGGAAAAATATTTTGAGGAAAAAAAAAAATTTGAGGAAAAAAATTTTGAGGAAAAAAAATTGATGAAAAAAAAATTGAGGAAAAAAAATTTTGAGGAAAAAAATATTTTGAGGAAAAAAAAATTGAGGAAAAAAAAATTTGAGGAAAAAAAAAATTTTGAGGAAAAAAAATTTTGAAGGAAAAAAAAATTCAGTTTGGACTTGTAATATTTTTCAAAATTTGAATATCGAAAAAGGAAAAAGGAAAAAGGAACCAACTTGTGTCTGGTTCATTAATAACTGTTTTATAAAAGTCTACTACACATATCTGATGTAATCAAACAAAGATTTAATGCAATATTTTTGTTTGTTCTTTATATTCAGCCCTTTCTATGAATTATTGATTTACAAATTGATGAACTTGTACTTTTATATAACAAATTAAACAACTGAAATCCAAAGAAACCAAAAATTTAAGATTAATCTACCTGAGCATGATGAACAGGAGCTGACACAAACTAGCAATCTGAAAGGTGCATCCATAATAAACATTTAAAAAAATGTCATTTATTACAAGTTGAATATTGATATGCAACGAAAATGTAGATGTGATACCTATTATGCATCTGTATATATGACTAGAATTGAGAACCGGCCTAAATGTCGACTTGAAATTGAACCAAAGATATCATATTGTTAGCCAAATTGTTACACAAAGTAGCCCAAACGTGCATTTCAAAACCCATTTTTTTATAATTAGTTTATTAACGGTAATCGGTAGTCGGTAGAGGTTAGAAATGTATCACGTCATATAATTGTCCTCATGTTTATTCTTTTGTCTCTTGTGAATATTTGTATCCTACCTCATGCCACGTCTTCTTAATTTTATAAAAAGATTACATGCATAATGTTATGTTGTTTTATTTTAGATGCAGAGTTTGTTTTACCATAATTATAAAGAAGAGAAAGGATCATTTAAAACACTTACGGACAAAATTGTCAGGAAGGCATTAACTTTACACCCAATAAAGGATCAACGACATCTGTATAGAATACAGAATTATCTTCTTTCCTCTCATATACAAGATCTACACAAGAAAAAGCGTAATTTACAAAGGGAGCTAACTCAAATTGAATATAATTTAGGCATTTTGAAACAAGCAGATAGTATCACAAGACAAAATATAATACCTTCATGGACTAAATTTAAACCAAGAGTAAGAGGTGAAGTCTTGGCATGGAATTTCCTGTCTAAATCTTTTATTTCTGATCATGATTTATATGATTTAGATTTTTCTAAAAGTGATATAAATACACCATTAAAACATGCTTTAGCAGATAGTATCAATCATGTTTTACAAGTCATGAACAAAAATGCACGTCAGAAAGGGAAAAGAATAGATTTTAAAGATTTATCGTATGGATATCGTAGAGTCAGTCCTCTTCATGGTGCTGATTATAAATTAGATCTGTTATTCACGTTCTTCAAGGATAACGGGGAAGAGATGACAGCCCCAGTTAGGAGACATGTATATCTTCAGCAGACATTTGGGGAAGTAGAATTCATTGAGGATCCTTCGACAGCTTCCGCGAACATTGAATACAAAAAATCAAATTCGCCATTTACATTTAGCAGTTTAGGTCAAGGTCGACAATCATTGGAAATCATTCATTTTATTGTTCCACTTGCAGGCAAAGTTCCTGTATTTAAAAGATTTATGCAAAACTATGAGGAAGTATGTCTAAAAGACAAGGAAATGACACAGCTTCACATTGTTGTGTTCAATAGTGATTCAGATTTATCATCAGTCAAATCTCTAATCGGTATTGTTCGTCAATACCAAAAACGGTACGCTGGTGCCGACATTGAAATCATTTATGCTGATGGTCCATTTAACAGGGCGAGGGCTTTGGATCTTGGAATGTTTCAGTTAAGTGAGGACTCTCTACTTTTCTTTATAGATGTAGACATTATATTTGATAGAGATGTGTTGTTAAGAATACGTTATAATACAATCAAAAATATACAAGTGTATTATCCTATAGTCTTTAGTCAGTATAATCCATCATTAATTTGTTCCATTTCGGACTCATGTGACATTAAATGGACCAATTTAACATCTGATCATGGATATTGGAGAAGCTACGGTTATGGCATGGTTAGTACCTTCAAACGAGATCTCATATCTGTCGGTGGGTTAGACACGTCCATTAAGGGATGGGGAAAAGAAGACGTTGCTCTCAATACAAAGTTTGTTGGAAGTAATTTAACGATATTTCGTAGCATAGATCCACGGTTAGTCCATGTTTTCCATCAAGTCATCTGTGATACTAAATTGAACAATGACCAGTACCAGATGTGTAAAATAACAGAAAAATCGACCTTTGGATCGCAACGGCAGATTTCTAATATTGTATTTAGTATACCAGATATTTTAAACAAGAATGATAAGAAGATAATGTTCAATCAGTTTATAAGATATTTGTTATTTAAGAAATAATTCATGCAAGCTATAAATGTGTTGAAACATTTTGTACAAGTACAGAGTCACGTTAAACGGATATCACCAAAATCAGTCTAGACAGTAAAAACAATATTCATAAAACAAATAAAAGAATGCTATAACACGTTATTAAAATACGTCAGTACCCAGAATCTTACTTCCAGACAGTCGTGTATAATTTGTGAAAATGATACGAAGTACTCATCAACAAGGTCTTGGTACTTTCCGATGAATTTTTTTTTAGAAAAAGGACGATACGTTCTTTGACATACCCAGGGTTCATCAACTTTCTTCTCAGACACTGATTATTTAATTAAGCATATATTTTACTAACAAAGGTTTTTGATTAGCCCAGTATAAATGCACAAGTTGTTGGTAACATGTAATGTGATGTCTTTGGAATCATATTTTTATTTACGAAATCGGATTGTAAAGTTATTGTACGCTACATGTGATTTAAATGCTTACAATCATACAAAAGACTTTTTTCGTTTTGTATTTTTGCCGATTGCATGACACAGAATTAGTCATCCTTAATTACTTTTCTCTGATTATACAAAACTTTAGCTTTAAATTCAGGGTTTATCTATATGATTTCAATACTGATGAAAATCCTGGCTTATTTAGACATTAGAAAGGAATTTATAACAAATGATGTATTTTGTATATCAAAATCTATGTAAAAATGAGTTATTAAACTTTTTATTCACTTCACTTTCGTAATGTTTTATTGTATTGTTTATTTGTGTATTGTCTGTCCTGAATAAGCTTCTATTTATTTGTATTGTAGTCCTGTCATGTTATGTTGCCATTTTAGTGTTAGTTTTAACATTGCCATAAAAGCGGGATGTTTGGCTATCCACAAAACCAGGTTCAACCCACCATTTTTTCTTAAAATGTCCTGAAACAAGTCAGGAAAATGTCAATTGTTATCTTATAGTTCGTATATATGTGTGTTGCATTGTCGTTTGGGTTTTTGTTGGACTTAGTGTTTCTGTTGTTTCGTTGTTTTCCTCTTATATTTATGTGTTTCCCTCAGATTTAGTTTGTTACCCGGAATTATTTTTCTCAATCGTTTTATGACTTTCGAACAGCGGTATACTACTGTTGGCCTTATTTACTTACAAAATGTTTTTTTTTATTTACTGCATAATGTTTACAATGTTTCAGCAGTGAAATAAAGAATTTATTTTTATCAATCCATGTTAGTTCAAGGAACTAAGAATTTGTTCCCTTAAAATTCTACTATTCCTCGTATTTTCTGAAAGATACCACCCTTTACAGTTCCAACTTGCAATTTCTTAATTCTATTTTGAAGACTGGCAATTTTCCTTTTTTTTAATGACGCTACCACCACGAATTTCTAGACTAGGAATAGTCTTAATAATTTTGCGAATGTTAGCTTCTTGCATACGTTCGTGTCTCGTTTTGTAAGGTTCGACGTAAACGTGGCTGTACATTGGATTGTCTTTACGTTTTCTTTTTTTCTTTAGAACGTTTACACGTTGAGTTTCATTATCACAGTGAACAAGAACCGTTTTGTTCTGTTGATTGGTGTTAGATCCTACGCATTGTATGGTTGTCACATTAAAATCCAGTTCGAGGTATGTAATAATACCGTTAATATATGCCTTGAGGGAATCTTCACTTTCACCCGTGTCGGTATTTGGTACATTTTTAAACACTAGCTTAGAGTGAGTAATGGTCTGTGACCCTTGAGTAAATTTAAACCAAGAGTAAGAGATGAAGTCTTGGCATGGAATTTCCTGTCTAAATCTTTTATTTCTGATTATGATTTATATTCTAAAAGTGATATAAATACACCATTAAAACATGCGTTAGCAGATAGTATCAATCATGTTTTACAAATCATGAACAAAAATGCACGTCAGAAAGGGAAAAAAATAGATTTTAAAGATTTATCGTATGGATATCGTAGAGTCAGTCCTCTTCATGGTGCTGATTATAAATTAGATCTGTTATTCACGTTCTTCAAGGATAACGGGGAAGAGATGACAGCCCCAGTTAGAAGACATGTTTATCTTCAGCAGACATTTGGGGAAGTAGAATTCATTGAGGATCCTTCGACAGCTTCCTCGAACATTGAATACAAAAAATCAAATTCGCCATTTACATTTAGCAGTTTAGGTCAAGGTCGACAATCATTGGAAATCATTCATTTTATTGTTCCACTTGCAGACAAAGTTCCTGTATTTAAAAGATTTATGCAAAACTATGAGGAAGTATGTCTAAAAGACAAGGAAATGACACAGCTTCACATTGTTGTGTTCAATAATGATTCAGACTCATCATCAGTCAAATCTCTAATCGGTATTGTTCGTCAATACCAAAAACGGTACGCTGGTGCCGACATTGAAATCATTTATGCTGATGGTCCATTCAACAGGGCGAGGGCTTTGCATCTTGGAATGTTTCAGTTAAGTGAGGACTCTCTACTTTTTTTTTATAGATGTAGACATTTTATTTGATAAAGACACGTTGTTAAGAATACGTTATAATACAATTAAAAATATACAAGTGTATTATCCTATAGTCTTTAGTCAGTATAATCCATCATTAATTTGTTCCATTTCGGACTCATGTGACATTAAATGGACCAATTTAACATCTGATCATGGATATTGGAGAAGCTACGGTTATGGCATGGTTAGTACCTTCAAACGAGATCTTATATCTGTTGGTGGGTTTGACACGTCCATTAAGGGATGGGGAAAAGAAGACGTTGCTCTCAATACAAAGTTTGTTGGAAGTAATTTAACGATATTTCGTAGCATAGATCCACGGTTAGTTCATGTTTTCCATCAAGTCATCTGTGATACTAAATTGAACAATGACCAGTACCAGATGTGTAAAATAACAGAAAAATCGACCTTTGGATCGCTACGGCAGATTTCTAATATTGTATTTAGTATACCAGATATTTTAAACAAGAATGATAAGAAGATAATGTTCAATCAGTTTATAAGATATTTGTTATTTAAGAAATAATTCATGCAAGCTATAAATGTGTTGAAACATTTCGTACAAGTACAGAGCCATGTTAAACGGATATCACCAAAATCAGTCTAGACAGTAAAAACAATATTCATAAAACAAATAAAAGAATGCTATAACACGTTATTAAAATACGTCAGTACCCAGAATCTTACTTCAAGACAGTCGTGTATAATTTGTGAAAATGATACGAAGTACTCATCAACAAGGTCTTGGTAATTTCCGATGAAATCTTTTTTTAGAAAAAGGACGATACGTTCTTTGACATACCCAGGGTTCATCAACTTTCTGCTCAGACACTGATTATTTAATTAAGCATATATTTTACTAACAAAGGTTTTTGATTACCCCAGTATAAATTCACAAGTTGTTGGTAACATAAGTAATGTCTTTGGAATCATATTTTTATTTACGAAATCGGATTGTAAAATTATTGTACGCTACATGTGATTTAAATGCTTACAATCATACAAAAGACTTTTTTCGTTTTGTATTTTTGCCGATTGCATGACACAGAATTAGTCATCCTTAATTACTTTTCTCTGATTATACAAAACTTAAGCTTTAAATTCATGGTTTATCTATATGATTTCATTACTGATGAAAATCCTGGCTTATTTAGACATTAGAAAGGAATTTATAACAAATGATGTATTTTTTTATATCAAAATCTATCTATAAATGATTTATTAAACTTTTAATTCACTTCACTTTTGTAATATTCTATTGTATTGTTTATTTGTGTATTGTCTGTCCTGAAGGATCTTCCATTTATTTGTATTGTAGTCCTGTCATGTTATGTTGCCATTTTAGTGTTATATTTAACATTGCCATAAAAGCGGGATGATTGGCTATCCACAAAACCAGGTTCAACCCACCATTTTTTCTTAAAATGTCCTGAAACAAGTCAGGAAAATGTCAATTGTTATCTTATAGTTCGTATATATGTGTGTTGCATTGTCGTTTGGGTTTTTGTTGGACTTAGTGTTTCTGTTGTTTCGTTGTTTTCCTCTTATATTTATGTGTTTCCCTCAGATTTAGTTTGTTACCCGAAATTATTTTTTCTCAATCGTTTTATGACTTTCGAACAGCGGTATACTACTGTTGCCCTTATTTACTTACAAAATGCTTTTTTTATTATTTACTGTGCATAATGTTTACAATGTTTCAGCAGTGAAATAAAGAATTTATTTTTATCAATCCATGTTAGTTCAAGGAACTAAGAATTTGTTCCCTTAAAATTCTACTATTCCTCGTATTTTCTGAAAAATACCACCCTTTACAGTTCCAACTTGCAATTTCTTAATTCTATTTTGAAGACTGGCAATTTTCCTTTTTTTTAATAACCCTACCACCACGAATTTCTAGACTAGGAATAGTCTTTATAATTTTGCGAATGTTAGCTTCATGCATACGTTCGTGTCTCGTTTTGTCAGGTTCGACGTAAACGTGGCTGTACATTGGATTGTCTTTACGTTTTCTTTTTTTCTTTAGAACGTTTACACGTTGAGTTTCATTATCACAGTGAACAAGAACCGTTTTGTTCTGTTGATTGGTATTAGATCCTACGCATTGTATGGTTGTCACATTAAAATCCAGTTCGAGGTATGTAATAATACCGTTAATATATGCCTTGAGGGAATCTTCACTTTCACCCGTGTCGGTATTTGGTACATTTTTAAACACTAGTTTAGAGTGAGTAATGGTCTGTGACCCTTGAGTATTGGTTGAGCTTCACCTTCAGACTTTGTATTTTTTTTTATCAAACTTAGCAAACTCTATGTTAATTTCGTCTTTCAACGATTTCATTTTACTTGATATTTCTATTTTAAAACTAACTTCTAAATTCGTGATTCGCTGCTCCATGGATTGTCCAAGGGATTCTTGGTTATTACTAACTTTCGTCAATAAATCATAAATGTCATTTACTGACCTTGTACTAGCGGGATTGTCTTGTCCGGGTTCCTTTGCATTAGACAGGTGGGCTAACTGTTCTGAGCTAGACATTTTGTTGGATCGTTTTGCTATTGGTAAAGTCTGTTCCACTTCTGTATCTGACGAAGTACGACGAGCTTTTCGTCATGGTTCTCTAGTATTCAATATCTAGATTGTACACTTGAACATTTTGCAATAGTTTTTGATACTTTTATAACCCAATGATCAATATAATCCTATTACATCACAAGATTTGGTAAGAGCAATTTTTCATACGTCCATTACATGTAACCTCGATTTCATATATGATTCCTTCGTTTGCATACGTTATAAAAGGACAAAACTCAATAACAGTAAAGGTGACGTTACCCTGTGTACTTGATTTGAGTTTTGTAGTAATAAGCACTGTGAATAAGTTTTATAACATTTGATTTTGATTTTGGCACAATGGAATTGGAAACGGAAACGAAAAATGCAACCGGTTTTCATTTGTAAGGGAACCCAACTCTAGAACGGTAAAAGTGACAGTACCAAAATTCAAACTTGATCTGTGTTTTGTTTTAATAAGCATTCTGCAAACGGTGCAAACGGTTGAGGCAGACTTACGGTAGAGATTGGAAACAAATTTTGGGACAAACCTACTTACATGTACATACTGACGAACAAGGGTAAAACTTAAAGCCCCTCCACTATGGCGGTGACATAAAAATGGATTACTGATACAATACCAGATGATTGACAACTGTCGTCATCAACAAGCTAAAACACACCAAGATGAAGTTTTAGTAAGAATAATTATTATGGTCTATCCTCTCTAATGTCAATATTGATTTTATTAACTGTTTTGGCTTACATTTATGTATCTATTTATGTACTTACAAATAGTTGTATAAAACATTTTTTTTCATTAAGAATTTTACTTTTATCGTTCAGTTTAGAGGGATGCCGCCTCCCCAGACCCACTAAATTTATCATCACTGATGATTGTGAGAAAGTGTCAATAAATTGTAATAAAGGGTTAAAGAGGAGTTACAGATTAAAAAACATGAGAACCCCCAAATGTGTATTAAGTGGTCAATATTGTCAAACGAAAGTGAACACCAAAAATCAACAAGAGTCCTCACACTGAAATGTCTCACCTGTTTTACTTTTAATTGAATTCATGTTGAAAGTATGTAACACAAGGTTTTACTACAAGTATCACATAAACTAAACATTATCAATGATTCATGGAAATATGCAGTCACGGTCATTTAAAATTGGAAGAACCCTGCCTCACAGATATGAACACCTTACAATCAATCATTACACCAAATATAGTGCATTATTCCTTATTAGTACCTGAAAAACTGATCAAACCACTACATCTCAACATTGACCAATGAACCAAAAATATGAGGTCAAGGTCATATGAACCATGCAAGACAAAGATGTACACCTAACAATCATTCTATACACCAAACATAGTTGACCTACTGTTTTTTAGTACTAGTAACTAATAAACTGAAAAAGCCAAAAAATAACTATCATTGACCAATGAACCATGAAAATGAGGTCACAGTCATATTAAACCTCTCAGAGACACATTAAAAACAATTATTCCATATACCAAATATACATGACCTATAACTTTAGTGTATCAGATATATAGATCAAACCATAAAAATGAAGTCAAGGTCATATGAAACTCACAATTTTTTCCAGCTTTCATTTTCAACAATCAACATTTGATTTCAATATTTAACATTCAAATAATTTTCTTGTGAAACATTTTTTTTTCAACATTCGTTTCTTTTCTTAGCTGCGGAACCGTAGCTCTTAGGTCCTTATGCTATTTTTTGATTATTTGCGGACCATAGAGCTACGGATTTTTCCTATTTCAAAACGTTCGGAATTGCGACCCAGGTGCAGGTCGCACTTATTTCCCAAAAATTTATTGTTTATAATCAATGCAAAACTTGTCAATATATATAGTTCGTTTCGTCAGATATTTTTCTAGGATATGACGTACCTATTTATGTTTGAATATTCATTTCCTTAACACTATTATCTAATTATTTCCATTTGTATACATTCTCCGCCTATTTTATTCGGCCATATTGAATCTCGTGGTGACGTCAAAAAAATTTCAAAGCAAACGGTCAAATATTATGGGTGATTGAAATAACTGTTAGCTGTAAATGTCCTTCTGATAGATTTCCACCGGGAAACCACCGGCTGATTGTTTAATGCAATCCCTAAAATTTGGCAAAAAATATTTTTCTCTGGCAATTTTATGTAAGACAACCATTGAAACCTCTGATTGCATTCAAATATATAACAAGGATATGTTAGTAAACTAGAGACTCTAAAGAGCCTGTGTCGCTCACCTTGGTCTATGTGCATATTAACAATAAACACAGATAAATTCATGACAAAATTGAGTTTTGGTGATGGTGATGTGTTTGTAGATCTTTCTTTACTGAATATTCTTGTTGCTACAATTATCTCTATCTATAATGAACTTGGCCCAGTAATTACAGTGGAAAATATTTCCTAAAAATTAACAAAAATTAACAAAAATTTATGAAAATTGTTAACAATTGACTATAAAGAGCAA
Organism: Mytilus edulis; assembly: GCF_963676685.1. Lineage (NCBI taxonomy): Eukaryota > Metazoa > Mollusca > Bivalvia > Mytilida > Mytilidae > Mytilus > Mytilus edulis. Next base: position 10,422,281 of record NC_092347.1, on the reverse strand, counting down.
TAACTCCTTAAGGGGTCCATTGACAATTTTGGTCTTGTGACTTATTTGTAGATCTTATTTTGCTGAACATTATTGCTGTTTACAGTTTATCTCTATCTATAAGTATATTCAAGATAATAACCAAAATCTGCAAAATTTCCTTAAAATTACTAATCAGGGGCAGCAACCCCACAACAGGTTGTCCGATTTGTCTGAAAATTTCAGGGCAGATAGATCTTGACCTGATAATTAATTTCATCCAATGTCAGATTGCTCTAAATGCTTTGGTTTTTGAGTTATAAGCCAAAAACTGCATTTTACCCCTATGTTCTATTTTTAGCCATGGCAGCCATCTTGGTTGGTTGGCGGGGTCACGCTACAAATTTTTTTACAATATACCCCAATGATGATTGTGATCAAGTTTGGTTTAATTTGGCCCAGTTGTTTCAGAGGAGAAGATTTTTGTAAAAGATTACAAAAATTTACGAAAAATTGGTCAAAATTAACTATAAAGGGCAATAACTCCTTAAGGGGTCAACTGACCATTTTAGTCATTTTAACTTATTTGTAGATCTTACTTTGCTGAACATTATTGCTGATTACATTTGATCTTTTTCTATAATAATATTCAAGATAACCAAAATCTGCAATATTTCCTTCCAATTACTGATTTCGGGGCAGCAACCCAACAACCTGTTGTCCGATTCATTTGAAAATTTCGGGGCAGATAGATTTTCACTTGATGAACAATTTTACTCCATGTCAGATTTGATCTAAATGCATTGGTTTCAGAGATATAAGTCAAAATCTACATTTCACCCCTTTGTTCTATTTTTAGCCATGGCAGCCATCTTGGTTGGTTGGCTGGGTCACGCCACACATTTTTTAAACTAGATACCCCAAAGATGATTGTGGCCAAGTTTGGATTAATTTGGCCCAATAGTATCAGAGGAGAAGATTTTTGTAATAGATTACTAAGATTTACGAAAAATGGTTAAAAATTGACTATAAAGGGCAATTACTCCTAAAGGGGTCAACTGACCATTTCGGTCATGTTGACTTATTTGTAAATCTTACTTTTTTTAACATTATTGCTGTTTACAGTTAATCTCTATCTGTAATAATATTCAGAATAATAACCAAAAACAGCAAAATTTCCTTAAAATTACCAATTCAGGGGCAGCAACCCAACAACCGGTTGTCCGATTCATCTGAAAAGGAGTAGGTCCGGTAAGGTCCGATTTTGGTTCAATTGACGAAAGATTTTGACCACTTTTTAAACACTCAAGTGTCTATTTTAGTTAAATTAATTAGTTTATGTGAAAGATTTTAACAGATTTAGTCATTAAAAACAATCCGATTGAAGCTCAAATATGAAAAATCTACCTAATATGCCGGAAAATGTCACTTTTTAGATGGTTTTTGGTAAAAATGAAAGTGGCCGCATCCGTGTCCATCCTCAACCTTTATATATGTTATGTATTATCATAAAATACAACTTACATTTCAATATTAAGGATGAACACGAATGCGGCCACTTTCGTTTTACACGAAAACTGTCTTAAATTTAACTAAAATACTAGAATTATGAGGATTTCAGTAATTTAGCTTGACTTAATGGTGCTAGTACCGGATATATGTGCATTGTATTGTCAAAAACAGCCCATATTTATGTAGCAGAAGCATTCTACTGTCCAATAAATAACTAAAGGTTTACATTTAAACAATTTTGTAAAACTGCTATATTTTGGGGCCAAAAAGGGGTCTTACTGAACCTACTCCTTTCAGGGCAGAGAGATCTTGACCTGATAATTAATTTCATCCAATGTCAGATTTGCTCTAAATGCTTTGGTTTTTGAGTTATAAGCCAAAAACTGCATTTTACCCCTATGTTCTATTTTTAGCCATGGCAGCCATCTTGGTTGGTTGGCGGGGTCACGCCACACATTTTTTAAACTAGATACCCCAATGATGATTGTGGCCAAGTTTGGTTATATTTGGCCCGGTAGTTTCAGAGGAGAAGATTTTTGTAAAAGTTAACAACGACGACGGACGCAAAGTGATGGGAAAAGCTCACTTGGCCCTTCGGGCCAGGTGAGCTAAAAATTAGAAATCTACAAGATAATAAACTGTCAACATAAAACCTCTATAATCAGAAGTTTTTCCAACAATATAATAACCTAAATCTTAAAAGAATAGTCGTAAATAAAATTTTAATAAGTTACAAAATAAAAATTTAGTACATGAATTTCAAGATCTAAATATTAAATTGTTTGTAATAAGTGAGATCATTTTAAAAGTGAGTCCTCTGTTTTCTGTATACATAAAGTCTTCTATTTAGCGTAGAGTATTTCAATCCTGTGTCATAGCCTGAAGTATTTGTGTGAAGATGTTCACTTATTCTTAGTTAATGTCCGCTGTTTCTCAGCATGTTCCACAATTTTCTTGTCCAGTTTTAGTCCTTTCCTTTTACGTACAGTATTCATGTAGTGATGTGCTCTGTTTTCTGAGTCTGCTTTCTCTCCGTAATGAAGATATTCCTCCTCAGTTGTAGGTATCCAGAATGGATCAATATCTACCACCTGGAATAGATTGATAGATTGATTGTTAGCTGTTTAACAACATGTTATTATTAGTGAGATATTTATATACACTGGTTTGAACTGGATTCTTAACTTTGTTAACAAAAGCACAAATCAGTGCTTGTAAGCATTGAAAGGTAAAGATTGCTTTAATTTGCCAGTGGGAATTTAAATTAAATATTGTTTTGTATAAAGCAATTGGTTGTAGTTGATTCTACTACAATTCTGGAACCAGATGCTCCGCAGGGCGTAGCTTTATACGACCGCAGAGGTTGAACCCTGAACGGTTGGGGCAAGTATGGACACAACATTCAAGCTGGATTCAGCTCTAAATTTGGATTGTGATTAAATAGTTGACACAGCATAGGTTTCTGACACAGAATGAATGTGTTCTAATGAACTTAAAATTTTTTGTTTCTCTTAGAGCAATTCACTATGCTGTTGAATATTAATCCTCTCAAAAAAATGTTTGAAGAAATTTTCTTTTTTATTTATGAAATTTCAAATGAGAAAAATTGAACCCAATTTTTTTAATCACATCCCCCTTTCCCTTATTCCAAAACTAATCTCAATTAAAATTTCTAATGGAGTTTGCAACAATAACTACTCATTTAAATACATCATAAAATATTAAGATGTAAAAAAACTGCTTGTTATCACTGAATGGTAAAGATTATTTTAATTTATCAGTTGGTAGTAAAAAGTGAATATACATTGTATATTGTATATAACAAAGATTTAAGTTGATTCTGGACAAAGAAAGATAACTCCAATTAAAAAAAAATCTTGCTATTGCACAATATTTTGCAATTAGATATTTCTTGCTTACTATTCTGGACAAAGAAAGATAACTCTAATTAAAAAAAAATTTGCTATTTCACAATATTGTGCAATTAGATATTTCTTGCCATTGTGCAATACTGTGCAATTGAAAAGACTTGCTATTGCACAATACTTAATATAATAATTTTAGATCCTGATTTGGACCAACTTGAAAACTGGGCCCATAATAAAAAATCTAAGTACATTTTTGGATTCAGCATATCAAAGAACTTCAAGATTTCAATTTTTGTTAAAATCAGACTAAGTTTAATTTTGGACCCTTTGGACTTCAGTGTAGACCAATTTGAAAACAGGACCAAAAATGAAGAATCTACATACACAGTTAGATTTGGTATATCAAAGAACCCCATTTATTCAATTTTTGATGAAATCAAACAAAGTTTAATTTTGGACCCCGATTTGGACCAACTTGAAAACTGGGCCAATAATCAAAAATCTAAGTACATTTTTAGATTCAGCATATCAAAGAACCTAACTGATTCATTTTTTGTCAAAATCAAACTAAGTTTAATTTTGGACCCTTTGGACCTTAATGTAGACCAATTTGAAAACGGGACCAAAAGTTAAGAATCTACATACACAGTCATGACAGTTAGATTCAGCATATCAAAGAACCCCAATTATTCAATTTTGATGAAATCAAACAAAAGTTTAATTTTGGACCCTTTGGGCCCCTTATTATGTTGGGACCAAAACTCCCAAAATCAAACCCAACCTTTCTTTTATGGTCATAAACCTTGTGTTTAAATTTCATAGATTTCTATTTACTTATACTAACGTTATGGTGCGAAAACCAAGAAAAATGCTTATTTGGGTCCCTTTTTGGCCCCTAATTCCTAAACTGTTGGGACCTAAACTCCCAAAATCAATACCAACCTTCCTTTTGTAGTCATTAACATTGTGTTTAAATTTCATTGATTTCTATTTACTTAAACTAATGCTATTGTGCGAAAACCAAGAATAATGCTTATTTTGGCCCTTTTTTGGCCCCTAATTCCTAAACTGTTGAGACCAAAACTCCCAAAATCAATCCCAACCGTTCTTTTGTGGTCATAAACCTTGTGTCAAAATTTCATAGATTTCTATTAACTTAAACTAAAGTTATAGTGCGAAAACCAAGAAAATGCTTATTTGGGCCCTTTTTGGCCCCTAATTCCTAAAATGTTGGGACCAAAACTCCCAAAATCAATACCAACCTTCCTTTTGTGGTCATAAACCTTGTGTTAAAATTTCATAGATTTCCATTCACTTTTACTAAAGTTAGAGTGCGAAAACTAAAAGTATTCGGACGCCGGACGACGACGACGACGACGACGCCGACGACGACGACGACGACGACGACGACGCCGACGCCAACGTGATAGCAATATACGACGAAAATTTTTTCAAAATTTGCGGTCGTATAAAAAGGAAGATAACTTCAATTTTTAAAGATGACTTTAACAATGGCAACATTCCTACAGCTTGCAAAAGCTATGTAATTTCTTGACAAGTACAACATCACTCTACTACTTATTATTAGTTATTATTTTGTTTGAAATTCATGACAAAGACATCAACTTTCTGAAGCTGGATGGTAATTATTACTTTATATTTCACTACAATCACTTTATAATAACAACCCTTCACTAAAGTAAATTGTAAATTATTTTATTAGTTGATCAGTGTGTGAGAGAAGAATTAAAACTGCAATTTGGTCAACTGTTTGAGACATCATTGCTATTGTGATTCCTCAAAGCCTACTGAATAAGCACAATAACAGCCTAATGATACCAAAGACAACTACTTAGACAATTCAGGCCCTCAGGTCACACCAGCTGTGGACACTGAGTGGACCCACTTTTATCACAATAACAGCCTAATGATACCAAAGACAACTACTTAGACCACTCAGGCCCTGAGGTCACACCAGCTGTGGACACTGAGTGGACCCACAATAACAGCCTAATGATACCAAAGACAACTACTTAGACCACTCAGGCCCTGAGGTCACACCAGCTGTGAACACTGAGTGGAACCACTTTTATCACAATAACAGCCTAATGATACCAAAGACAACTACTTAGACCACTCAGGCCCTGAGGTCACACCAGCTGTGGACACTGAGTGGACCCACAATAACAGCCTAATGATACCAAAGACAACTACTTAGACCACTCAGGCCCTGAGGTCACACCAGCTGTGGACACTGAATGAACCCACTTTTATCACAATAACAGCCTAATGATACCAAAGACAACTACTTAGACCACTCAGGCCCTGAGGTCACACCAGCTGTGGACACTGAGTGGACCCACAATAACAGCCTAATGATACCAAAGACAACTACTTAGACCACTCAGGCCCTGAGGTCACACCAGCTGTGGACACTGAGTGGACCCACTTTTATCACAATAACAGCCTAATGATACCAAAGACAACTACTTAGACCACTCAGGCCCTGAGGTCACACCAGCTGTGGACACTGAGTGGACCCACTTTTATCACAATAACAGCCTAATGATACCAAAGACAACTACTTAGACCACTCAGGCCCTGAGGTCACACCAGCTGTGGACACTGAGTGGACCCACAATAACAGCCTAATGATACCAAAGACAACTACTTAGACCACTCAGGCCCTGAGGTCACACCAGCTGTGAACACTGAGTGGAACCACTTTTATCACAATAACAGCCTAATGATACCAAAGACAACTACTTAGACCACTCAGGCCCTGAGGTCACACCAGCTGTGGACACTGAGTGGACCCACAATAACAGCCTAATGATACCAAAGACAACTACTTATACCACTCAGGCCCTGAGGTCACACCAGCTGTGGACACTGAATGAACCCACTTTTATCACAATAACAGCCTAATGATACCAAAGACAACTACTTAGACCACTCAGGCCCTGAGGTCACACCAGCTGTGGACACTGAGTGGACCCACAATAACAGCCTAATGATACCAAAGACAACTACTTAGACCACTCAGGCCCTGAGGTCACACCAGCTGTGGACACTGAGTGGACCCACTTTTATCACAATAACAGCCTAATGATACCAAAGACAACTACTTAGACCACTCAGGCCCTGAGGTCACACCAGCTGTGGACACTGAGTGGACCCACTTTTATCACAATAACAGCCTAATGATACCAAAGACAACTACTTAGACCACTCAGGCCCTGAGGTCACACCAGCTGTGGACACTGAGTGGACCCACTTTTATCCTAGATCCTACCAATGACTAAATACCACCTTTGGACTAGCTTAACTTCCATCGTAGGTCATACATACCTCCCAGTGACTAAATACCAACTGTGGACTAGCTAACCCACTTGTTTTCTTCCTAATATCATCAGCAAATCCAAAACTTTCTACTACAGGTAGTGCAGCAATGATGTTAAATATTTGTGACCCTTCCCTCATTTCATCTTCAATGACTCGTCCATTTCTTTTACCAAGAACAGCAAACAGTTTACCTGTTAATAAATGTACACATACTTATAGTCAGTAAACATGGTAAAACAGTTTAACAATTACAAATATTACATTTTGTAAGAATAACTAAAGAAGTGTTGACAATACTATAGTAAAATTTATTTTAACATGAAATACATGTGAATGTTGTGCTATGGCTTTTTTTCAAGATCAATTAAAATCTTTTGACAAGTCACATACAAGACACTTTTGATTTCAATTTTGAAGAAAAGTATTCTGCATTAATTTAACTCTCAGGTTTGATACCCGAGATTTTGTCTCTCACATCACTCATTCTCAACATTCATTATTTTATTTCATAAAAGAGGGTCGTAAAAATTCTTGTCAAATGACATGAACGTGTAAAAAATAAATGTACACTTTCTTTTAGACGATGAAAAAATTCCAAATAATTATTTGAGACCTCTGACAAATCACAATAAGCATAATAAGGATATTTTGACAATTAAGGTAAATGCCAGTCTGACAACTGATGGTAAAGGGCATTTCTAACCTCATAAAGGGTATCATACAGATTCGACTATCATCAATATCACAAACTAGTCAAAACATTTACTAAATTTTATCATCGGTATAAGGAAATATTTCGTAAATATAACTCAACATGCAGACATCTTATACGTTCAGGTATTCACATCCAATCTTTCATGGTAATATTCTTTACAAAGCACAAACATGTCAGTATTCACCTCAAAAACTTACAAAACCTTTAAACAGACTTATTAAGAAGGGATATAGTTACAATACTGTTATTAAGATAGTTTTTTAGGTTGTTAATAACTGATAATCAACCTATATACCATTATAAGACTATAATTATTTTCCAATCTCATAAAACACTTCTTATTTGAAAATCAGTTAAAATTATTATAGATCTACTTTTTGTTAACTGATACACTTTCCATTCTTTTGAGAGAAAAAAATTCACAAAGTAACTCTGTCAAACAATGAACTATTAATTTTTACCTACCTAAAACTTCAGCTGTAGCCTGTATATTACATTTATACATTGCCACCACTAATCTTTGAGACTGGGTTTGGAATGCTTTACGGCAGCCATCTTTGATACAAGATATTAACTGTCCAGAGAATTGACCATATGTCTCATTTTTCTTTCTAGATACAGAATCTTCTATTTTATCACAAGATGCTTCATTTTCACTGTTACATTTATTTCCAAAATCTATCTTAGATGGTAACTTTTGTATATTATCTATATCACAATCGTTCACAGAAGTTTTAGAACATTCAGATCTACTTTCTTTTTCAAAGCTATATTTAGATTTTTCTGTCTCATTCATCATTTCCCATTTTTCAATAACAAAACAAACTCCTCTCATTGGTTCCTCACAAAGAGGTCCAGACAATGTTGCTATTTGAAATCCACTAACAAAACTATTATCAAGGTCCCACAATTCACCACTCCCTTCAGACTCATTATCTAAACATGTCCACACAGTCTGTCTTTTGTATTCTGGAATTCTATTTAATAATAAATTTGGTCCAACCCTCCTTGGACCAAAAGCCCATATCTGGTCAATAGCACCTTTCCAAAATTTTCCAGATTCATCAAAAATTTTGCTAAGTTTAGATTTGAAGTCTCTGATGCCTTCCTGTATTGTCAGATTTAAACTAACTATGTCTGATGTTTTGTTTAAATGATCTAAAACTTTCAATAAGTCAATGCTGTCTTCTAACAGTTTGGTAATATCATCAGGAAGAGGCTGAGCTCTGATAACAACACAACATTTCTTATTAGCTGTATAAGTCTGAATAAGTCCAGCCTTTAAAACCTAAAAAAATTAAAAGGAGATTTCTAAATAGGTATCCATAAGTGTTACTATAAATTCAGTAATTATTAATTGCATTTATTATTGAGATTTAAGAAGAATGGACAATAATGTCAGATTGATTATTGCAATTTCAAGAAATTCTGCAAAAAGATGCATATATATATCAGATATCAGAATGGGAGTTCTAATTATTGTGATACTAACCAAGTCGCACTATTTGCATTAATAAAAATCTCTCAATAATTTCTGAATTTACAGTGATCATTTTTTTAGCGTGAAAAAGTTTCAAAACTTACATTTTTTCTGACACCTTACCCTCTATTAGCCATTTTCAATAGAAAACAAATATCATTAAAAAAAGAAAAAAATTTGAAGAAATGTGTGCAAGACAGTTGTCATCAATTTAACCCTTCTTCCCTATAGCATGCACTTAGCATATTTTTGAAACGGTTGGTTATTATTGACGACCCCTTTAATACTACATTCTACTTGTAAACATTTATTTCTAGGTATACTTGTATCTACTTGTGAACTGTTTCTTTTCTCTTCAAGATGTTCATGATTTGTCTACATTAAATACTTTTTATATGTGTAGCTCCAGTTCAATTTTTGTAAAAGACTTTTTTTATAAGCAAAACAGATTGTCTAGGTTTCATGATTTTAACCTCAGTTTTCTATAAAACTATTTTTCTTTCTTTAATAATAGAATAACTAATCGTAGAATTCAAATAGAGAAAAATATTCAATATGTGAGCAAACAACACATTAATTAATGAATGCGCTCAGCACATTACCTTATTATCAGTGTTGTTTCGGTCACAAGTGTAATATTTTTCTCTATTTGAATTCTTTGCTTATTTATTCTTTTTATTACATTGACAATGGGATTTTTGAGGAACTAAAGTAGAAAATGTAATTAGGAACTATATCTTTTTCTACACATTTACAGTTTCTAGTATGCAAAGTCATCGACAACATCTTGACAACACCTATTGTTGTATGACATCAGAGGGGTGACAACATCTTGACAACACCTATTGTTATATGACATCAGAGGGGTGACAACATCTTGACAACACCTATTGTTATATGACATCAGAGGGGTGACAACATCTTGACAACACCTATTGTTATATGACATCAGAGGGATGACAACAAACATCTTGACAACACCTATTGTTATATGACACCAGAGGGGTGACAACATCTTGACAACACCTATTGTTATATGACATCAGAGGGGTGAAACAACAGAGTTTATTTCACATGTGAAATTATTGGTTTTTATTTCACTGAGAAATCATGGTAATTCATTGCAAGCAATGTAATAATTGTAAATTGATATTAATAAACTCTTAAGCATGAATAAAAACTTTGATATATCCATCTTTTGCGGTTTAATATTGTAGACAAAAGTCAAACCTCATCATCATCTTCAAATTCCTTCATCCTGCTAGTCTTAATAACAACATTGGTATCCTGTATAACTTCATTAACCATGTCAACCTTTGGTGGAATTATAATTGTCTCTCGAAATGGTACAATAGCTTCTGATACATTCAACTCTATCTTGGCATACCTTTAAAAAATAAATATTTCTTATATTTATATTATTAGATAAGGATATTCTATATACTCGGAAATTTATAACATGATGTAGTTTATACACTACTTGTGTTCTTGGCTTATGACTTTTGAACATAAAAAACATACAGATTTGTCAAAAGAAACTCATTTAAATAAGATAAACACTTCCCTTGATGATTTGTCCAGTTTTAATAATCACTGATAGACTATGGAAAACAAGAATATGTGGTATCATGAGACAACTAGCTTACAGAGTCCAAAGAACATGACTTACACAACTATAACTAGCTTACAGAGTCCAAAGAACATGACTTACACAACTATAACTAGCTTACAGAGTCCAAAGAACATGACTTACACAACTATAACTGGCTTACAGAGTTCAAAGAACATGACTTACACAACTATATCTAGCTTACAGAGTCCAAAGAACATGACTTACACAACTATAACTAGCTTACAGAGTCCAAAGAACATGACTTACACAACTATAACTAGCTTACAGAGTCCAAAGAACTTACACAACTATAACTAGCTTACAGAGTCCAAAGAACTTACACAACTATAACTAGCTTACAGAGTCCAAAGAACTTACACAACTATAACTAGCTTACAGAGTCCAAAGAACTTACACAACTATAACTAGCTTACAGAGTCCAAAGAACATGACTTAAACAACTATATCTAGCTTACAGAGTCCAAAGAACATGACTTACACAACTATATCTAGCTTACAGAGTCCAAAGAACATGACTTACACAACTATATCTAGCTTACAGAGTCCAAAGAACATGACTTACACAACTATATCTAGCTTACAGAGTTCAAAGAACATGACTTACACAACTATATCTAGCTTACAGAGTTCAAAGAACATGACTTACACAACTATAACTAGCTTACAGAGTCCAAAGAACATGACTTAAACAACTATAACTAGCTTACAGAGTCCAAAGAACATGACTTACACAACTATAACTAGCTTACAGAGTCCAAAGAACTTACACAACTATAACTAGCTTACAGAGTCCAAAGAACTTACACAACTATAACTAGCTTACAGAGTCCAAAGAACATGACTTAAACAACTATATCTAGCTTACAGAGTCCAAAGAACATGACTTACACAACTATATCTAGCTTACAGAGTCCAAAGAACATGACTTACACAACTATATCTAGCTTACAGAGTCCAAAGAACATGACTTACACAACTATATCTAGCTTACAGAGTTCAAAGAACATGACTTACACAACTATAACTAGCTTACAGAGTTCAAAGAACATGACTTACACAACTATAACTAGCTTACAGAGTCCAAAGAACATGACTTACACAACTATAACTAGCTTACAGAGTCCAAAGAACATGACTTACACAACTATATCTAGCTTACAGAGTCCAAAGAACATGACTTACACAACTATAACTAGCTTACAGAGTCCAAAGAACATGACTTACACAACTATAACTAGCTTACAGAGTCCAAAGAACATGACTTACACAACTATAACTAGCTTACAGAGTCCAAAGAACATGACTTCCACAACTATAACTAGCTTACAGAGTCCAAAGAACATGACTTACACAACTATATCTAGCTTACAGAGTCCAAAGAACATGACTTACACAACTATAACTAGCTTACAGAGTCCAAAGAACATGACTTACACAACTATATCTAGCTTACAGAGTCCAAAGAACATGACTTACACAACTATAACTAGCTTACAGAGTCCAAAGAACATGACTTAAACAACTATAACTAGCTTACAGAGTCCAAAGAACATGACTTAAACAACTATAACTAGCTTACAGAGTCCAAAGAACATGACTTACACAACTATATCTAGCTTACAGAGTCCAAAGAATATGACTTACACAACTATAACTAGCTTAAAGAGTCCAAAGAATATGACTTACACAACTATGTCACTTTTCATCCTTCAACAATTAGTCAACATTAAAGTCTCTTACATGACAACTGATTTATGACAAAACAATAAAACAGATATGACAGGCTGGTAAACTGGTGTATTTACCTCTCTCTCAGGTCATCTACACATCTTTGTAGATGGACCTCTCCAGCTGTGACAATCACATGTTCTCCAGTTTCTTGTACCATCACTTGGACACAAGGATCAGCCTGGTTCAATAATTTTAATCCTTGTACAAGTTTCTTCATATCAACTGTAATCATATGAATATCTTTGATATGGGGTGATAAAGGCTTATTGGGGTGATAAAGGCTTATTTTTTAGTATATGTTTGCAATTGTATTTCACATCTTTACTTAATAAATCATATTAAATTTTCCGTTTTCTCTAGAAAAGGCTTATTCCAAAATTAACAGTATTTCTAAAGATTTTTTGTCTCTTTAACTTTTTAATAATTGTGTGAACTTATAAAGGCTGTAATATCTTCTTTCTTCTAATAAGTAACATAATTACCAGCATGTTTTGGCTCTAGAGCCACTCTTACAATGGGTGAGGCATCAAAGTATAAGTCTGTAAAGGCAGGACAGGCTACAGTACTGGATACTGTACCAGACTTCAGGATGTGGTCCTCTAATCCACCTATACCTATAACATTATTTTAAACATATATATAAAGCAATCATCTTCTATAGTTTACTTTTACATTTTCGTCTGTAAATCTTTTTATATTAGCTTCTTAAGCATAAGGGATAAACAACAGTTGATTAAAAAATATGCATATATACATGTACATGCATAACAGTTATTGAGAAGCCTATCAACTATACTGAAGAAATCTTGATAAATATGAATTAAAAGAAATACATCAAATACTGTTTGTTCAGATGATGTTTAACACTAATTTCAGTGCCTTTTGCTATATCATGGGGTTGGTTTTTACTCGTGGGGAAGCCTAAGTACCTAGTGAGTACTACTGCCTTTTGCTATATCATGGGGTTGGTTTTTACTTGTGGAGAAGCCTAAGTACCTAGTGAGTACTACTGCCTTTTGCTATATCATGGGGTTGGTTTTTACTCGTGGGGAAGCCTAAGTACGTAGTGAGTACTACTGCCTTTTGCTATATCATGGGGTTGGTTTTTACTTGTGGAGAAGCCTAAGTACCCAGTGAGTACTACTGCCTTTTGCTATATCATGGGGTTGGTTTTTACATGTGGAGAAGCCTAAGTACCTAGTGAGTACTAATGCCTTTTGCTATATCATGGGGTTGGTTTTTACATGTGGAGAAGCCTAAGTATCTAGTGAGTACTACTGCCTTTTGCTATATCATGGGGTTTGTTTTTACTCGTGGGGAAGCCTAAGTACCTAGTGAGTACTACTACCTTTTGCTATATCATGGGGTTGGTTTTTACATGTGGAGAAGCCTAAGTACCTAGTGAGTACTACTGCCTTTTGCTATATCATGGGGTTGGTTTTTACTCGTGGGGAAGCCTAAGTACCTAGTGAGTACTACTACCTTTTGCTATATCATGGGGTTGGTTTTTACTTGTGGAGAAGCCTAAGTACCTAGTGAGTACTACTACCTTTTGCTATATCATGGGGTTGGTTTTTACTTGTGGAGAAGCCTAAGTACCTAGTGAGTACTACTACCTTTTGCTATATCATGGGGTTGGTTTTTACATGTGGGGAAGCCTAAGTACCTAGTGAGTACTACTACCTTTTGCTATATCATGGGGTTGGTTTTTACTTGTGGAGAAGCCTAAGTACCTAGTGAGTACTACTGCCTTTTGCTATATCATGGGGTTGGTTTTTACTTGTGGAGAAGCCTAAGTACCTAGTGAGTACTACTACCTTTGCTATATCATGGGGTTGGTTTTTACTTGTGGAGAAGCCTAAGTACCTAGTGAGTACTACTACCTTTTGCTATATCATGGGGTTGGTTTTTACTTGTGGAGAAGCCTAAGTACCTAGTGAGTACTATTACCTTTTGCTATATCATGGGGTTGGTTTTTACTTGTGGAGAAGCCTAAGTACGTAGTGAGTACTACTGCCTTTTGCTATATCATGGGGTTGGTTTTTACTTGTGGAGAAGCCTAAGTACCTAGTGAGTACTACTGCCTTTTGCTATATCATGGGGTTGGTTTTTACTTGTGGAGAAGCCTAAGTACCTAGTGAGTACTACTGCCTTTTGCTATATCATGGGGTTGGTTTTTACATGTGGAGAAGCCTAAGTACCTAGTGAGTACTACTACCTTTGCTATATCATGGGGTTGGTTTTTACATGTGGAGAAGCCTAAGTACCTAGTGAGTACTACTACCTTTTGCTATATCATGGGGTTGGTTTTTACTTGTGGAGAAGCCTAAGTACCTAGTGAGTACTACTGCCTTTTGCTATATCATGGGGTTGGTTTTTACATGTGGAGAAGCCTAAGTACCTTGTGAGTACTACTACCTTTTGCTATATCATGGGGTTGGTTTTTACTTGTGGAGAAGCCTAAGTACCTAGTGAGTACTACTACCTTTGCTATATCATGGGGTTGGTTTTTACATGTGGAGAAGCCTAAGTACCTAGTGAGTACTACTACCTTTTGCTATATCATGGGGTTGGTTTTTACTTGTGGAGAAGCCTAAGTACCTAGTGAGTACTACTACCTTTTGCTATATCATGGGGTTGGTTTTTACTTGTGGAGAAGCCTAAGTACCTAGTGAGTACTACTGCCTTTTGCTATATCATGGGGTTGGTTTTTACTTGTGGAGAAGCCTAAGTACCTAGTGAGTACTACTACCTTTTGCTATATCATGGGGTTGGTTTTTACTTGTGGAGAAGCCTAAGTACCTAGTGAGTACTACTACCTTTTGCTATATCATGGGGTTGGTTTTTACTTGTGGAGAAGCCTAAGTACCTAGTGAGTACTACTACCTTTTGCTATATCATGGGGTTGGTTTTTACATGTGGAGAAGCCTAAGTACCTAGTGAGTACTACTGCCTTTTGCTATATCATGGGGTTGGTTTGTACTCGTGGGGAAGCCTAAGTACCTAGTGAGTACTACTACCTTTTGCTATATCATGGGGTTGGTTTTTACATGTGGAGAAGCCTAAGTACCTAGTTAGTACTACTGCCTTTTGCTATATCATGGGGTTGGTTTTTACTTGTGGAGAAGCCTAAGTACCTAGTGAGTACTACTACCTTTTGCTATATCATGGGGTTGGTTTTTACTTGTGGAGAAGCCTAAGTACCTAGTGAGTACTACTGCCTTTTGCTATATCATGGGGTTGGTTTTTACTTGTGGAGAAGCCTAAGTACCTAGTGAGTACTACTACCTTTTGCTATATCATGGGGTTGGTTTTTACTTGTGGAGAAGCCTAAGTACCTAGTGAGTACTACTACCTTTTGCTATATCATGGGGTTGGTTTTTACTTGTGGAGAAGCCTAAGTACCTAGTGAGTACTACTACCTTTTGCTATATCATGGGGTTGGTTTTTACATGTGGAGAAGCCTAAGTACCTAGTGAGTACTACTGCCTTTTGCTATATCATGGGGTTGGTTTTTACTCGTGGGGAAGCCTAAGTACCTAGTGAGTACTACTACCTTTTGCTATATCATGGGGTTGGTTTTTACATGTGGAGAAGCCTAAGTACCTAGTTAGTACTACTGCCTTTTGCTATATCATGGGGTTGGTTTTTACATGTGGAGAAGCCTAAGTACCTAGTGAGTACTACTGCCTTTGCTATATCATGGGGTTGGTTTTTACATGTGGAGAAGCCTAGGTACCTAGTGAGTACTACTGCCTTTTGCTATATCATGGGGTTGGTTTTTACATGTGGAGAAGCCTAAGTACCTAGTGAGTACTACTGCCTTTGCTATATCATGGGGTTGGTTTTTACATGTGGAGAAGCCTAGGTACCTAGTGAGTACTACTACCTTTTGCTATATCATGGGGTTGGTTTTTACTTGTGGAGAAGCCTAGGTACCTAGTGAGTACTACTGCCTTTGCTATATCATGGGGTTGGTTTTTACATGTGGAGAAGCCTAGGTACCTAGTGAGTACTACTGCCTTTTGCTATATCATGGGGTTGGTTTTTACATGTGGAGAAGCCTAAGTACCTAGTGAGTACTACTGCCTTTGCTATATCATGGGGTTGGTTTTTACATGTGGAGAAGCCTAGGTACCTAGTGAGTACTACTGCCTTTTGCTATATCATGGGGTTGGTTTTTACATGTGGAAAAGCCTAAGTACCTAGTGAGTACTACTGCCTTTGCTATATCATGGGGTTGGTTTTTACTTGTGGAGAAGCCTAAGTACCTAGTGAGTACTACTGCCTTTAGCAGAAAAAGGACAATCTTTATTAATTAAGATCAATGTAAAAATACACCTCATCAAGAGCATGATTCAAACTCACAAAATCATTGCTGACTTCTGATAACCAATTATACAACTTGGCCACTGAGAGCCTTGATACATGAATTGGACAAGCAATCCAACAACCAATAAAACAAAAGATGTCTTAATTTCACATCTGAAACCCAATTCTATTTGAAGATTCAAAATTACAGACAATAAATAATGTCATATCTTTTCAAAAAAGTTTAAATTTTATCAATCATGTTCTAAATTCAACTTATGCAAATAAACATTTGAACTATACCAAGTACATTCCCTGCAGGAACACTATCCATCAGTTCTAGTTCTCTTCCCATGAAGAGGTAAACATCTCTAACTGTGGCTACTGTTATATGTCTGTCACTACTCAGATCTTTTATTGACAGGCTATCATCTATCTGATGACCTGAAGTTTCCTGCCAAAAATAAAACAAATTATTGTTAGATGCTTTCATCATAAAAAAACTTATAAATCCTATCATCATTTTGAGTATCATACAATAAATCAACACAATTAAACTTATTTACATTTAAAACTCATCTGGTTTTTTTTTTTTAATTTTTAACATTTTTTGGAAAAATATTGTATTTAGAACACCATAATAAAATTAAAATAAAGCATGAAAAGTTAACATCATAATTGAGTTGTTCATGATGACTTATATGACACATGGTTCGTAATGAATAATCAACTTCTTGGGGAAAGATTAAATCAATTTAAAAATTAGAGAAATAAAGACATCAGATAATACATGGGTTATTGTAATTAGTGTTCTGTATTAGCAGCACATATTGACCTAAGCAACACAAATCATTATTTCTTTTCCATTTAAATTTGCTTGGTTTTAAATAATTCAGAATTCTCCAGTTTACCAGTACACAAATTTTTAAAAGAAAAACTTTTGGAGAAATTTTCTTAAAAATATTGATTTTCTTACAAAGCATATTTTCCTTTTCACATCTTCTTTTTGATAGAATAACTAGAGGCTCTCAAGAGCCTGTATCGCTCACCTGATTCTACTTGGGTTTTTGAAATCATATGAAAAAATATAAAATTTGGCTAAAAGTGACAACACAACCTCATTGATAAGGAAAGGAACATGTTTAATATCATTCAAAAGTCCCCCACTGGCAGCCATCTTGGATGGCGGATCGGCTACAAAGTAACAACACTTGGTCAGCACCTCATAAGGAACATTCATGCCATGTTGGTTTTATTCCATTCAGTGGTTCTCTAAAAGAAGTCATTTGTATGCATTTCCCATAGGGTCCTATGTTAAACTAAGTCCCCTGCTGGCGGCCATCTTGGATGATGGATCTGCTACAAAGTAACAACACTTGGTCAGCACCTCATAAGGAACATTCATGCAATGTTTAGTTTTATTCAATTCAGTGGTTCTCTAAAAGAAGTCATTTGTATGCATTTCCAATAGGGTCCTATGTTAAACTAAGTCCCTGCTGGCGGCCATCTTGGATAATGGATCGGCTACAAAGTAACAACACTTGGTCAGCACCACATTAGGAACATTCATGCCATGTTTGATTTCATTCCATTCAGTGGTTCTCTAAAAGAAGTCATTTGTATGCATTTCCCATAGGGTCCTATGTTAAACTAAGTCCCCGGCTAGCAGCCATCTTGGATGATGGATCGGCAACAAAGTAACAACACTTGGTCAGTACCTCATAAGGAACATTCATGCCATGTTTGGTTTCATTCCATTCAGTGGTTCTCTAAAAGAAGTCATTTGTATGCATTTCCCATAGGGTCCTATGTTAAACTAAGTCCCCCGCTGGCGGCCATCTTGGATGATGGATCGGCTACAAAGTAACAACACTTGGTCAGCACCTCATAAGGAACATTCATGCCATGTTTGGTTCCATTCCATTCAGTGGTTCTCTAGAAGAAGTTCAAAATGTAAATTGTTAACGACGACGACGACGGACGACGACGACGGACGACGGACGCCAAGTGGTGAGAAAAGCTCACTTGGCCCTTCGGGCCAGGTGAGCTAAAAATACTGCATGACTTTGTAGTTTTTTTTTTTCTTTTGTCCTGAATGTGCATTATTACTTGCTATTTGATATAAAACATCAATCAAGCAATCTATTTATCAATCTTTTGAATGAGTAAACACTAGTTCAAGAGAAAAGCCATGAATCCTCAATAAATACCATTTGTTTATAAACCATACCTCATTCAAAGCTACTTCAGGATCATGTTTAGGTCCCAGGACATATAACTTCTGACCTTTCTTCACAACACCACTCATCACTCTGGCAAAAGCTATAAATGTTTGGTCTGCTTCAGGCTCAGTGTCTGAACCAACTGGAGATTCTTTATCTAAAACAAAAAAAGATTATACAAATAACAACCAAATTTTCTATTTGTTCTTAATTTATCCAAAATGAAGAGATTAAATACATGTGTAAAGAGATGATCAAAATATAGATATGTTATGAATGAAATTTTTTAAAGCAAATATATGTATCCTGACTGATTTCAGATTTGACCTTCATCCCAATGTATTTCTAAAGTGCCCGTCAATTTTGCATCTTTTAAAGTGTCTGGCAAATGTGATTATGCACTATGTATTAGAGGAGTTTCATTAAGTTTATCTACTGATTTTACTGATTAACAAATATCAGGTACTGATAGAAGCACTTTAATACATGTGTATTCATACTTCTCTAATTCTATGGAAATTTATCCCTTTCCTAACCCATTGTATAAAAAAATTTAATCAACATGTGGTTGCCGGTGATCTCAAAAGATCATAGGATGATTTTAAGGGTCATAACCTTTTTAGCTAACTCGATGAATCAAAATATGCTAACAGGTGTTAATGAAATTGACAATTTCGTGGAATATGAAAGGCACTTGAAGGGGATTTTCATTTAACAAAAAAAGAAAATTTATTTTTTAATCATTAGAGAAACAGATTCTTACATAGTTACTTGTGGATTATCGGCTTTATCCAATCTCGATAGTTTAATTATAAATTTCAAAGTCCTCACCAAGGCTCGGACTTTAAAATTGATCATTTAAATATCTTGATGGGATAAATCCGATAATTCACTGGTATCAATGTAAGAATCTATATTTATTTTCTCAGCATATTAATATTTTTTTATTTTTTAGGGTGAGATATCCTGTTTGTAAAATTAACAGAAGAAAACACCAGAGGATCTTAAGAGCCTGTGTTGCTCACCTTGGTCTATGTGCATATTAAACAAAGGACACAGATGGATTCATGACAAAATTGTGCTTTGGTGATGGTGATGTGTTTGTAGATCTTACTTTACTGAACATTCTTGCTACTTACAATTTTCTCTATCTATAATGAACTTGGCCAGGAAGTGACAGACGGAAATATTTTGTAAAAATTTACAAAAATTTACCAAATTAATGAAAATTGTTAAAAATTGACTATAAAGTCAATAACTCCTTAAGAGATCAACTGAACATTTTGATCATGTTGACTTATTTGTAGATCTTACTTTGCTGAACATTATTGCTGTTTTCAGTTTATCTCTATCTATAATAATATTCAAGATAATAACCAAAAACTGCAAAATTTCCTTAAAATTACTAATTCCGGGGCAGCAACCCAACAATGGATTGTCTGATTTGTCTGAAAATTTGAGGGCAGATAGATCTTGACCTGATAAATAATTTTACTCCTGTGAGATTTGCTCTAAATGCTTTTGTTTCAGAGATATAAGCCAAAATCTACATTTTACCCCTATGTTCTATTTTTAGCCATGGTGGCCATCTTGGTTGGTTGGCCGGGTCACAGGACACATTTTTTAAACTAGATATCCTAGTGATGATTGTGGCCAAGTTTGGTTAAATTTGGCCCAGTAGTTTCAGAGGAGAAGATTTTTGTAAAATTAACAACGACGGACGACAACTGACGCCAGACGCCAGACGCCAAGTAATGAGAAAAGCCCACTTGGGCAGGTGAGCTAAACAGTAAAACCAGATGCTCCACAGGGCGCAGCTTTATACGACCGCAGTGGTCGAATCCTGAACGGTTGGGGCAAGTATGGACACAACATTCAAGCTGGATACAGCTCTGAATTTGGATTGTGATTAAAGAGTTGACACAGCATAGGTTTCTGACACAGAATGAATGTGGTCTAATGAACTTAAAATTTTTGTTTTGCTTTTGAGAAATTCACTATGCTGTTGAATATTAATCCTCTCAAAAAAAAAATATTTTGAAGAAATTTTCTTTTTAAATTCTGAAATCTGAAATGAAAAAAAAAATTGAACCCTATTCTTTTTTCACCTCCCCCATTCCCTTATTCCAAAAATGATCTTAATTCAAATTTCTAATGGAGTTTGCAACAATAACTACATCATAAAATATTAAAATATAAAATGTCATACAGTCATGGTTAAAATTAATATTAATTAATAGTAACTTCTAAAACAAGTGAAACTGCTAGCTACTGCTCACTGATGATACCCCCGCCGCAAGTGGATAATATTAATTGTGTAAAAATATGCAAGTGTTCGGTAAACAGGAAGTTGTCGAGCGATGAATCTGAAAACGCATCACACGGTATAGTTGACTTATATTAACCCTTAAACCAAATTTCAGAAATCCTTGTATTGTATTTCATGAGAAAAATGTGACGAAAAATTTTCAACTTGGCTAGCATGTGTAAAATCAAACAAGTGTTCGGTAAACAGGAAGTTGTTGAGTGATGAATCTGAAAACACATCACATGGTATAGCTGACTTATATCAAGCCTGAAACCAAATTTCAGAAATCCTGGTAGTGTAGTTCCTGAGAAAAATGTGATGAAAAATATTCATGGGACGGACGGACGGACTGACAGACTGACGGACTGATGGACTGACCGACTGACGGAAGGACAGACAGAGGTAAAACAGTATACACCCCTTTTTTCAAAGCGGTTTCAAAGCGGGGGTATAAAAATAAATGGGGAATGTGTCCAAAGGGACACAGATGATGCCCACGCTAGCATTTAACGTTATAAAAGGACATAACTCAAGAACTGTAAAAGTGAAGCTACCAAAAATTGAACTTAAACTGAGTTTAGAGGTAATAAGTATTATATACACATTTCATTAAATTTAGTTGAAACAAACTTAAGTTAGGAGAACAGAAACTAAAAAAATCTTCAATTTTTTCACTTGTAAAGGGGCATAACCCTAGAATGGTAATCAATGTGCTTGTAATCACTGAATGGTAAAGATTGGTATAATTTATCAGTTGGTAGTAAAGTGAATATTGCATTGTATATTGTATATAGCATTGATTTAAGTTGAATCAACTACTATTCTGGACAAAGAAAGATAACTCCAATTTTTAAAGAAGATTTCATAAAGCATTGGTTTTTGGTGATTCAACAACCATTCTGGACAAAGAAAGATAACTCCAATTTATTGACTTGAAACTACAACCAGATGCTCCGCAGGGCGTAGCTTTATACGACCGCAGAGGTTGAACCCTGAACGGTTAGGGCAAGTATGGACACAACATTCAAGCTGGATTCAGCTCTAAATTTGGATTGTGATTAAATAGTTGACACAGCATAGGTTTCTGACACAGAATGAATGTGTTCTAATGAACTTAAAATTTTTGTTTCTCTTAGAGCAATTCACTATGCTGTTGAATATTAATCCTCTCAAAAAAATGTTTGAAGAAATTTTCTTTTTTATTTATGAAATTTCAAATGAGAAAAATTGAACCCAATTTTTTTAATCACATCCCCCTTTCCCTTATTCCAAAACTAATCTCAATTAAAATTTCTAATGGAGTTTGCAACAATAACTACTCATTTAAATACATCATAAAATATTAAGATGTAAAAAAACTGCTTGTTATCACTGAATGGTAAAGATTATTTTAATTTATCAGTTGGTAGTAAAAAGTGAATATACATTGTATATTGTATATAACAAAGATTTAAGTTGATTCTGGACAAAGAAAGATAACTCCAATTAAAAAAAAATCTTGCTATTGCACAATATTTTGCAATTAGATATTTCTTGCTTACTATTCTGGACAAAGAAAGATAACTCTAATTAAATTTTTTTTTGATATTTCACAATATTGTGCAATTAGATATTTCTTGTCATTGCGCAATACTGTGCAATTGAAAAGACTTGCTATTGCACAATACTTAATATAATAATTTTAGATCCTGATTTGGACCAACTTGAAAACTGGGCCCATAATAAAAAATCTAAGTACATTTTTGAATTCAGCATATCAAAGAACTTCAAGATTTCAATTTTTGTTAAAATCAGACTAAGTTTAATTTTGGACCCTTTGGACTTTAGTGTAGACCAATTTGAAAACAGGACCAAAAATGAAGAATCTACATACACAGTTAGATTTGGTATATCAAAGAACCCCATTTATTCAATTTTTGATGAAATCAAACAAAGTTTAATTTTGGACCCCGATTTGGACCAACTTGAAAACTGGGCCAATAATCAAGAATCTAAGTACATTTTTAGATTCAGCATATCAAAGAACCTAACTGATTCATTTTTTGTCAAAATCAAACTAAGTTTAATTTTGGACCCTTTGGACCTTAATGTAGACCAATTTGAAAACGGGACCAAAAGTTAAGAATCTACATACACAGTCATGACAGTTAGATTCAGCATATCAAAGAACCCCAATTATTCAATTTTGATGAAATCAAACAAAAGTTTAATTTTGGACCCTTTGGGCCCCTTATTATGTTGGGACCAAAACTCCCAAAATCAAACCCAACCTTTCTTTTATGGTCATAAACCTTGTGTTTAAATTTCATAGATTTCTATTTACTTATACTAACGTTATGGTGCGAAAACCAAGAAAAATGCTTATTTGGGTCCCTTTTTGGCCCCTAATTCCTAAACTGTTGGGACCTAAACTCCCAAAATCAATACCAACCTTCCTTTTGTAGTCATTAACATTGTGTTTAAATTTCATTGATTTCTATTTACTTAAACTAATGTTATTGTGTGAAAACCAAGAATAATGCTTATTTGGGCCCTTTTTTGGCCCCTAATTCCTAAACTGTTGAGACCAAAACTCCCAAAATCAATCCCAACCGTTCTTTTGTGGTCATAAACCTTGTGTCAAAATTTCATAGATTTCTATTAACTTAAACTAAAGTTATAGTGCGAAAACCAAGAAAATGCTTATTTAGGCCCTTTTTGGCCCCTAATTCCTAAAATGTTAGGACCAAAACTCCCAAAATCAATACCAACCTTCCTTTTGTGGTCATAAACCTTGTGTTAAAATTTCATAGATTTCCTTTCACTTTTACTAAAGTTAGAGTGCGAAAACTAAAAGTATTCGGACGCCGGACGACGACGACGACGACGCCGACGCCAACGTGATAGCAATATACGACGAAAATTTTTTCAAAATTTGCGGTCGTATAAAAATGCTTGTTTTTGGTTCCTTTTTTGGCTCTTTATTCCATAGCCCTTAAAATATATCCCAACCTTCTACTTATGGTATTAAACATTGTGGTACAATTTCAGAACAATTAAAATACACAACTTATTGTCCTGACACTAGATAAATGCTTGTTTTGGGTCCCTTTGAGCCCCTAATTCCTAAACCTTAGGAACCATAACCCGCAAAATCAATCCCAAGCTTTCTTTTGTGGTTATAAACATTGTGTTAAAATTTTTTGATTTCTGTTTACTTATACTAAAGTTATTATCCGGAAACCATCCATCTTCGGACGACGCTGATGCTGACGACGACAATGTGATACCAATATACGACTTCAAAAATTTTTGCGGTTGTATAAAAAGGGTATATGTTGATATTTAAACAAGCTTGTATTAAATTTTGGCAGCCTTGTGTTCTTCACAAGAGTTTGTTAGTAGGATCTATAGTCGCAATTAACTGATGACTTTAAAAATTTATTTAAGTAGTAAGAACAAAAACTATTCAGCTCTAATTCAAAATAATGTGAGACAAGTTTTCTTGCTTATTGTTATCTTCAACCTTTCACTTTAATTTATCAAACATGGCTTCCAAAATGGTCATTTATTCCAGACATGACCAATATTAATATATTTATATGCACTCAGCCTCAAACGATCAAATAGCGTAGGATTGCCACTTTTTGCTATGCAAGGCAGTTTCATAAAAGTCTTTTCTATATTTACCAACTATTGATTAAGCATTATACTTTATAATTATGGCAATCTATAATAATTACCTGATACATCCTCCTCTTCAATAATCTTTGACCCAGTAGGTTGTTCTAACTTATCTCCACTTTCTGACGAGGTTGTCTGTCCCATGTCAGATGTAGCCATTCTCTGTGCATGTCTTAGTCTTGCTTGCTCTCTCCTTTTTTGTATGTCTTCATCTGTAAGGGGTCTAACATATAAAAAAAATCAAATTCAATTAAACTCCCTTCCTAAAATTATTTTTTACCACAGGTAAATTATTGTTTCAACATAGTAATAAATGGGGAATGTGTCCATGGGACACAGATGATGTCACCGCTTGCCATATCATATAAAGTTATAAAGGGACAAAACTATAGAACAGTAAAAGTGGATGCTACCTAAATTTGTACTTCATCTGAGTATTGTGGTATTAAGTGTATGAGTTTCATTTGGTTAAGGCAAATTTAAAAGGTAGAATACAGAAATTTTCTGAAACGATGATTTTAATCCATTTGTAAGGGGCATAACTCTAGAACAGTACAAGGGACACCACTAAAATTTAAAACTAGATCTGTATTTTGTGGTAATAAGCATTGTGTATAATTTCATAATATTTGAATAAGGCTAACTTAAGTAAGATAAGGGAAACTACAATTTAGCATTTTTTTCAATTGTAAAGGGGCATATCTGTAGAATTGTTAAAGTGACACAACCTAAATTCAAATTTGATCAGTATTTTGTTGTAATAAATATTGTGTATAATTTTAATAATATTTGGTTGAAACAAACTAAAGTTAGAGAACGGAGCAGAAACGAAAAAATTCAGCACTTTTTCCATTTCTAAAGGGTCATAACTATAGAACGGTGTAATTGACTTTACCAAAATTCAAACTTGATACAAATTTTAAGATATTTTACACTGATCTGATATTTAATTCCAACGTACAATATGTGCAGCTTTTTTTAAGGTCAATTATTTTCACTTATGTTATTGATTTCATAAATTGAAAAAGACCTAACAAATTTAAAAGGAAAAATTATCTTCTTTGAATGTACTTTTTTCTTCATATTCTACAATTTTTTTAACCTAGGTGTTTTACATTTCTACTTTTCCTAATAGTTTATTATGATAATATGTAGAATTAGATTTAGATCTCTTTTTAACTTTTTATGTTCATATCATGAAAAAAAAAACTAGAGGCTCTAAAGAGCCTGTGTCGCTCACCTTGGTCTATGTGCATATTAAACAAAGGACACAAATGGATTCATGACAAAATTCTATTTTGGTGATGGTGATGTGTTTGAAGTTCTTACTTTACTGAACGATTTTGCTTCTTACAATTATATCTATAATGAACTTTGCCCATTAGTAACAGCGAACTATATTTGGTAAAAATTTACATAAATTTACCAAATTAATGAAAATTGTTAAAAATTGACTATAAAGGACAATAACTCCTTAAGGGGTCAATTGACCATTTAGGTCATGTTGACTTATTTGTAGATCTTACTTTGCTGAACATTATTGCTGTTCACAGTTTATCGCTATCTATAATAGTATTCAAGATAACCAAAAACGGCAAAATTTCTTTAAAAATTACCAATTGGAGGGCAGCAACCCAACAACCAGTTGTCCAATTCATCTGAAAAATTCAGGGCAGATAGATATTGACTTGATTAACAATTTAACTTCTTGTCAGATTTGCTCTAGATGCTTTGGTTTCATAGTTATAAGCCAAAAACTGCATTTTACCCCTATGTTCTATTTTTAGCCGTGGCGGCCATCTTGGTTGAATGGCCAGGTCATCGGACACATTTTTCAAACTAGATACCCCAAAGATGATTGTGGCCTAGTAGTTTCAGTGGAGATTTTGTAAAAGATTACTTAGATTTATGAAA